>NC_072384.2:98345738-99002238 GCF_028885625.2 Pongo pygmaeus
TTTATATCATAAACAATGTGGATCCTGATTCAGCTCTTCTGGATTCCATAATAACAGATGGATTGCGAGACTGTTTACTGCTGCTTCCCACAAACTTCCTCTTTGTAAACTACTATATTATTTATGAATCAGAAAAGTTTCAAAGAAGCCTCCTATCTGATTACTGCTTACTGATGAACTTGCATCAGAGAAGCTTTTAGTCCAATTATCCCAGTTTGTTACAGAACTGTTATTATTTCAAAGTCTGAATTTGTTAACTGGTTACTATGCCTGCTTCTTTGTGCCATTTTACTCACAAAGTCCTTGTCAGACAGATTGCAGTAACTCTATCCTCAGGAAACAGGTCATAGTGAATATATCGGCACTGAAAAATGAAGGTAGACTAATACCAAGTATTTTATAAATAGTATTACTACATCAGACACTTTGAGATCTATTTGAAATATGCTTGGGAAAATATTACAAATGATTTGGCTTTGAACTGATTTATATTTATCTTTGTGGAAAATCAAATCTACGTTTGTGCAACAATGCAGTCATGGAGTTTGTAGACATTTTTGGTCACTGAACTTGACACTTGTAATTGTTGGTTTGAGTGTCATGCAGGAATAAATGCTGAAACATAATGAAACTGCAGTATACCTCTTTAAAGTTTATTTGAGCCACCATGATGGGCCTGATCCATTCTGATTTTACAATTTACTTTAGCAATAGAGGCAACGTTTATTTTCTGTGAGTGTGTGAAGTGGGCACAAAGATACCCACACTGATAGGTTTTTAATTAGACTCAAGAGAAAAGGAGACAAAACCAAAGGCAAACAAAACAAAAATCTCCCCTAAAATAAAGGCCTGCGAATAAGCCTAACCTTGCCTTCCAATTTCCACCCTCTGTGCTACATTAACGCTATGCAACAAGATGACGATTAATTTATCATGACCTTGATAAGAAACATATTTACAGAAAAATGTGGTCAATTACAATTGTTCTTGGGCTGAATCTGAGCTAGTTGTGTGTGTGTCTGTGTGTGTGTTTGAGAGAGAGAGAGACAGAGACACAGAGAGAGAGAGAGAAAGAGAGAGACAGGACCAGTGATGTCATCATCCTATCAAAAATATAATTGTAAATACGCTGATTATGAACTGAGCAAGTTCTCACCCTGCCCCTAGATGCTGTCCTCACTGGTGACTCTCGCTGCCCGCGTGGGGACCTAATGCTGCGGCAGAGCAGCTGCAGAATCCCTGCATGCCGAACTCAACCAGGAAGAAGCCTGTGACAGATGCCTCTGCATTTTATGCAAATAACAACTTCATGGATCAGTTTTCCTTCCCTCTGTGGAATATAAGCATCTGGAAAATAGAATTCCAAGAGCCTTAGCACATTAACAAATGAACAGAAATGACCAAACCACGCAGGTATAACAGGACTGACCTAGAAGGTCAAAGAGGAGTATGTTCATTAAAGCCCTAGTTTTATTGTAATTCTTTCCCACTCAAACTGGGTGCTTTTCTCACTTCCTAGTACTTTCTTTCCATAAGTCTGTAGTAATTGAAAAGTATATTGTTTTATATCACTGTCTCCCAGCCACTATCCCATCGTTTTAGAGTACATGTAGTCAGAATAAATAAATCAACACGTTGGTTGAAGATGTGTTTAAAACAATTCTAAACAAAAGCAAAAACAGAACAAGAACACTCTTTCTCAGAAAAAAAGTTATTTTTTCAAAAGTAGAACTAAGTTTCAAAGCTTAAGATTTTAGATATTTGCAGTTAAATAATTACTATTTTTTTATATTGCTGTGCCACTTAACATATACTTATGAAAAATCATAAGGTTTATAATTAAAGATGCAGCAAACATTTATGTATATTCTGACATTCAGCTTCAGCTTCTAAATGGAGATTACTACTATTTCAATACATAAATAATTTTATAGTACTCTCATTTGCTTTAAGAAGGCTTTCACATTATACCTAATTTTATGTAAATGTTATTCAGATTTCAATCCAAGAGTTTTGTAGGGGAGGTTAAAGGGTGTTTATCTTGATTTGTTAAAATGTACCATTAAAATTAAGCAGTGACAAATATTATGACTTTTTAAATTGTTCTAAATGGTTTTATTTGTTTATTAGTTTTGTGTTTGTACAAAATATTTTAACTCTTTAAACGTAACCCAATTTGATGAATTGTTCAAATAGGAGCTATACTCAGCAAATAGAGCTGGTAATCTCATAAATTCAAAAATTAGCTTGTATTCTTAGTAAACCTCCTTTATGAGTATTGTTTAATGAAATGAAATGGTATATGTCACATTTAGAAAAATTAGTGATGATGAAAATCAATACAAAAAGAAAGCTTTGATTATTTTATATTCTAAAATGCTACCCTTTATGAAATGATCATAAAAATTTGTGCTTAAAATGTATTTATTGAACATACTTTTTTAATGTTTGGCAAGAACATGTATTTATCTAGAGTAATCACAAAAGAAAAGCAAATTGACAAAGAATATTTCATTAGTTTGTTTTAAAATACTTCTGAAATTGATATTTTAAGGAGAAAAGGAAATAGATCAGAAATGTTTCTTCATAAAAGTAGGATTATTATATTCCTACATATTACTTATGAAAAGTAATCAGCAAAGAGGGTATAGATAAGGCATGGCTCTAAATGAAACCTTAACCCAAAATTCAAAAACCTATTTCAGAATCAAGTATTAATAAACTTCATTTTAGTTTCTCATAAGTGCAGCTGCATTTTCTGTTTAATTACGGGTTTTCAACAGTAGTCATTTTTCCTTGACCTATGTACTCAATCTCAAAAGTCAGAAAATTGCTTCTTTTTAAAAACTGACAATGGCACGGTATGTTTCCAAAGAAAAAAGACAAATTACAGAAAACCATTAGTTTAAGCATATTTAAATAGCCAGGAAGAAGTTCTAATAGAAAACTTGGTGAAATATGAGAAAAAGTTATGAGTTGTTTTTATTGCATGGCATAACATAAATGTTAAGATATTATTATTTTATTTTTTTCTAAAAGTAAAATAAAAAATGTGTTGTATAATTGTAAAAAGCGCAATGCATTAAAGATGACTGGTTTTTTGCTCTTGTGAAAGGGATTCTTTACAATTGTAAATTTATGGAGATTTTATCTGCAGCCTGTGTAGTAGATGAACAGGAAAAGTCATTTTAAAAGTGAAAAATTTAGCTTATTAAGAGATGTAGAATAAAATAGTAAGATAAGTAGAGAGCAGAACATTGGCCTTTGAAAATGTAATAAGATTCATCTTATTTACTCATTATTTATTGACAGAAGCAGAAAACATATTTTTAATTTAAATTGCTAAATCACAATAAAGAGTGTAAACATTCAGGTTTACTTTTAATGAAAAACAAAATAATCTCCCTTATTTAATAAAATAGATTCTCAACCATAGAAGTGAGGAGATGGGATTTTTGTTTATTTGTTACAGAGATTTTATGTTTTTGCCAAATTGTTAAGTCTTCTTTTGTGGCTTGTGAATTATTTGTGAGTTAGGGCACAAGTCATTGATCGATGACAGAAAGAAAGATTTAATGAACAATTATTCACTATTCAATTTTCTTACTTTTATCACATTAAAAAACTTTTTTGTATGTATTTATTGAGAGTTCCCCTGATTCCTTAGATGGAATTAAGCAAATTGCATAAAATAAGTTAAAACTGGCAAAATAATATTCTTTCTAAATCTCAGTTATTAATAATTTCCTTTCCATCATTTGTAATACCAACACATTATGTCTTCACAGTCAAAAGGTGGTTTCAATACCCAGGTTAATTAAAAGGGCCAGGTTATAGAATCTGAATCATTGGTATCACCGAGATCTGCTGAGAATAATACATCCAGCCAGGAAGCCAAGGGAAACTTTTAATAAAAATCAGAGATGCCAAGACATTCAGAGCTTTGATCTCTGCTCATTTTGATAGATTTGATATCAATGGAATGACCCAAAACCCCCTTCCAAATGCAAAAATTCAGGTTGTCCTGGAAGTCAGGACTCACATTACAGTAAATTTTATGTGAGAATACCATTGACATTTAGCTTAATTTCCCCCCCTAGAGTTTCAAATGATTGTTGTATTTTGTAATTTATTTAGTAAAATATCTCTTACAATCTATCATTTCTTGTGAGCAAGGCCCAAGTAAGGATGGCATTCAAATGCCCAATAGCTTCCTCGGAGGCTACGAATTAAAAATACAAACTTGTGGCTTAAAAAAAGAGGCTACTAAACACTGAGAAAGAATTGGGATTTAATCAGCTGGGCAGCAGTGAGTCTGCCCGTGAAATTTAATCACAACATTTCTTCCTGGGACAAAGACTCATGTAAAAATGATTCTTTGGAGTAAAAGAGACCATGAAAATCTAAATAAAAAATAAATACACATTTGCACCCAATTTCTTGTAAATTATCAACTCATAAGAGGCTTACCTTATGTGTCACAGTCAGTGACTACAAATTTTCTTGCCAGTGAATAATATTTTGTATTGTCCTTATGAACAGTTCAGCCATGAAACAAATGCATAACAATTTCAGACACTTTTTTAATGGTGTGAGAAATTTAATGAAGGAAGTCCCCACAAAGTGAAGTAACTACAGACTTTATGTTTACTTCTTAATTTGTTGAGATATAATAAAATGAAAATTAAAGGTAAAAATAAGCTATAGGTCTACTAGACAGGGTATTGGAATATGTTTTAAGAGTCCAGGGAACCAGTTCTAGGTCCGACAGAGCTCTCTGTGTCTTGGTTTCTTCATGTGTAAAATGAGAATTTAGGTTTAGATGATTTCTTGGGTCACAGAAAGTTCTAAAATTCTACAACTTTGAAAGTTAAGAATAAAATGCCTCTTGATTTCCCTTTTTATTTAAAAAGTATTGCTCACATTCTTACTATATTACCTTTCTGTGTAACATGCCCAAATTTTGGTAAAAAAATCTAGAAATGCATTTTGGCATGCACAAAGGAAGCAGTTAAAGTTCACCTAGAAAACGAAGAGTAAAATGACTATTGAAAGGAATGGAATTGCTGGAATGAAATTTATAGTATTACCACAAAAACAGGTAAATGTTGAAAAGCCATCATTTACTGAACAAGGATTTCAGAGTAAGCAAAACGCTCCCTCTTCTTTCTCACATTACAAAAAAAAAAAAAAAAAAAGCCAAAGAGACAAGAAAAGAAAAGAGAAGAGAGAGAAAGTGAGAGAGTGAGCAATATGGGCTAGCTATCTTTGCATTTACCGCAGGTGTCCCATTTAGGATCAAGGGGATTTTCATCTCTGGCATGCTATATTTTGTAACCACTAAAAATATATAAGCACTTTATTAAAATGGCAAGGCAATGAGGTAACAGTTTGAGCAAATAAGTGCATGGGCACAAGTAGTTAGGTCAGGGAAATCTACAGGTCACAGAAACTGAGTGGCTGAGCCAGAGGTAAAGAGGAAGTTGGGTGATCAGGAAAAGATAACCATTAGCAGGGTAAGGGCCATGTGATAGAAATAACTCGAGGGACAATTCACCACTTTCACCCCTCTTATCTTTAGTCCTCTTTAAAAAAAGGAAAAGCAACAATAACTATAGCCTCATAATTTCACAGCTGTAGTCTTCTGAGAAAGCCACAGTTGTTTAGGAAAATCCCAATTGACTCCTGTACCTGATACTCTAAATTCTTAAGACCTGTGGTGTTACATCATTAGCTGTGGGTGTCTAGCAGGCAGCTGGGCATTAGTAGATCCACGCCATCAGCTTTCATTTTCTTCTTCATTTGCTGGGAAACACTGGTTGTCAACTGAGTGTTTTGGTGGGCTATTAGCTAAAGTCTAGCTATTATGAATTGACTCAATCCCTTTCCGTGGGGGAAGATGTCTTGCAACAAGGCTGTAAGCATGGACTAAGATTCATGGTAGCTGGTGCGTCCTTTGCTGACTCATCCCATGATGTATACTCTAATAAAGGGCTCAATTCAGCTGTCTGATAAAGGCACTCTACAGGGTTTAAGACTCCAAAAATTTAACAATCCAGAAGGCAGGCACCATCATCAATAAGGAAGATAGCCTTGAACAGGTCTGGGTTCTTTAGGCTGAGTACTGACTTCAGCAGTATGGGCTAGTAGCCAGCATCAAAATATATTCCTAAAGAGTGTAAGCTCCAAAATTCAATATAAGATGTAAAAAGAATCCTTTAATTTTAGGTACAGCTCTTGTGGTTATTATTATAATACTATGATTTGGGTTAGTATCTATCTTGATATATTGGGCTCACAGATGGTTTTTACAAGAAAAGATCAGAATTTGGGGTTAATTTCCCAGACGTGTAGGAATATTTCAATTTATAATTATTCTGTTATTTATTTATTTTAGTTGTTTAAACTTTACATGTTGGGAAAAATTAGGAGCAACTGCCGTTGTCTCTTCTCCCTCTTTCTCTGCATCTCCTCCTGTCCTCCTCGCAGTCCTAAAGTCACTTGCTCAGTACTGGCCCCTGTGGTGGGTTTGCCAATTAGCCGTATGCACCTAGAAATGGTGTTTCACTTTCCTCATCTATCCAAGTTATTCTCTTTAGTTGCTTAAACTTTCAGGCAGTTTGAGGTTCAGAATATGTTTTATTCTAACGAGTCTTTTAAAAGCAGGCGCAGAGATATGGATTAATTTTATAAAAAGAAGGAAAGGATATTATTTGATGGTGGTAAAATTTTTGTTGCAAAGTCTCATTTTCCCATTTGCTTGAATTACAATTTCAGAAATTCTTTAGCTTTATTTCAAATATTTTTTTCAGATGGAAAAGTTTCTGAATATTAAGCTTTTACATTTTTCTCTCTAATCCATCTTCCCCACTCCTCTATCACTGACCTACAAATGAAATCAACACTTAAATGCAAAAGCACAGCAAGTTTGTCACATTCAGTTATCACCTTGGAGCCAAGCAACTTGGTTTTATGAAAATTTTATAAAGTTTAATACTTTATCATGACATAGTAGATTTGTTCAAATTGTATACATTTTATAATAGTTTAAATTTTTATTAAGAAATAATTATGAATATTTGTTCTTTCATGTTATCCAAATATTTATAAAATCATAATTAGGATATGAAAAAATGCTTTTTTTCTTTGAAATTTTTCAATGAGTCATGGTGAGTTCAAAAACTAACCTATTCTTCTGTGTCACATTAAACATAGAAATGTGGCTTTTGGGATTGGACACAATGAATCCTTCTCAGACAGTAAAATTTTCATTAGTGGAATAATAAAATGCTTTTAGCAGCATGAACTATTTCTGGTTTTCTCTACTTGGTAAAGCATCTGCTTTCAATTCCAGGTTGTTTGGCTTATGATTGAGATCATCTTTAATGTCACTGGGATGAACTTTTAACAAATCTATAAAAACTTGTTAAAAATAGCAACAAAATTTGGTGAAATTTAGTGGGCATCCTCTGGTATTCATATACACATCATCTGTTTTTATAAGTATAAAGGTAAGATAATACCTCTGGACTTTACTCATAATTACAATATAGCCTCCTTTTGTGAACAGAAAAAAACATTTGCAAAATTTAGTACAGAAATTTAGAGAGGAGGCGTAGATCTATAGAAGTGGGATCTCAGAAATAGGATTATATTAAATCATTATTCTGATTTTGGTCATGTTATGTTTAATTTGAATAAGCCATTATTTTCCGTGGCATTAATAACTGGTAGTTAAGGAAAAACTGGTTATATAAATAAACTTATAAGTGCAGTTGCCTCACACCTAAGTGACAGAGCTAATCTTGAAAGAGAAAAGTGGCCCAGAGACCTCTTTGTGTGAAGTATCTCAACATATTGCTGCCTGTTATATTGTACCGAACACATGCACTTCTGTTTAGTAATATTTTGGGGAGCTGAGATTTAGGGAAGAAAAGACTGTAGCATCTTTGCAACTAATTCTAAAGTTTTATAGGGTTATTTATTTATTGGTACTGTGATGAACATGCATTATTTGTAATAACATTTTCAGTTTAACATTCCTTTTTTTATTTAACTCTGATTTTTAGACCTTCGAGTTTTTCTTTGCTTTAGCTTGGGAAAACCAAATAAGTGCAAGTTTCCTCCAAGACACCTCATGAAAACATTTTTTTTTAAATAAAATCAAGAGTGAAACGAGTCTATATTTATTTGGAAGATCATCTGACTACTGCTAAATGGAGTATCTCAATCTGAAAGTGAAATCTGTTTCACTGCTAAAAATTGCCAAGAGTTTTTTGACTGAGATTTGGGAATCTGCAGAAAATGTAAAAGTTTTTTTTTTTCTACAATAATCTGTTCAGTGAACAAGCTGTGAAAAATAGTTCTGTATTTTGTCCATGTGATGCAGCAGACGGTAAATTTCCATTTTAAAGAACGATATGAGTAGCTTCTGGCACCCATATCTATTGCCTTACTCGAATCTACTTACACTGAGTTACAACAATGCAGTTTATTATTTCTTTAAAGCAAAAAATAACAAGAGATCTTATATTCTTTTTTTTCTACCATAGCTCAGCTCTATTCCTCTATCTGGGATCAGAAATGTGAGGGCACTTTGAGGCCTTATCAAATATGCCTTAAAATACCACATAATAGTAAGAAGATACTATTTCCCTGCATTTAATACTTTGCATTTGAAGAGTTTTAACAATTTACTGTTTCTTTCTAAACATATTTTTTGAAGTAGGTTGTCCCATAATGAATAGTTACTATAAACTCTTAAAGAATAATTTTTTAAAAAGTATAATTATGATTCTTATACAAACATAAGATGAACATGTGTTAAAGATTTTATTACATTAATTAATGAGGAAAGCAGTCAGATGTTACAACCTACTCAAAAAAGGATTCAAATTCACATCTACACACATATAGGCAGATAAACAATGCTGAAATGAATTTACAAATAGAAGCAAAATGGATCAATATATGAGGCAATAATGAATTGCATTCTACAGGTCACACCTTATTTGTATTTCTATGAACTAGAATGATTTGCATTATTTTTAATATTCTATAAGTCACAGAGATAGAAAATAACTCAAAGACAATAAAAGGTAGGGATGGCCCAGAAGGGTGTACTAGACAGGATACCTAATAATCTTTTTGGGTTTATCTCAGTTTTACCCAATTTTTACCTAAAGATCCAATTAAAAAGTACTTGTCACTTTTCCCACTGAAATTAATAAATTTTGTTTTCTGATTCACATTTCCCTTTTAAATCAAGTGCCTAGAACAATGTCTGACACATAGTGGTTGATATATATTTGCTGAATAGATGAAATTTTTGTTGTGTCTCCTACTGAACATTTTCCTAATAACCCAGTGGTAGAAAGGAGTACGTTATTTTGTCTGCAGATCTCAAGGATGTCAGAAAGATTCTGAAAGAAACTTGGGGCAGCTTTTAAGGTTTTGGTACATATCTTTCTTTTGCCTTTGATCTTTAGAGTCAATGATGCATCAACTAAGGGAGTATGAGAAAAATAAAAGAAAACCATGAGTCAAATGTCCACTGTATTTCCAGTCCTCCATGGCAGAGATATAAACTCAGGTGGGTAAAACTAACATCAGTCTGGCTGTTGGGTGAGTCATCTCTGAGGGTAAGAAATCTTACCTCTCTGAAAACAATAGTGTACCACGCTGGCTTATTGCAAATCACATGCTTGTTGTGACTTGGATTTTGATAATGTTAGATTGTCCTGGAGTTTATTTTTGTTCAGCCTCAATTTATTTCAACTAAATGATGACCTAGGAAGTATGGTTTCAGGCTTAGCAGAAGGGTTCTGATGCCCGTATAATCCTTTTCTTCCTAATTTGTCTGATGCCTAAAATTCTGCCATTATTACCCCATCTCTTTATTACACTGTGACTTATCAGCTGCAATGATTCCAATTATGTATGTACACATTTTCTTGGGAGAGGCAAAAATTCTTAATGTTTTCAGTTTCCACACTTCATTGGGAAGAACAATTAAAGATCAGGTTGTGATTTGTTGTCCTATTAAGATTTTGAAATGAGTATGTAAGACAACTGGGTGCCAAAGGTGTATGACAGGTCAGAGAAAGGTGAAGTCAGGAATGAGAAAGTACTACAGGACTGAGGTCACTTTCTTCAACAGATTGATGGCACTAACCCTCTTCTTGCTGATATCTCTAAAATATTTTATGCAAAAAATACTCTAGTGTCAGCAGCAGCATCATGAAAGTGGAGGGTATTCTTTTTACCATGGAAAAGTGTTAGCAAAACTGAAAGTTTTTCATAACTAGCTATTTTGAGTCTTCAGTCATTGAAATTCTTTGTTATTTGTTAAAAAGTTGGTGACCTTCTGATAGCTTATCACACCGATCACTGGTTTATGGCACACCTAAGATTCTCTTATAGTTTACAAGGTATTTTCATATACATTATCTCATTTAATCTTTATAATAATCCAGTAGTCCCTGGCCGTGAAAAGTGAACTTTGACTCCAAAAGTGTTTTTTTCTCACTCAAGGCAGGCTGTCCTGGCTGAAATAAATGACTGTAACATAATCGTTTTGTTCTCATCAACTATATGAATGGTAGAAGTTGATTACCACAAATTATTTTTGTTGTGGTAGCCCATATCCTGCATGAAGATAATAAAAAAAGAAAAAAACTCTGCAGTCACAGCCTGATTCATCTGCCATTTATAGGTGTGGTTTAGTCTTTCCTTCCTCTCAAGCTTTTCTGTTACCACTGAAAAAATTAGTTCTATAAACACTTCAAGTCTTGACTCACTGTCACTTTGCACTTTGTCATCCAATATTTTCAGATACAATAAAATTTGTATGAGACAATCCTGGAACATAGGTTATTCATTATTCTCATCTATAACACTCTATTAAAGCAGTAGGAGTTTTGGAATGATAGTTGGACTTTGTAAATAGTGTAACTTGTAAAGGTAAGCATAAGTGATCTTCTGATAGTTCTTACACTAAATAGCCAGTGTAACTTTAAACAAGTGACTTACTTTTCTAAAGTGAAAAGAATAATACTCTCAGTTTAGAGCATAAAAGTATTGTGAGGAGTAAGGGCAGTGAAGTATTCTTAGTTAAAATATGTCTTTAAATGTAAAGCATTATTACTATGAAAAGGAATAAGGGACATGAGCTATGTTATGATTAAATTTGCTTTTAAACTCTTGAACCTGAAAGGCCAAAGAAGTCTGTATTTCTGTATCATTGTGTATACAATAGCTATCTATCTCAAAAGTGACTTTGAATGGATTTTTATTAAATGGATGAATAAATTTTATTAAATTCTCAACTGGCTTTATTTAGTAGACAGTTTTACAAATTTGAATGGCTCAAGCATGGAGTGAAATAATTTAGGTGTATCCTTAAACAACAGCAGTGAATTCAAATTTGTATGTACTAATTAAAATTCTAGTTTGGAAAATCATTACCTTTAATGTATCTCAAAACACCTTCCTCTGCCCACTCTTTTCTTACAATACATTTGTTATTTTAGATTTTGTCTTATCTACATTGATTCTAACATTTGTCAATTTTTGGTTGTCCAGAATCTCTGTTATTTCAAGCACCTTCCCCGCCTTTTAGGAAATTGCATCTCTACTAGTATACTTCCCTAGTACTGTCATGGGGCAATTGAGTGTCGATTTTGGCCAATTAGACACCCTCTTTGGGTACATCAAATTTGAGGAAGTGACAAGGCCTGAAGCATGACTAGAAGTTCTCATAACAGCAGCAGTGGCAGCCATGGCGGCCTGTAATGGTGGTGGCATCCTGGCCAGCAATTCCAGCTATAAGCTAGCTGGGTGCTGTGCTTCTGTTTCCTGTTTCTTAGTCCTTTTAAGGGGCCTTGAATCCTGCCTATACCTAAGCCCAGACTTCCAGCTTCCTGTTCATTTTGTGAGGGGTACAAAAGTCTTCCAATGAACTGACCTTTTGCCTAAAGTAGTCAGAGTCAGTTTCTGTTGTTTGCATCCAAGAATTCAGACTGACAATGCATTTGTGTTTCTGAGGAATAGCAAGCGAAAAAAGAAAAGTTCCAAGAGTACTACTTGGTTCCATGTAACCATTGAAATGTTGGCCACTATTATTATTACATACTCTTCTTTTAGCACTATCATAAAATATTGTAATTGTCTGTTTAGTTTGTCACACAGACTTGAATGCAAACACTTTGCAAGAATTTTGTCTTAGTGATTTTTGCATCCAGTTCAGTATGGGGAATAAAGTTGACATTCAATAAATACTTGTTGGTTGGACCAAAAATAAGTTAAATTGGCATTATTAGGCATACTATAGGCAATAAATTTAATTAAATTCACTATTAAGTTTATTTGATTTGTTGAGCCCTACTATGTCCAAGTTACTCTGAGAATTATAAATATGAATAAGTCATGCCGTTTGCCCCTCTACCTTTAATACATCTGTAATTTCATAATGAAGAAAGGATAAAATAAGAAACTCATATTCACTCATATTCAGGTACATTCCTCGACATGAAGATATCTTTTTCGTGAATTGGATACTGTAGTATTATATGATAAATTTGAATCCTGCCCTTAAGACTGGCTTTTTCCAAATAGAGGTGTGATTTAATACTAAATACATTAAAATTGATTAAAAAGTTAAAAATGTATGTATTCCATGATTTCATCTGGTGATTTGGATTAAAGCTGACTCATTAGTTTCATAATCAGGGATAATTGAGATTTCACTATTTTTAATTTATATTCTGATTTTAATAGATTTCATTAGAAGTAGAAAGAGTATTTTGTATTTTGTACCAGAAACTTGTTTTTTTTCAGTAAATGACCATTCACAGTATAAGTATTCATAAAATATTGATAAAAATCAAATGAATCTAGCAGTTGGACTGAGTACTAGACATATTTATTTAAGCCTACATGTACGTAGCCCTTATCAGAACACACAGAAAGACTCACAGCTATATTTCTACATTGTAATATATTATAGGAAGCAGGAAGTAGGACAAGGGTGGACACCATTCTCAAGGGTCTGACTTAATAGTGACCTGTAAAAAAGAAGTGTCTTTTATAGGAAAGGGTAAGCTCACATCTCAGTATTCTTAAAGCTGGGTTTTCCAAGTATGGACATCTACAAGTGGTTCCTCAGAGTATGGAATGTGCATGAGTTTTGCCCTATCAACTATTTTTTTGTCTGCTCAAGACAAAGTATTGCCCCAGAATATAAGTCATCTTCATCACCAAATACACCAAGGGTAGCTAACAATTTTTTTAGCAAGACTTTATTAATGGAGGAATCTATGCATTTTTTACAGTCTGACATGAATTCCTTATTTCACTGTAGACCAAAAACAAACACTTTGTAGCCTAGACACTTTGAGCAGCACTGCCTGATACATCACCTGAATCACTTATTAAAATGCAGTTTTAGGGCTACATAGAACACCTATTAAATAAGGCATTTGGGGAGGATAGCCACTAGAAATCTTTGTTTTTAATAAACTCTGAAAATCATCTTTCTATACATTTGATATTTAAGAACCATTGTTTTAAATATAATAAATAGAAAAATATCCTCCTAGCATGACATGGAGCAAAACTTATTTTTTCATTTTTCAAAAACATGAAAACTTACAATTTTGCAGATTTCCATTAAAAGAAGAGATCTAGTCAATCTCTCCAAGGTGAACACCAATATCCCTGTGGTTTAAGCTGCATTTATCAGATTTGTGATATTACACATATAGAATGC
This sequence comes from Pongo pygmaeus, assembly GCF_028885625.2. NCBI lineage: Eukaryota > Metazoa > Chordata > Mammalia > Primates > Hominidae > Pongo > Pongo pygmaeus. The sequence continues at coordinate 98,359,507 of NC_072384.2, forward strand.
TAATAGCAAGACTATGCGGATATGTACATTAATTTATTAGAAAACATTTCCTGATCTTTCTTATACCTTCATTAATTCAAAATAAGACCTTTACTCACTAATTAATTTAAGAAAAGAAGTAAGAGCCTAAATGAGATTCTTATAAAAGCCTTATTTGAGCAGGATGAGGAACTTTCTATAATTTTGAAATAACATTCAGGGGTAAGTTTTTAATAATAAAAAAACCCAAACAAATCTCAGTTGGTCTTCTTTGATAGCTGAATTGTCTTGGCTGAGGGTAGATACATATTTGATTGATACCAATTGACATTAGTTATGAAAGTCCTTTAGTTAGGGGACAATGTGAGGGTCTGAGGGTCCCTGGAAGGCAAGTAGGCTATCTAAATTGTTACCCTGTGGTTGGCCATATACAGACTAAGAAAGAAGGTAGAGCCTTTCCTACATGAAAACTGGTAACTTTTCCTTTGTCATGAAGAATTTGAAGTGCAGATAGGAGGATAGGATGTTGAACAGACTGGGCTGAAATAGGGTTTCTTTAGACAATTGATACAGGAAGTTGGGGGCTATTTTTTTAAAATAACTATTTCTTTGGAGATGGTAGGATTTAGTGATTTTGATTGATTTTTCTTGTGCTTATCAATATCTGATTCTTCTCTTTTTGGCACATAGAAGATTGCATGTCTTAGGCTTCTTGCAATAGGGAGGTGATATATGACTAGTACTGGCCAATGGTTTTGTGAGTATAACTGATGTTACCTTAAGGCTGAAGTGTAGAAGAGTATGTGTAATGCAGCCAGGTGCTTTTTTTTTGTACATCAGTAACTTCCAGGACTTCCTATGGAGGCAGCATGGCCTCAAAATAAAAGGAACCTAGATTCTCCAAATTATTGTATGGGAAACAATTGCCCTGGAGTGCTGCCGAACTCAGAACAGAATTTGCATAAATGAGAAATAAACCTTGGTCATGCCGACACACTGAGGTTGTGGGACTATTTGTTACCACAGCCTAGTTTTATTCACTAGTAAAATAACCTACTAATACTGTCTTGGTTGGCTTGATTTTGTACTTGAAATAAATCAGATTATGAAAAGACTGGTTAAATTAGTAGAGATAAACTATTTCTTTGTATCCATTCATTAATTTGTTCAATAACTCAGCAAAATATGGAATATAGATAATACTCCAATCCCTGTACTGTGCTGAGGGAAGCATAGTATTACGGCTACTAGCATGTGCTATGCAGTCACTTCCTGAGTTTGAATCTTGGTTCGTCCATGGGTGGGCTGTGTGATTATTGCCAAGTTTTTAACCTTCCTGTGCTTTAGTTTATTTCTTTACTGTAAAACAGTGATTACATTAGTCCCTACCTTACAGAGTTTTGTAAAGTAAAAAGGAGATAATATACGTAAAGCGCTTGGCACTGTGCTCCACTAAGTAAATTTTCGAGTGCGTTGATTGTTATTAGTGAGACTATCAAAATCTAGAAGTAAAATACCATTTATACTAGTAATTCATGTATTGGATTTTTATTACTGCCATAACAAATTACCACACACTTAACACACATTTGTTATTTCACAGTTCTATAGACCAGGATTCTATGTTGGCATGGCTTGTTTCTTTTTTTCTTTCTTTTTTTTTTTGAGGCAGATCTCACTGCAACCTCCGTCTCCCAGGGTCAAGCAATTCTCTTGCCTCAACCTCTGAAGTAGTGAGGACTACAGGCATGCACCACCATGCCTGGCTAATTTTTATATTTTTAGTAGAGATGGGGTTTTAGCATGTTGGCCAGGCTTGTCTCGAACTCCTGATTTCAAGTGATCTACCTGCTTTGGGCTCCCAAAGTGCTGGGATTACAGGTGTGAGTCACTGTGCCTGGCCATTGGCTGGTTTCTCTGTGGCAAGTTTTACAAGGCTAAAATCAATGTGTTGACCAGTTATCCGGGGGCTCCTGGAAGAATCTGCTTCCAAGATCATCTGGTTGTTGGCAGAATCTAGTTCCTTGCAGTTGTAGGACTGAAATTCTTCTTTCTTTGCTGACTGTCAGCTGGGTCCGCCCTTTGCTCCTAGAGGCCTCACTGAGCCTGTGATTGCCTCCATCCCAGAGCCAGGGACAGTGCAGCAAATCTTTCTCATACTTAGAACCTCTTTGACTTCTCTCACCTTATCACTCTTCTGCCTCCAGCTGGAGAACGTACTCAGCTTTTAAGGGCTCATGTGATTTGATTGGGTCCACCCAGATAATCCAAGATAATTTCCCTACGTTAAGGTTTTTAACCTTAATTATATCTGCAAAGTCCCTTTTGCTATGTAACGTAGCATCTTCACATGTTCTAGGGATGAGGGCATGGACATCTTTGGGGGACTATAATGTGGCCTGCACCGTTTCCCTGGGTCCGTAATCTACCTTTTCCTGATTTTAGTAAATATACTACTACATTATTGAGTGCTTTCTGTGTGCTAGGTAATAAATGACATGTCTCTAGCTCTCTAACTTTCTATTTAATTTCCCACAGTACTGCAAACAAGTTCTTAATTTTTTTCATTTTTAAAGAAAAGGAACTGATGCTTGGAAAGATGATTGAATTTGACCAGGTTACAGATTTACATAACTGATAAATGGAAGCAGAGGGATTCCAAACCAGGTCTGTCTGACTGCACCCTTTGGAACTTTGACTACACTACATGTCCATAATGGCCACTGGGCCCTCTCTCAACATCTTGGCTTAGTCCATCGTGCAAGACCAATGGGTTCCCAAACAGGCAGTGTTCAATAAATAAAGCTATGTTCTATTTTCTAGAGCCATCTAAATACTCATGTGTCCAGAGACACAAACTTATTTTGGCAGTCTCTGGTGCTTTGGGTCAACATAAGAAGGGGAGGTGGGATGGTGCCAGCACCCAGGAGATAGACATTGTTCACATTACAATAATGATAAAAATAGCTGATATTCATAGAGAATCAATTATGTGCTGGGCACTGTGCTAAGCACTTTACGTGGAGCCTCAGAACTCATTTAATTCTCAAAACAAGTTTATGAGATTTATGAGATAGATGCTGTCTTCACATCCATTTTACAGAGCATGAAATTGAAATACAGATTGCTTATGTAACTTACTTAAGATCTCACAGCTACAAAGTGGCGACACTAGGGCTTGAACCCAAGCCCTAGAGCTCACTTATATTTTAGTATTAGCAAGAAATAGTAGTCTCCAGATTCTTATGCTTTGGGTTGTACTATAACTATTTGTCATTCTCCTCTTCTCTGTCCTCCAGTAAAGTTGCTAACAAGAGGGTCTGTAGTCAGGACTGGGGCTAAGGCTAGTGGCAGGGGGCAGTAAGAGGATAAAGCAGAATGTACGTGGTGACCTTGTCTCTGGATTAGAGAGTGGCATTTAGCCTGCTAGCTCCTCTCTCCAACATGGGAGTAAGTGAGGCCCCAAAGATGGGAGAGCTTGGGTCACCATAATAAACCACAGAATGAAGACAGGTCCTTCTCTGATGCTACCCTGACACCACATTCAGCAACCATTTCAGATGGTTGCCCTTCCCCAACCCAGAACACTTCATCTGTGAGCATGGGTTTTGTGTCATTATAAACGACACTTCTCTTCCTTTCCAGATTGTTGTGCTATGCAACTGCTTTTCCTGACCTTTATTCTTTTCTCCTTCAAAAGTAGTGACACGATAAAGCATATTCTTAAGAGTCAGTGTGCACTTTTACTTATTTATTTTTTTGCCCTGATTTGGGTTCCTTCCACAAATATCTTGAAAATACAGTCTTACATATGTGACTGTTTTAAAATGCTTTTAAATAAAGTTGTAAAAAATGATAAAGAGTTCTGTCTGTGTGTGTATGTGTGTGGTTGAAAAGCTCTCAGCCATAAATTAATAGAACATAAAATAAAATACAGTTTTGAAATTATTTTACATTGGTGAAAAATTCTATGGTCATAATGACAGAATTGACTTGTTATTCTTTTTTATACCATAGATCAAAGCTGTAATAGTGATATTGGGGCTGAATTGAGACTTGTGAGTTTGCATAGTAACAGCCAAATAACTCAGAAGAAACACAAATGATTCACATCCTTCAGTGGACTAACATTCCCTTGAAAAGCTGTTTTAACTTAACACTGAAAAACAATGACAATTAAAATGTGCTCTTAATTATTGGGCTAGAAACATAAATATAATTGTCTTTACTTGCTTTCTTCTTTAAGAGCTACAGATATCTTAAAAGATATAACTTATTATACCACATTTTACTGCCTTTAATCTAAACTGTAATACTTTTATTCTGAGTTTCCCATGGCTACATGGGATATTATTTTATTTAACATCACACAGCAAAATATGAACTTCAAATGATAGATAATCTTGCAAGATTTTATTTGCTTTCATTAATTTAGAAGGAAACTCTTTGTGATAGAAAAGTGTTTCTTAAATTCCTGCCAATTAAAAAAGCACACTAGAAAACTCATCTCAAATATAATCGAAATGTAACTCTCAACAGCTGAAAGCTGCCATTTGGAGAACTTTGATGAGGCTGTAGAGGTGGAGTCAATTCACCTTTTGACAGCAATAGAAATGTGGCTCAGAAGTTTTCAAGTTGTAAGGTATGTTCTAGTTTTATTTTAAAATGGAAAACTGTCAACTTATTTTACAAATGGACTTATATTCAATTTTAAGTTATCCTTTGTCTAATGTTGATACAAATGCTACTTTTTCGTTTCCAACATTTATGATGGATTATTAGATCAACAAGGGCTGGCCTAGTAATTGAACAAAACCTAAACCACTACTTGAAAAAAGCATATTTGGGATTTTTAATAGACCTTTGGAGTTTAGTGAACGGTTGTTCAGTCTTGCTGCAGTCTTCATGAAACAAGAAGTTTGGATTTGTTGTTTATAAAACAATTGCAGTCTGAGAATACTGTTGCAGTTTTCAGCAAAGCTTAATACCATTCTAGTACGTAGCAACATTATCACAGGGAAGTCCCTAAAGAGGCTCTAAAACTATTTAGTAAGCTGTTTGGAGACAAAATTTTCCCATATCATTTTCTTCATATTCTTAGCTCCATATTTAATACAGCACTAGATACTTAACACCTATTGACTTAATAATTTATTAAAGACTAGCAGTTGATAGAAATACCACCAACAGAAAATGAAATCATTCATTCATCCATCCAACAAATAATAATTGTGTTAAGCCCTGGCTGAGAGCTGGAGATGCAGCAATAAGCAAACTAGATAGGGTCTTTGCTCTCATGGAGCTTATAGGCAAAGAAACCAAATTTCCTCTCTTTATGGGAAACATTTTCTATTGGGCCTAATGGCAGTAATTTTGAAATAAAATCTCCAGTTATTAGATAAACTCTTGTCGCTGATTTCAAGCTGAGTTATATTTTTGTAACGTCAAATACTGACTAGTAATAGCCATACACTGCTATTTATTTTGCTTACTCTACTGGAGTTCTTCGAAAATTAACAGATGATTATAAAACACTATGCATGTGCTTACCAGTATATCATGTCTGGGATTAGCTCTCCTTCACCACAAGCTTTTTAGCCTTACCTGTTTAACAAACTAGACAAGCTTACCTGTTTAACAAGCAAAATCCAAACCATAGGTCTTGGTTTCTACTTATGCTCAGGGGGAAATGTTATGAAATATTCTTAAATTCTTCCCTTCTAGCCTCTGCCAGGACTTTTTACTTGGTTACATAAGCTCTGTGTGATAAAGACTCCTGCCTTGATCAATGTGAGCAGCCTGGCAGTGATTAGCATAATCATTAGCACACTGATAAAATTACAAAATTGCATTTGTATATATTATGTGCTTTTCATTATGCTAAGCATTTTACATGCATTATTAAATTTAACTTTTAAGATAACTCTGTGAAGTGGCTATTGTCACTCACATTTTACAGATGAGAAAACTGAGCACAGAGAGGTAACTTGACCAAGATCACAAAGCTAGAAAAAGTTGGAGAAATATGTGAACTTCAGAGATGATGCTCATTATCACATAATCACCTCTTGCTTGTTGAGGGAACAAGACTTAGGGGATGTTCCTCTCACTTACCTGTTGATCCTATTAATTCCAGCATTCTCCAGAAAGTCATTTTTAGGTTTTTTTTTTTTCTCTGTCCTCTTTCACTACAGCTCCAAGAGATCAAGTGAGGTTAAAATTCAACCCACTAAGTTCTGAAATCAGCAGTTTTTAAACCAGAAACTAATACAGCCATAATAGTAAATTTAAAGAATAAAAGCCTCTCAAAATAACTATAGGGATAACAATATAAAATTATAAAACAGGGCTAACTAACATAACTGTCTGAAACATCCAAGAGACATAAATAATAATAAAGGAATTTCCAACATTTTTATTTACTTCTCTGTCCCTGTCCAAGTTTTTAAGTGACTTCTGACGTGTGTGTGTGTGTCTGTGTGTGTGTGTGTCTATGTGTGTGTGTGTATGTGTGTAGTTCTGTGCACAAAACACGAACATTTAGGTCCTCATGCTGTGAAAGTGGAAAAGTTAGCTAGGATTTTCTTCATAAGAATTTTACAATAGGATGAGAATGTAACAAACCTTGAATAGAACGTCTCTTCTTGATTTCAATAAGCTGTATTTGTGAGAAGCATAATAATGTCTTCATCTGCTGGAAAGATATGTTCAAATGTAATGGCATAATGACTCTTGAATTTGACTACGAAGATAGAAAAATCTATTATAGTGGTGTCATGCCCTGATGGTAAGGCTCTGTCTCTAGACACATTCATTACCTGCATCTGTGACCAACCTATTAGACAAAAGGAGATTTTTAGAAGTTTTAACTTGATGAGCGGGATAGTGAGTGTTCTTTTACAGATTTTTTTTTTTTTTTTGTGAGGAGTGGAAGGCAGTCGATGATTTCCAGCTAAAGCAACTTGAGGTTCTTAGAGATGGGTACTTTACAACTGTGTTGTCCTAGATGAGTCCTTTGAGAAGGAGCAAAGCAAGGAGGATGCTGGTCTGCTCTAAAGATAGGTTTGCAAATAGAGATAACCTATTAACTCACGTTGGAGGTGCCAAACACTATGATTTTAATGGCTCTTGGCATGGAAATTTAAGAAGCTCTGTGGCCAAAGAGCTTTACAAATGCCACTATGGGTGCTGATCAATACTAGTGCTTTTAAAATGACAGTTTGTGCTTTTTCTCCTAGAGAGAAGAGTTGCATCTGATTCAGTGTCATCTGGGGGTAGGGCGAAGGAGGCAGCTTTTTGCCTAGAAGAACTTTTCAGATAGACATAGAGAGAATTTGGATGAAACAATTATTAGTATTGCCTAAGATACAGGGTGACAGACTATTTCTGAACATAAGCCCCAGAGGGCTCCTGTGCCCCCACACTGAAGTTCTTGTTCTGATGATGCCATTTACTCTTTTGTGGGGAAGCTTGAGCTTTAAGAGCAAAACATAACTGTACCTTCTTGTCTTGCTTTAGACGAAACTTCAGGACATATTAATATCAGAGGCTGTTTAAACAGAGCAATAAAACAACACACTACTTTAACTAAACCCAGCTTGCAGGCTAATTTTAAGGCAGCCGGGTTGGAGGAAGCCCATGCATTAATTTACTCTAATAGCAATGGGGGAAAGGAGGGGAAAGAGGTTGAAAGGCATTGTTAGAAAAAAAAAAAAAAAAAGAAAACCAAGAACTCGTGCTCCATTTCTTTCTGTCTTTTTTTTGGGTGTTTAACACTTGTACAATTTGGTCAAATTATGGGCAGGACAGCAAGAGAAGCTAGTCAGTTTTAAAAGACAGAGAGCGTGTGAGAGAGGACATGATTACTTTGCTGAATCTCCACTTTTTTTTTTCTTCCAAAAGAGACAAAGGGAAGTACTTAAGAACCAATAGTGATGGCAAGGAAGCAATCATTGAGTTGCAGGATACCTTTGTCTCTAGGGGCATGCAGTAATTTTTCCATGTCTGCCATTGAGTGTCAAACCTTTTCTTTTCTTTTTCTTTCTATTCTGGATGGCCCAAACTGATTATCTAAAATAGAAAATTAGCACACAATGGGTTTACTCTGCGATACCCCTTATGCAACTAATGGCAAAGCTTGTTAATTGGTTGTAAATGCCAGCAGGTTGCCAGGATAATACTTCAGAAATAAGCGGGTATTCTGATAATTACAGCAATCTTCATCTATAAAAGCTTAAGTAGATGAAGTAGTGGCTGGCTTAAAACCAAGATTTATCCCGCTGCACTCACATTAAAAGAAAAAATAAGATGAAAACAATAATGTAACAAAACAATTATATAGCAGGAAGCTTTGTAGGTTTTAGAGATTGTGAAAACTCAGAAAGTAAAACAGTGCTGTAATAACCAGTTATGGAAAAATAGGCCATTTACATTTGTGTATAATTAAATAGTAGGCTATGCAATTTCACTTTTTAAAGTAAACTGCCTTTTCCTTTTTTATAGGGCAACGTAGCCATAATTGCTGCATTAAAGCTTTAATGAAAGAAAAAAGCAGCAGATCAAGATGACATGTAACGTCTACATTTGTATCGTGGCGCTTTGCTTGTTTAGTAATGGGAAGCTACTGAGATTAAAATTGCAGAATTCTTCATAGTTTGTTCTAAAATTGCTATAGGAAGATCATTCAGGGTCTAAAATATACACAATTTATTTTTCCACCTTCAATCTGCAAGAATTTAATGGCTTTCATAACTAGTAGGTGGTTGGAGATATGTTTTATATTAGAGAGAGAAATACTTCAGATCATAAAAATTATCAAAAGTGAATAGATCATCAGAATTTAAACCTTAAGGGACTTCCTTAGTACATTAGAATATTGTGCCACATGTTATATTATAGTTAGTGTTTAAGTTGGTGCAGTATAAGGAGTTTTCTTATTCAAAATATCAACAGGTTGGTTTATAACATATATCCTTTATATTTTGCAGTTTCTTTATCACTTCATTAACATTAGGAACTGGTGCAAAAGCCAGTCAATTCACATAGAAGAAGGTAATGTTCTGGTAAGCTGTTAATTGGCATGTGAGCTGATTTATTTTATTATACATATTTTTAAAGCAGTAGTCTCTCCTGTGAGCATCTTTCTCATAAGTTAGATATATTCTTCAGGTGTTATGCTCCGTATAGGTTGACTATGTTTTCTGTAAACCATCCCTGGCAAATAATGTAAGCAGAGATTGGAAACCTTCATTATATGTTACAGTACTGAGCACAGGGTATGAAAACATGCTAAAAACACACCAGGCAAAAGAGACAGCAGAATACCAAGGATATTAATGCCAGTGGCAGGAGAGAGAGCCTTTCTTTTTTTTTTCACATTTATATAAAACCTACATGATCTTATTCTTCCTTTTGTAAAGAGAAGAATGCAAAAACGACTACTTGTAAAAGAGAACCTAAGAATGGACACTATAATATAAAGGCCTAGAATTCTGGCTTTTTGGGTTTTCACTTTAAGAAAGTGACTCAATTGCTCCAGGATTTTGTTTTGGTGTTGGTTTCTCACAGGGCTGATGAAAGGCATCTTTATCTATGTGCAGTTCTTCTGGTATGAAAAACTTTAAATACATAGCCTCCTGGAGTGACTGGCTTCCTCACAGTAATCAGAATATGGCACTGGCATCCTGGCTGGAAGCGCGGGTAAGCAGAGCTCGGAAGGGCCGTGGCACCCAGGAAACAGAGCAAGTGCCAGGCAGAGCAGCCTGGGTTGGGATGGGAATGTCACCATCTCACAAAGAGCATCTGCAGCCACTTTTTGTGAGAATACTACCTGAAAAGGAGGCAAGGGGAGGGGAAAGGAAAAAGAAGGGTTTTTAGAATACATGTGGAAGAAGGGATACCCTTCTACCCCAAAGTCCATCGGGTAAAAGAAGTGAGCCCGTTACCTGTGCTTGGCTGCCTCCTTCATCCTGTGCAGACTCGATGTGAGAGGACTGGCCCCGTACCCTCCCCAACCAGTAATTCATGTCTCTTCATGGCTGGCAGTTGTTACAGCACTTAAGATGGGCACATAAGGCATTTTGTTTTAGGCGAACTGAATTAAGATGTTTTCTTTAATCTACATCTTTACATGTGATTTGAACAAGCAGAGAAAATAGCAGAGAGAGCACTTCTTTCCAACTAGCTTGAAACTGGCAGTTTTTTTTTTGGGAACTGGGTAGGTGGGGGGCAGGAGGTAAGCTTGCAAAGGAAGAAAAACTAAACAAATAAAGCAAACTATTCAGAATTAGAAATAGTAGGGGCAGGGGAGGAGCAGGAGAGGGGAGTGGGAGGCATAAGAATCCAGGACTGTCTTTTCTTTGACTACCTGAGACCTTGGACACAACTACCTGTATATGTTGAAATTTTATTGACAGGCTTGGTAAGGCAGGCATCATAAAATGGATCATCTCTACATTCATGGAGAGAAAACTTTTTGAAAAGATAAAAAAAAATCTTTAACAAATCAAACAAAAGCAAGGGCACATAAGATAATTTTTTTTGCCAATGTAAGAACTTGTGGAAATTATGCATCTAATATATTTTTACAGTTTTTGAAGGAAGGAAAGTCATTTCTCTTAAGTCTGTTTTGTGGCTGGCCTAAATTCTGTATTATTCTTAATGGTAGGGCATAGTTTTCCCCAGGGTAATGAAATGCCCATATGACTTTCCTGAAAGACAAATAAAAATAAACTAGGTAGAGAATGCTGTGCTTTACAGTTTTGTCTTTCATATACATGGTGAATATTATCTTTTTCTTGGATGCTTTAATACTATCTTGGTTTAACTTACTAATTCTTGAAGGGCCATTCAAAATCTCTGACATTTTTGACATCTTTGAGAATTGTTCAATATATGAGCCATGTATATAACTCGATCAACTTCTATTTGAACTTTTTTATGCTACCAGCATATTTTTTTTTCTGTCACTTATGCTTTGGTGAAGTACACATTGCACAGAATAGGTATTTGAGAAATATTTCTGAATGAATTATTTTTAACTCAAGAGTGGCATGTTTGTGCTGCTTTTCAGGGTTTTAATGATGAACATATTAAATTGATAAGCATTTTTAAGACATATTTCCAAGTCAGTTTGAGGGGTTAGTACTTAAAAGGCAAAGTTCTTTGGCTAGAATTTTTTCCTAGGAGAGGAGCATACTCTACGTGCATACAGAAAGTATAGTATGCCATCCTGATAGCATTTCTTGTGAATCGTGTGTTCATCCTAACAGTGAACATTTTCTCTGTTTCTGTGTCAGTTGTCACTAATCAGTTATACATCTGATGTGCAGATCCATCAGGGAATAGAATTTAAGTCATTTTGGCTTTAGCACATATGATATGCTTGTACAGGAGTTTACCAAAGCCCCTTTTGATACATTTTCAGAAGGGGGACGTGCATATGTTATGGTACCTCTACAGCAGCACTGACTGAACTAGCTGACAAGTGACAGGAGGGTTTTTTCCCTCTTTGGTATTTCATGAAAGTGTGCACAAATCATAACAAGTTGCCTCTCTTTCAATAAGACAGGGAACATTTCCCTTAAAGAACACATGGCTATATGGTGTGTTTGTGTACATGAAAATTCATGCTGCTATCAATTTTAATTTTGCCATTTTTGTTGTTTTTAAATTTCAGGTTTGAAGTTTTTGAAGAGGCTTAAACAATCACTTTCAATTTTGTCTTGACTGATTTTTGAAGAACTCTACCAAAGCCTTAATGGAAAACTAAAGTTCTTCACCACTGAGAAGAAAAGCTTGGTAAATAGTAGACACCTACCGTATGTCAGAGAGTCCCATGTTAGATGATACAAAGCAGGCCATGGCTCACAATAATCTGTCTGAATTTTGACCCATGCTTTAAAGCAGTATTAACAGCAGCAACAATAAAAATAAAAACACTTGCCTTGCTGTTTCTTCACTGGGTGCAGGGTACTAATTATAGGAAATTTTGTGATAACTATCACAGTAGCATCTCCAGTTTAATGCAAGTAAAGCAGACTGGAGAGGAAGTGGGTTTTGAAGTCAGCAAGATCTGGGTTCAAATCCAGCCTTTAGTACTTATGAGCTGTATTTTTGCCCTGGGTCTCAGGATCCTCTAAAATAAGGATCCTGTTGTGAGGGACCAATGCTTAAATCACCTACTATATTATTTGGCACACAAGAGATGCTTAAAAAACTTTATTCTTTTGAGCTCACTGCTCATTCCTGACCTCAGAATAGCAAGGGACTCCATATAATTGTTTCTAAGTAAGTGCCAATCTGTTTTTTCAGGTAAAGTAAGGTCTTTAGCAGATAGGTTTCTGGATTCATAGAAGCTGACATCTGAGATAAGTGCCAGTAAAATGATCTGCTCCAAATAACTAATTAACTACCATATTTGTTATACAGTCACGCACTACATAATGATGGACCGGTCATTGATGGATTGTATTTAAGAAGGTGGTCACGTAAGATTACAATAGAGCTGAAAAACCCTCACTACTTGGTGATGTCATATCTGTCATAACATTATAGTGCTATGTGTTACCTTTTCTGTCTTTAGATATGTTTAGATACACAAATACTTGCCATTGTATTACAATTGCCTGCAGTGTTCAGTATAGGAGTGTGCTATATAGGCTTGTAGCCCAGAAGCAATAGGCTAGACCATATAGTCTAGGTGTGTAGTAGGCTGTATTGTCTAGGTTTGTGTAAGTACACTCTATGATCTTCACACAATGACAACATTGCCTAATGACACATTTCTCAGAACCTATCCTCATCATTATGCCATGCATAATTATTGTGTATATATATATATTCATATATACAGACACACTATATATATACACACACACACACATATATATATATATTCCTTTTTTCCTGGTCAGCAAATACATATGTATACATGTATACGTATATGTATGTGTGTGTATACATACACATATATATACATATATACACACACACACACACACACACACACACACATATATAAATATATTTTTTTGAGATAGAATTTCACTCTTTCGCCCAAACTGGAGTTCAGTGGCATGATCTCAGCTCACTGCAACCTCCGCCTTCCAGTTTCAAGCGATTCTTCTGCCTCAGCCTCCTGAGTAGCTGGGATTACAGGAACGCGCCACCACCCCTGGCTATTTTTTGTATTTTTAGTAGAGACAGGATTTCACCACGTTAGCCAGGCTGGTCTCAAACTCTTGACCTAGTGATCCACCCACCTCAGCCTCCCAAAGTGCTGGGATTACAGGCGTGAGCCACCATGCCCGGCCCCACAAATGTATTTTAGAGTTACTCAACCTTTCTATAATTATCTGAGACAGTTAGATGTACACAAACACCAGATGATACCTTTCAACTACCTGTGGATTTTTCCTTTAATGAAGAGACAATCTTTTAAAATCATGGAATTCAGGGTACTAAAGGAGGAAAACAAAGAAAGAATTAACATGAATTCATTCTCATGTAATGAATCCATTACTAATCTCACGGTTGTGACTTCGAATGGAGTGCAGAAATGGCTCTTGTGTCTGTGACATGGTCCTGCAGACACCACTGCATGACAAGAGGGACATTAGAAGTTGAGCTATTATTTCTGAAGAAAAGACTGTTTGTACCTGCATCAGGACCACATAGCATGTGATGATGATTTCCTGTCCCGACTAAAACCAGAGCAGTGTTACTGGGCCTACCAAACGCACTTGTGTAGACTTTACAGGAATGTCCCTACTGCGAAATAATTTGTGGTGTCTGTTCCTGCATTAGTATCTTTTTCTCTCTCTCCCTTCATACCTTTTCTGCTGCTCACCTCTGAGCACGATTAGTGTGTATCTGAGTTTTTGAGATCCTGTGGAAGAGTGTTCTTCTTTTTTCTTTAGATATGAAGTGGCTTCTTTTTCTGTTTATGTCTTCATGTGAACATTCTGGATGGTAAGAATGACAGATTATTGGCTCAGTCACAATTTGCCTTACACATAACCTCACTGCCAATTTTATTAAAAAAAAGATGTCTTCCTTCATGGAAGAAATAAGCATAACTTTGTTGTGGTTTTAAAAAAAACACCCCAAAAAACTGTTTTGTGAACCAAAGTCTTTCATAAAAGCAGATACACCTGACTTCTATTTGAGGCCCAGATACTGGACACAGGGGCCTTATTTAACCTACTTCTTACTCTACCCTCTCATGCTGTAACCATCATTTCAGATTATTTCAGGTTGATCTCTAATTTAATGAGAGGTTAGAGCTCTTTTGAGGCTAATAGTAGAGAGAGCTCTTTTGAGGCAAAGTAATATTAATAACCATCATCATCTTACTTGGTGCTTTTTACTTTCATCTTCTAGGCTGAGTTATGTTAGAGGATGTTACTCGAGGAGATAATTCTGCACACTTAATTTGTTCATACATTATTTCAACCTCAACAGGTTTAATTAATGCAAACTTGTTCCACCTTTTTTTTTCCCAATTATTCTGAATGAGGATAATTAGTAATTTGCTAAGACCTCAGAGAACACAGTAGAAAAATAAAAAAACTTCAGGTGATTTGATCTCATTCTTGTGCCTGTTTAATGTAAACCTATTGAGAATATTTTTTGAAATCACAAAGTACAGTTGAATAAAGAAGAAATGTCAGTTAAATTTCTATATTTAGAGAGAAAACCAGATAACTAGTTTATCCATGATTAATAGTGGATAGGCAGAATAATAATTAGTTATTTTGTGGTATATGTTTCTTCTTCAGAGGTTAATTTGATTTAGATAGAGAGATGATGTTAACATTCTTTAATAGATTTTAGATTCCCTAGGGTAAATTTTACTTTATTGTGTACTTAATAAGACTTTTTCAGTGGTGACAGTGTGTAATCCAAAAGACTGCAGTATTTTAAGTGTAAGTGACTGCTTCACAGTATGATTTAGGATTTTATTCTAGTTCTCTTACATCCATGCAGAAGCTTGAACTAAAAATTTCATTTTCAAATATTTGAAGACTTTTTTTCTTTTCTAAAGAGACAACCATCTTGAAGATAATAAGAAAAGGTATTAAAAAGTATTATTCTGGTTTATATTGCATTAAAGAAAGCATATTTGATATTACAGACTTTATAGAGTTTGTGTTTTTGTGTAGTTTTAGGCCCTGCTTTGTTAGGACACTTTAGGAATAGTGTAAGGGGGTATTTAGCATGAAAGGGATGAAAGAGGCATTTAGCTTTAGAAGGCAGTCATTGTACCTACCTTGTAAATTACCACATTTTTCATCTTGGGTATGCATTGAGAAGTTAATATGCTTCTGTCACTCATACAAATAATATTAAAACCATTGTGTCTCTGGAGATTTTTATGGCTTACTTATAAAATGCAATGGATTATTTCGGAGGACACAGCATGCAGTACGGGCCGACATGCATTAGAAGGATACACAGAAGATCTATGAAAACATAGTGTTCTGCTCAAGGA
This sequence comes from Pongo pygmaeus, assembly GCF_028885625.2. Classification (NCBI taxonomy): domain Eukaryota; kingdom Metazoa; phylum Chordata; class Mammalia; order Primates; family Hominidae; genus Pongo; species Pongo pygmaeus. The sequence goes on from NC_072384.2 coordinate 98,374,979, forward strand.
TATAAAGAGTGTCAGATATACAGTAGTTAACTCTGCTGGGTGGTGTGTCTCTTTAAGACACTAAAGCCTTTAAGAGGTTGGAGAGTTATGATGTCATTAATTAATAACTGACTCCATGCTAATCAATACAATAGGTACACACTGTAATGGCTTATAAGCATGGTAGCTTTTTAATGGCTCATGTATAAATGTTAATTGATTTAAAACAAAGGGAAATTTCTGTCTATTGGATCAATAGTTTATGGATTATGACTACCTTTTTAGTTTGAGATTGCTAAAGAATGCTCCTTCCTTACTCCTTCCATTCTCTGGATTGTCTTTCTATGTTTTTTTAATCAGGAATGCCTGCAAAGAAGATACATTAGACCAATTATTGGTACTGGAATCCAGTAACACTTGTAAAGCCCCAAAGGCTTCTACAAGATGCCACACTAGGGCTTCATGGTAGATTTGTACAATACGGAATATATAGGAGTCTGTGGAAAGTTCAGCGTTTACTCCTTTCATACTATTGCATTTTTATGCAAAAGATGTGTTATATAAATATGAACCCCTTGATTTATTATCAACAATTTTCTGTTTGGATTTTTTATGCTTAATGCGTGTAAAGAGATAAATAATGAATGTGTTATCTGCCAACATAAATGACCTAAAAGATAAGTCCATGTTATTTAGTCTAACATCTAAATTAAGAATCAAATACATTTAGGATAGATTTAATACCAAAAAAAAAAGAACTGGCAGATAAAATTTTACCTAGGAAACTCCTATTGGCAAACACAGGAGTTGCTTATAACAGATATTATGAAGACTTAGGAGCCGATTATTGTAATATAGTTTTGTGCTTAATAGAAAAGGGGTATGCAGTTAATTCTTTATCATTCCATACGGTAGTTCTCACTTCATCTCCTCCTTCAATTGCCATGCTAGCATTTTTTTTTTCTGTTTTATTGCTCCATTCTTGAAGGTCTGCTTTGGAATGGGGCCAGTTATCTTTTTTCATTTAGGCAAATTTTACATGAAAATACTAATTTTATATTTGAAGAAACTGATGGCTTAGGAATAGTATCCTTGTCAGCTTTTATATGAATGTGTATGAAGTTTAAAAAGCCAAATGGTATTATAAGAGGTCTTGTGAAAAACAGCAGTCCCTTGCCTAGCAGACCTTGGACTCTTCCACAATTCGCCCTCCTCAGGGAAATGCTTTCAGTGCTTCTGATTGACTTTTTGTTTTCCTGATGTTTACCTCTGCATTTGAAAGAACTTGCTTATGCTACAGACTGCTCATTTTTCAGTTTTATATATTGTCTACTGATTTCTTTATACAGAAGATAGGAATTTGACACCTTTGTACCTTCACCTTCTCAATAACCTTCTTAGAAAGTTTCTTTAACTGCAAACTTCTTAGAGAGTTAAGTGTTTATATTTATCTCCTTATTGTTAATCCTTACCCAGATTTTGTATAAATCTCCTCTTGGTATGTTCAAGCACTTCAGATAATCTGCCCAAGAATAGCAGGGAAAGTGAAACAAGAAATCTCTTTTTCTGTGTGTGTGTGTGTGTGTGTGTGTATGTGTGTCTGGTTGGAGTGGGGGCAGGGGTATAATTTTAAGAGACACACAGAAAAGAACTAGTGAAGGAGACTGAGAAGGAACAGTCAAAGGTATTGCAGGAAGACCAGTAGTAAATGGAAGTCAAAGGAGAGAGCGTCAAGAAAGAGATGGTGAGTAAGTATCAAAAGCCACAGAGAAATGAACAAAGATGGTGACTAAAAACATCCATTAGCCAAGGCTGCCAGGGAATTGGGATCAGAAGCCTCAATGTCTTAAGAGACAATAGAAAATTTTAAGTTATTCATTTGAGAAACTTGGCTCTGAGGTAAATGAGACACAAGGCAGTTTAAAAATAGCTAGATGTCAATGAAAGACTGCATTCAAAATTTTTTGAGGTGAAACAGACTTTAGAATACTTGTAGATGAAGGTATAAATTAGAAAATCTGAAGGTGACCAGAAGCCTCTTCCAACCATGCTTCTTTGAATAATTATATTATAGTTTAATGACATTTTCTCTATATTGTACCATATAATGTTTAAGTTATATTGTACCATATAATGTTTAAGTGAATGTTTAAGTGGCTGTAAAAGAGTTATCTTACCTTGTTTTCTCTCTCTCTCTTTTTCACACATACACACAAACACACACACACACACACACACACTGAAAGCTAGCAATTTAGAGGTTTCAAGGGGGACATGTCCGCTTTACAGGTCAAAGCCAGGACACAAACATGGCCTCTACTCCTCGTTCAGAGCTCTCATTACCATCCTGCAGCTGGCCTCTGAATCACTTTTTATCTATCTTCTTTTGCCTCTTGGTTGATCTTTGCTGTTAAGAATTTCCTTTATTCTTACTGTTTTGGCAAGGCTTATCTGTCCGTCTGCCTGCTGCTTTTATTTCCTTCAAATCCACAGCTATATCATGTGTTGACTAACTTCATCACACCATAAAGCTGCTGTTACTATTAAATCATACACAGATCCAGACATTTTGCAATGGAAAGAAATTCCCTCCAGTTTCGTAACCTATTTTGAGGACATATTTTTGTTTGACTGTCACTAGAAACACCATTATCTTAAACAGCATGTGGACTTAGAGCCCTACATCAGGTTAGATGACAAAACCATTTTATGTAATTGGTGTTTAACATGGGTACTGATGGTCTTTTGGTGCTAAGCTCAACCTGAAAATCTCACTAGGAATATATTTGCTTCTCATTTCACTTTTTAGAAATGACTTTGGTCAACCAGAGCACGAAAGGTTAGTTTATAAACTAAGTAGTGGAAATCAGTGATGGTTTTTCAGTCATATAATTATTAATGAAAATACTTGGTGATGTGTAGGTTTCCGTGGCGCAGGGTGATACATTCTTTAATCACTCACTCATTCATTCAGTCAGCCCATGAAAATTTCCTGAGAGTTTACTATGTGCCAAGAACTACACCAAGTGTATTTCTGCCTTCAAGGAGGTCTTAGTCTTGTAAGAGAAAGAAAGGAAGCAGGAAGTTGGATTTTAGAAAAGCTTGGGAATTCACAAAAGGGCTTTGAGCAAGAGAGCCACATAATTCAATCAGTCTTTTAGAAACCCCAATCAGGAGGAAGGATTGGAAGGAAATAAGGATGGGGTCATAAGACCAGAAAGCCAGGTGAGAAATTGCTTGAGCTGGAGCTAACATTATGATGATGGGTGAATAGGAGGAAAGATGAGACAGACATTAAAATAGAATCACCTGAGCTTGATGACAAATTTGGAGGAGAGAGGGAAGCCTTGTGAATTATGATGGCTTCTCAGTAATACCTCTTGTGAATTCCTAGAATGAATGTGTTGGGATGTACTCTATGGTAATCTGAACAGCTGTTTTGTATACATAGAAGTATACACACACACACACACACACACACACACACACACACATATATATATATTTTTTTGAGATGGAGTTTTGCTCTTGTTGCCCAGGCCTCAGTGCAGTGGCGCGATCTCGGCTCACTGCAACCTCCACCTCCCGGGTTCAAGAGATTCTCTTGCCTCAGCCTCCTGAGTAGCTGGGATTACAGGCGCACGCCACCACACCCAGCTAATTTTTTGTATTTTTAGTAGAGGTGGGGTTTCATCATGTTGGCCAGGGTGGTCTCGAACTCCTGACCTCAGGTGATCCACCCTCCTTGGCCTCCCAAAATGCAGGGATTACAGGTATGAGCCACCACGCCCGGCCTATCTAATGATATCTTTAGCATTGCTGGGTACCTAGATTAAAAAAAATCCTAAGCCTCCATCTGTATTTATGGCTGATGATTAACCATATGCAAATGCTGATGTAATTATGAAGTGAACTTTCTTGCTGTTCTGTGAAGAAGCAATGCTTTGAATGATCAGGCATGCTCTGCCCCATGTTTTGGAAATGTATGTAAAGGTATATTGACATATATATTGGGCACTTTCTTTCTTTATCCAGGTATAATATTTGATCCTACAAATTTGAAGTTTCTCATAAGTTATGACAATGTGAATATTTCAAACTCATAAAAAAGTTAAAAAAAAACAAAAAAAAAACACCTCACTTTCTAAATTCTAAGTAATTGACCTTGGCATCCTGAAAACTGAACCAGACAATTATATTTTGTTTCTGCATCTTTGAGAATAGAATGACTTTTTAATTTCTTAAAGATAAAAGTATTTATACTTTTTGTTTGCAAACTTAATAAATGCTCATACAAGCAACAGAGAATTAAATTAGAGATATATAAAATGGAAAATGAAAAGTGCCTTACAATCTACCATAATCTCATTGCTAGAAACAGTAATTAAAGTTTAGGGTGTACCTTCCAGATATACAAACATACATATTTTTAATGGTACCAAATTATACATAGTTTTTCATAATCTGCCTTCCTTAATAGTGTGTCATGGTGTGTCATGGATATCCTTCTAATCAAATATATAGAGAGCTATTCTTCAATTGTGTTTTTGTTTTATGTATGTATAATTTATTTAGCCAGTCCCTTATTATTTTTCTCCTAAATTTTCAGCTGACAAATAATGTTGCTATGAATATCCTTTTACATATATCTTTGTATATTTTTCCATTTTTTCCCTTTGATACATTTCTGAAACAGAATCATTTAGTTAATGTGGCACATATTTTAAATTTTAATAGATATTTTCAAATTAACACCTAGAAGTTGTGCTATCAGCTAAATTTCAGAGTAAATCTTTTCACATACTGTTATCTACCTTGGTATAATAAACTTTTGATTTTTTTTTTTCTGTCAGAGAGGAAAATAAATTCTTGTGACTATGTTAATCTGAAATTCTTTTATTTTTAACGTAATACTGTGTATCTTATGTTTATTATCCTTTTAAATTTTCTCTTTTATAAATTACTTGTTAAAGTTCTTTGCTAATTTTTAAATTATGTTATTTATTATTTGTTTACTGATTATTAAAATCTCTTTGTATAGTGAAGTCAAACTTTTTCTTATCATTTATGATTTGGAGATTTGCTAAGACCTCCTCTCCCAAGATTATAAGCAGAGTAATTTTTAATTAAAAACAAAAAACTAGGGATAAAAGGTCAAGTGAAAAATAAAAAGTAATTAGGGATTTACTGACAAAAACATATGCAATTGGAACAGATTATAGAATGGTCTCTAGAGAAGGAGAAACTTGCTCAATTTCTGAACAAAATAGAAATCAGAACTGGAATATAAATTGGATGGGGCGAGTGACCTCTGTCTTGTTCACTGCTGTGTCCCCCCATAGCAGCACTCGGAACACAGAAGTTGCTCAATAATATTTTTGGAATTAATGAATGAATGCATACATCTAAGCTTATATATAAAAGAATACATGAAAATTTGAATTAATAAAGCTCTAAAAATCAGTATTACTTCTACAGTTACTGTAGAAGTAATAGGCAACACCACCATTACAAAGGCAACTTTACTTATCACTGTGGAACTGGTAATAGAAGGTTTCAAATCCCTTTTTTATTGAGGTATTGGTTGAAGATTCCCAATCTTCCTGTTTGTGAGGACATTAAATTTGTTTCTTTTATAAACTTAGTCTTAGAATAATATAACTCCTAAGGAGATTTAGAGAATTGGAAAATAATCAACACTATGCTATGGAGTCATGGAAAAACTGGGTTGGTCATTAGAATATTTATTATTTAGTGATTTATTCCCAAATGATGACAAAATTGTCTTCCTTTGGGCTTCTTGAACACATTTCAATATTTGACAAAAATGTAAAGTGCACTGGAAAAAGTATAGAAGTTTATCTAAAGAATTAACTTATTTTTAGAAAAGGCAGGTGAAAGAATAACATTGTTTTTATTTTAACCCATTGTTTTGTTATCTTAAGATTATTATACATATTTATGCTTAAATTTTGAATTCCAACTTATAAAAAAATACAGTTAACATTCCTTTTTTTGTTTGTTTTTCTGTTTTTCTGTTTCTGACTTTTCTTTAATGACAGAAAATAGCTTTTTATAGGCTGTGTTCTCTAGCATGTTTTCCCTGAAAGAATAATCTATTTTTATTAGTATAATGGCTAATTTTAATTCTATGTTACAGAAACCCCTTTTACTTTATATGGTATTTTATATAGTAATGTTTATTTTCTATACAAACTCACTAGGATGTTTTATCTGTTTTATATCCTATTGAATTCTCCCTGAAACCGCACTAGTTTACAATAATTTTATTACTTTATTAATTAAACGTTTTCCAACAAGCTAGCTATGGCATTTCTTATCATCAAGGGTTCCATTAGTTTTTAATGGTGTGAGACAAAATTACCGTTTACCCACATGCAATTTAAGAAGCATCATTAACACAGGAAAAGCACCAGGTGGGATTTCTAATAGTTACTGTTTCTCATTTTTGTTTTTATTTAAAAGGAATCACTGGTTTTGAGTTTTTTGTTGCTATATTGCCAAATCTTCACTTGGATTTTATGATCAAGATAATTTAAAATAATGTTCTTCTATTTCCTTAGGCACTATTCAACAATATTTTACTTATGTGCACACAGCTTCAGTCTAGCACTTTTTTTCTACACAGTCGAGTGAGTGTTGTCTGCACAGACAACAGAACAAAGAGGGATCTTCATGAACCCCATCAGATAGTTCGGCCAAGGGTTTGGCAGTGCCAGTGGTTTGGCCATAAACTGTCTCTGTTTTCAGAGAAGTATGAACACCAGGACTGAAAAGATCCAGGGGTCCTGGAAACCAAAATAAACTCTAGGACTCTTGCAAAGTGGACACTTGTTAATTTTTTTCCCTCAGATCATATGAACTCTTTTCAAGGGTTCACATGTCATAGGTTAGATAATGCTTATCCTCTTGCAGACTGGAAAGTACTCATTCCTGTAAAATGAATATAAGAGAACCAAGCAGGAATATTCAGGCTGTGAAGTTTGTAATAACATAGATACTCTCAGAAGATTGGGGAAATACTGATATCTTGTAATTCAGTGTATTGTAAAACATACAGAACATAAGACAAACCCCAGTTGCCTATAAACCCTCACTAAAAGAGGCTTATTCATTTAAGTCTTCAGAAAAATTTGTATCAGCCATTAACAAAAAAATAAAACAAAGCAAAACAAAACAAAATCCAGATTTGCAGGAAGGGGTGTTATAAATCTATTTTGGGCAATTATTTCAGCTTTTGCTTTTATTGGACAGTTACTGTTCTGGCATATAAAGGAATTGGGATAGGGAAGGAAAATCAGTTTCACAAAGTTAGGGTTTGGACAATACTTAAACTGTCGGACACAAAATAGAAAAATTTAGTAAAACTGACTAGTATTTCAAGATTTTTTCATGCAAGGGTAGGATATATTAAACAATAATTTATTCACTTGTCTCAGAAAAGGCAGATTAAAACGTCTTTAATCATCTCCTAGAAAATGTTCTGTAAATTGTATTATACCTGAATAATCTGCTGCAAAAAATGAAAGCAAACTGTTGACCTGATAATCTAGCCGTCATGTCTTTCCTTTCTTTCAAGTGGTTTGTAAATGAATGGATGGGTATTTTGTATTTAGTACATTGCAGGGGAATGCTGTTTAATCTACTTTCAAATAGAGTGGTTTATTTTGAAAGATTTTTATGTGACAGTATTAAATATTAACTCAATTTAATAAATATTGATCATTTATTATAGGTTTGTTGTATAATAAGTATTATATATTGGTTAGTACACCACATTACATAAAAAATTTGTTTCATGACAAAGAGAATTGCTGTAATAAGGGAGTTTTAAGCAAAAAGTGAAGAGAAAAAATATGAATATAATAAAATCTTCTAAAAGTGGACATTTTGATACATAAGAAATAGTTTACTTTTTAAGAGTAAGATATTTTATATTAAGTCAAATCTGCACTTCCCTCTTATACCAATCTACATTTTTAGTTAATTTCTCTATAAATAAGTGTCTGTAAACAGAAAATACTCAAGCTTATTTATAACAGTATTGTATTTTTGGCTTTTTTTTTCCCTGCACAATGATCATATGGTAGATGGTTCTACTGTTAATACCATATATCAATTCTATATTTGTGTTGTCTACAAAAGGAAAAAAATCAAAGTAATCAATGAGCTTCTGGGTTTCATTTTCTCTGTAGTATTCCTCTATTTTGAATTTGACCTGCATCAGCTATTAAATTTTAAATGTGTCACTTTGTCCATCACTTTGAATGAGAAATGTTATTTGGATAAATTTCTTTCAGCATTGGTGTATAGGAAGAATTATTCTATTAATCCTTCTCTGGAACAATTATCACATAGTTTTGTTGGAGAAGTTGCATTTTATTTGGTTGGCACTTATGAACACTAGATTTCCAGGGATCTAGTAAAACATTTTTGATGCTGCTGGATTCCTGGTGTTTGTTCTATCTCTATTCAGTATGCTTTTATCGTGCTCGAAGCTGACAGAAAATTGCTATAGCCAATCACCAAAAAGTGCTTTTTTTAATGATGTTTTATTTTCATTGCTCAACATTAACATAATGAAACTTCAGATTTTTTCTATTAAAACAATGCAATATATGTAAAGTGTCATGATGAATGACGATTTCTTCTGATATACATTTTGGTGCCTGTAAAATAAAGACTGACATTAGAGTTTCCTGGATTATACACTCTCCAATTTTATTTCGAGGCTTTAGGAAAAGAAAACACATGCTATACATGCACACACATACACACAAACACACACACGTCTGTTTAAATAGTATTCCTCACCAAAGGAAAAGTAATAAAAATTACTTTTTAGTGCATTGTTTTTTCTATCATTCAACATCTATTAAACTTCCATTGCCAGAAAAAAAAATCTAGGCCTTACTATTTTGAATTGATATCTTCCACAGAATGGGATGCCTACAATATGTGATTTTATGTCTTTGTAGATTCTCAAAGGTGGTACACTTGGTATGGGATTTTTTGGAAGCAATAACCCATTAATAAAATGCTTTAATTTTATTTTGTATGGATAGCATAAGGTTGGTGTACTATAAACAATTTTTTGAGTTTACCTATGATGGGCTTTAAATGCTTTTTTTTTGAATCATTTTTAATAAGATGACACGTAAATTAAGATATAATAATGGTTATATGATTAGGCAGGAAGAGGTGTGTCATTAAAGTTTAAAATTAGAATCCAAACTTTATGGAATGAAACTTTGAGACAAATAAGTGGTAGATGTCAAAGAAAAGAGGCAGAAGAGTTAGAGGGATGAGGACCTTCAACTTTTGCTGTTATGTTGCACATCCCTTGTTTTCTGTATGCACAGTTCAGGAACGTGATTATACACTTTCCAGAGCAGGGCATATTCAAGAGGAGGAAAAATCAAAGTGGTTTAGATGGAAATGGCTTTGAAATGAGACACCTCTTGTTTCTAATCTTGTCTCCAATATCTCTAAGTGACCTTTGGCAAGTCATTTCACCTCTCAGACTTGGTTAACTTTATTAATCTGCAAACAGAAAAACAGGGTTCGATTGTTGTAAGGTTCAAACGGGACAAAACAACAATAATTCTTGCCACAGGGATGGGCACACAGTGCTAGTCAATGAATGGCTACTATTTCATAAGGCATGTTTGTAGCTCCAACTCCCAGGAAAAACATAGTGATCAATTAGGTGACTTGGTTGGTGACATTTATTTATTTATTGAATTCAATTACAGAACCAGAATTTTGATAATTACATCTATTATTCTTGGAAATAACAGCTGGCATTTATTGAGTATTTACTATGTGCCTGGCATGGTGCTAAGCATGTGTGCCTTGATGCGCCTGGTACACATGGACACACACACACACAAAACTTACACAAAACACGCACACACACTCTTACATCTATAATCTAATTTTATTCTCTCCTAACATCTATTATGTAGCTACAACTTTATGACTATGTTAAAGTTGAGGAAATGCAGGCCAGAGAGATTAAGTCTCTTATCCAACATCTGATAAAAGTAGGATTCAAATCCAGGTAGTCCCAGAGTCCACATATTTAACATGAGGAAAAAGTGCAGACTGAATGTTAAATAAACACAAATAATTCATTTCAGCGATGAGTCAACAAGAAGTTTACAGCACTGAGAAAGACGAGTCAACAACAGAAGGAAAAAAATCCAGAGAAAATGGCACTTGCTGCATTGGAATGAAAGATAATCTGCAGAAGGTAAATGGACAGGAGAGATTTTCATCATTTTTAATGTATTTGCAATGACCATGATTTATATTAAAGTTTCTTTTCTCTGAGGCTCAGTTTTCTCTGCTGAAAATGAGCTTGTTGGACAATTGAACTCTAAGGTGCCTTCTCTGGTTCTATTCTACATCACTTCATGAGTTCTTATCAGCTACAAAGAACACTTTCCACTTTTCCATGTATGTTTCAGAGAAGATCCCAAATAATGTTTGATCATCTCTAGTCATATCTCAGAGCTGTCAGTTGATAACTGACTCCACTACCTCAGTACCCATTTTCCAAGATGTTAAGAGGAGTTTGGTGGTGCTGGAGAGAGACAGAGACTAAGAAACTTGGAGACCAAGGGGACCCCTCATTAGCAGTGGAAGCGAATATCGACATATGTCAGCAGAATTCTTTCTCACACAGAAATTCTTCTGTGAATATCCAACAAAGAAATCCATGTTAATGGAATCTTGTCATATTTAATATTTTAAGCCAGCAACCTAACATTTCCTACTGAGAATTGATGGATTGGCTAAAACAGAGTATTTTAGCCCCATTTGAATGATTAGCTTAAGTCTCTGCCCAGAAAAAGTGAGGTAATCAAAATCTTATCCATTGAAGCAGCCTGTTTTTTGAGCTTTAACAGCAGCCTCAGAAATTGGACATTTTATTTCATCTGCACAAGCAATGTTACAAAAGATGGTGATACAGTGACAGACCTTGTGAACGTGCAGCCTGGAGCTTGGAGGAAGGGGCACTCGGTGCGTTTATCACAATCAAGTAAGGGATGTGGTTAAATGGACCCAGAATCACACAACTTGGGCTCAAGGTCTGGGCCCAATCTTCAAGAGTATCTCTAAGCCAAAGTTTCCCAACATGGTGATAATTCGTAGCATGTGCTATGAGGTAACACATGGTATCACATACTTTCCTGAAGAGTGAGATGATGTCGTGGAAGTGCCTTGTAAACTGTAAATCACAGATGTTAAGTGGTTCTGTGGCTGGCTTCTTTGTGAGAGGGTTTAGGTGAAGTCACTTTTACACAACAATAGCAGCATTGCCAAAATAAAATCTGCATAAAAGCAAAATAAGTATCATAGAGATCTATGGGCATAAATAACAAAACAACATGCATCAGAGTGTAGTGGAATTTAAGTGCTGGAGAGGTTATATGGGATCAAAGAGGAAAGTTAGCAATAAAGTCCGCCAAGGTACATTTCTGTATCTACTAACTTATCTTAACGTTTTAAAGGATTGGAACTGTGAGGAATGAACTAATTGATGGAATTTTGGAAAATAGAAATGTAGAAAACACAATTACGCTGGAAAGTGTTGAACATTTTAAATACCTGAAATTCTAAATGCTTAACTACATACTTATAATACAAATTGCCATGAATGTTACTTTTGATTATGGTAGAAATTACCTTAGAACATTTTAGTGTCTTCCTTGTACCTTGAATAACTATCTTAAGCACTCAAATAGAAGTCAGGTAATATATTAGCTCATCTCATTGGTGGACTTTACTGGTCACGTATCTTAGATAATATTAAGCAAAGAACCGAAGTGACTTATAGCAGAGTATCTTGGCGCTATTGACGTTTCGGACCATGTAACTTTTTGTGGTGGATGTATCCTGTGCATTGTAGGATGTTTAGCAGCATCCCTGGTCTCTACTCACTAGATACCAATTGTACCTCTTAGTTGTGACAACCAAAAATATTCCTAGATATTGACAAATGTCCTCTGGAGGGAAAAAAATCATCCTCGTTTGAGAGTTACTCCTCTACAGTGACAAACTTCAGCTTTCATGACTCAGAATTCCAAAATTTCTAAGTTATTAGAATTAGTCAGAGATATTATATTATAAAGACTAAATGCTTATACATTTAAATGCTTTGCATTGCTAACATTTTGCATTTAACTCTTACTAACTGTCTTTTTTTTCTTTGGTTTTGTTATGAAGGTTCACTATTCTCTCTAGGGTTAGACAAGGTACTTCCGAGGGACTAGGTTGTATGTCTTTTTGTCTTCTAGCTCTGCAGTCTTTTACATTTTCATCTACCTTCTGTGTTTTATTATATGTTCTCAGGTGACTCCCAAAGTAGATAGAAATAGTGAGTGCTAGTGAGATAGCTGCTCACTAGCACTTTGAAATGATTATGTCCCGCCCAACTACAACCACATCTGCATCTGCATCTACCTCTGACCTCCTCTGTTTTTTCTCCCTCTATTGATTGATTGATTGATTGATTGTTGTTGCTAGCTCACTGTCTTCTATATACCCAGATACCTCTTAGGGTCAACTTTATTTCCTTATAAGTCTACAGCCTCTCCCCTAATTATTCATTTCAACCAACACTCTCTCTAAGAAACGCCCCTCCCCACTTCAGATTTTTCTGGGACAACTATTGTTATCTTCCACCTGCCCTTCCTGCCTCTGGTCTTTCTATATAAGGTACATTTTATTCTGTTACATTAATATCCTTGAAGCATTCCCATCCCAACAAATTCTTTAGCCTTCTAGTGACTAACTCTAACTTATTTCTTCAATCCTATATCTTACCACTGGAACTAAAAATAATTTCTGTGTATCCTGCACTTCTTTAGGACTTCATCTCTTAATTTCTTCAAATACTGTCATTTGATCTAAAACTTTTTTGTGTGTGTTTTTGATCATTTAGACTAACATTTGAAAAAGAAACACATATCCCCTTTAATGTTCAATGTATATATGGGAACCTGAGAATCTAGAACTTAAGTACTCTAAAGTTACTTTAAAGATTATTTTAGAGAACTACAATATGTAGATGGTTATAAAATATTTACATGGAATTCATGCATCCCTGATGTTGATACTGTTTATTTTGCTTCTTGGAATTTAACATACAGCAGCCTTCTTTACCTCCTCATCTTATGGTGGGGCATGAATATGTAAATGTAGTTTCCATATTTAAAAAAATTGTGCGTAAGTCTTAATCTGCATTCCACTTCAGTGGGTCTTAAAAATACTTGCTTAAGAGAGGCTGACTCTACAAAGGTCAAATATGGTGGTAACATAGAGAATGAGAGAGAGACATGATTATTTAGTGGCACTTATTGCCACAGGCACTGGTCCATTTATTGGAGTACACTGAGCACATATTGAACTTGTTGTTTTCCATCAAGAATGCTGAGCAATTCCATGGGAGAAGGTCTTGGCTTGAGCTCAGGTTGATAGTAAATGTAGGCCATTACTAGTTGATGTCTGTTTGATGGTCTGTATGAAATGAGTTGGTGGTCTCAGTCCAGTTATTAGAAGACAGGTGTCTATATCTCAAAACATCATGACAATTGGCACTAATTGGCATCTTTGTTGGGAATCTCAGCAGAGAAGCAGAGGAATAAATGGGGGGAAAGGAGAAGCTGTTGTTACCTAAGATAAAGAAGTCTTTGGGGATATAAGCCAGAAAATAATTACCTACTGCTCAAAGAACAGTATTTTCAGAAGATCTAGACATTTCCAACATTGAAAGGACTTTTTTCAGTTATTTGTCCATCATCTCTCTCTTATCTTCCTTTCCATTCCCACATCCTCTTGCATTTTAGAACTGGACATTTGGTCCCACTTTCTCATTTCTTATCTCAGGGAACGTGTTCTGGGATGGAAAAGCATCTGCTTGGGTATCTACCATGTTCTTCCATCAATTCAACCTCAGACTTCATGTTCCTGATTTCTCCCAGGACTTATGATACCTCAGTTTTCGTGCACATACAAGAGCTGAGCATGTTGGTTCAGTTGCTACCTGTTAATGAATTTTTCTTCTGTGCTGTACTTTACTTGGTGATACTGGGATACATGTCTCTTACATTCTGCTGTCTCTCTCACTGTTCTGAGCTTTCTGAGATAGGACCCTTGCTTGATTCATTTTAGCATTCCTGCAGTGCACTCATTAGGTACTCAGTAAATGAATGAGAGAAACAATGAATAAATGAATGAATGCATTTTTAGCCTTTGGAGACACATACTCGTATCTAAGAGTGAAATGAAAAGTAAATATGAAAGAGACAGAGTCTAAGAGACAGAGTGGCAGGAATTCATCATTCTATTCTACTTGGTGCCTTTGACATTCTCCCACTCTCATTTTGAATGGTTGCTTAGTGTTCTAATCTATGCAAGCCATCTTATACAATTGCTTTGTAATCGGCATAATTCAGCTTTCTAGCTGAGGAGCCTGCTCCGATGTGTGTCTATAAGGAGGATTCCGTGTTCTCTGTTAGAGTTTATAATTTCACCACTGCTATATCCAGTGTTTTTCATTGCATGTGAAATAATAATTTAATGAATGTGATTTTGATTATTTTAACCAATAAAATTATTTAACACAAAGGGAAGAATTTCTTAAACACGAGAAACTATGACTACATTTTGGCACTGCAAATAAATATATTAGAACTGTTTTGCTCATGTCTATTAGAACTGGGTAAATGTTTCTGAGTATTTTGTTATTCTTGAAATATAATTTATTATTAAAATGTGAAACAGTACTATTTTTAAAACCATAAACCCAAAATAGCTGTCAAAATGTGTCAAAAAGAGAGCTTTAATTCTCATTTTGATTATTTAATTGAATAGATCTACCAACATTTAATATAGGACTATTAAATATAGCAAATGGTGAATATAAATTAGTATATATTGATAAAATATGTGATAAAACACATAGACAATAAAATTTTTAAATTATAAAATTATTTGTTATGATTTTTGACTAGGAAAATGGTTTCCCTTTTTCTATATCTATATGTGAACTTTAACTAGAATATTTCTCTATTTTTTTGAGAAAAAATGTGTCACATGAACATTGATTAGAAACAACTTTACAAATGTGACAATTTTAATGTCAAGATATGTTTGCTAAGTTCAACATTACTTGTTTGTTTTGAACATTAGACTGCCAAATAAGCAGCAAATTTTTACAAATCCTTTAAGTATTAGAACCAAATAACCCTTGTATTAGTTGTCAAGAGTGTGCTGTGTATTACTGGGAATCACCATTGCAGAGTATTTATAAAAGGAAGGGCAAAACCAGATACTCAGGTTTGTGACATAGGATCATGCACGTTGGAAATCAAGAGAAATCAGTTCAGATATTGCAATCTTTAATAGCAGAACAAGAAACACAGAGCTACCATTGCACTTATTCATTCTTTAATTTCTTAGGTAATTTAAAATATCTTGAATTTTTCAAGTATGAACTAAATGATACATGTTAGGTAGGATTATTACCAAGATTATAGCTTAGGGCAGCATTCACGTGCAGATCAGTGCTCTTAGGTAATTCAGACCAGTTTCAAGCAGTCAGTTTCTGCTAAGCACTTACCAAAAATTATTTTCAGTAAAGCCAATGACATTTCAAACCCAACATAGAATTTCTATTAACAGTAAGCAATTTGTGAGCTGATCAATGTGGATTCACTATCTAAGGCATGTCAGTATGTTATGCTTTCATGCCTCTTGATATCATCACTGGAAAACTCTTTGGATTTATTTCCTTGGTGCTCATTGCAACAGTCTCTAGAAAGCATAGCTTACAGAATGGTTTTAAATTTCATCCTTTAATTCAGTTTATGGGCCCTCACCTTCAGAGTTTTTACGTTCCCTTAAGACATATTTGGGCTCGCCTTTCTTTTTGACAGAGTTGCAATTAGTCCTGGGGAGCAGTTGCTTCCAATTAACAAGGAGGAGAAAGTCACAACTGAAGTTTTATAACAAATCATTAGGCATTCTGATATCAGACCAGTGTATTATGAGTTTTTGTAATAAAAATCTGTTACATATTGTTAAAAACAATTCTGCCCATTCTTATTTATTTATGATCATTATATTTTAGTACTTACTGGCATTTCCTGAGAAGATAAATATTTTGGTGTTTTTGAGCTTCCCAGAGGGATAGAATTTCTACCATGCACATACACACCATTTTGCTATAGCTCATTTTATGTCACACAAACAATAAAATGCAAAATACTCATTCTAACACTGTGGCTTGCACTGAATGGTCACAGCATTAATTTATTTTAAGCTAACACATTTTTAATAAAGGAAATCAAAGTCTTTTTTTTTTACAAAAGCAAAGAAGATAACTATTTTAATGAAACAACAATCTTATTCATCTCACAATCATGTCATAGTTTTGAATAGTGGTGGTCTCTGCCTCTGTTAGATTTTTTTTTAAATAAATGTATTATGATTACAAAAGTTTTGGTTCCTAACATCTAAAACTAAAATATTTAATTTTTTTGTGTGATTCCCTTTCTATATGACAAATAGTTCATTGTAGATACCGGTAAGTATATCTAAGTAGTAAGAATGTGCTAAAACTTACCTTTGGTAATCATAGACTCTTTGAAGAGGAGAAAAATGAAAACTGCTATTTAGTAGCTTTTGATGAGATGCTGCAGTATATAGGGAGATAGCCTGTAGGTTCTTTTTGTATAGTTTAAAACATAACCCCCACCCCCCCCCACACACAGATGTAGACAATATACATTTTTTGTGTACCTCACATTGATATTAATGGAACTTACGTGAGCATATCCAGGTCTAAAAGGTGGGCCCTAAGGGCTTTAAAAGATTCTGCTATAGCTGAGAAGGGAAGCTAATATTTCCTTGATTTTAGAAGTCAGGTCGACTTTTACAGTGCAAAAAGCCAGCATTATGTAATGAAAATATCTCAGTAAATTTCATCAATAGGTATGTATTTTTCATGTTCAGACTTCAGGTAAAAACTGAAGAAACTTTAGTTGAAGAAGATGGGTGAATACTGTAATTTTTGTAGAACATCACTAACTAGGTTAAATAATTCCTTTGCTATTTGGGAACCAGATAAACAAGTTTGTGTAGAGCCCTTTATTAAGTGTGTGTGTATATCTCCCTTCATCTGTGTGTTTGTGTGTTCTGGGGAAGGGGGTGAAAAACAGAGTAGCAGGAGTTTTAAATGAGCAGTTTGTGCAATATGCCTATATGATGAAAAGATTTATGTAGAATATTACACTGTTGTTTTTCAGATATATTTTCCGTCCAGATGCAGCAAAAAAGTTTTCTTGATGTCTAATCAAGCAATGCAGTTTCTTCAGATTTGAAGAACTCAGAAAGTTAGTTTTTTTATTCTTCTTCATTTAAGTATTATTTTTTAATTGCAGCGTATTAAACATAAAATCTGGTACAATCTTTAAAAATAAATAGGACCTAACTATAAATGGGCCCTGTTGTGTTTTTATCTTTGACAAGCAAGTAATTGCTTCTCAAATTTATCAGTTTGTTTATGCAAAAACCATTTACCAAGCCTAGCTCAAAAGCATCAATTTCATCATTATCATCTTATTAATTTAGCCAAGCTATAACACAGCTGATTATTCCTGAGTAATATCCTCTGCAGCACATCATGTGTGGCAAAACCATCTGTACAGTACCTATTTAATAAATAAACCCTCGGCTAAATGTCTCTGTTTATTGAGAACTAATGTTTATAGAAAATATAATGGAACTCAATAAATAACTCAGCTTCATCAACCTGCATATGAATCAGTGCAAAGAACGCTGACATCATCACCTTTCAAGTACCAGAGAAAGCAAAATTACCCAAAAGAGCTATAGAGTCAATATTAAGGCATTAAAACTGCAATGAAGGCATATTAATGCTTAAAACTTCATTGTTGGCAGTGGAATTGGCACAATGGACATATTTTATAATTCTAGGAATACTTAGGTTTTATGGCTGCTTCTTTGTTGACTGCCTTGCACTTAATGTAGTTTCCACTTTAAATAAAAAAACCCCTCAAGATCTTTAAAAAAAAAAAACCGAGAAAATTGCTGATTCTAAGCATTCATTTTTAAAATAATGCAAACTGCTGATTCCAATTGTTCAGATTTAAGAAAAAAAAAGCCAACTTCTTTAACTCCATGCTTCCTGAATTCATATTAGTAGTAACTAGATATTTTGTGGCAAAGGCTTTTAAAAAAGTCACAAGTATTTTTTTAAAGAGATTATTCTGAGTGACGTCATTAGTACTGAGAATGTGAGAAGGATTTAGTCATTTTGCAAAGAAAAGCCAACTTAGGTTTTGAAACATTAGTAATATTCATGCCCAGTATATAAAAGTGCACAATTATTTAACATATTCACATTGATTCTCATCACCGCACTATTTTAAAAATTTGCATTAATAACTTGAATTTTTAAGCTAGTATGAATCCAATGAAGCAAAGTGGATAATTTTGAAATAGATAATGAAAATGGAGCCATTGGTTACAACCTGTTTCAAAAGTCTATCTGTCCTTATTTTACTTTCCAGAAATAAAAGTTCATTGACAGAGAATAAACATTGTCCTTATTCAAATCCAAGGAATGGACCTTACTGATTTTTGAAAGCAACTCTATTTTTGTGCATCAGTATGGCCCACTTCCACCTGGAAGCTTACTTGGCATGTAGCTTAAACTCTTCCCTTTTTCCAGTGCCCACAGGACTTCAGATTTTTACTGAGGCCCTACCCTGTTATAATTTAAAACCTAGAGAATTAGCAGACGCTGACCTGTTGCTAGGGTCATGTGGGCTCATTTTCCAGGCCTGGTTGCTACTTCCACTCATGCAGCTCTGAAACCCACCTGGCTCACTCTTCTAGGTGAAGATGGATATGTTCACACTTTGAAGACATTTTTCTAAGGCCACAAGATCTTTGTAAAGTTACAATTAGGGAAAAGAGTTGTGGATATACCTTTCAAATGTCAGTCTAGAGGCAGGATGTTGTTTTGTTTTTGTTTTTGCTGCTTTTCAAAACATTTATTACAATGTCTCATGAGAGAAGGGGGCAAAGTGTGATAACCCAAGAGGGGTTACGTCCTGTAATCTGTAGATATCAGCTTTTTTTTTGCCTAGATGCTGGATTCATTATGCTAGATGTACAGTTGTGTGTGTGTGTTTTTTTTAAGTGTTTCAATTTATGTAGTGGGCTCTGTGGTTTGTACAGAGACTACCCATTCTCCAACCCTAGGAAGGGTTGAGTGGTAATCCTAACAGAATCTTCATACCTCCTAAATGAGGCAAATGCCTCAAACAAAATGAATACCACATCAAAAGAGCAGAAAGATAGTGAAATGCTGCCAGTAATTGCCTTTTGGGGCAACTCAGCTTAAACAACTTAAAGCTTGCAAACGCTGCACCCACACTACCCAGAAGAATACTTTTGTCCGAGGGTTTAAATTGAAAGCTAGGAAGCCAACAACTCTAAAACCCCTGCCTGGGAGCCAGAGCACACAGTGTGCCTTTGACATATGTCTATAAGGAAACCTGTGTCTGGCACGTCAGCAGTTTTGAATAGCTCGTGTTTGGTGACCAAAGTCAACACCCCACATATTTTGTCACAATGAGACCCAGATCAGCAAAAAGGCTGTTGGATTGACTAACTGGGTACATCTACTTAAGATGACCTGTGGTTTAAAAGAGCAGAAAGAAAAGAATGCAGCCAACGTTCTGCATGCAAGTGGCCTATGCCCGAGGACTCCTGAGATTAAGCAAAGGAAAATTTTATCTATTTGTTCTGAGTCTAATTCAGTGTCTAGCCTCTCATTGTGTAATCCATAAAGTCATTTTCATCCCATTTTAAGAAATCAATTTTAGATATTTCTGATGAGAGGTGATGTCAGACCTTACCATTTTGAAGCAAGAAATCAAAATACCAATTCTAGTCATCCACCCTGAGATGGGTAACAGGGGGCAGGTGCATCTCTGCTGTATGTGGAAGATAGAGAGTATGTCTCCCATAAAATGTGAGTGATTTGGATATATCTGAATGCATTGGCCTAACATAGCTCTTAAATCCACCTTGGTCTAGTCCTAAGGACTCGTTAAAGGAGTAGTAATTTAGCTTATATCTGTTAAGAGTCAATGCTAGGGGCCACTGAATGTGACAGACCACAATTCATAGTTGTAATGCCAAAGCCGAAGATGCAAAGACGGGCCTTTCCTATAGGCTGGCCATAGTCTTGGAGAAATCTAGGAATTGGTAAATCTGATGTATATCTGTGGAAAATTCCTGGCTTGAGAAAGGAGAAAAACTATGAAGTAGGTGGCACATTTTTGACTTTCTTGCATTCTATGGTGGTAGCAACTCTATAAAGAATAGAAAAACATATAGTTTCAAAGGCAACATTGCAATAAATACCAATAAGAAGATGGTAATATAATTGGATGATTTAAGGCACAGTAAAATATATTCATCTGTTCATTCATCTAATCATGCAACAATATTTATCAGGTGCCTACATTGTGCTAGGCATTGGGATACTATAGTGAACATAAAGAGATACTGTCCTAGTTTCACAGATGGCACGATCTGGTGAGGAATTGAAAGGTTATAGAAATAAATGCAAAATTCAACTGTGAGAAAGATTATGAGGAACAGATGCAAGATGGAGGTGTTGAGAACATTTCCAGCAAAGAAAATAGCCCCTTAAAACAACCATGGTGGTAAAGGAGTCCCGTGGTGTACTCAGAGAACTTAAAGAATAGTGTGAATGAACAGCAAGAGAAATCTGGTGCAAGGTGAACCTGGAAAAGGTGGCAGGGTTTGATGTTAAGAATTTTGGTCTTTACAGCAATGTTAAAGTTAATCCATATTATCCACGGCCTTACTGTTCTCTGGAGAACTTATTACTGAGTCCCATGGCAGTAAATATTTGCCATCAGCTGATACTAAAATATTATTCACTTCTTCAACTGATATTTTATTGAGCACCTACACCATGCAAGGAACGAGCATTGTTAATATAGTGGTGATGCACATATGCATGGCCCATGCTGTCACGAAATTTTCATTCTAAGATAATTTTTAATTTTTAAGCGACAGGGTCTCACTCTGTTGCCCAGGCTGGAGTGCAGTGATGGGATCATAACTCACTGCTCCCTCAAACCCTTGTGTTCAAGTGGCCCTCCTGCTGGAGCCTCTCAAGTAGCTAGGACTATAGGCATGTGCCACCACACCCCACTAATTTTTTAAATTTTTTTGGTAGAGATGGGGTCTCACTATGTTGCCCAGGCTGGGTTTGAACTCCTGGCTTTAAGTGATCCTCCCACCTTGGCTTCCCAAAGTGCTGGGATTACAGGCATGTGCTACTGTGCCCTGCCCGAAAAGATAAACTTTGAATACAGGTATAACAAGTGTTATAAAAGAGAGAGTGCAGGGTTTATGACAAGGGAGTCATTTTGATGGTGTGAGTTGGGGATGCCACCCTACAGGAGTGATTTAAGCTGACGTGTGAAAGATGTATTCTGGCTAGACTGTCCACTATCAACAGTGAGAAAGTGGTAGGAGGTAAAGAGAAAGAATGAAGGGCTTAAAGCCTTAGTGACTGTTTATAGCTAAATAGTGGAAACCAATATGATTTTGTTAAACGCTGGATGTGGCAGTTGCGTTTTTGACATTTTTCCCATGAACCTGCAAGAATACATGAGTTTTGAGGAGTGAGGATGTCTTTGTGAAATTTCTCATCACAACACACACAGTTTAACCTGGGTTAGGTCCCTCAAACACACTGCCAGCCAACGGCCACTCTTGCCTTTCAGCAGGGCTCTGTGGTAGGTATGAATGCTAAGACCTGAGACCATGATCTTTTTTGACAAGCCATTTTTTGTCCTGGGATCCCAATTAAATCCATGTGCATTCTGTCTCTGGGGTCAGGAGGATTAAAGTTGGGGAAGGAATGAGGCAGATAATTATGACTACCTCTCATTTACTCCTTGTTTCTCTTTTGGGGATACTCATATGGAAATACATAAGCTATTTTTTCTTCCATTATCCTCCTGAGGAAAGAAGGAAAAGGAATGGGTTGGAAATCTTGGGCTGAAGCAGAGAGAATTGTGGGCTGTGCTGAGATGGTGCTCTCTGGCTTATAGACTTCCAAAGTCTTCTAGTTCTCATCACTGTTCTGACAAGGAGTAAGTAGCTCTGAAGCTCTCCATAATATCTGTTCCTCCTGGGTTGCAGCTCTTTTGTATCAGAGCTCAGACTAAAAACAATAGCTGTAGGAGGAGGTATTGGAATAGATGAAAATCGATCAAATACTGCAGAATCCTGAGCACTCTGCATCTGCATGGCTCAGACACTACTGCACACAGTGTAGGGGGTTGTCTTGTGTTCCATATCATCCTTTGAAAGGGAATAACTCTGCACTTCACACATATACATGTTTATGGCCTAACATGTCCCACTGTCCTACGCCTTTGTCTTAACACATTACATCCATTGTTTCTGCTTTCTACTGGTTGAATGAAAATAGATGGTTACATCAATGCATATAGTAAATTGATGGTGGCCCAGGTAATCAAAAGTCTTGAAAAAATAATTTTAAGAAAAAGATGCATTTCATACAACCTTTTTTTTTTTTGACTTTCAAGAACTCTTAGTTTAGTAAAAGCTACTCACTACTTTTAAGAGTTTTCCATTTCATTCAACTGTTCGCACTGCTGAACTGAGTGACATGGGTACCACTTTTCTTGTAGAAAGGAAAATATAAGGTTTACAAATATTTTCTGACATTTTTGATAAAATGTACAACATAGTTCAGTTGAAGAAGGCATTCCCTACTTAATGCATTTTAAGTCATTTGTGTTTACTTTTACCTCTTTCCTATAAATCTGTAGTCATTCTGGCAAGCTAAGTAATAGGCATCCTGGTGGTTGCTGCTCATTAAAAGGGAAACACAAGTTTGACTCGAGGGAGAGGGCTTAGGTGAGAAAAGCCATTCCTTATACAGTGATGGTCTTCACACAGTATGGTGATAAAAGCTCAATGGAACTACTCTGGGTCATTCCTTCATCATCATTTGGTGTCATTTTTGCTTCTTCATTTGCTGATAAAGCATATTTTCTAATGCCAAAGATTGATTACTCCTGCTATACCTGAATTACAAATACAAGGGCTGTATCAGATGCTGTTGTTTCAGCATCAGCATAAGCCAGAATAAGATAAGTATTTAAAGATATTGCAGTAATGATCATTCATAGAAAGAAAGTAGAACTTTGTTAGTGTCTCTGTGATTTAGAATTCAATGAAGAAAAGAGCTCCCAAGGTATAGAATTATCATTGCTTTTTAATAGCATCTGAATAATTTTCATTTCTTTTCTTTGTCCTTCAAGTGTGAGAAAATATCAAGAATATTCCTTCCTTGTGGGATAAATCTCACCTACTTTTTTTTTGTAATTTTTGCTTGCTTCTTTGGAATGGAACTGAGTCTAGATATTATAGTTACATTAATGTGGGCAGTTTGATTATTAAAAAAGTCATTTAGAGAATGGTCACCACCTAGTTGGTCAGAATATTCTCAGGGTGATATAGTAAGTGCTGGCCATAGTTAACTTAATTAGCTGACAAACCATGAATCCTCTTGGTCACCTAGTCATATAGACATGGTATTAAACTACAGACCACTAATGCATATATCTGAGAACTGTGTGAAAGCTTTTATTGACTAAAGGAAAGTTTACAGCACAGTCAAGAGGTCAACAGTGAAATTATATTACTTAATCTATGAAGTTATGTGTTTTTATAAATACTTTGGAAATATCTCTCTGGTTAGTGCTAAGGAGATCTCCAAGTTAATATTAAAAAATTCACCAAGTTAATGGTTTTCAACCATATTATACCCAACTATCCATCACAAAAACATATTTTATGATGCCCAATATAGTAATCTTAAATGAAATTAACAGATAATAGTTACCTACTTGTGCACATCATTGAAAGAGGATCTATGATGTTCTAACTGTAATATGTAGGAAATATAAAAGGGAAGTATATAAGGAGATACTATGTATGTAAGCTGTAAATGCTCTGACACCACTATTCTAGTAGATGGAAATACACACTATAAATCTAAATTGCCACTTAGGTACAGGATTATCTCTCCTGAGAATCATTCCAGGAGTCAAGGGGTTTCCAGTGGTCTAGAAATTTGTCTATTTTGTTCTTGCTCCATACCAGTTCTAAACATGGCATTTGGCATGGAGTAAGTGCTCAATAAACACGTTACCATGAATGTTGAATGAGCAAAAGAAACAAAACAAATCTTTTCTCCTGCAAGAATTTATTTTCTGGTTAGAATGTCAGGTCAGTTCAGTAACACACAAAGCGAGGGTTCCTTGGTGCCCATGCATCGCAAACTGGGTGCGTGGTGCATGCTGTGGGGAACTTGAGGATGCAGGCACCCACCCTGACCAGCTGTGAGCTGAGAAGGACTGCTGTGATCTCAGGTCATCCAAGCAGCAGGCCAGTTATGCATCTCAACTACACTCTGTTCAGTGCACTTCTGTGCCAGGTACAGGCCCAGGTGCAGGGGACAGATAGGTTAATAAGACCCTGTGCTCCTGAAACTGCCATTTGAAGATGTTTCCAACATCAGAATGTGTCCGAAGCCCTTCAGGGATGGTTAAATGAATATTCCCAGGCCCCACCTCAGAGATTCCAATCTGCATTTTAACAAGTTTCAGAAATAAATTGTGATGTAAGTGGTTCATGGACCTTACTTTAAGATAAACATCAAATGAGGTGGACAATAAACCTAAAATGTGTTCTTTATGAGAATTTTCAATATTCGGGAAATGAATGGCCACCATGGGTGAATGTTGAGAATTCTTTTGACAGGAAATTTCTTACATTCATTTTATAAATCAGGTGAATGCAAAAGATGAGAGTGCATGTTTTTAAGACTTCATTTATAAGACTGATGCTGTTTGTAAGACATTATTGTTTTAATATTCATGTGATAGTAAAAATGGTCTTGATTATAAGTGGTGCACTTATATTTGTTTTCTTTTGTTAGTATTGCAGATGGAAAGGTAAGTGGAAATATATTGAGAAGTATAAGATGGTGTTATAAGACAGCTTTTAAGGTTTCTAATATCTTATAACACCATCTTATACTAAGATTATTTCTAGGATTTAAAAAAATCACCTTAAAATTCCTTTTTAAGAAACACCTTAGGATTAGCCAAAAGTGTTTATGGTTTATCTCCTTAGTTTAAGATTTCATTTTTATGTACCTTGTACCTTTTATGTACCTTGTCTGAAGTTTTTAACTGTAATCAAACTGTGTGTATTAAAAACATACACTCTCATCTTTTGCTTTCACCTGATTTATAAAATGAATGTAAGAAATTTCCTTTCAAAAGAATTCTCAGCATTCACCCATGGTGGCCATTCATTCCCCAAATATTGAAAATTCTCACAAAGAACACATTTTAGGTTTTTAAGTGTAATCAAGTTTTAAACTGTAACCAAAATAAGAGTATATCTTATGATACTTGCCCTTTTAGTAGTATATATCTGACAATATTTTAAATATAGGTAGCTATCTTAGTTACAGAGACACTAACATACCAAAGACTAATACAGGTTTTTTGACTGTATATATTTGAATGCATTTTTAAAATGTAATTGGGTGAAAGCAGAATGGAAGACTTTCCAAGTTTTATTATGTATATTTAATAGCTCAACATAAGGGAGTAAATGGACAGTTACTCTGGTAGAAAAAGACCTATAGCTGCAGATAATTCCATTACATCTCCCTCTAGGCAAGGGGACCCACCCCCACTGATGCCTCCACACACTCCCAGGCCTCATCCTCATGAAAACAAATCAACCAACCAACGAAAATAACCCTAATTTTGAATTACAGATCATTAGCATTACTTACAACCATATTCAAATTAATCACAAATTCACAAAAAAGCAATAAATTCATAGGTCAATTAATAGCTTTGTCTACATGATTCAAACAAGGGTTTTATTAATATTTCTGAACTGAATATTTTCTTTTTTAAAAATCTAGTTTCAATGCTATGAATACTTAGCTTTCTAAAAATCAAATAATTTACAGGGCCACGAAGATTATAGTTTTCTTCTTTTAAAATTAGTAATTATCTTAGCACATATAAAGTAAACAAAATGAGAAAACAAATGTTCAGTTTATTGTCTTAAGCTTGCAAATGATAAGAAGGCTGCCTTTTTATTCTTTGGAGTAGTTCTATAGGTTACTAAGATAACAGAGGACTAGGTGAATCTTTAGTGGGATACATATTTACAGAAAGTTTTCTAAAAAATGCTTTCTATGGAGGAAATCTTTTTGCTTCGATGTGCTATTTTGTGGGTATAAATTCAACTGGGTAGAGAGTATTCTGAACAAATCCTGATTTGTTCATTTGTTAAATTTGATTTCCTCATTTTTTTATTTTATATATGACCACTGAAAAACTACAAAACAAAAATTTGGTTTAATTTCCATTTAGACCTTTTTCAAGGAGACTCAGTAATACAAGTGAGCAAAGGTCACATTTTTGAAAGAAACTTCCTCTTTCTTATGTATTCTCAGAGTGTTGCCAACATTTATAAAGATGACCCAGCACATGTTATATTCAAATAGAAAAATGATTATAAACATCAACATGTGTAGATTTCCACAGACTTCCTGATATTCACAGGATGTGTAATACTCAAGCATCAACATGTGTAGGTTTCCATAGACTTCCTGATATTCACAGGATGTGTAATACTGAAGAATCAACATGTGTAGATTTCCATAGACTCCCTGATATTCACAGGATGTGTAATACTGAAGAAATGAGGTGCTGTTACACACACACAGGCACACACAAAGGACTCAAGCAGAGCAGAGTCATGAGCAGTGGACAGTTGAGTATGGGACTGACTCAAACGAAACTGATAAAATGAAAGTGTGTGAAGGCTATGCCTGGTGAGATCAGCCCATGGTTACACCAGATACAATAATAGGACACAGGCGAAGATCGCTTCTGCCTCATGTTGCACTGAGAGTCCAAGAAAGTTTGGCAAGTAGACCCTGAAGTCCTGTCCAGATAATCCAAAATCATCACCCATGGAGCTTAATTCTGAATTTCCGCCCCAGACGAAACTCCGATTAAATTCAATGAGTGTTTCTCATTTTAGAAAGTTGTGCATGTGCATGCCATATTCTTTTCTTAGATAAAAACATACCCACAGCTCCTTCCATACAAAATGAAACCAAACACATTTAGAACGCATGTAAGCCATTTCTCTATGGGAAAGGCCATTTGTGGTTAACACAGAAAGTATTTATGGTTTCACTGTTAATTGTGGTTTCTTTGTATTAGCCAAAAAAGGTAGCATTTTTCATGTTAGAAACAGTATGAAAACAATAGCCTTTCTAAAAAATATCCGCATTTTCTGGGGCATGAGGAAGTAACTAAATTTATGATATCTTCTAAACACCAAAGGAGTATATGCAACATAAAATTGTGTTTTCAATTTGAATAAAAGTTTGTTCAAAATTATCTTAATTGTACTTTTGTATATTTCCAAAAGATAAGACTGTATAATCAACATTGTATATTTAAGGCATTTGATTTTTTATTCATATTTGTTATCTAGCAATAATAACATTTATTTCTGAATCAATGCTATTCTTGTAAATTAATTCCTTTCTTCTGAAAATTGTTAATTTTACAACGTGCATGTTTATAAACGTTGATTCATTTACCTAAATCAGTTGGCTGACTTGCCTAATTCCCTCTGTCTTCCTCTTTCTCTCTTCCTTCTTTCTTCTCCCCTCCTCTCCCCTCCCCTCCCCTCCCCTCCCCTTCCCCTTCCTTCCTTCCAAAATGCAATACTGCATTTTGGCAAAGATTCTATAATGAGAGTGAGTGCATTCAAGAGGTTAATTACATGTAAAACAGTCAGTTTCATTAATTCGAATGTACTGTACATTTTTGGGGCCTATATGTTAATATTTTTTAACAGACATTTCCACAAGTGCTACATTTTAACATCTGAATGCATCATGTATATATTATTAGAAGAGGGAAAGAAGAGACAATTGTGATTATTAGGTCAATAACCAGAACACTTAGAAAGATTAATATATCAAGCAGTTTTTAAGTACACTGGCTTTTATTACCTACAGGAAAGAATATATATTCTAATTTCATTATTATGCAATTTAAAAAATTTTAGAAGAAGCAATATATAAATATTTGATTATATCTTATTAAATTCCATAAGAAAAAGAAGCCATCAAAACATGACCCTAATTGCCTCTTTCTGAGTGTGAAAACCATTCTTTATGAAAATGCTTGGAAGTATAATTTATCAATTTAATCACATACATTTATGTATATCTCCTGAGTGTACGTGAAATTGAGTCTAAATGAACATTTTATGATGTTAAACGCATTTTTCCAAAGATCTACATTTATTCAAAGATCATGTAAAAGGCTGTTAATTTGGATAAATACTATTCTGTCCATTGCTAAGGATTTATAAAATTCTGAGTTTAACTTAAAGACATCAAACATATTGGTACATTTAAATTGCACCAGTATTCATTTTTAAAAATCTTTAATAAAAAATGTAAAAGTTTTGGTTTATATTTTGTCTCCTTTCTTTTACAAATAGAAAATTAAACTGGAATATATTGTTATATATGAAATTTATTAACTATGATTAAGTTATATGCTATATAACTTTCTGCCTCTCAGATATTATTGTAATATATTTTATCTAGTGTGTAATATTGAATCTTAGTGTAGTAATATATTTTGACATTTATATATAGATTTATATATTTTTAAATGTATTCATAATCATAGGATATGTTTTTCATGTCTTTTTGTGATTTTTAGTTTGAAAAACATTAACATTTTAAGCGATAACATTCATAGAAGGCAAATACTTCTCTGTGGAGTCTTTACAAAAAGGAATAAAACCTCAAACTAGAATTCATTTAACTTCATTTTAATAGATATGTTACGTTTTATTTTTGTTGCCAACATCTGAAGTAAATAATTTCTGAATCCAGGTAGTTGTTTTTGCACAGCAGAATAAAATATCTTTTTTACTATTTTACTATTTTCATTTGTATTCAAATATTGATATGAAGTAACCAAAGAACAAAACAGACTTTACTAATACATTCTTTAGTTGCGGGCAATAGGTGGTGAGAGTCAAAAAGAAGAAAAGTCCAAACAAAGGTTTTTCATTTCTTGCTGTTTACAAATATGTAAAAACAAGAATTCATAGTGTCCATATATTTCCTAGCCTTTAGTGTCACATTTTGTTCAGCAAAGGTTTCTTACCTTTTTTCATTGATGCCTTATTGAGAATCCTGAAATACTGCTGCTCAGTTCTTTCCTCTTCATCTGCTTGCATTGTGCATATCAGTCTGTAGGGGGCACTCCTCAGCTACCACAAAGACTTGTGATAAGTCCTTTCTGTGGTCTGAAATGTATTTAATACTCATTATTTTATCAAGGCACTTAGTTTAAAGAGAATTCATAGTTTATCTTTAAAGCATATATAGCCATAATTGAGAAAAAAACCCTCAGGTATCAAGATGGGCATTTGGATTTCCGAGGATGTTAATAAAAATTTACAAAACTGCATTGTACTTTGGTAAATTAGTACTTTTTAGAGCTTCCTTCTTTCTATTCTTTTGTTGGAGCTCAGGGTGGATTTTATAATACCCAGACTTTTATTACTATACCTCGAGCCTTGTTGTCTCTTTTCCTTGAGGGCTCCCAGAGAGCAGAATGTAGAGAGATCATGATTTACATGCGGGAAGAGGAACCACAGAGTTTTTACATAGAATTACATGCCCTACACTGGAGCTTATAAACAGCTTATCCTTAACGGGAGTGAAATATTGAATTTAAGATTGTGTGTGGCCTTCTCTACTCCCTTTCCTCCCTTTCTCCTCCCATCTCCGACAGAATCTACTTGGGTGGCAATTCTAAGAACCCCTTCCATAATAATGACGTGGTCCTCTCACATGGCTGTATCTTCCAGGTTCACATCAGCTGTGGGTGCAGCTGCTTTGGCTTATTATAGATTTCCATAGTTACCTCTCAGAGAGACCAGCAGCATTAACTGGTCTAACACGTTGGGGGTTGACTTTCTTTCCACATTCAGCCTCTTACTTGCCTCTGTGCCAGTGCTTCTGCGTCCTGCTGTTAGCATGGTTGTACTCTCCTCACCCTCTTTGAGACCAGCCCCTCCTCTTGATCAGAGAGCCCCTCACTCCTCTGGAGCCTGACACTGGATGCCACTTCAGCAGTTGCTTCATCCTTTTCCTTATCATCAAACGTTCCCTTTCTCTGCTGTAATTTCTCCTATCTCTCTTCACCCCACTTCTCCTGCAGCCTCTCCATTTCTCAATCCATTTTATTTTTTTATTTTATTTTATTTTTTTCGAGACTGGCTCTCACTATGTTGCCTGGGTTGGTCTTGAACTCCTGGGCTCAAGGGATCCTCCCCACCTCAGTCTCCCGAGTAGCTGGGACTACAGGCATGCCCCACCGCACCTGGCCATTTTTCAGTCCATTTTAGAACAGAACCTCTCAAAGGGCTGTCTGCATCTGATGTCCTAGGCTTTCCACCCCTCCTTCTTTCCTTTCTGCTCCACTGATGCTCTGTTCCTAAAATCAAGGAACTCCATGATGCTAAACCTAATGGTCAGTCCTCAGCCCTCATCTTTTACTTTATTTTTTTTATTGCTGCTTCCTATATAATGACTCAGCCCTCATCTTGATTGACATAGAAGCAGCATTTTATTTTTCCCTATAGGGGATCACTCTCTCCTCTTTAAATGATTTCTTTCACATGGCTCTGGTTGTCCTCCTCCCTCACCAGCAGCTCTTACTCCACTCCTTTGCTAGCTGTGTCTCATCTTCTTTTAAAAAGCTTAAAAAACATTTTTTTTTTTTAAATGAAGATGGGGTCTTGCTGTATTGCCTAGGCTGGTCTGGAACTCCTGGACTCAAGCAATCCTCCCAGCTTGGCCTCCCAAGGTGTTGGGATTACAGGTGTGAGCCACCACACCCAGCCTGTATCTCATCTTCTTGAACCCAGGGAAGCTCAGGTGTCTCTCTCTACACTTGCTTTCTAGGTTAATCTCATCTCTCAGGCTTTACATACTGTCTGTATTCTGAAAAATCCCAATTTTTTCTTTCTAGCCAGGACTACTTCCCTCAACTCCTGGCATGTGTATTTAACTTCTTTTTTACTGGACATTGCTGTTTGGATGTCCAACAGGCTTCTCAAACTGATCTCCATCCTAACCTCACAAAACAAGCCACTTCTTAACAGTCCTTCCTGTCTTAGAAAAGGGAATTTTCTCAGGATAAAACCTCAGTTTTAAGACAGTAGTCCAAGTCGCTGTCATCATTTCCTGTGTCCATTTCTCCTCACTCCAATACACCCTGACATCAAATCCATAGAGGTTAAATATCAGTTCATTTCAGTCCCTTTCTCAAAACCCACCAGTGGCTCTCTACAGAACAGAGTGACGGCCACAGTGCTGTTAATGACGCCCGGGCTCTACTGGATCTGACCTCTGAGATACCTCTTGGCTTCTTCCCTTACTCTGCTCCCTGGCTCACTTCACGCCAGCCACATGTCCCACTTTGCACTTGCTTGATAATCCAGGAAAATCCCTGCTCCAAGGGATTTGTTATTTTCTCTTCCTAGAGTGCTCTTTTCCCTGATACCTTCATGACTCACTTCCTCACTTGCATAATATCTTTCCCCAAAGTCATCTATGTACTGCGTAGGTGTCCCTGACCACTCTTAAAAATAGCAGCCCTTGGCTGGGTGCGGTGGCTCCCACCTGTAATCCCAGTACTTTGGGAGGCTGAGGCAGGTGGATTGCCTGAGGTCAGGAGTTCAAGACCAGCCTGGCTAACATGGTGAAACCCCGTCTCTACTAAAAATACAAAAAATAGCCGGGCATGGTGGTGCACGCCTGTAGTCCCAGCTACTCGGGAGGCTAAGGCAGGAGAATTGCTTGAACCCAGGAGGCAGAGGTGGCAGTGAGCCAAGATTGTGCCACTGCATTCCAGCTTGAGTGACAGAGCAAGACTCTGTGTGTGTGTATATATATATATATATATATATATATATATATATATATATATAAGCAACCATCCCTAGTGGACTCTGCCTTTTATGCAACTTTCTGGCTTTATTTTTTTCCATGGCACTTATCACCATCTGACTTGCCATATCTCTCACCTGTGCATCATCTCTTGTCGCCATCCATGTGTACGCCCCAAAGGGCAGGGGTTTTGTCTCTTGTGTCTGCTTTTGCTTCCCCAGTGCCCAGAGAGATAACTGACATGCAGTAGGCTCTTCGTAATAGTTGCTGAATGAACAAACCCATTTTAGCATATCATCTGTGAAAGGATTTATGTCCAAATTTGGAACTCAGCCAGGATTTGAATTGTATTTTGTCTTTTCTGTTTTAAAGCTTGCTTTCTGGTTTAAATTAGTTCCTCAAAGTGGTGCTACTTTATCTTGTGTTTGCACCCTTTGTTTTCTTCAGTTGACTTTGAACACATTGGTCTTTTTGCCTTTAACCAATATTGGATGCAATAATTTTTATTTTAAAAATCTTTTATTTCAACATTCAGCCAGACAGTTGAAGATGTAGTAATTTTTGGAGGCCTCACCATCCCCTCCCCTTTTGGAGGCCATTTTTTTTAATGGGATTAGGAATTTTGGGAGTTTAGGAAGGTCAAACTTCATGAGGAATTTTTAGTAAGGATAACTTTGGGTGTTTTCAAGGACTTCTCCACTTTTGGTAAAATGATAAATCTCTCCTGACTTAAACAAACTTTCTTGAGGAAAAACTTTTTTGTTTTTAATAGAGAAAAATTCTGTAAAAGGCTACTTTTGGGGTATTTGGTAGAAGCAGTTGGTCACAGGCCAACTACATAATTTTCTTGCTCCTCTCTACCTTCTTCCAATACCCCAATAACCTCAAGGTTATTGTGACCATATGGGATCACCTTTAAATATTTCATCTATAAGAGGTAACATGTTTAATTCCATGCATCAAATTATATGAACAAATTAATTCTGTGCATCAAATTATATGAACATATTGTGCTACCCTATCTAAGTAAATGTAGAAAAAGCTGTGGAAAAAGAAATCAACATTTGTTTAGGTCAAGCATTGTGCTAGGCCTTTTTCATACATCAACTTTTTTTTTTTTTTTTTTTGAGACAGGGTGTCACACTGTTGTCCAGGCTGGAGTGCAGTGGCGTTACCACTGCTCATGGCAGCCTCGACCTCCCTGGCTCAAGCAATCTTCCCCACCTCAGCCATCTGGATAGCTGGGACTACCAATGCACACTACCATGCCAGGCTAATTTTTTATATTTTTGGTAGAGATGAGGTCTTGCCATGTTGCCCAGGCTGGTCTTGAACTCCTGGGCTCTAGTGATTCTCTTGCCTCAGCCTCCCAAAGTGCTGGGATTACAGGCATGAGCCACCGTGCTTGGCCTTAATACAACCCATTGTACAGACAAAGAAATTCAAATTTGGAGAAATCGTATAAGCTTCCCAAGATCTTACATCCAGAAAATTAGAATACTGGGACTCAGAGATTTGTTGGTTTTTCAGACTTGTGTTTAAGAAGCTACTTAATTTGCTATAAACTCTGAAATGCTTTTTAGGCAGTTTTCAGAAAGCATTATGGGTGTATCCTAAATTTTCAGAAAGTATTGTTGGTGTATCCTAAATTTTTAAACTTTCTTACATAGCTGTGTGAGATAATGATGATTATTTATTGCACTAGGTCCTTTTCTAATCTTTTACAGACATTAGCTCTAATTTTTACAATAACCCCAAAACAATGGTGTTATCATCATTGCTATTTTACAGAGAAGAAAACTGAGGCTTATAGAAGTTAAGCAATTTTCCTTATGTTAAAGATGCTGATACCTGGGCTTCTACCTAGGATGATACATCAGATTTTTACATCTTTTACCCCCTCACCTTATTCAGACATCTATTCAAATATCATCATATCAGAAGGGCCCTCTCTAACCAAGCTGTCTAGATAGTTCTGACTCTAGTGGGTGTCCTCTTAGTCTGCTTAAGTTTTCTTTAAAACCCATTACCACCTAGACATTATATATTTATTTATTTGTTGTGTGCCTTTCCCAGCTAAAATATAAGCTATGTGAGAGTAGAAATGTTGTCTATTTTTATTCTCTGCTCTATCTGCAATGCTAGGATACACAATAGTAGACACAATAAATACCTGTCAAATAAATGTGAACAAGCATGGCACTGAAAATGTAGGTGGTAAAATCAGATTAATGTTGGTGAGTTGAAAACAGGAGATAAAGGATTCTTTGAACAAAAGAGAGTACAATAGAGAGGACTAGAACAGAATAGAACAGTCAGATAAGAAAGACTGAAGAAATGTTAGAATTTAGGTCCACTTGAAAACAAACCTTGTGAACATTGAAAGGAAAGTCATCCTTTTACATCAGGCAATGGAATTTGTCGAAGAAAGTAATGTGTATTTTTGCATCGTAGAAGACTAATAAAACTCTCAGTATCTGTTTAGAAAAGTCAGATTTCAAAGTAAAGGAGTATTCAGAGCCTGGACTGATACTTTGACTGGGGAATAAAGAAAAAAAAGACTATTTTGGGGGCTACTTACAGGAAGAAGTTTTTGTTGTAGAGTTAATCTGAAGACATGTAAGCTACTAAAGAGTTGACGATATTTCTAATATTTTATACTTAAAGAAAATGGGACATTTTACTTAGTTTTTAGGCAGTTGCAGAAAATGAGTATTTCTTGAAAAATAACAGTTAGGAGGTTTGCCATTGACATATTGTTTTGGGAATTTTAGTGAACTACTTTTTTCATAAGTTTTCCTTGTATCTGTGGGGTGGGGGATAGATTTGAATTAAACACAACATGATAGCACAAAGCAGCCTTTGACTTTCAAAAGCTGGTGCCATGTTTTTTCACTCTCGCCATTCTGGGCTTTTCTATGTTCTTTTCTTCTTTTTTTTTTTTTCATTTTATTTTATTTTATTTTATTCTTTTTAATCTTATTTGTTTTTCCTTTTTGTTCTGTCTTCAAAGCAATAATAATAAAAAATAATTATTATAATAAAAATGATAATAACTGTTAACATTTGAGTACTTTGTGCCAGGCACTATTCAAAGCACTTCACATTACTCAATGAATTTAATTATCTCGTCAGCTCTAAGAGGTAGGCACAATTATCATACTCATTTTACGGAGGAAATTATGACACAGAGACAGCAAGTCACTTGCTAAAGGTCACACAGCTAGTGAGTGACCCAGCCAGAATGACGAACCCTGGCAGATGGTTGCCAAGGTCCATACTCTTAACCACTAAGCTACCGGTTTTTTTCCTGATAAAATTATATTTACATTGAGCGTTTAACCTTTGTGAAATGCTGTTACATACACCAATTTTCTATTTTCTTCCCCTGCCATGGCTTGCCACTGACATTACTCAGCTCCTGCGCAGCAACTAGACGACACTTGGCATGAAGGCGCTTCCCTGCCTTGGCTCTCTAGGCACGAGTCATCAAGAAGTCTTTGAATGATTAAGTTATCATTATTACTTGATCATTTAGCAGAGAAAAATCAATCAGAGCCCTTGGCAGAGGCAGCTTTTAGGAGAAATGTTTTAATTTTGTTGATAGGACCTAAGCTGATAGAAAGATATATGCATGAACGGAAAGTATTAAAACCCAGGTCTTTTATGGTAGGGAGAGGTGCAACAGGGGCTCCATGTGCCCTTTTTTTAGGAGCTGAAAAATCCTGAAATGTACTGGATTGTGGAAGAGTGGAAGAAATGTTGCATTTGAAAATTAATAAAAGAGAAGAAAATAAAGTTCTTAAAAAATGTCGGGGAATATATTTCAGATAATAGTGGAAAGTTTGGTAATTTAAATGAATAAATATTAAGAGGCAAATATATAATTAATCACAGCTAATCATCCATCCATCCATCCACCCATCCATCCATCCATCTACCAAGTCACATTCTATACACTTGGCAACTGGAGATAAAAAGGAAAACAATAAACTGATCAGGAATGGCATTGCAGGCATCCTATGAATCATTTACTTTAACAGAATTAAAAAGACATTTCTTTTATTGGAAATACAATTTTCAATATTGTTACAATTTAATATACATGGACACTATCCCACATACATTATCATTGTCCAGTTTTCTCGTCTAATTTCAAACATGGGGCTCTTTCTGTTCCTCATGTTCAATATTAAGAGCATGCACCAGCTGTGAGAAGTGACATGCACAAATTCGGGTCACGTTTGAGCGGGAGAATGATGACCCAACTTTTACAGGTACATACTTATGACCAATGATAATGTAATCTCTGCTCCCTGGAAGTCGTATATACGGTTTGGTCTATATTGGGAACTTGTCCATAGACAGGTAGATTTCTTTTCCCATAAGCCCTCCATAGTTGTGGAGAACCATTTAAGAACACGTAAAGACAACTGTGAAATTAACATATTGTGAAAGGCACTTGAAAATAGTGAAACTAAAATCAAAGTTACCTCTGCCTGGTGCCAAGAGCAACTTATCAACAGAACTTTGTATGTCGTATGGATCCAGCATGTGGTATTAAGTGAATATTTGTTGAAAGTTTGGCTATAAAAATGAAGAGATCTTTTCCTGTGCAAGAACAAGCATTCATGCATTCTGTCTTTTAGACTGGAAGCATTTTCCTATTCTCAGCTTTACCTCTCTTCCTCTGTCATACCATTTTCTTTTGCACATGTACACCATTCTTTGCCTGCTCCATAACAGATGTGTTTCTCAGCTCGTTCTTCGAGAGCTAGGCCATGTTTCTGAAATTGAGCTTTAGTTTATCCTTACAGAGTTGTTTCTTCTTGTCTTGACTGTAGTTTTATTCCAGGACAGCATGACATGGCAGGTATTTGGGAGTGTCCACGAGGTCTGTAGCTTTCTGTATTGTAACAAGCCTACATCGTGTATGAAGGGGCACACTTGTAGCCCAAGGCCTCTGTGTTGTTGATCTTCATTTCATTTGCATTAATTTTTAGTGAAGGGGGAGTATTTTTATTTATTTGTTTTTGCCCTCATATGCCTAGGACTATAGACTTTTGGTTTTCTAGGCATTACACAACAATAATAGAGGCATTCTATATATGATACCATGACAGCATGGCTTCAAAATGACAGGTTTTTTTCTTCCATTTAGGAAAAATGTCAACTCCTTTTTGTTGCTCTTCATCTGAATCCCATTGTATGGAAGAATAGTGACTAATATATAAGGCCAATAAGGGATAAAGAAAAGCTCCTGAAGTAGACTGTCTTATCTAATATGATATAACACTGAGATTTAGGTGGGAGAAGAAAACAGATGTAAAATGGTACCTAGAATAACATGGGGCAGGAGGGAGAAAACTGTTCCCAACAGGAGGCAATTAAGTGTTTGCTGTATACTATGGGTCCAACTGAACTTTTGACACTTTTCCAAAGGGGAAGGCAGAAGGGAGAATATGAATACTATGCAGCCATAAAAAATGATGAGTTCATGTCCTTTGTAGGGACATGGATGAAATTGGAAATCATCATTCTCAGTAAACTATCGCAAGAACAAAAAACCAAACACCGCATATTCTCACTCATAGGTGGGAATTGAACAATGAGAACACATGGACACAGGAAGGGGAACATCACACTTCGGGGACTGTTGTGGGGTCGGGGGAGGGGGGAGGGATAGCATTGGGAGATATACCTAATGCTAGATGACGAGTTAGTGGGTGCAGCGCACCAGCATGGCACATGTATACATATGTAACTTACCTGCACATTGTGCACATGTACCATAAAACCTAAAGTATAGTAATAATAATAATAAAAATAAATAAAAATAAAAAAATAAAAAATTTAAAAAAAAGACAAAAAAAAAAAAAAAAATAAATGGCTACCAAAGCTAGTGGCTGGCTTTGGAATGGGCATTTCATATGGTCTCCATTTAGCAATGCTGTAATAAACCAATGAATAGCTATAACATTTTGGAGGGTTGGAGTAGTGCAACATAGAAATACAGAACACTTTGGAAGCAAAATCACCATTCATCCCAGACATGGAGAGGTGCTAGTCTGACAGAGCCTGTATCTTCCAGTGATATCCAGACTGTGGGCTGAGGATGGGTTTGCCATGGTTAAAATCAGTACTCCAAGACTTGTGTGTTTAAAATGGAAAAAAGACTGGTGGTTGGAAACCTCATTTCTCTTTGTTACTGTTTTTGAAACATCAGGACATCAGCTTGTCTCTTGGGACTGTGCCCAGGAGGTCTAATTTTGCTGAAGGATCCAGTCAAGTCTTTGGAGTTAGTTTAGTATTCTAAATTAGTTATATTTTGATTTTACTTGGATTTGTGGAAAAACTAAAAAAGTCAACATCTAAGAGAGGCAATTCCAGGTTCTTCCTACCTCCCCTGAAATTGTATTTTGGTTGTTATGTTGAACACACAAAAGTAAAAAATATCTCTCTGAAAATGTTCATGTAGCACAAGCAGTTCCTCTTTGAGAACTAACTCATATTCCCTTGGGCTGAATGGCATAATTTCATTCCTAGAAGTATAATAGGAATTTCTTCCTCCTGTTCAGCGATTAGAATGTTGAGATAAATCCTTTCCTGATTGCCTCCATGGAGTGTAGGTACCTGGAATACTATACGGATTTTTTTTTTTTTTTGAATCACCAGTAGAATCAAAGAAAATGGGGAATGGAGGAAAGGAAACAGACTTAGAGATTCAAGTTACAACCACAATCAGTGAAGACTGAAACTAGTGAATCAGAGAAAGTCAAGAGATGGTCTGGATCCAGGAAATAGTCAGAAACTGGAAGTCAAAGTAGAGAAGTCAGTCAGAATCAAAATGGCAATGAACATAAACTAGAAATTGAGATAAATGAAGGTTTATAAAAGTGAGTGAACAGAAATAGATATGCTTTACTAGGTAGATGTACATAGGACTTTGACTTACCTTGTCATCTTTCTGACAGAAAAAGGACCAATGACTTCTGGCTGTGGTGTCAGGAGACTGAGGGCTCAAAGACCATGCAGCCTGCAGCTGTACACTGTTACTCCAGAGGTGGGGGTTCTAGAATGCTCCAGAGGTTTGATTTTGGAAAGGATGACTATGCTGTGAATCCTTATACTTTCTGTAAATTACATCACCATTCCTTGCTCCATGCCATTCGGAAATATGTATTGCAAATTTAATTTTGTTAATTCACAAGTCTATTTTTTACCTGTTCAATTTAATACCGTTCAGATTTGCCAACAAGTGATATGCCAGTTTCCTGCCAGACTACTCAAGGCGAAATGTGAATCATCAGTGGCTAAATGGCTTTTCTTGACGTTGAATAAACTTCCAATTTCCTATTTAGCAATGATGCATTAATATAACAGACCTTAATAGGAAAATAAGGTCTTTCTACACTTTATCTAGCTCAGGTCTTCACATAAGTTTGGTCCATTGTGGACACTTGTGTGTGTCAGTATTGCTTGCTTTATATGGATGTGCATATGCATACTATGATATGAACACATGTAGATTTACATATAAAATACCTACAAATATATAGAATAAAAATGACAAAAATTTTAGCTTGCTGTTTTATTTAATATTAATTTATGTGTCCAAGGTATAAGCAGTTTTCGAGCAGATTTTACTTGTTCATTTTAACAGCTCTTTTAAGTAGGTAATAGTATTCTCATTTTCCAGTAGAAGAAACAGATTTTGAGAGATTAAGTAACTTTTTGTAAAACTCTGATTCAAACTAAGTCTGGTCATGCCAAAGCCCATGCTCACTTCCACTGTCTCACATTGTTGCCTTCTTCTTTTTTTTTTTTTTTGAGATAGAGTCTCGCTCTGTCTCCCAGGCTGGAGTGCAATGGTGCGAACTTGGCTTGCTGCAACCTCCACCTCTCGGGTTCAAGCGATTCTCCTACCTCAGCCTCTCGTGTAGCTGGGATTACAGGTGCCCGCCACCATGCCTGGCTATTTTTTTTTTTTTTTTGTATTTTTAGTAGAGACGGGGTTTCACCATGTTGGCCAGGCTGGTTTTGAACTCTTTACCTCAAGTGATCCGCCTGCCTCGGCCTCCCAAAGTGCTAGGATTACAGGCATCAGCCACCGTGCTTGGCCTCATTTTGTATTCTTGTGGAAAACATGGATTACTTTGCTTCACTATTGTAACCTATAGACCCTGAATCAAATTATTAAATGTATTTCCATAATACATTCATTATAACTGCTGCCTTCATTTTTGATACCTGGGACTGAAAGAGTGGAGGAAATTTTGAAGGAAAATTTTACATGCCAGGTTTATCTCCCAAAATAATTTTCAAAGTATATGGATAGTGCATATTAGAAATATATGCCTATGGATACTAAAACTGCTGAATTTTTTTCTTGATAACCACATCAAAGGTAATTCTTGAGGTTTAGAAAGACAAAAATATTCTTTGGAAAAACAAAAGAAAATTAGCAAAAATTAGTACAAACACAAACACCACAAGAAAAACTTTATAACTATATGCCCTTAAGTATATGTTAATAAATTTAGCAACAAAAATATACAGTGCTTCATGATGTGACTCATTAAAAATGAATTTAACTAGATGGTGGTAGAATATGAATGCATGCACAATGGTTACAGTAAATGTGCGAGTGTAGGCTTTCTTTTAGACCAAGTATTAGGGAAGAAAATTGCATACTTGATGTCTGGTGGTTTCTGGAATGCTGTTTTTGTTTACGGCTTGGGCAAATGCCAGTGGTTTCAACAAAATAAGAATAGAAATCATACATTATTGTGGAGTTATTTTAAAACAACAGATGCAAGGGAGGTCATAGAATGTTTTTGTGACTGTTGCACATGAAAATGGAACCAGACTCTATGAAATTTTTGAAGGGCTTAATTTTTATGAGACTATCCCCGGAATTAATATTATAAATACTTCCCCTGATGCATATATTATGGAGAAATATCAGATTATTGGAATATTTGATCCAA
This sequence comes from Pongo pygmaeus, assembly GCF_028885625.2. Taxonomy (NCBI): domain Eukaryota; kingdom Metazoa; phylum Chordata; class Mammalia; order Primates; family Hominidae; genus Pongo; species Pongo pygmaeus. The sequence continues at coordinate 98,416,196 of NC_072384.2, forward strand.
AGGTTAATTGTAAACTGAATAGGTTTTTTTCCCCTAGATGTAAAACCTAGGAGATTGCTTATTTCAATGAAGCTAGCATAATGTTAAAATCTGTACATCTTTTTTTACTTTTTTGAACTTCTTTTCCCCTTAGTGCTAATCTCACTAAATTTGTAGATGACATTTTAACTTCATAGAAGCAGCTCCTTAACTCATTTTAACTATGACTGGGTGAGACCTTCTGAGTATTTGGTGATATGTGCACATTTCATCATCACAAGCACTGAGATAAAGTAGTTGTACCCTGTGAAAAAGGATTAGTCACAAAAATTATTTCCAAAAGCAAATTCTTTTGGTTTCCAGCCCATGGTATACATTGAAAAGGACTACTTTATGGGAAAAATTTATGAAACTTAAGTGGATAAGAGCTGTTTATAAACTGATGACTGACCACTAGCAGGTCTCTCATGGAATGGTGGGATACCTTGTATGTATCTTATGGTCCAAACAATGGGTTACTGACCTGGTTGTGTCTTGAGAAGCCATTTGCCAAGTTTTTAATTCATTTCTCAATTAATCTACTTCCTGTAATGGTTGCCTTCCAGTGAAGATAAAGGTTAAAAATATAACATGTGATTTTCATCTTTTGGAAGGATTTCCAAATGTATGTGGTTATTGCAATTTCTTTCTCTCTCATTTGTAACACCAGTTCTGAACTATTATGTTGTCTTCCTCAACTCCTCTCACAAATACAACATTTAAAATTTGATTTGTCATAGTTTGATTGTTTAATATGACCCCTAACTGTTCCATGTATTTCCTGGTTGGGTCATTCCTGGTGAACAGGATGATTTTCCCTCCTCTGAAATCTGCTGTGTCTTCTTGACTTGTCTGTGGATAAGGCAGCGAATGGCAGTGCTGTCCTACCTAACTGGTTCAGGCCAAGCCAGGATGTTCATGCCTTAATTCATTCCAGCCCATTTCCCCAAACTACCAGAGTGATTCTCCTAAAACAGAAATCTGATTAAACCACTGATTTCAATAAAAGTCTTCAACAGGCCTTAGGATAAAGTATAAATTCCTTCCCATAGGGTATAAAAACTTCATCACCTGGCTTATAACTCTGGAATCATCTCTAGTGGTCGGAAGAGTTGGCTTTGACTGCTCTGAGCTGCCATAACATCAAAGCTATCCTTTTTGTGCCACAGGGACCTGCGTTAGTGCAGCTGCTTAGCAGTCTCCACCATCATGAGCACAGAACTCTTCTCTCTCCGGGGTTACTCTCAGTGAGAGGTATCTGCAGGAGGTTTGCTTGGGCTCTGGCATGCTATAGAGCTTATGAAGTTCCTTCGTTTGATCACAGAATTCTCCCTTTCCCTTGTGCACACATGCCACCACATTTGCTGAGTCTGGATGGGCTCAAGTACTCACCACGATGCCTTACCTGCAGGCTTTCCTTTCCTCTGACATACACTTTCACTAGAGGACATGCATTCTTCCAGAGTCTTGTCCATATGATACATTCTCTCAGGGATACTATAATCCTGGCTCTGGATTTTGACTTCCCCTTAGGCAGGCAGATAAATCTAAACACCAATTAAGAGACAGTACAAGTTGCTTTACCTACTTTGAAGCTCCTCAGCTACCATGTGAATCAGTGGATACAAAACAGGATATTTGGAGAAAGGACTGAACCTACCACCATGTGCTGCTGCATAATTCCCTTACATTACCCAACACGTTGATTTAAACTTGTCTACTCTCTTTCTCCCCCAGCAAGCTGTAAACTCTTTGAGGACAGGAGAATTATATCAGATTCATTTTTGTATTTCTGAGCATGATAATAATTGTACTTGGAGGTAATGAACATTGACAGAAATATTGAACTGCCTCAATATGTTAAAGACCAGAGCAGAGAGGATTACAGGGGTGGATTTGAGGGAGAGGGAGAGTACTCTACCTCTGGGAATGAGTCTTCAAGGCATTTGCTAGTTCTTTTTTTTTTTTTTTTTGCAGAACAAAGTGAAAAAATAATTTTTGTGGTACAGATCCATTCTCAGTAGTCAGTGTGCACAAATGTTTATTATATTTGTTCCCATTCTATATAGGACCTGCTCAGTGGCAATAAACATTGGCATTCTTGGAAACGGTGTTTGCCTAAGAAGCTTCTGTCTGCCTTTGTTGCTTTGGCCATATTATGATAAGGGCATGACTGGATTTACCAAAATGGTCATGATTGGATCTACTTAATCTCTTATCAGGTAAGAAATGTGTATTTGGTGTACATTTGATCATGAAAGATTAATAATATGTTATGGCAGCAAATGTAGACTAATGATACTTTTAAAAAACATTAGTTATGTTAATGTCAGAGATGAGCACATGTATATACATACACACATATATGTGTGTATATATATATATTCTGTGCCTTTTGTATTCATGTAAGAATGGGTTTGTCAATAATCTTATCAAAAATAAAAGTGCAGTACACCAAAAATCAGTTGACAGGAACATGAATAATGGCATAATTTAAAATAAATGCTAAAATAAGTTTATATTTTTAAAACATATAGGTCAGATTACATACAGAAAAATGTGAACAAATAGATATCATTAATTCATTGGCTGTAATTATTTCCAGCCAATTAGCTTACAAATTCCAGATTATCTTTTGTTTCACTGCATAATATGATGTGAATAAATACCTGCTTTTCAGAAGGCAAACAATGCACTGTGGTTATTGGCCTGAAGATGTAAGTATCTCTCTATAATTTGTGTGCTGTGTTTTTCTAGCCATATAATTTTACTTTGATAAATAACACATGATACAGTTGGCCTTACTGGCTGACCACCCCCAAGAAGATGTCTAAAAGACTCTATAATATTTGCAAAGGAGTTGGGTCAGTAACCACAAAACAATGACTATTTCAAAGCAAATAAACAAGCAGAAGGCCAGTGGTGGTTACAGTCTGTGAAGAATAGTCAAGTCAATCTACAGATGATAGAAAGTAGAGGACAATGAGTAGGGAGGCCCATTCAGAAGGGAGGGAGTGCTCCATCTACTGTGCCTGACTTCTTTCCTAAGAGAAACCTTTCTTTCATTTAAGATTTAAACGAAAGGTTGAAGCAGGCGGATCGCTTGAGGCCAGGAGTTTAAGAGCAGCCTGGGCAACATAGCAAGACCCCCATATCTATGAAAGAAAAAAAAATAGCCGGTCATTGTGGTACAAGCCTTTAGTCCCAGCTACTACTTGGGAGGCTGAGGCAGAAAGATCAATTGAGCTCAGGAGTAAGGCTGCAGTGAGCTATGATCATGCCACTGCATTCCAGCATAGGTGACAGAGAGAGCCCCTGTCTGGAAAAAAAAAAAAAAAAAAAGATTTAAAGATAGATTTAAAGTCATAATGTAAAAAAGAACAAGAAGTTAGCTAGCTCTCCACTCAAATCCTTGTTTTCCCAGTTTCTAGCTCTTTGGCCTTGGGTCTGTTCTCTTTATGCCTCAATTTGCTTATCTGCAAAAATGAGATGATACCTAAATTTTGGAGTTGAAGGATAAAATGAAATAACATAGGTGAAAGTACCTAGCACAGTACCTTTCATGTAGTAGGTAGTCTATCAGTGTTAGTTTTCTTGCCTCCCCCCATTCACCCATGCATCTTTCCATCCACTGCATTTTTATTGAGTGATAACTTGGCCAGGCCCTTGGAAACTATGGGAATATAGTTTCCAACCAGATCTTCTAGTTCTTATTATTGTAAATACTAAGCTTCTAAGAGACACTTTATATTTTTCAGCCAAACAAGTGTGTGCAGCATTCCAAACAGGAGCACAAACTCTTACAATCTAAAGCTTTGCATATGGCAACTGCTTCATTTTCATGGTCCTCCTCACTTTTCCCTTTGACGTCTTCTAACTTTTTATTGAGAATTCTTTCCTAAGCTCACATCTTCTGTTGGTCTTTTTAGACTAATTTCACTTAAATCAGTGAGTGCAGTCATTTTGACAACTCCCTGGAATGTTGCATATGCTTGTGTACAACTTTAATTAGCAATACATATTTCAATATGCTTTTGGCCGTTTGTAATACTTTAATTTTACATTGTATGCAGTGATGTAGAATATATTTCCTCTGTACTCCCAAACCATAATAGCTTATCTTAAAGCAATGAGTTTTTGCAAATGATGACTGGTCATATGACTGATTTTCCTCTACTCCTGATCTTTATTGTCATCATAATAAGAATGGGATGTTCTTACTACTCTTAAAGTTGGAGTAGTTTCTGTGCTTTCACCTTATTACAGAGTCTCCTCCTTTGTTTATGAACACACTTTGTCTCAATGCTATCCACAATCTTTAGCTGGCTTGAATTAGCTTCCAGCAGAGTCCTCGGCAGCCCCTGAGTCAGGTTGATGGTTATTATACAATAAATGGCCTGATATCAGTGGTTTTTTTTTCCATTTGAAATATTCAGTCATAAATTTTAATTAGAAATGATGGCAGAGAATGATTTATTTTTAAAGAAAATGGCATCACATGCCAGATGTATATATCATGAGATATACCTTGTGGTTGCTAACCAAAGCATTTGGAATGAAAGTCATAATTTAAGAAAATACAAACTCTGCATTGTTACGTTCTAGGATTTATTACTTAAAAATAGCAAACATGCCTTTCCATTATCCATGTTAAAGTACATGGTCAGGATAGTTTATTTCATAAGGAGCAATGGCCCACACTATTGTTCATTAACCTTCTAGAGAACCTACTTGGAAGTCATCACTTCCTATATGATCTCCAAAGGAATTCAAGGAGGATTTAACAATCAACCATGAATACTTAAGGTTTGCTCTGTTTCAAACGTGGTGATCTGATGGAAACTACTGAAAATTTGATGGGCTTCAACAGAAGAAATGTGGGTTTTCTAACACTTAAAAAGTCATAAAAAGGAGATGAGGTAGGAAAATAAGAGGAGCTTATGTAAATCCATGGAGTTGGTCAATAGAAGCACAGCCTGAGTAGCAATGAAAACAGTGATGAGGCATACAAACACAAGGCCAGTTCCGTCCTTGGAAACACACACATAGCCATCAAAGGGCAGACTTTGCCTAATAAGCAAATGTGACAACAGGCAAAACAACCAAGAAACTGACAGCTGATTAAGGAACCTATTGGATAAAGCTTTTTGAAATATTCAGATAACTGAATTATTCTCTAAGCAAACCTATGAGAGATTTGGAGACAAAAAATTCGGAGGTAGGAGTGAAGGAAAAGGAAAGTCAACATATTTTTAGCAATAAAGGAATAGTTAAAATGTTTTCTAAATTTCTGCTATTTATATTTACATTACACATATTTCTAGGTGACTAATGAGAAGCAGGTTTAATCTAATATTATACCAATTGAACATTATATTATCTGGTAGCATCATTTTAAAAGCATATATAGTGAATTACATTAGAGTACATGCAGTATTATATGAAACTTAGTTCTATAAAATCAATTTGATTTTCTCATACTGGTGAGAATATGTAGCAATAGCAATGTGTTTCGGAAGGCTGAGGTAGGATTATCATTCTTAGATTGAATTTTTCTTTTTTTTGATGGCATCTTGCTCTATTGCCCAGCGTGGAGTGCAGTGGTGCATTCTCAGCTTACTACAAACTCTGACTCCTGGGTTGAAGCGATTCTCCTGTCTCAGCCTCCTAAATAGCTGGGATTACAGGCATGCACCACCACACCCAACTAATGTTTTTATTTTACTTTTTTTTTTTTCAGGGATGGGGTTTTGCTATGTTGGCCGGGCTGGTCTTGAACTCCTAAGCTCAAGGGATCCATCTGCCTCGGCCTCCCAAAGTGCTGGGATTACAGGGGTGAGCCACTGCACCTGGCCTGGACTGGATTTTTTAATATAGCAGGCCTCACATTTGCTTGGCTTTGAAAGTATGTATAAGAGAGATACATAGCAGCGAGGGCCTCATTTATTCTCTTAAGTTTCCTTATGCCTTGGAAGTTGTTGGTTGATTTAAGACCTGAAGTTGGTCCATGAGAGCCAATTCTGGCATGTTAATAGCTGGGACATGATTTACCTTCTGACCCTTTGTCTTCCCTAGAGCCCAACATGTCTTCGTTTCCTAGACTTCTTGTGATTCAAACCAGAAACATTTGACTCAGAAAATTGCTTAATTAACACAGAAATACTGGTCAAATTGACCAATGCTGCTTTTCTGAGTGTTTTCAACATATTGAATTCATCTTTTATGTGTTTGTTGCAGTTTGAGCTTGCGGCAAACACAGTTCTCTATTATTCACTTCCATATTCTTGCTTAGGTAAAAACCCTTTGGCGTCATCTGTCATTTCTTTTTCTGAAGGAAGGTTGAGGTCATGTGTGGTCTCTGGTTAGAGCTATTTGCATGACCCTAACTTTTTTTTTTTTTTTTTTTTTTTTTAAACAGACAAGGTCTTTGTTGCCCAGGCTGCAGTGCAGTGGCCCAATCATAGCTCACTGAAGCCTCAAACTACTAGGCTCAATACTAGGCTCAAGCAATCCTTCTGCCTCAGTCTCTCTAGTAGCTGGGATTACAGGTGCACAGCATCACACCCAGATAATTTTTCTTATTTTTGCAGAGATGGCTGTCTCACTGTGTTTCCCAGGCTGTTCTCAAACTCAAACTCCTGGCCTCAATCAATCCTCCTGCCTCGGTCTCCCAAAGTGTTGAGATTACAGGCATGAGCCACTGTGCCCAGCCAGCCCTAATGTTTATACTCTCCCCCTGGATACTGTCTTGTTGCTAAGGGCAGAATGTTATCTACGTAGCCTTTCTATTACTTCTTCTCTATTTCTAATTTCTTGTTCTATGACTTCATTATCTCTCTTTCTTGCTTGTGGTTGCTGCTGTATCAGCAAGTTCACTCCTTTAATTTCATGTCTCTGTTACACAAGTCTACCCTATTAGTTAAGATTACTTGGTACAATGGTAAACAAGACATACCTGTTGCTCTCAAGGAATTTACAATCTAATAAGGGAGAATGAAATGTAGGTAGAGCATTATATATGTGATAAGGTGCCATGACTATTGCAAACACAGGGTTGGAACACAGGGTTGGAACACATATGCAAGGGTGCAAGAATAAGCACAAACTGACGCCATTACTAGCTGTGAGAAGATGAACTGAGCCAAACAGATTCTTTCCCTCCAGGAATTTAACCAGGAATACTGAATTAGCCAACTAGCAGCAGGCATTTAATCAGAAAGGTGATGAAAAAAGATAAGCATTTAGGATTGTTATGAGCAAGCAGATAATATATGAAAACAAAGGATACCAGTCAATGTATGGAGACATATAGAATGAGGCAAATCAGAAGCGCCACAAGGGACCACTGCAGCTCCTCCTAAAAGAAGGACTGGAAGGGCTGTTGGGATGGAGGGCACGTGGGGAAGGAAGAGTCTCACTAAGGATTTCTAATTCATGCATCTTGGAGATTTTATATTTTTCAAGATATGGTTGTCCAGTGAAAAATCAGCTGGATATAATGGTGTGCACCTGTAATCCCAGCTACTAGAGAGACTGAGGTGGAAGGACTGCTTGAGCCTAGTAGTTTGAGGCTACTGTGAGCTACGATTGGATGAGAGGATGAGATAGGAGGTAATAGGATGTAGCAATTATCATCAATTATTGTGTCTAGAATGATATGGCCATGTTGTGTCACCTTTGGCAAACTAACTGACCATTCTCATTTTCAAGTTCTCTTCTCTACATTCCATAGGAAATAATAATTGTACTCAACTTTTAGGGTTATTTTAAGGATTAGATGAGATAATCCATGTAAAGTGCTTAGCGTAGTTCCTTGTGCATACATTTTGAAAAATGGTAGTTATTATTGTTTTATTTTGCTTTAGTATACTAAAAGGCACAGTAAATTGGTGTTTCTTTCAAACTGCAGGAAGTAATCATGAGTATGTAATATTGTAAATTTAGGGAAGAATAACCAACAATCTAAGAAAAGATATAGAATAGAGTATATAAGAAACACTTTCTATAGTAAAGGAATGATTTGCAAAAACTTTTTTTCAGGCACACATGTCCATGTGTTTATATATCACCAAGCACATAATAATTTGAAGACTACTGTATTATATGAATGCCAGATGGATAATAGATTGGATCATGATATATACAATTAGTTGGTTTTCCAATTCTAGCTCTGAGAGGGGGACATTAATCTATCCATTAGTGAGACCTAGGCCATGTGCAGGGTTGCTGCAGACTTTCATGTTTACATGTGTGTATGTGAATGCAGTTATCTATAAGTCTGTGCCTCTTGCTGTAAGGTTTCTGGGATCCTAATCACTGCATTTTCTTCTACTTGAAGAATTTTGATATTTCTTTGGGATTCCTCCTGAGCCAAATCTCTGATATCTTTTCGATAAAGAGATAATGGTAGATATATTGAAGAGTGTCTATTTCTGTTCCTTTTATAATATGTGCATACAACAATATGATGGACATCAATAGTGAAACCCTAAAATCCCAAACCAAGCACAACATCATTGTTTTATCAGAGCAAAATATACACAGGTGCAGATGTAAGTAATTTAGATAAAAGATTAACCAAGTACCTGTAGTCAAACAACATATATGTTGATAAAAACAGACCCTGAGATAAGGTAAGGTGAAGATAAGAGGAAATGTGTAATTTTTTTTCTTTTTGAGACTAGGTCTCACTCTGTCACCCAGGTTGGAGTGCAGTGGTGCAATCTTGGTTCACTGCAACTTCTGCTTCCCAGGCTCAAGTGATCCTCCCACCTGAGCCTCCCGAATGGCTGGGACCAGAGGTGCACGTCACTGCGCCTGGCTAATTTTTGTATTTTTGGGGTAGAGATGGGGTTTTGCCATGTTGATCAAGCAGTCTCGAACCTCGGAGCTCAGGTGATCCACAAGCCTTGGCCTCTCTAAGTGCTGAGATTAGAGGAGTGAGCTACTATGCCTTGTGGAAATGTGTAAATTGTATAGAACATATACTTTAAAGAGTGCCTGAGAATGTATACTATAAAGGATAACTAAAATTTCTTGAAATAAAAGTAATAATACTTCAAGAAGAATTTAATGATGGTTTGGAATCATTGGCAATAAACAACTTGAGCAAAATTTAGGAATGAAGGAGTTTGGAGTGTGGGATAAGAAAAAGCATTGTAGAAGTTTCATTAGATTGCGTTGGAGTTGTGAGAAAGGGGTTGGAAGAAAAACCCCTTTGCTGGAGATATGCAGTCGGATGTCATTAGCATGTAATAATAATTGAGCCAAGAGGAGTGGCTGCACTCTCCCAAATAGAACACACCTACTTTTCTATTTTTTCTTCTACCATACAAACAGTTCTTTGGATATTTTCCGTTTTCTAACTAGATTTACTGCCTACTCAATTTCACCTAATCTCGTCACATTGAGAAACATTTTACATTGAAAACTTCCAAAACTTATATGTATTCAGCTCTCACCACAGCCCTCAATTCCAGATTCTCAGCACCCCCCACATCTGTCGCACCCAAAGCCTTCTGTAATGCGATTGCTGGAAAATCTATTATTCTGCTTGCTTAGGTCAAACATCTTAGAGTCTTTCTGGACTTTCTTCTATTCCAGCCCACCTTCAATCTAACAGTAAACTTTGTTGATCTATCTTCAAAATATGTACAAAATCCAACCACTTATCACATATTTACATACTCTTATCTGGGTTACCATTGCCTCCTAAGTGGTCTCCCATTTTTTGTCTTTTTTTTTTGAGATGGAGTCTCACTCTGTCACTCAAGCTGGAGTGCATTGGTGCTATCTCTGTTCACTTCAACTTCTGCCTCCTGGGTTCAAGCAATCTCCTGCCTTAGCATCCCAAGTAGCTGAGATTCCAGGTGCCTGCCACCACGCCCGGCTAATTTTTGTATTTTTAGTAGAGACAAGGTTTCACCATGTTGGCCAGGATCTCTTGACCTTGTGATCTCTTGACCTTGTGATCTCTTGACCTTGTGATCCCTCCACCTCAGCCTCCCAAAGTGCTGAGATTACAGGAGTGAGCCACTGCACCCGGCTCATTTTGTGTCTTTATACTTTCAACAGTCTATCCTCCACAGAACAGTCAGAGCAATCCTTTAAACAATTAGGTCATGTATTTCCAGAAAAAACCCTCCAGTGGTCGTCCACATCAACAGAAGTGAAACTCAAACTCCTCACAATGACTCTACCACCCTACATGCTATGCTCTTTTTAACACACTAGAATGAATCTCCTATTACCCTGTCCTTTGCTCTACGACACTCTCTTCCTGTAGATAGTTTGATGGCTCAAATATTCCCACATCTCTTCAAGTTCTTTTAGAAATGCCATCCTTTCAGTAGTGGACTTTGACCACATTACTTAAAATTGTATTTCGGTGTTCCCTGTCCTTCTTTTTTCTTTATAGTTTTTATCAGAGTTATTACCATTTAACATACTGTGCATTTTATTTTATTTCTCCTCTATATTATTCCACTAGAATATAAGCCCCAGGGATTTTTGCTGGTTTCATTCCTTACTATTTCCCTAGTGCAATGCCTGGCACATAGAAGGAACTCACTAAATAATTCTTGAATTAATGTCTGAGTCCATAGACAAAAGAGCTCTAGGGAAAAATACATGCAAACAGATGGCAAGTAAAGGACTAATAGCTACACAGAGAAAGAGTTCTTATAAATTCATGAAAAGAAGAAAACAATAGAAAAAAATGAGCAAAGAATATTATTCTAATGACCAGTTGTCTATCTAGTGACCATTCTGTCTTTTTCTTTCTCTTACTATTAGAGCACTAATTGCATTTAGGGTGGCATGGATCCAGCTAAGAGACTGTACCTTCCCCTGCTACTGGAGTGTCCTTGTCATGTGGTCTTGCCAAGGAGGCATGGAGCACGGGTTGCTATGTGAACTTCTGAAAAAGTGCTTCTTGCCTTTTGCATTTTACTTTATTTCTTCTCTGATTAACTGGAGCTCTGTAGCTACTTTGTGAATGTGGAGAGGGGTTCATGCCCCAAGGAGGGATGAGTGGGAAAGCTCAATGCAGCCCAGGTCCCTGGTGATCTAGGGGAGCCACTGCAGCAGAGCTGGGTTGCTCATCTCTGTACTTGTTTATGTATGAAGGGAAAATAAGTCCTTGGTACGTCACTCTTATTTGGACTTTCTTTTAAAGGCTCAATTTAATCCCTAACTGATACAACATGAATCAATACTTTATTAAAGGACATACCTAAATGAGAAATAAATATTTGACAAGATGTTTCACCACTTTAGTATTAAGAAAAAATGGAATTAAAGGAAGAGAACATATCAATTTATATCTGTCACACTGGAAAAAAATTAAAAGAAAATAACACAAAATTAAGAATACCAGCTATGAAACCAGACAGCCTGGGTAAATAAAGGATGCAATATGTAAGAATACATATACCAGAATAATTAGTTTATATCAGTATTTGAGGGAGCAAGAAACAAATAAGCCCTTCAAAAACTGGAAATCAAGTGAATGCCTATCACTAGAGAAGTGTTGAATAATTTGTGCTACATTTTCAAGATGAGATATTATGCAGCTGTTAAAAAGAATCAATTTGATGTGTCTCTGTTAACTTGGAGAAATATCTGCTATCTACTGTTATATGGGGGATAAAAAAGGTTCAAAAAACCCATATAATGTACATATATATCTTTGAAAGCAATTATATTAACAAGAAGACTTATAAGAAGGATTTAGGCTGGGTGCAGTGGCTCACGCTTGTAATCCCAGCACTTTGGGAGGCTGAGGCAGGTGGATCACCTGAGGTCAGGAGTTTGAGACAAGCCTAGCCAACATGGAGAAACCCCGTCTCTACTAAATATACAAAAAGTTAGCTGGGTGTGGTGGCAGGCGCCTGTAATCCCAGGTACTTGAGATGCTGAAGCAGGAGAATCACTGGAACCAGGAGGTGGAGGTTGCAGTGACCCAAGGTTGTGCCATTGCACTCCAGCCTGGGCAACAAGAACAAAGCTCCATCAAGAAAGGAAGAAGAATTCAGACCAGGTTAACATTGGCTACAAGTGGGGTATATTGTCATTTTGGAGGGGCAGGAGGGGAAAATAAAACCCTACATTTAAACAAGGTGATAATAATGAAATATGAAAATTATAGATATTCATGGACTCAAGACATATGAACTGAAACATGAAAAGTTTCCAAAATGTTAATGGCAGTTATCTCAAAGAAGTGGGTTTTAGGTTGTTATTGCCTTTTTGAAAATTAGTGTATATTTTATATGTTCCAAATAGTTTTATTGTTGTAAAAAAAAAGGTAGTTGAGACATCTTAAGTAGTTCTGTTTTTTTTGATATGCTTAGCTATAAAGAGAAACAAAAGTGGTGTGGAAGCCAGAGGTGAATATAGGTGTCAGTGGAAGTTTGGTTGAAATGGTACCCAGATGAGTTTGAATGCTCAGGGTAGTGATTTTGTAGAACGGGAGAATTTGAAGATTCAGGTGACAGAGGATAACTGAAGACAGGAAATCCTGGAAAAGTTGAGGAGATATGAGAGGATGGGATCCAGAACCAATGTGGAAGGCCTGGGTTTGGCAAGAGGAAAGACACTTCCTCAATTGTAAGGGGGCTGGCAGCACTGGGGAGAAAGAAAGAGGAGGGGGAGATGGCAGGTGGACGAGAGAACAATATGGTGGTTTGGAAAGATGCGGAAGTTCCCAGCTGATGATGTCGATTTTCTGATGAATTTTGTGGAGTAAGGAACAGGGAAGGGTCCGGAAGGAAATGTGATGACAAACGCAAATAGTCCTGGTGGAGACAGGGAGAAGGAGCTCACTAGAGCAATGTAGAAAAATTGCCCAGCAGAGAGCCACCCCTGTGTAGCGACTGTGTCCTCTGTTTCCCGGCCAGCTGCCTTTATGTTCTGGCTCTGCTGGACCAAGAAAAGGTATCGGGATCTGACGCAAGGAGTGGGATGAGTGACTCCAAATTGGATGTGAGCAAAAGTAGGAATTCCTCCACTGTGCAGAAACGTGGATGCTACATTTCCTATAAAACACTGTTAAACACCAACCCATTATTGTGTGAACTGCAGCAGAAGTACCCAGAAAATAGAAGCAAGACATGGCCACCATTACAGGGGTAAAAAAAACAACCATAATTGGTTGAATATTTATTGAGAACCTTTTATACATGCACAGTTATAGGAAATAAAAGTGTAAGACCTAGCATCTACTCATCAAGAATCACATGAGATAATTACAAAATAATCAATGGGGGAGCTGATGCCTGAGCCTGATTTCAGACTGGGAGTCAGGAACCCCAGTTATTATAGTTCTAGATCCATCTCAAACTATACAGTCTTAGGAAAGTTGTTCGGAGTTTTGGAGCTCCCATTTGTTTTCTCTTGAGATAATTAAACTCAATTATGGGAGTATACTCTGACATTGATGTTCTCCCGGTGGTGAATGCTGTAGTTAGTAGATTTTGCATGGCCGAGGGCTTCTTCAGGTGTTGGCTTTAGTGTTACCTCCTTAGTAACTGTCCTGTTTAAGTAAATGCTCCTAATATTTTCTCTAGCTCTATCTCCTGTTCATTTCCCTCGTAACATTTATCATGATATGGGATTATTTTCTTATTTGCTTCTTGATTTTTGGCTATTTATCTGAAGCCAGGGGACTATGTCCTTTTTGAAAATTTACCAATTACATACCAGTGACTAGTACAATGCTTGACACATTGAAGTGACTCAACAAGTGGCACATAATAGTGGGATATAGATGCAACAGATACTCAGACAAGCAAGAGCCCTGCAGAGCTACAGGAAGAATCAAAGGATTCATGAGCTTGTCCTTGAAGGATAAGAGAGAGGAGGGATGGTGTCCCATGTGTAGAGGAGGGCATGGGCTGTGAGGTGAGAGAGAATGGACATGTGGTGTGCAGGGATGAGGAGCAGACCTGCTGGACTGGACTATGAGGCTGTAACAGATTGACTAGGAGGGGCCACAGCAAAAGGAGTTGGGGCCTTAAATGCGACAAACTTGAACACCCTTGTTGGTTCTTAAGAAACGGATATGGCCTGGCTCATAAGATGAAACTGGCATTAGTCAAGAGGGCAAATCAAACAACCTCCTTGTGATAAGATTGTTCTTTTACCTGGCTGATAGGGGACTTAACGAAACTAGCAGGCATATGAGATGCTGGGGATCTCTTCAACATACACTTAATCCAGAGAGATTTTTTTTTCCCCATAGAAACCTCAAATCTAACTTTTAGAGTTCCAAACATGGCATCTTTGCTTTTAAGTGATCTTCAAGCTCTGTATAGGTTATCTGTGCTAATGCTGTTATCTATGAGATTGGTATTAAAATGTTCAGACTGTATACACCTTCCCTCATCATCTCATGGACTCCAGTAATCAGCAGGGCTGCCCTCTTACATAAAGTCAAAACTAGGAGACTAGAAGGAATAAGGTGAGCCATGGCTTCCTTTTCTCTTTTTTTTTTTGAGACAGAGTCTCGCTCTGTCCCCCAGCCTGGAGTGCAGTGGTGCCATCTGGGCTCACTGCAAGCTCCACCTCCCGGGTTCACACCATTCTCCTGCCTCAGCCTCCCGAATAGCTGGGACTACAGGCACCCACCATCATGCCAGGCTAATTTTTTTTTTGTATTTTTAGTAGAGACGGGGTTTCACCGTGTTAGCCAGGATAGTCTCGATCTCCTGACCTCATGATCCATCTGCCTCGGCCTCCCAAAGTGCTGGGATTACAGGCGTGAGCCACTGCACCCGGCCTCTCTTCTTTATTTAAGAACACATTTTCAAGCAATATATCAATGTGTAATTTTTGATTTTATAAGATTGTGGTTATTCATGAGATGTGTTTTATGCAAACTGGAATGAAAAGTAGAGGCTGCCTCCATGTCCCTTTGGCCCTCAGTTTTCTGCTTGCTATTCCAAACACCTACCTCAATAGCTCTGTTTACAGAGATTTATAATCCAAACAAGGGTATCTGTGGAGAAAAAGGGGACACTGCTGATAAAAGAAAAGCTGGGCTAATAGTCATAAACCAAGACTGTAATGGGCAACATTAAGCAAATAATTGTCCTTCTAGTATTATACTTTCTCCACGTACTCTATGGAAATCATATCTATTTTGTTAATTTCTTATTGCTGCTCTAACAAATTGCCACCAACTTAGTGACTGAAAAACCTCAATTTATTCCCTTACGGTTATGGAGATCAGAAATCTGAAACGAGCCTTAGTGGGCTAAATCAAGATGTGGCAGGGCTGGTTCCTTCTGGAGGCTCCAGAGGAGAATCTATTTCCTTGCTATTTTCAGTTTCTAGAAGCCACCTGCACTCCCTGGTTCACAGCACCCCATCATATCACTGTTCTTTCTCCTGCTTCTATTGTCACATTGCTTCTTCCTCCTTTGATCTCCCTACCTCTCTCTTTTAATGACCCTTGTGATTACCTTTAGAGCCTGCCCAGATAATCCAGGAGAATCTAGGATAACCCCTCTGTCTCAGGGTCCTTAATTTAATCACACCTGCAAAGTCCCTTTTGCCATATAAAGTAACATCTCCATGTTCTGGGGATTTAGGAGCTGTTATTTAGCCTATCACTTGTATTATTCTAGGTAATATCTTACAGAAAGCTATGACCTATTCCCCTTTCCAAGTGACCTTTCCCAGTGTTGATTTCTAGTAGCATCCCACTTGTTCTCTTTTTAGGACACTTGCGGCTTCTTGTGCTGCACTGGGGTTAGTTATGAATCTGCTTTTTCCCCCCTAAAAAGCACAGTGTAAAACACAGAGATACATTTAATGTGGACCCTATCCTCCAGAGACATATAGCTGAGTCAGAGAATTGCTAGAGGTTTACAGAATATTCATTTCCCTTAATGTTTCTCAGGTAAAGAGAAACTCACTTTTTAGCTGCTCATGTTTTATGGCTTTCCCTTGCTCTCATTATAAAGTCCAAAGTCTTTATATTGACCTGCAAGGTCCTGCATGATCTGACCTCACTGTCTCTGGTGAGGTCACTCACTCTTACCTTTAAGGAATAATGGACTTGTTTTATCTCCTCAGATGGTTTCAAGATCTTTTTCTTTCTCATATCTGTCCTTCTGCCCTCTGTTCCACTGTAGGTGTATGTGTATAGGTGGATCTGTGAAAACACACTGCACACACACACACACACACACACACATACACACTACCTGAACATTTCTTCTTCAACCTTGAGGTATCCAGCACTCAAACCTTTCCTGATCCTTCAATTATTTTGAGTATACTTCTTATACACTGCTTTTGCAATCTGTACACCTCCCTTAGCATCTCTTTGTACAATGGTAATTAATGTCATCATTTATGTGTCCTTATTCCTTCACTTCTCTGCTAAACTGAAAACTTGTCTAGGGAAACTGTCTGTGTTGTTCACCTTGATCTCTAGCACAATGCTTGACATATGGAAGAAGGGACTCAGTAAATATTTCCTGATTAATGTACTGCCACAAAGACTCTCACTTTGTGGATAATTATCTCAATATCTGCTTATTCAGTTGACTGCAAGAGAAATTATATTTTTTCTTTTTTATTAAAAGAGCCTAGAAAAATTTTGTAACTTTTAAGATACTGAAAAACTGTTGCCTTATGTATTAACACGAAACCTGCCTCATCTCTGAGTATTCCTGCTGTCCCACCTCTGAATCCAAGAGGAAAGAAGTAATGTTATAAGCCTAGGGTAGGAGTAATTTTAAGAAATCTGACCATGGTCCAGGCTTATTCCAGAATAGAAGATAATCATAAAGTTTGCAAATTTGTTCTACGTGCTTTGATGATTTTCATTCACATAAACATAAAGAAAAATTTGAGCCCATGAAGGTACCTAACTGGCCTTTTTGACCCACTGGGAGGGGTCACCCCAGGTGTGTACCAGGCTCATCCTATACCTGCAATGTATTACATCTTTAAAGAAAGCCGGAAATTTTTCTGCCTAGTAATTGTCAACCTTGTTCTGCTATTAACCAGTTTTTCTTTTGTCTGTTCACATCATACCATACTCAACGTGTTTCCTGTTTTATTACACAAATTTTATTCTTTCTCAGTGTTAAATATGTGTGCTTTTGCTATAGTTGCCAAAACCAGGCATGTGCTAGTATCGCATCTCTCTTTCTAGTAGATAGTTCTTTAAATGTAGAAAACTATTCATGTTCAGCTTCACAGAGACTCTAACAAGGGTCTATTCTGCTTTCTGAACCTTTCTGGGTTGTAACAATGTGTGCCATATGGCCTCAACAAACACTCCTTTGCAATGCCTAATTTTTTTGCAGCCAGCTTTCCCTCTTGAATGTATGTACTCGATGTGATTTTGCATATGCTTCTTTTATATAATGATCCAGATTCTTTGCTCTTCTGTTACATTATTTCACCATTGCTTCAAGGTCTTTAGCTTAAGCAAAAGATGACAGTGTCATCTACATATTTGAGGAGTCTCCAGTCCTTGAGTCCTTCTCTTTATCTGTAGAAACCTTGAAAGTTTTCGCAAGGCAGGAGGTGAAGAGTCTTAGTGAGATACCATCTATTAATTCTACACTACAAACTAACCTTTACCACCCAATTTTCGAGATAAATGTAAGTGTATCATTTGTGAAGATATATTTGGGGCACTTACCATGTGGATCTTCTATTGCTTCTTTTGTTCTTTCAACAAAGCATCAGTTTCCATTAAGTCAAAATTCTTTTCAAGTCCCACAAAAGCCATACAAAACAACTTGTTTATTGTCTATTGTTCAGCCTGCTCTGCAGTTTGAAAGCAAATAAAAAATAATGCCCACTTTAACTACCCATACATGTTGGGTTATATCCGTTGTTACATGCTTCTTTATTGTCTATAAAAAGGTGTATCTCTAATTGAACTTCTGGACCACAGATAATGTTAATCAAATGATTAATTAAGAAGTAGCAATCTTGAAGGAATAAATGTCAGCTAAGGAAACGGCCACGCTTTCAAATTGATTCAGCCAACACTGTCACCCCATTCAAAGTGCAAGCAGAAGAAAATAAAAAATAATAAATAGAAGCTATGTAAACGTCAGGATCACAATACATACCCACAAAATGCAGGTAAAACTCATGTCCAGGTGGACTCTGTGTACACACAGTCTCACACATTTGTTAGTTTCTCTCTGGGTCAGAGGATATGTGCAGAGATGCCTTTGCTGTATCTTTTTGTTCCTTCCTCCCTTCCAACCCCTTTCTCTCTTCTTTTCCTCCTTCTTTCTTCTTAAAAATGGTTGTTTATAAAATGGGATTCTATGATGAAGATCTGTATATGGGTGGTTCATAATGGAATAATAACGAGAGAGGCTGAAGTGCTGTAGAATGCCTTATTTGTTATCTATGGCTGAGGAGGACATTACTCCCAAACCACAGCTTCAAACAGCAAATATTTATGACCTCACAGTTTCTAGGGGTCAGGAATCTGGGTCCAGCTTAGCTGGGAGCTCCTGACTCAGTTCTCTCATGATATTGTAGTCACATTGTCGGCTGGGGCCTCACCTGAGGCTCGCTGGGGCAGGGAGCACAATCCACTTTCACATTGTCTTCACCTGGTTGTTGGCAGCTTTTGCTTTTTCACCAGGTGGGCCTCTCCACAGGGCTGTCTCATGATGTGGCAGCTGATGTCCCCTGGGGTGAGTGTTCCAAGAAACAGTATCAGAGAGCAGCCAAAATGAAAGTCACATATCTCAGAAATGACACTTTTTCACATTTGCCATATTCTATTCATTAAAAGTGACTCAATCAATTTGACCATATTCAAGGAGAGTGTTGCACGAGGGCATGAATATCAGGAGGTGGGGGTTAGATAGAGTAATTTTAGAGGCTGCTACCAAATGTCCAAAGTCTTCTGCCTCCTCCTCTCTTCTTCCCCTTCAAATAGAATATAAATTTATATATTTCCTGCAGTTAAATGCAGAAGCAATCATTTGCTCTTGTTTTGACATATTTATTAATATAGTGACTTTCATGGGGAAATGACTTTTTCTTCCTAATCCCTACCCCTCTTCATCTCTTCTTATTGAAATACTACCTACCCATCAGTTTGGCTTATCTAACATACTTCTGTTATTTATTGATCTGTATATTCCTAGTGTCTAGCATAGTGTCTTCTGATACCCAACTGATACTCAATAATATTTGTTATTATTATTTGTTTATATAAAATAAACAAAATATGCCAACTCCCTCGAGTCATTACCAACAACCTCTTCCAGTCATGGGCTCTCCTTCCCATAAAACTCCTTGCATTTTGAGAGGCAGTATGGTTAAATGCCCAGTCTCTAGAGACAGAACTACTAACTTCCTTTCCTAATAGTATCCTTTGGGAAGCTACCTAAATTTTCTGTGCCTCAGTCTTCACCTGTAAGTGGTGGTAGGATTGTTCTAAGAGGTAGAATAACACATATAAAGCTTAGTGTATTTCCACATGGCTGACACTTATTGATTATTTACTATATTACCTCTCATTTTATGGGTATTTCTCATCATTACTCAATCATTTTCAATGTACTTCTCTTATGAAATCTTGCATTATTGTGGTTTATACATCATTTTATCCCAACAAATAGAATATGTCAGAACTATTACAATGAAATTGCTCATCCATCTCCCTTTTCTACACTGCAAAACTGAGACATGTCTGATTTGTCTTGGTCTTCCCAGTGCAGGACTGACACACAATTACTTTTTAACATACATTTTTGTACTTCAGACAAATTATGAGTAGAAATGGTGGCTTATAATTTTTTTTTGTAAAACCCTTAAGACTGTTGTAGTGCAGTGCCTTTTGTAAAGATGCTTGATGTATTTTTTTGAAGTTTTTGGAATTAAGTTGAAATCTTGTCCCTTTACTTCTTCCTAACCCTAATTTTCCTTTCCTGCACTCATAAGGGATTAACACAGTAAATCCAGACCTGCCATATATTATTTTAAGCTGCCATGAATACTTTTTAAACCAAGGTAGGGCATGCCTAAATAAATGGAACTAATTCATCATGTACATCTTTGGTTTCAATTCCTTATTTACCTTGGAAAATTTCCTTTCCCCCCATAATCTCAAGAACACATCATTAGGATTATTTTTCACTTTTTTATTAACCCCAAATGCTTAATTATAGTTATTTTCAGCATAGGTGATAATGGTTGAATATTAGTGAGTATGGTAATAAACTATGGAAATGCTGCTCCAAACAGATACAAACAAGGGTAAGAATGTATGCTGTATTAATATTTTCCATAAGAGGTTTCTCTGAATCTATTTTTTTCATGCAAAAATTATGTTGAAACTATACTGAGAGAACGAGAGCTCCAGGGGCTAGTAGATGATGTTAAGCTTGATTATGCATATAATAAGCTAAAACTTTAGAGAATTCAAAAATATAACCAGGATAAAACAAGAAAACATTCAACTATTTCCAATGTTTTAAAATGAAAAGAGAAAATGGCGGCTAAATAAAAACTAAACTATTCATTTTATTATAAGTACAAGCTACAGAGCCTGGTTAGATGCTGCATTTAGAAATTGTTTAGAAGTTGAATTCATTAAAATATTTCATAGTGCAAAGTTAGTATTGCTTCAAAAGGGAGTTCCAATGAAAATTCAAACAAGAGACATGCCTAGGTGTTCAAGAATGTGGGACCAAGTTTTAAAATAACTTATTTTACTAAAATGTAAAGTATAAATTTCTCATTTGGAGTCAGTTTCTACCAGCTGTCTTGTAAGTATTTATGATTATAGCATAAAGAAAGCTAGAAATGAATAAAGTAGCATGATTCACTTTCTACATCTCAAAGATTATAGACTTCCATTTGAGGTTTGTATTAGAGACACATTTTACTTTTGATTGTTGTGAACATGTGCAGACTTACAATTAAAATTTTGAAAAATGTTGGTGATATGTGAAAATGGGAAAAATGGTACAATGATGCCTGCTTTTTTAGCGTTAGGAAAACCATATCCTTAACTGTTCTAATTTATACAAAGAGAGTCTGAAATTTCCCATCAGAGTCATTCCAAGACTATTTTGAGTCAGTGTAGTTAGTATTGTCCAAGTGTTCCAATATCCTTGAGTCAATTGACATTATTGGATCCCAAAGAAGCTAAAGAAAAGGACATGTAAAACCTTACAAAAGAAAAAAACATGAGTATAGGAAATTGATGCTAAATAAAACTTACAATAAATTAATTACCAATATAGAAAGATAAGAGAAAAAAAATTTAAGTGAAACTTCTATAGTTTGGTCCTAAGCTATAACATCAACTGAGGGAAGTGTGTTTACAGTCATTTACTCAGCAATTTAAGAACTGCAGCTTTTTCATTCTGCCTACCAAATTTCACTGTGGTACCACAATATGCTTTTCCTATCAAATCGTATTCACACTATGCCCTGTTTCCTTAGGGATCATCACAGCATTAGATGAGAAATTATGAAAAGGGATCAATTAATTCCACAATGTTAGCACCTTCAGGAAATCAAAATACTTATCCATTAAAAGGATACTTTAGAAATGATGTTTATGCTGGAAATTTCTGACTCTGTAACAGGATCGAGGGAATCTTTCTTTACTTTTCTGGAAATTGAGCCTGAGCTACTGAAGACTTCCCTGTCTTATAGCACTATTGAGGGAGAGGGTCAGAAGTGATAAAATATTGGTTTTTAGAAAAATGCAGTATTTTGAATGCTTACAAGAGAATTTTAAGTTTCTTGTAGTTGTTTTTGGGAGTTAGGATGTTAGTGGCATGAATAAAACACTATTCCTTTTATTCAGTAGTTTTGACGTCATGTAATTTAGTATAATCACTATTAGATAATCCAACATCATGTATTGGACTGTCTTAAATGGAATGATATATGAAGTATAATCAAAATTATGCTTGAAAATACAATATGGGCTCTAAACTTGCTTCATTCTGCATTGCTTCTAGTTTGAATTTAATTTTTGAGTGTAATAATCCAACATTTGGATTGTCCTAAGTATGCACAGTCAGAAAGGGTGATATTTTTAAAGAGAAATAGTTTTCATCAAGTCCTCAGGCTTATATTAGGAATGTTAAGAAACATAAAAGATATTGTGAGTTGCAAATTGACAGTCTAATTAATAGGGTCTTTCCTGCCAGCTGATGTTAAATTCTAGGCACTAGAATTTTTCTTTGCTTCTATTTGGCTTTTGGTTAAAAGCTGGAACCAAGATGGTGTAGAAACACCAGTTTTTCCTGATCTCTTGTTTCAGTTATTGTAGAAATAGCAAAATATTTTAAAAGTTATAACATTTCATGTATTAGATATTTTAAGTATCAGATATAGATCAAACTATTTGTGGGGGAATGATTTGCACTCACTTAAAATTTCACCCCAGCGAGCCCAGAGGGGTGATGCCCAACATTCCTCTGCGTGTAGTTGCTGCCTAAGTGACACTTCTGAAGCAACACTTCGGGGAGCCGATGGCTGCTCGCAGCTGTTCCTTTTCACTCTTACTGGCTCCCAGATGCCATTGCAAAAAGAAATAACCTCAGTTCGGATTAATTTATGTTTTGATCAGAATCTCAATTTGGCCCCTGAGATACAAGAATTTCCAAGTTATTGGTTGAAGCTGGGCATCACAGAGTTTTCCACTTCTGTGCGGAGGACAGGGAGGTAATGGGAAAGTGCATGGAGTTTGTAGCCACGGGCTTGGATCACTAACTGTAAACTGGTTAACCAATTGGACCTTCAGTGTTTTTATCTGTAAAATGGAAATTTGAGATAATAATATGCTCCTCACAGGGTTGCAGAGTGGAGTAAATTAGGTGATAGACGAAAAATACCTAGTCCAGGCTTAGTTCATTGTAGGCATTCAATACTCTTTTATTCTTCATTTCCTCTAAGATCTCTTGAGAATCAGTTTAATTCACTGTGGGAGCCCTTGGTTTGGTATCCTTCTCTCCTGCATCTTTGTGCCTTCCTTCCCAGGTAGTAAAATAATTGGCACTCTAAACATTTAGTAAATTCGAGTAAACTGACACTAATCCTGAAACAAAATCTGGGCTTTCTGGAAAATACAACTTTTTTTTTTTCCTGACTCTAAAATAAATTCATGTTGGGTATAAAAATTTTTAAATTCAAAAAGTTATACAAACTGAAATAAAAAGTACAGTACTTATAATTTCTCTACCCCAAATTAACAACTCATAATATTTTGGTAGTTTTCCTTCATATCTGTATTTTGATGTCTGTATATATATAAATATATATGTGTAAATCAAATTTCTCTTTACAGTCATGTATTCACATATATGTATATAAGTGTGTATATATATGTGAATATATATACATATATAGGTTTGTATATGTATACATATATAGGTTTGTGGATACATATACAAAATAAGGATTGAGTATATATTGACCTGTTTCATAGCTTTTTAATTGAATATTCTATTGTGACCATTTCCTATGTCATTAAATATTCTTCAGAGTAGATTTTTTACTGGATGATAATATTGCATCATATGGCTGGGCTATCATTTATTTGTTTTTTTCCTATTAGTGCCATTTAGGTTAATTCCAGTATTTTGTGCTATTAGTAGTAATGCTATACTAAGCATCTTTTCATGTAAATCTTCATTTATCATTCTTATATCTTCTTAAAGAAAATTCTAGAAGTAGGATTTTTGGGTCAGAAGAAATGGACAATTTAAGGCTGTAAAACATATTGACAATTTGCCTCTAAGAAGCAAAGATGGTATAATATTAACTTACATTATTGTCAACAGAGTATGAGAGTGCCTAGTTTCCTAAAATGCTCATTGACACAGGATATTTTAAATAAATATTGAAAATGTGATGGCGACAATGGGGGAGGTATAATTTATTTTAGGTGAAAAAGTGGTATCTTGTTAGTATACATGAGAGATGTTGGTTTGTGAATTTACTATTAGTTTGGAAAAGATGTTTAATTTTATTATACTTAGGTTCTTTTTATTATATTATATCCTTAGATTTCTGGGAGTAAATAGATACTGAGTTTTACCAAGTATTTGTTCATCCTCTATTAAGATGTTTTGTCTCCCTTTACTTCTTAAAATACATGTTAATATTTTCTTACAATTAGTTTATGTCTATTGAAACTGTAGTGCAGAAGCTGTAAGTTCCTTAAGGGTCTTGCACAGTTGGGTTCTTATCAAATGGAGTTTCTACTTATCAAATTTCAGCTTCATTCTCTGAATATTCAAATACAGTTTTCAACTGCCTTCAGAGGAGAAACTGAGACTGTGAAAGGATGATGATACAACTGAAAACCTAATTCTAATCTTTTGAAATATAAAATTGTGATTCAAAGAGCAGTGGTCCAGTGGTTATAAATATAGGCCATGTTATAATACCGGGAAGACATGAAAACATACCTGAGGTTGGCCCCACCCCACATCAGCTAAGAATGTACGGTAGGGCTGAGATGTTGGTAGTGTTTTCAAAGCCTCCTGGCTGATTCCAATGAACAATGAGGGTTAAAAAACTATTAAGGAAATTGGATGCAGGTTCAAGCTCAAAATCTGCCCCTACTCAGCTGTAGCATCTTAGACAAATAGCCTATAATGCTTGGGCCTTCAGAGAAGTAAGCGGGGTAACTAGCTGTTGAAATTTAAGCTCTCTACCTGTTGTAGAGTAAGCCAAAGCTTCTACGATGCATGAATGTTCCCAGCCTGATGGTATTAGGAAGAAATGTTAACATCACAGGTACATGTCGATATATTTGATAGAGCATGTAAGTGTGGTTTATATACAGAATATATCATTTGAAATTAAAATAGAGGAAGTTTTAAGTGATTTCACTTCAGGGTCCTTGCTAAAGGCCGGGTAACGCTGCCAGTTCTTCTGTGAGAATTACAGATTAGCAAAGTGAGAATTGTAGCAGTTTGGCTGTAAAGATATTAAAAAGTCTAGTAAGTTTAAGTTATTTTCACTCCAGGAAAACTATAATCATTTGAAAGACCGAAGAACAAGAATGAAATTTAAAATAAGATTACATATTCACAAAGCACTGTGTTGCTTTGTAGAGAGACATTGATGATTTTTTACCTGCATTGTTATTGTACCAACCGGCTAATATCTTCATATTAAGAACAACTTGCAGTAGCTACTGTGAATACTTTAAACCTATAAGATTAAAAACATTTGCTTGACTGACATTTTTGTTATTGTAAGGAAATCATCTCATTTCATGCTAAGGGTAACTTCTGCTATATTGAAATGTAAATGTATTACTGGACATAAATGTTCAAATGTCACTGAGCATCCTCTCTGTTTAGCTCTCAAGATAGGAGGAAATACAATTACTCTTAATTAATTGTTTGCATAGATATTCTAGAATTGAAAGTTTGCTGACCAAACTACTCAAAAGGAAACACTGTAACACAGCATTTCTAAGTGGAGCCTTAACAAAAAATACTAGCAGTTAAAAAGTGTCTGTGTGTCTGAATTTATAAGTGTGGATTTGAGTTGATGTGAATTTCCAAGGCCTTATTACTTAATCTTTGTAGATATGCATCATTATTAACTTTTTATGCAACAACTGTTCCTGTGTTGAGTGCAAACAATGTGAGAGGTGGAGACACCATACATGGCCGGCACGGATTTCTTGATCCAACTCTTAAAGGGACGCTTGTGGGGAAAGTAGCATAAAAGATAGAAGAACCCAGCTTCCTCATGAAATTTAAATTGTATAAATTCGTAAGCTAAAATTACTGCTTTTAGCTCTCCTGTTTTACCGGTGTATTTTCTAAACTAGGGCAAGCAAAAACTAAAATTCATAATTTATAAACAATGTGGAAAAATTAGTGAATTATTTACAACACTTTTGAAAAATGTGTTCATATCTTATACAAAAATTAGCTACTCTGTTAATCACAGTGGTGCCACAAATATGCTGGAAATTAGGACTTCCAATGTAAGTTTTGAATAAATAGTCCTGTAACTCAATCTGTGATTGGAAAACCAAACCGATCCTGAATGGTCTATTTAAACAAGTGCCAATTATTGAATAATTCTCTGACCTACACAGAAAGTTATTGTATATGGAAAGATTTTTTTCCTTAGAGTGCTTTATTCCAGATGCCCTTTTAAATTGTTTTTAATTCTCTGTGGGCAGTAGATAACTAAACCTACAGAATGTAGTAATGGCAAGGAGGAAACAATCACGTTGGCCACTTCTGGTTAAGAGTCATAGAAAAGGCATCTGTTATATATGAATTGCAGACTAGAAGGACTTTGACAGTTCATAGACCAGACCTAATTTATTAAACTAAGTTTCTAATATAAACAGTAATTTGTTTCAGGCACTGACACTGCAGGTCTGGATTATGTGAACCAGATATAAAGAACTGTATTCCCTTTTTGGAAAGTGTGGGTCTTTCGAACCCTGAAAGAAAATAATCTAATATGTCATAATTGTAAATATGATGAAGATGGCCCGCCTTCCTGAGCATAGGCTGATTCACACTCTGCTTTTTAAATTTTCCAGAAGTTATTTTAAAAGTACTGAGGCATGGCTTATGAACTTCAAAGCACACCTGTGCGTAATATTCCAAACGGATGAGAAAATGCTGAGGCTACTCGAAGAGGTTCAAGCTTTCAAGCACTTTAATCTGAGGTATATTTTAGTTTAAGTCATTGGTGAAAACATTCTCACTATAAAATCAACTGTTTGATTAGAACAATATGAAGATTCCATTACTCCGCTGCATTATATTATAGACAAAGTTTGATGGAACAGGATCTGGTATTTACATATTAAAATACTCTGGACATTTGAAAAGGAATATGTACTAAATGTAGGTTCATTTCAAGACTTCTTAAGGTGTGTTTTAATTAGGCCGAGTAAAATGTAGTTAGATTTTTAAGTGGATATATACTTTGTTATTTGTGAAAGCACTAACATGTATTCTCACATACACCTAGTACCCATTCTTAAATTATTTATATGCTGCAAATTCCTACGTAAAGCAAGAAAGAATCTACAGGTTCTTACTTTGTTGTTGTTCTGAAGAGAAATATATTAGTTAGGATGATTTTGGCCACACATAACTCATTCTAAAGTATGGTAAAGCATAAAGGGCATTTTATTATCCTACATAACAAGAAGTAAAGTGGATGACAGGCACCTCCTTGACTGGTTGATCCAATGGCTCAATGCTTAATTCACTG
This sequence comes from Pongo pygmaeus, assembly GCF_028885625.2. NCBI lineage: Eukaryota > Metazoa > Chordata > Mammalia > Primates > Hominidae > Pongo > Pongo pygmaeus. Next base: position 98,443,448 of record NC_072384.2, read on the forward strand.
GCTTTCTCCTTGAGTCCTCACTCAACATTATCCAAATGCATGACAGGGAGAGGTTCTGTCATGTATCACTCTGCAAAGAAGAAGAAAACTTTCCCTGAAATCTTAGATGAAGTTCATCAAATATACCTTTATGACTCATTGGTCAGCAGTTGGGAAATGTAGCTATACCTATATTGACTGTAGCCAGGAGAATGGAATTACCCTGATGGGTTTAAACTAAAGAACATATCACCTTCCACCATGAGGGATAAGGCTTTCTTTACTTTTCATTTTAAAGACAGGGTCTGGCTCTGTTGTCCAGGCTGGAGTGCAGTGGCACTATCACAGCTCACTACAACCTCTGCCTCCTGGGCTCAAGCAATCCTACTGCTTCAGCCTCCTGAGTAGCTGGGACTGCAGGCACATGCCACCATGCCCTGCTAATTTTTGTATTTATTTTTTGTAGAGACAGAGTTTTGCCATGTTGTTCAGGCTGGTGTCAAACTCCTGGGCTGAAGCAAGCCACCTGCCTTGGCCTTCCGAAGTACTGGAATTATAGGCATGAGCCACCGTGTCCAGCCAGCTTTCTGGTATCTAAACAAAGTCAGAGTACATTTAGCAAGGAAAAAGTGGGAAATTACCATTTGGTAGGCAACCAGCAATGTCTGCCAAAGGTAGGAATAAGAAATAGCATTAATTTATTAGTAACACGTGAACAATAGATGTTAAGCATACAAGGAAAATCTACACAATATTATTTTATTACCTAGACAAGTCTGTTTTATCTTGCCATGACACATCTTATATAATGTAAAGAAAAATATTTATAGCATAATAAATTTATGATAAGGTAAAATCCAATAGAAGGTGTGCAATAAAAGTAGACTGAAACATTTAGATTATTTTTGTTGAGCTGACTATGCTGGTTAGTCACAGATAGGGTTAGTTTTCTCAAGCCATTTTGGCTTATGCAACTCTGATTTGACAAGTTGTTGACTAAATACATCCAGTCAATGGATTGTTTTCATGTTTCAGAGAGACAATCTGAATTGTCCTCCTACCTACTCATCAAAGGTAATGTTACCTTGGTGTGGAGAAAATGAGAGAAAGATGAGGGGGGGTCTGGGTCAGGGGAGGAAACAGTGAATATGATATAGACAGAACCAATTGTTGGGCACCGTGACTCATTTAGTGTTCCTCTCTTTTACTATATTGAGTGATAGGTACTTTCATTCTTGCTTGTAACATAATTTAAGTAACTTTCATTTTTTAAAGTTAGACTCTAACATATAGCTTGAAAATATAATATATTGAATAGTCTTAAAAATATGTTGTCTTCTTAGTATGTGGGCTGTCCTTATTGAGAATGACATTGACCCATTTGAAGTGATGATTTGCTACCACATTTTAGTATCTTGGAATAATAGCTTCATAAAATTGTCTTCTTTAGTCAATAAATGTTGAAGCCCTACTAGAACTACAAGGAGCAGTACTAATCCTGGGCGCACTCCTTCTACGGTTTGAATGTTTGTTCCCTCTGTAATTCATGTTGAAATTTAATCCCCAGTGTGGCAGTATTGAGAGGTGGGGCCTTTAAGAGGTGATTGGGTTATAAGGGCTCTGCCTTCATGACCAGATCAATGGATAAATGGATTAATAGGTTATCCAGGAGTGAGACTGGGGACTTTATAAGAAGAAGAGGGACCTGAGCTAGCACACTCAGCCCCCTCGCCATGTGGCCTCAAGAGTCTGCAGGGAGTCCAGTAAGAAGGCCAGCAGCAGGTGCAGTCCCTCAACCTTGGACTTCTCAGCTTCCATAACTATATGAAATAAATTCCTTTTCTTCATGAATTGCCCAGTTTCAGGTATTCTGTTGTAAGCAACAGAAAACAGACTAAGACAACTTCTATCTTTGAAAACATTTTAGAGGCTTAATAGAGATTCAGAAATTTTAGAAAAAACTGCTTTACTCATGGACACACTAATTCAGGGTGTATCTTTAAATAGAGAGATGATTTCATGATGAATAACTGCAACTGTTACCAACCATACTCAAATAGCACTTGCTCCTTCTGTTAAATGTGTAATAGTGGTTCACCTAGCCTTTGGTTTGACTCCGCCCACAAATGGGCTGTGTCCATGAAGTATGGTGTACCAAGCGAGAAGACTGAAAAACATACAAACAATGAAGAAAACCAAACCCAGTCTTATTTCATAGCTGCATAAGTGTTGGGATTTAGATGTGCACGTTTACATAATGCAGACAATTACTTGGGGAAGGCACATTAGTTGCACATAGGTTCATAGCTCTTAAGACTAAAATTTGCTCTGTAGGGGTTATTACTCCTTTTTGTTTATGATAACTTGTTTCTTTTGAATATAACTTTTTAGCACTGTCTTTGTATTGAAAAATTTGGCATAGTAGTGTCAATGTATAGGAAGGTTAATCTGGGATTTAAATCAGGAGTGGACATTAAAATGAGCTAATCTAAAACACCAATTTTCTCAGTTGCCTCTCTGTGTGTCTCTTATCCCACCCAACATTCTCCTTCCCTTCAAAAAAGAGAAATAAGTGTTTAGAAAAATCATGTACTTGGAATTGGATATTTAAGTTCTTCTGGATGTCCCGATTTTTACTTCCACTTTTGCCTTGGTTGGAATAATATAATTTATATGCTTCTGATTCATTCACACTGATTGCCATTGTGGACAAGACAGTGCTTCAGTTTCCTCATCTGTAGCAGTAAAATTTCGTGATTCTTAGAAGTTTGGATTCCTATTTATTGACTCATGATCTTTGTTTTACATGATATAACACCTAGACTCAGAGGAATTTTTCACATTTCAATGGAAGGATTTCAATTACAGATTCATTTTTACTACTAAGTAGCTACATTGCTGCTTAATCCATGGAATTAGGTACACCAGTCCTGAACGTAAGTTGCTAATTAGAAGAATAGCTTATTTCAAATATAGATTTTTCTGTAACCAAGATATTACAGATGTAGAATCACACCTGCAAAAAAAAAAATGAATTTGAAAATATTCTGTGCATGTGTTTAGCAGCGAATGGTTAAAAATAAGTAAATTCTATAAATTCACGAAGGCTTTCTTATATTAGAATGCTTTTTATTTGAGTCTCTCTTTGCCACAGTGTTATTTCTGGTTTCAGTGTAAAACTTTAAAAGGAATTTTGAAAGTTTGGTGTTTGCATTGCTTGCTTCCTTTGAGAAAGGCAAAAGCAAAATGAGCTAATTTTTTAGGATTATAAAAAAGTTGTGTCTTTTGTAAGTTAAATAAGCCTTTAACACATACAAGCTTTTAAAATGTATCCATTTTAGCTTGGTATTTAAAAGAATTTCCATTTAATTTTCAGACGTTATCTTTTTAAAATAAGAGAATAAAAAGTAGATACAAGTGTATTTTTAAGACCGTATGATTTTTTTCCCTTCATCTCATATAAAATGAAAAATCGTTATTGCCCATTGGTTGTTGCTTAGAACATGGAATGCAATCAACCTCAATGTGACTTTTTATCTGTGATTGTGTGCAACCAAGGAGGATCTTAATTGGATTTTAATTGAGTATTAACTTTTTGGTAGGACATAGAAAGCAGGTGTAAACGATAATACAGCAGATTATTGACAAATTATATTTAAAAGCTCTGGGATTTGTCACATCAAAGAAGAAACTCAAACAGCACATTATAAGCTAGAAAAAGAAAACATTATTCCGAAGGGTCTTTTTATGTAGTATTGAGGGGATTAAATCTGATGTGTTAAATTTCTTAAATAAATCTCCAGATTTGGCTTCAATAAAATTTTGACTTTATTTTCCCCTGATTCTTTTTCCATTCATGCTTTAGTTGGGATAATATAATTGATGTATTTCTGATTCATTCTTACAATAAACTGTATTTTTCCTTAAATCTATTATCCATGTTAAAATTACTTTAATAGCTATATTTTTCTTACCAATGGCCATATTTTGTCAGTTAAGAAAGTATTTAACCAGCAAATTGATATGATATGCTAAGTGTTACAGAGTTGCTATCAGGTCACACTACAGTCTGAGTGTGGAAAATTGTAATATGGGCTCATCACTGGTGGGTCTGCTTTTCAACCTCAGTGGCGGAATACCAGGCACAGGTGTGGATTTCAGCAGCTTATCTGTCTCCACCTCACATGATCTCTAGGGTCAAAAGCCTGAGACACTACCTAGTCGCTTTGTGTTTCCTGGAGAGGACCTCGTAAAAGCAGGCCATTTTCTTCTTTATGCATTCTCTGGCCAACTCTTATACTACTTGAACTTGCCCATCCTGTGTACTTGGGACCCTTGGGATGTGTTTCAAATTTATTTTCACAGTGAATTGCTCCCTTACCCCACAGAACATGCTTCCTGAACTCTGGGAACACCACACCGGGAAATACTTTGAGTAAATGGTGGTTATGGAGATGAGAGTGGCATAGGGACTGGTGAGGTTTACTTCTTTGCATAAGATCAGATGTAGGAAGTGGATTATCTTTCTAATTTTTAATGCTATTCCCAAGAGGTATAGCTTATAAGATGACATTACATTTATTGTAAGTTAAAAAAAATGGAATAGGAAGAATAAAGAAAATTTTGTCTCTGTATCTTTTTGCTTATGCATTAATATTTTGTAACTGGTGTCTCTGAAATCTTTGAAAGTAACCAATGTGGAAGTTACTTCTGGAAAGAGGAAAGGGAGAGGAATATGACCTTATAAGAGTAATGACAAGGAGTCCAATTCTTCCCTGCTTGGAGTGAGACAGATGGCTGTTTTGGTTGCTCCAAAGCAGAGAAGAAAGGCTTAATTTTCCCCACTGCATTAAACATAGGGAAGAAGAGAGGAGTGGAAAATAACCAAGTTATAATATTGATGGATTCTAACCCCTACTCCAACAATGAATTTTCCTGGACCCATGCCCAGAACACTGCAAACACTGTAACAGTGGTATAATAGTTTCTACACATAGACCCAGCATCTCTCATGCTCCTGGCACTTATGTATCCAGTACACCTAAAGTTCAGGGTCAGCAAATTCAAATGCCCCCAAGGGCCCAAGCAGTTAATTTGAGTCATGTCTTGGGTGCAAACTGTGGCCATGTGGGGAACACAAGCCATTTCTTAACTGGATTCCGATGACAGCCATTTTTTTTTTTTTTTTTTTGCCAAATGGGAATATAAGCCTAGTGTTACCAGATATTCCAGTTTTCAAGGGAAACCACAAGTTTGGATTTTCATGCAAAAGATGGACATTTTAATGTGAAATCTAACAATTTTTAAATGTTGTCAACCGAATACAATTTTTAAAAAAACAATAACAAGGACTCACCTATCAGATTGGAGCAGTGAGTTTGATGTAGCAGACATATGTATAGTCTTGGCTGCTAGCAATGCTAATAATAGTAGTAACCAATGTTATTCTCCTAATGCACAATTTATGCCCTGCCGAGATGGAGAAGTATAATCATAGGCATATTCACTAAGGCAACCTATGTGCTTGAAAACATACATGGACAGTTTTTGTTCATATCCATAAAAGGAGATAATTCGACCAAATCTTTTAGATTTTTTTTATTATACTTTAAGTTCTAGGGTACATGTGCACAACATGCAGGTTTGTTACCTATGTATACATATGCCATGTTGGTGTGCTGTACCCATTAACTTGTCATTTACATTAGGTATATCTCCTAATGCTGTCCCTCCCTCCTCCCCCCATCCCACAACAGCCCCTGGTGTGTGATGTTCCCCTTCCTGTGTCCAAGTGTTCTCATTGTTCACTTCCTACCTATGAGTGAGAACATGCGGTGTTTGGTTTTTTGTCCCTGTGATAGTTTGCTGAGAATGATGGTTTCCAGCTTCATCCATGTCCCTAGAAAGGACATGAACTCATCCTTTTTTATGGCTGCATAGTATTCCATGGTATATATGTGCCACATTTTCTTAATCAGTCTATCATTGATGGACATTTGGGTTGGTTCCAAGTCTTTGCTATTGTGAGTAGTGCCACAATAAACATATGTGTGCATGTGTCTTTATAGCAGCATGATTTACAATCCTTTGGGTATATAGCCAGTAATGGGATGGCTGGGTCAAATGGTATTTCTAGTTTCTTGAGGAATCGCCACACCATCTTCCACAATGGTTGAACCAGTTTAGACTTTTAATACCCAGACTTAGCAATACTAGTTCTTGGTATTTCAGTATATACTCTTATTCATTGAAATATTCATGTTTTTGTTAGAATAATACCATTATTTGGTATTAATAATCTAAAACTTGAAGCATTTACATTTTAAGGCATACCTGGGATTATTATTTTTTGTTTGATTTTTGAAAAAGGGTTTCGCTCTGTCACCCAGGCTGAAGTGCAGTGGCACAATCTCAGTTCATTGCAACCCCTGCCTCCAGGGCTCAAACAGAGGTTGATCCTCTCATATCAGCCTCCCATGTAGCCGGGATTACAGGTGTGCACCACTATGCCTGGCTAATTTTTGTATATATATATATATTTTTGTGTGTGTGTGGAGGGTAAAAACGGAGTTTTACCATGTTGTCCAGGCTGGTCTTAAACTTTGGGCTCGAGCAGTCTGCCCACCTCAACCTCCTGAAGTGATGGGATTACAGGCATGAGCCACCATGCCCAGCTGAAATTTTTTGAATCAAATTAAGTTTAGAAAGTGTTTTTCTGTATTGCCATAGCCCTGATAAGAAGGAAAAAATATGACAATTATTGAAAACCTTTTGTAACCAAATGTATACAGTCATGCTCTACTTCAAAGATTTTCTAAACAACTAGCATATGTGACTCCATTAAATTATACAAATAACACTGCATCAGAATCTCTACCTAAGATGATAAAACCATTGACAACAAGGTTAAACTGGAAAAGATTTTTTGTTTGGTGCTAAATTATATCTTGATATTGATAAAATGTTGGCAATAGTAGTACAAGTATTTCAGTATTAAGTAAAATACATAGTGATTATGGTACTGTCATTTTGCTTTGTATTACAGTTACTGTGGGCACTAAGTCTGACTATGAGAATAAATGGGGCCAGGCGTGGTGGCTCATGCCTGTAATCCCAGCACTTTGGGAGGCCAGCCGGGTGGATCACTTGAGATCAGGAGATAGAGATCAGCCTGGCCAACATGGTGAAACCCTGTCTCTACTAAAAATACAAAAATTAGCTAGGCATGGTGGTGCGTGCCTGTAATCCCAGCTATTTGGGAGGCTGAGGCATGAGAATTGCTTGAACCCAGGAGGCAGAGGTTGCAGTGAGCCAAGATCACACTACTGCACTCCAGCCTGGGCAACAGAGAAAGACTTTGTCTCAAAAAAAAAAAAAAAAAAAAAAAAAAGAATGGGTACATAATTTACAAGTAAGGTTTAATAGGATACATTAGTAATATGATATTTTTCCTTATTTATCTTTTCTTTCTAGTGATCTTATATACACATATTTCTTCCTAAATAAACTGACAAACTTTCACCTAAATGACTTATTGAAGATCAATACTCTAATTAGCTTTCCTAAACCTTACATAACATTTTTGCAAATTCTATTTCCCTAGACATGTTTTCCCACGATCTTCTACCTGAATAACTGAAATACATCTAAAGTGTATTTTTGTATGAATGTGTTTTAATCTCCAGCAGTTGCTTTTCTTCTTGTAATTCTCACAAAATAGTCATTTTTCCCCAAAATATTACTTGCTATTTTAGATGATGAGAGCAATAGGTGATACCAAACAGTGCTAATATGCTTTGTAAAACTGAAATGAATACAATGAAGGATGCTACTAAAAAGATGGTATTCATTAGGGATAGAATGCCATTTCATTTGTGAGAGTAGAAAAAAAAAAAGGCTAAATCTTGGCACAGACAGATTCCAGGCTTTCTAACTGCCATTTGGCTGCTCCATCGCAATGCTCCGTACTATCACCTTTGTCTTTGAACTAGAGAGCTCACTCACAGCAGCTTTGCCTAGCTCATGGATGTGCGCTAGCACTTGCTGAAGGGGGACAGAATGTTTGATATTTTTGAATAGATTCCAGTGGTTGTGAATGCTCCGTTCTGCTTTTATAGAGGTTATTAAATTTTGTAATATACTTTATGCATCTGCAATATATTCATTATTTTGCTTAAAAACAATAGCATTGTTTACAGCTGAAGTAGAAAAACTGAGTTCAAAATAAAGAGCTCTTGTTATATAGAATATACAAAGGCAACTATTGCCGTGATTTTTTTTTCCCCTCAAACTTGAAAAACTTGAAGGGTTGCATCTGAATTTTTACAGCAAAAAGTGATACTGAGCAAAAACTAGGAAACTGCAACCATTTTACTCTATCAGTGCATGAAAGTTATATTAAGTCCAATAGAAGCGTTTAAATAAAAAGAGACAACCTAAATATGCCAGGCCAAATTATCTATTAGCACTGTATACTTTATATATGCAAATGAAGCCCATCTGAAACTATTTGATCTCAGCATTGCTAATAAACAGCCAATGAATCTAATTATTTAACATTTACAATGATATTGTAGGAATAAATTTTCTCATAATAATTTTTATAAACTGTGTCCTTTGATCTAAGATCTCTAATGACACTGAAGTAATCATTTGTCATCGTTGCGCAGCCACAAAATATGCAGAGACTGAGCTAGACTGTGTGCAGCTCACCAAGAGTTTATGCCTACTGGGAGTACATGCATTTTGGTTTTGGTATATGTGAATGATATATTACAGACACAAACTACTGTGTATTGATGATAGTGTTCTCAGGGAAAAGGTGGGCACCTGTATTACAAAGAGCAGAGATAAATGGTGGCTATTTTTATAGCTATAAAGATCTTTCAATTTCCTCAAATGATATTAAAATACACTGCACGAAAATAGCCACTTTATGAATATTTAAAAAAATACTATATGTGTATCCAATCTACTCCTGAAGTGATATACAGGGAAAAATGTTCTGAGGATTTGAAATAAAAAATTATCTTCCTGGTTCTGCCAAATGCTTGATATATGACCTTGGACATGGAGAAGGGCAGTGACAATTACAAGAGAAATACCCAAAGTGTTGCAGGTTATATTGTTGCTCTGAAAGGTCAAAGGTTGCAATATCCGGGTAAGTCAGGACAAAAGGAGGCAGCACATTCCACTTGTAGGTGAGCATGGAATTGAGGGGAAATAAAATTCCTTGTGTCTTCTCCAGTTGGAATGGAGGCTTCTGCTTGAAAAGCCCTAACCCTGTGTATAAAGTTTGGAAATTGTTCTATCAGACTTAAAATAAGGGTTCGACCATGTAAATCTCTGAGGTCTCTCTCAGTTCTAAAACTTGATAACCGTCTTTTCCATTTAAATAAATTTCAGGGTTTTTTTTGTCATTCTACTGATTATTGGAGCAAACATCAAATGCCATTTTGAAACCTTCCCCTTTTTTGACCAGTCATGGAGAGGCACTGATTTTTCTTCAGTATCTGTTCTGCAACTTGGTATAGTTATCTCTTAATTCTTTTGCCTGCAGAATGTTCTTATCTCATTTGCTTGTATATAAGTACTGGATTATTTAAGTTATGTCTGTTTATATTTCCAGGAATGAATATTTTATTTATTTTATTTTATTTATTTATTTATTTATTTATTTATTTATTTATTTATTGAGATGGAGTCTCGCTCTGTCGCCCAGGCTGTAGTGCAGTGGCACGATCTCGGCTCACTGCAAGCTCCGCCTCCCAGGTTCAAGCGATTCTCCTGTCTCAGCCTCCCAAGTAGCTGGGATTACAGGAGCCCGCCACCACTCCCGGCTAATTTTTTGTATTTTTAGTAGAGACGAGGTTTCACCGTGTTAGCCAGGATGGTCTCAATCTCCTGACCTCGTGATCCACCTGCCTTGGCCTCCCGAAGTGCTGGGATTACAGGCGTGAGCCACCACACCCGGCCGTGAATATTTTATTTAAAATATACTTGTTTTAAATGATTTTTGTAATAGGACTGAAATGTATAAATTTTAATGTTACAAATATAAAATGAATATTTTTGACTGTGAAGAAGGGATGAATGACTGACAAGTTGGTATGTTAGGGTATTTTAAAAGTCATATATTTTAGATGAGTTAGGACTTTACAGGAGCTTTTACAGAAGTGAAGAAGGTTATATGTTTCTTTTCATTGATAGAATACAACTGTTTAAAATTAATGCTTTTGGGCCGGGTGTGGTGGCTCACGCCTGTAATCCCAGCACTTTGGGAGGCCGAGGCGGGTGGATCACGCGGTCCAGAGAGTGAGACCATCCTGGCCAACAGGATGAAACCCCGTCTCTACTAAAAGTACAAAAAATTAGCCAGGTGTGGTGGCAGATGCCTATAGTCCCAGCTAGGGAGGCTGAGGCAGGAGGATCACTTGAACCTGGAAGGTGGGGGTTGCCGTGAGCCAAGATCGTGCCACTGCACTCCAGCCTGGCAACAGAGTGAGACTCCGTCTCAAAAAAAAAAAAATAAAATAAATAAATAAAATAAATAAATAAAAATAAAATTATACTTTCAAGTTCATAGCTTAAGAAGATATGTTTAACTGGAATTAGAAACAATGTTGACAACGTTTTCTGAGATATATCAGGAACAGGGTCTTTTGAAATTGTATACTCATTGAGTATTCATTCTGTGGGAAATAATGTGCAGGGAACTAGGGTGGGTACGATGGGGTGATGGAAAACAGTCAAGATTAATACACTGGCTCTGGTCAGTGTTTTGAGAGTCAATTAAGAATGCTTTATCTCTTTTTTTGCTTATAACTTCTCTCTTCTTCTGTACTTTATAACTATTTTATTTAGCAAACAGATTCTAGTGGGCATTTTAAAGACACAGTTTATGATACAAGATGTAACATCATAAGACTGACTTTAAAAATAAATGGACTTTTGAATAACTAGAAATTATTAATTACACACACCTAAGTGATATATAAGTAGACACACAGGAAACAGATGTCTTGCTTTGATGATTATTTTCTTTTACAAAACTTACTAATTAAAAGTAGAGTATTCTTAGATCATTGATGACAAAGTATTAAAGAGGACATTTAATTTTTCTCTTATCCATGTGATATTTGGTGTCCTCTGCAAATCTGGGGTAGAGGGTGTCAGGTATAGATACAGACTTTTGGATGGAACATTCAGAAGCATGAACTACTAATGGAAACTAAACTATGATTCAGAGAGCTTGAGCTTTAGACTTTTCCATTTATATGCCATTTGATCTAAACTTTTCTGAACTTTTTTCTTTCATAAAAATGGAAATGTTAATTCTCACTTTGCATGTGTCACAACATTGCTGTATATAGATGAATACACAATGAGATATACATATAAGATGCTATTTGATATTATACTTATATGATAGTGTATAATATTGTACAATCTGTACAATCAGATGGTATATTGAATTTTCTCTAAAAATTTGTAAAATACTATGTTAAGAGTTATAATGAAGAAATAACTTGTATCTATTTCTCCAGGCATTTTTGACTCATTAGAAAAATAAATTCATAGGCCAAGCGTGGTGGCTCACGCCTGTAATCCCAGCACTTTGGGAGGCTGAGACAGGCGGATCACGAGGTCAGGATATTGAAACCATCCTGGCTAACACGGTGAAACCTCATCTCTACTAAAAATACAAAAACATTAGCCGGGCATGGTGGTGGGCGCCTGTAGTCCCAGCTACTCGGGAGGCTGAGGCAGGAGAATGGTGTGAACCCAGGAGGCAGAGCTTGCAGCAAGCCAAGATCGCGCCACTGCACTCCAGCCTGAGTGACTGAGCGAGACTCCGTCTCACACACACACAAAAATAAATAAATAAATAAAAAAGAAAAATAAATTAAGAGGTTAAAGGAATATATTCTTTTGGAATAGTAAACCATATATTTTCTGAACATGGTAATCTGTAATTTTTAATTGTGTTCTGCTGGTAGAATACCGAGAGCTAGGCTTGGCTAATCTGCGTATACAGGTTGTTATAAACCAGAGTAGCTAGACCTAGGGATATGGCATGAGGAAGTCTAGACCATGAGGAAAGGGTAAAAATTTTATCCCTTCCATCCTTAGAGAAATGTGGGAAGAAGAAAGAAAAATCAGGTAGAATGAGAAAAATCACACAGCAAAGTCTTCATCCTTCTGTCATGAAGCTTAATCTTGCACCAGGGCAAAGAATTGTAGAATCATTTAAACATCCTTACTCTTGATATGGGAGCAACAAGAGATGGAAGAGGAGATGCCAACTATCCATTAAAAACAAATTTTCTGAAGGAGGTTAAATATTAATACAAAGGGCCAGTGTCATGTTGTCTCCACTACCTCCTCATCTTGTCTTCATCTAACAGGGTAAAGACTTATGAGGAAGATAAATTTGTAACAGAAAAAAGAAATCTAAAGTAATATGAGAAAATGTGTTTCTCTTCTACAAATGTATTTGTTTCATTATTATACCATTTCATGATGTGTTATCTTGTCAGATGTTCCTTTTTTTAAAAATATACTTTAAGTTCTGGTGTCATGTGCAGAACATGCAGGTTTGTTACATAGGTATACACGTGTCATGGTGGTTTGATGCACCCATCAACCTGTCATCTACATTAGGTATTTCTCCTAATGCTATCCCTCCCCTAGCCCCCCACCCCCTGACAGGCCCTGGTGTGTGATGTTTCCCCTCCCTGTGTCCATGTGTTCTCATTGTTCAACTCCCACTTCTGAGTGAGAACAAGCAGTGTTTGGTTTTCTGTTCTTGTGTTAATTTGCTGACAATGATGGTTTTCGGCCTCATCCATGTCCCTGCAAAGGACATGAACTCATCCTTTTTTATGGATGCATAGTATTCCATGGTGTATACGTGTCACATTTTCTTGATCCAGTCTATCATTGATGGGCATTTGGATTGGTTACAAGTCTTTGCTATGGTGAACAGTGCCACAATAAGCATACATGTGTATGTTTCTTTATAGTAGAATGATTTATAATCCTTTGTGTATATACCCAGTAATGGGATTGCTGGGTCAAATGGTATTTCTAGTTCTAGATCCTTGAGGAATCACCACACTGTCTTCCACAATGGTTGAACTAATTTACACTCCCACCAACATTGTAAAAGCGTTCCTATTTCTCCACATCCTCTCCAGCATCTGTTTCCTGACTTTTTAATGCCCGCCATTCTAACTGGTAGGTGATGGTATCTCATTGTGGTTTTGATTTGCATTTCTCTAATGACCAGTGATGATGAGCTTTTTTTCATATGTTTGTTGGCTGCATAAATATCTTCTTTGGAGAAGTTTGTTCATATCCTTTGCCTACTTTTTGATGGGGTTGTTTGTTTTTTTCTTGTAAAATTAAGTTCTTTGTAGATTCTGGATATTAGCCCTTTGTCAGATGGATAGATTGCAAAAATTTTCTCCCATTCTGTAGGTAGCCTGTTCATTCTGATGATAGTTGCTTTTGCTGTGCAGAAGCTCTTTGGTTTAATTAGATCCCATTTGTTAATTTTGGCTTTTGTTGCCATTGTTTTTGGTGTTTTAGTCATGAAGTCTTTGCCCATGCCTATGTCCTGAATGGTACTGCCTAGGTTTTCTTCTAGGGTTTTTATGGTTTTAGGGCTTACATTTAAGGCCTTAATCCATCTTGAGTTAATTTTTGTATAAGGTATAACGAAGGGAGCCAATTTCAGCTTTCTGCATATGGCTAGCCAATTTTCCCAACAGCATTTATTAAATAGGGAATCCTTTCCCCATTTCTTGTTTTTGTCAGGTTTGTCAAAGATCAGATGGTTGTAGATGTGTGGTGTTATTTCTGAGGCCTCTGTTCTGTTCCATTGGTATATATATCTGTTTTGTTACCAGTACCATGCTGTTTTTGTTACTGTAGCCTTGTAGTATAGTTGGAAATCAGGTAGCATGATGCCTCCAGTTTTGTTCTTTTTGCTTAGGATTGTCTTGGCTATGTGCACTCTTTTTTGGTTTCATATGAAATTTAAAGTAGTTTTTTCCAATTCTGTGAAGGAAGTCAATGGTAGCTTTATGGGGATAGCATTGAATGTATAAATTAGTTGGGGCAGTGTGGTCATTTTCACAATATTGATTCTTCATATCCATGAGCATGGAATGTTTTTCTATTTGTTTGTTTCCTCTCTTATTTCCTTGAGCAGTTGTTTGTAGTTCTCCTTGAAGAGGTCCTTCACATCCCTTGTAAGTTTTATTCCTAAGTATTTTATTCTCTTTGTAGCAATTGTGAATGGGAGTTCACTTGTGATTTGGCTCTCTTTTTGTCTGTTATTGATGCATAGGAATGCTTGTGACTTTTGCACACTAATTTTGTATTCTGAGACTTTGCTGAAGTTGCTTATCAGCTTAAGGAGGTTTTGGGCTAAGATGATGGGGTTTTATAAATATATAATCATGTCATCTGCAAACAGAGACAATCTGACTTCCTCTTTTCCTAATTGAATATGCTTTATTTCTTTCTATTGCCTGATTGCCCTACCCAGAACTTCCAATACTATGTTGAATGGGAAGGAGTGGTGAGAGCGGGCATACTTTTCTTGTGCTGGTTTTCAAAGGGAATGCTTCCAGGTTTTGCCCATTCAGTATGATATTGGCTGTGGTTTTGTCATAAATAGCTCTTATTATTTTGAGATACATTCCTTCAATACCTAGTTTATTGAGTGTTTTTAGCATGAAGGGCTGTTGAATTTTGTTGAGGGCCTTTTCTGTATCTATTGAGATAATTATGTGGTTTTTGTCATTGGTTTTGTTTATGTCATGGATTACATTTATTGATTTGCATATGTTGATCCAGCCTTGCATCCCAGGGATGAAGCCAACTTGATCGTGGTGGATAAGCTTTTTAATGTGCTGCTGGATTCAGTTTGCCAGTATTTTATTGAGGATTTTTGCATCAATGTTTATTAGGGATATTGGCCTGAAATTTTCTTTTGTGTGTATGTGTCTCTGCCAGGTTTTGGTATCAGGATGATGCTGGCCTCATAAAATGAGTTAGGGAGGATTCCCTTTTTTTTCAGTTGTTTGGAATAGTTTCAGAAGGAATGGTGCCAGCTCCTCTTTGTACCTCTGGTAGAATTCAGCTGTGAATCCATCTGGTCCTGGACTTTTTTTGTTTGGTAGGCTATTAATTACTGCCTCTATTTCAGAACTTGTTATTGGTCTATTCAGGGATTGGACGTCTTCCTGGTTTAGTCTTGGGAGGGTGTATGTGTCCAGGAATTTGTCCATTTCTTCTAGATTTTCTAGTTTATTTGCATAGAGGTGTTTATAGTATTCTCTGATGATAGTTTGTATTTCTGTGGAATCGGTGGTGATATCCCCTTTATCATTTTTTATTGCATCTATTTAATTCTTCTCTCTTTTCTTCTTTATTAGTCTGGCTAGCGGTCTATTTTGTTGATCTTTTCAAAAAACCACCTCCTGGATTCACTGATTTTCTTTGAAGGGTTTTGCATTTCTCTATCTCCTTCAGTTCTACTCTGATCTTAGTTACTTCTTGTCTTCTGCTAGCTTTTGAATTTGTTTGCTCTTGCTTCTCTAGTTCTTTAAATTGTGATGTTAGGGTATTGAGTTTAGCTCTTTCCTGCTTTCTTTATGGGCATTTAGTGCTATAAATTTCCCTCTACACATGGCTTTGAATGTGTCCCAGAGATTCTGGTACATTGTGTCTTTGTTCTCATTGGTTTCAAAGAACATCTTTATTTCTGCCTTAATTTCGTTATTTACCCAGTAGTCATTCAGCAGCAGGTTGTTCAGTCTCCATGTAGTTGTGCAGTTTTGAGTGAGTTTGTCACGTTACTTTTAATAAATATTAATTTAGTATTTATTATGTGGTAGGTATGGTTCTAAGTGCTTTCAAATGCTAATTCATTTAATTCTCATGATAACCCTATGTGTCCTTTTTTTTTCAGGTGAGAAAATAGAGACACAAAGTCAGCTCAGTAAAAGTCATTCCAATTCAGAAAATCAGGCCTCAGAATACATATTTTCTACAAACCATTATGTTTGTTATGGTCTTAAACTCACAACCCTGAGTTTGAGGTGCTAGGAAATGCATAATATTTGCCCCAAAGGGCAGGCATTAAAGTTCACCTACTAAAAGCTAAAAGAGAGGATCTTAAATGTTCTCACCACAAAGAAATAATAAATATTTGAGGTGGATATGCTAATTACTCTGATTTGGTCATTTCATAATGTATACATATATTAAAATGTCATTTTGTACCCCATAAATACATAATTATTATCAATTAAAAATAAAAGTAAAAAGAAAACATATTACTTACTGCATGTGCATTTTTATTAGAATGTATGTGACTTTTAAGCTATTGTAAGTTTTCATTTGGTGATGTTACCAAGTTTTGCTTTGATTTTAATTGTTTACGTAGAAGCTATCATGAGACATAAAATATATTTTCTTGTATTCCATAAATTAACATGGAATGACAACAAAAGGCTATTTCTCCAGAGTTAGAGACTTCCTTTTGAAGAAATATACATGTTTGAAAACACAAATGTGTCAAAGTTCCCATATTGCCTTAACCCTGTAATCATTTATACATAAGAATATTTTAAACATTGTAAACATAATTTTTATCAGGTTATATAAAAAATAATATCCAATACAAAAGAGTTTAAAGTGTTTTAAGCTTGCAAAGTTGGTGCCTGGTTGCTCATCCAGAAGAAAGCAATATTCACAAATATGAAAAATTTAAGAACATTTTGAGAATGATATAATTCTCCGTATCTGCTTTTGCCAGAATCAACTGAATTGTCTGTGCAGGGAGAAGTCTGACTCCATAAGCTGTATCTTTTCCTGTCGAAGAAGTGTGGTTTATCAAGCTTTGTGGATAAATGGATAACAAATTTCCGAGATGGTCAAATCTTAGATAAGAAACATTTCTTCTCTATAACGCTGATATTCTCTATATAACCCCAGCTGTAACAACACAGTCATAAAAAAGAGTTATAATATTTGAAATCACTTGTGTTAAAATTTCATGTCTTCGCACTTTATTTTGAAGTATGATCAAAATAATAATATTATACCAATATGTAATACTTATTATTAAATGTACAAAGATATATTGATTTGAGACATGGTATTCATTATTTTCCTGTTAAACAGTAATTTCTTCTTTTCAGCCAGCTTCTTTTTAGCTTTTGTGAATTAAAAGGCATTTACTTGGTTGCTAATCCCTAATAACAATAATTATACCTTAGGCTAACAGTAGGTGGGTAGGCTTCAGAATGTAATTTTTCCCCTTATGTTTCCAAGTATCAAAATAAAGGTTTAATAGTCACTTTAAATAGACTCAAAATGACAAAATATGGTCTGATATTTAATCTCTTTATGTATATGATTATAGTAGAAAGACTCAGTGAGTCTAGAGTATGAGGACAGTTTTGCAGAAGGTGGATATTTCTTTACAAAGGAGTAATAGGCAGATGGCCCTAGGTTTAAATGAGACTAAACTCTAAGACAGATGACTCAGTGGACAGAGAGATGCACTTCACTGAGAGCAAGTGCTGTAGGATAACATAATTGCTGGACTTCGCATCCCTTCTGACTGAGGACACAACAGAGGCTCTATAAACTCATTAATGAAATCACTGTGTCAGAGTAACTGTGCAGGTACCACCCAGCAGTGTCTTGCAGACCCACTGCTTATATACACATTGTTTGTAAGGACAAGCTGTAAAATGGAATCTGCTCTTTGAAGTTCATTTTTTTCCTCTTTTTTAAATTTTAATTAATTAATTAATTAATTTGAGATGGAGTCTCGCCCTGTCACCCAGGCTGGAGTGCAATGGTGAGATCTTGGCTCACTGCAACCTCTGCTTCCCAGGTTCAAACAATTCTCCTGCCTCAGCTTCCCGAGTAGCTGGGATCACAGGCTCCTGCCACCACGTCCAGCTAATTTTTTTTTGTATGTTTAGTAGAGATGGGGTTTCACCATGTTGGCCAGGCTGGGCTCGAACTCCTGACCTTGTGATCTGCCCACCTCGGCCTCCCAAAGTGCTGGGATTACAGGCATGAGCCAACGCGGCCGATCTTTAATTTATTTTTTTAAGATGAAGTCTTGCTGTGTCACCCAGGCTGGAGTGCAGTGGCATGATCTGGGCTCAGTGCAACGTCCACCTCTCGGGTTCAAGTGATTCTCCTGCTTCCACCTCCCGAGTAAGCTGGGACTACAGGCTTGTGCTACCACACCTTGCGAATTTTTGTATTTTTAGTAGAGATGGGGTTTCACCATGTTGGCCAGGATGGTCTCAAACTCCTGACCTCAGGTGATCCACTTGCCTCAGCCTCCCAAAGTGCTGGGATTACAGGCGTGAGCCACCACACCTGGCATTTTCTCTTGTTTTCTAAAATATTTGACTCACATGAGAATTCAGAATATGCTTTTTCATACATAAGGCATTGTGTAAGATTTGCAGGGACTCTGATGAGGACAAGACACTGGCCTTACTCACCTTCAATATATTGATGTCAGGAGGAAGAATAAGACAAGTAACCATAGCACTAGGCATTCAACAGATATTTCCTGAACTCTGTGATTTGTTTGGTAGCATTCAACAGATATACTTCATTCATTCAACAGGTATTTGCTGAGGTCTGTGATTTGCTTGCATCATTCATTCAACAGATATTTCCTGAGCTCTGTGATTTGCTTGGTATCATTCCAGTGGCTGAGAATTCAGTGGCATTACAAGATGATGTCCTCATTTGCAGCTCAAGTTTTGTAGAGGCTGTGAGTCTGAGTCTTAATAAAGAGAAAGGGCTAGGATGAGTCAAGGGGCAGGGAGCCTAGAGCTGGCTGGGAGGCTCAGGGACTATTTGGTGGATGGAGGATCATTTGAGTTAAACCAAGGGAATGGGGGAATGTGTTCTTCAAAAGACCATTAGAACCAACTCAGAAGAGTCACCTCACTTGGTCCCTAATGGTCTTTTGAAGAACACATCTATCAGGGGAGAGATGAGGATACATGATAGGGGAAAATGTGCAATAGCCCTAGATGGATATATTGGGATCATGATCATGCTGTCGAATTCCAGACTGAAGAATTCAGGAGACAATGAGCCTCTATTGAAGAATTAAAACAGTCACAAAAGAACAACACTCCAGGAAACTTATTACAGAAATAGTCAAGATGGATTAAAATGAAGACATCGAAGGCAGGACAGTCAAATAAAGGATTATTGCAATATTGGAGGCCAGTGGTCCTCCAGCCTGAACTTGTGGAGGCAGAGCGAACAGAAATAAAGATAAAAAGGTAAAGACTCCAGAACGTGTTAGATGATGTGGGGGTCTTGAATTCTTTGAATTGCTTCTTAATGTCCCTATTATGGGTCGTATTTTTGCCCCTTGTATATTAAATCAGTGTTCTAAATTTTTTTGTAACTCTGCAGATATCTGTAGCACGTCTGTCTCCTGCTCTTTATCACAGTCACTACCCGTAGAGTTATCCTTGTGCATAAATAAATCATTCCTTGCAGACTCGTGCTGTGTGTTTGCTCTGTTTTGGAAACAGATTATACATTATGGTTTCTACTACTTAAAGAACTAATTAACCCTTATTATAAATTACTCACTGTTTTCTATTTCTTTCCTGTCGTTTTTGCAATGGAAACTGTGGCCTTTAGCTCATTCCTGTGGCATGAAGAAAAATGAGTGTATATAGGAATTTTCCTGTGGATGGTGAGAGGTGGGCAAGTTTGGTGAAGTGAAGGAGGAGGAAGAGGGCATAGGGATACCAGGCTTCTTTCTGTTCTGGAGGCACTTCCCTAGTTCCAGAGAGGGACAGTGGGTGCAGGAGGGGGCAGTGCTCACTGTTCTTTCTACATTTCTGTCAGTTTTTCGTTTTGTCTTTCCTTCCTTCTGTCCTTCTTTTCTTCTGCGTCTATTCGATTTTTTTCTCTGCCTTTTACTCTTTCCTTCTATTTGCCTGTCTTCCTGTCTTGTTTTAGCTTTCTGTTATTTTTTTCTCTTTTTCTGTTTGTCTTTCTGTCTGCCTGTTCCTTTTTCTCTCTACTTCCCTCCCTCCCGTACTTTAGCATACGACTGGAGTGTAGCCACTTCAACCATGAAAACGAATGTTCTGTTCTGAATAGAGCAATGAGACCAGTTTATTGAAATTCAGGAAGCAGTATAAAAGACACTGTACTAACTCTTCCTCTGTTTTTCTTTCATTTGCTTTTCTGAAGAGTATAAATTCACAGAGATCTCTATTTTGTGTTGGAATAAACTATGAGCTGCTTTATTTGGTTTTATAGTGGAACATACATTTATGATCATGGACTCTTTCCAGTAAAATATTTAGAGCATCCACATTCAATAAATGCCCTTATATATATCTATATATCTATATATCTATATATGTTATCTTTAATATATTGTATAATATATAATGTGTATTATATGATATAATGATAAATGATTAAATTTAAAATAATAAAATATAAGGCAGTTTACTTATCTTCAAGGCGAGATATACACTTAAAATATGGTTTATCATTATCAATAATGAATATAAATCTACATTTCAAATAGTCTTTTTGAAGATTACAAAAAAAAAATGGGCCCTACATCTTCTCAGCTATTGTTCATCTTTGCTTTTATACCCCATGGTGTGGTTGGTGAGCTCATCATAGGAAGAAGTATAATGCCAGCTCTGCCTTGCTCCTGCTGTCTGCTTCTGCTTACTTCGTGGTATCTCCTTTGGTCCACAGTTTCTTGTCAATCTTTTAAGCCTTTGTTCTTTGTGTAAGGAATAGTTTAGTTACAGTTTGGTAATAAAATCTGTAAATCTACTTTCTTGAACATATTCTGCAATCCAGTGTAGTATGATGAAAGCTGATGAATGGGTGTGAGTTTCTCTGTTGCCCATGCCAGATTTTCCATCAGGACATCAAGAGGACTGTATGGCATACTCTACCCACTGAAAGATATCAAACAAGGGCACTAGAGTTGGTCTACAATTAAATATTAATAAAACTTTATTTCTTTCTCACTTTTATATGAAGAGTAAATGTAAATAAAATTCTGGTAATAGTTTTTCTGTACTATGTGGTTTATTTTGCTCATCTCCTAAGGTTCATGCATCTTTGAAGGCTTCTGCTTGGAAAACCAAGGAAACCCTCTTTAATCCACCATTTTTTACTTGCACATATTTCTGCTCCATAGCAAACTAATTGATTGGTTGTCTAAATATATTGCATCCACAGTTAGATATTCCCTAGATGACTTAGTTCTCTCAATGTTATTCCATTTTATAATATAATCAGATTAGTTTTCCCAACTTAATTTAAAAAACCACACTTTCTTTGCTAGTGTTCCAGTCAACAGTCTACAATGGATAGAATTCAACTTCTACTTTCCTGAAACTGACTTTTTGATGTTGATTAATCTCCTTGATATATCTTTTTGGTTCAAAGATCACCAATTCATATTTTAATGTATTTTAAAATCTAGATTAATTCTGATTTAAGAGTTCGTATATTTTTATTTCTTTCCAAATGAAAGAATTTTGGTTTGTATCTGTAAAAATAAACTCGACTTAGTAAAATGTGGGGACTATAGTAGCAAGGGCTCATAAAAATAAACAAATTAACTGAACAAATATGTACAATTATCTTTGATTCATCAATGTTTATGTCATAGAAGTGGGTATAATGGAAACATTTACAGATTCAGATTTCACATGCTGTTCACCTCTGTAATCAGAGGAGGGAAGAAATTTGGAATGCAAATATTACACTGACCTAGGTTTTCATAAAGACATGAACCTGATCTCTAAATAAAAGTTCAGAAATTTAATTTCTGTGACAGATAAACTTTCATATTAATTCACATCCAGAATTTAAATGTTTATTTAATTTACATACTGTGAAGAGTTTTAAAAAGTCTCAATCTCTTAGTGGATGAATAGATCAAATTTTCTGGAAGATGTATTGTGACTTTTGGTGAAAAGAAATAATTCACATTTTAGGGTTTTCATCTTTAAGACTATTTCAATTATTTCCTCTGTAACAAAAAAGTGATTTTATTCATCAGTGATTCACTTCCCCACTGTCAAGGTGGGAATGATCATTATTCTCACAGCTACAAGGGGAAAAAGATCTCATATTCTCATATTTTTGACTGTTGGTTCAGTACTTAGGGGGAGCATCTGTTTACATACAGGCATTTTTTTTTCCAGAGAAAGTGAAGGAAAGTTGCAAAATTAGATGAATAACCCTTAGTTTTATCAAATAAATTCAGTTTTATGCACAATATAGATTTAAGGCTTTTGAACAAAAAAAGTATGTGCAATTGAGAAAAGATATGATACCATATATTCAATATTTAACTAATTTTAAAACAAGCTGCTTTTTGGACTAAAGCATGGTTGCATCTTATCATGCTGCCCTAGTTCCAAAGGTATTTCTTACCATCTCTCCATCCATTAGGCAAAGACTATTGAATGCTCCATTATAAAGAATAAACATTTTTAACAGCTTTCACTTGAATTACCATGACAAGTACTACAGTGCAATGTTGTTAATCTTTTCCTAAAAGCTTAATGTTGCTATTTAGTTGTTTACTAATAAATCAAAGAAAACACATCTTGTCATTTTAAGTTAGACGTAGATGGATGAATCTTCAGTGTCTTTGGAGATGGAGAAAATTTCCTACAGAAAAAGAAATGATTATTTGGTTTTAAAAAAAGTATACAGAAACACACACACACTGCCATAAAGTACCATACCTAAAACTAAAGAAGTTGAAATTAGAAGAAATCACATACATGAAGACACTTTGTAACCTGTAAACCCGTGTAAATATTACTCTATCATCTATCTTTGCATTCTTTTAAAATTTAATCTTCTTGCTTCTTTGATGCTTTTTTCCTGGTCAACCAGAATAGAATACTTCTTGGCAGTTTTGCATTTTTGTGTCTAGTGGCTTTCTAATTCCATTTCAAGCTCTTGTGTCCATTTTTTCTGGACATTTGTATATTTAAAATTTTGGCACAAGATTATCTTCAATTTCCTGAAAGTTAAAAATATCTTAGTTTGTAAAAAATTATTCTGTTTGGTGATGATAATTTGATATTGCAGACTACTATGAAATGAGAGAATATTCACATTTAGGCTAGTAATTTTATTTTTGTTCCTGTTTCCCTCTCCTGCTTTGTGGTAATAGATTCTGAATAAATGTTTAATGAATGGTTGGATGAGTGGGTGAGTTTAATGAATGGTTGGATGAGTGCATGAATGAAGCAAAAAATAAGCAATTTTAGAGGATTGAGTTATGGAATGTCATAAAATATCTAAACCTTTTTCAGTAGCACCTGAGTTCTCAACGTTTTTTCTTTTTATCGTGAACAAATATTGTAAAATGAAATCGACAGGACTAAATCTATAATATCTTTATTATATCACCATAATTTTATACAAAGATTTGCTTTGGTTTATTATTTTGGCTATTTTTTACTCCACAAAAAGCAATATAAATTTGAAAAGCTGGTTAAAAGAAGAAAACTTGTCTAGAGCTTATATATAATTCCATTTTTCCCTGAGAAGGAGTGAATATTTGAAACAGTCTCATATAGTTATAAGCTGATAAAATTTTGGCCTGATAATTACATAATAAGCTGGTGACTTCCCAAGTTATTAAGTTTTTAGAATCATTTTATGTGTTTATTGAATTTCATAAAATGTTAATGTTAGTTATGAACTATTCAAAACCTCCAGGAATTTCAGCATTTCTCTGGTGTTCAAGAATTAAGAAGATTTAAAAGTCAACATATTGAGCAGAATAAATAATAACAAATATTTTAATCATTTCAAGGTCTGTTGTCATCATCATTAATAATAATTTATTGACAGTCTTTTGACATGATCAGATAATTGACAGAATTTAATTATAGAAACAGGGCTTTTTATGCAAAACTATATAATTACATTAAGAAATAAAACTGTATTGATAGTGCTCAGTAATTGAGCCAAGTTTATCAGTAAGAAAGTCCCAACAATTACAAACATTTCAGACATTTGGAAACATTTTGAAATATATTTTTAAATATCTTGTTTCCAGCTCCAGCACGCCTTGGGTGATCCAGGTCAGATTGTAGGTGTGAGACCTTGTTCCTCCCAACCCTTGATTCAGGAACTCTGAGGATGGGGATGGGCTGGGGTTGGGTTTCTTTTTTCTTTCTTTTCTTCTTTTCTTTCTTTCTTCTTCTTCTTCTTTTTTTTTTTTTTAGTAGAGAAGGGGCTTTGCCATGTTGCCCAGGCTGGTCTCAAACTCCTGAGCTTAAGTAATCCACCCATCTCAGCCTCCCAAAGTGCTGGAATTACAGGTGTGAGCTACCGTGCCCGACCTGTGTGGTAAAGTTTCTTATTAGGACCTCAGAGAATCCATTCTCTAAGTCAATGAAATGGTTTTTCATGCTCATTTCGAAACATGTAGTCTGATTTAGGTTTTTGAAGGCAAAGGAGGAGAGTTCAAAAGTAGGAGGGATGGGGTATCATGCTACTTAAATGCTGTAAGGGGCAAAAGGGAGTGCCAGCAGGAATACAGAAGCAGTAGGTGAGTGTTAAGAAGCAACCAGGTTTAGCATGCTCTCAAAGCTGCTAGGAGTAACTCATTTTGCCCCACCATAAAAAAACATTTTAGGAAAAGGCCTTTCATTGTTCCTTAAACTTGACCCTCTACCTCTTTTTCTGATTTCTGCTTATCATACCCTCTGGGTTTTTGTTTTGTTTTGTTTTACCATGGCTAGAAACTCCACAATTTTTCTGGTCTCTTACCTTCCACCCCATCAACATAGCCAAATATTTGCCAAGACCTGAGGATTTAATGTGACACATCCATTCTTTATTCAGCCATCATGCACCCTGTCTTTCCTTCCAGTGCTTCCTCATATTCCATAAATCTAGTCCCCAAAATGTTACTAAATCGATCTATAGCACAATCTTCCTGATGGCCCTCCCTTGATGGCAGAACAAAGAATGAAATGGTTCAAGCCATATTTAGCCTGACATTCAAGGTCCTCTGTGAGTGTGTGACTGTGATCATGATCAACCATTCTGTTATTTCCTGCTACTCTTTCATGCTGCTTTCAACCACCAAGCTGGACAAACAATCCCAACATTCTACACTTTATTGGGATAATTTCTTTAGCCTGGAATTGTCATCTTACTATCTGTTTGAAATGCTACACATTCTTCATGGCCCCCTTCAAGTATCTTTTTCTTCATGGTGCTAATCTAACTCCTGTAGCTTAAGTGAGCTTTGCTTCTCTTTTAAATGGCTATGCAACTATTTTTATGGCACTTACCAGATTCTACTTTCTACAGTTGCTACTTTTATCCATATCATTGCCTTTATTTGACTTTAAACTGAACACTTGCTGAACTTTGTGTCTCAGAAGTAATGGTATCTTACACAAGTCAAATAAACGAATGAGAGTTGCATGAAGGAGTAGTTGGAAATAACTGTCTTTCTATATGACTAGATAATGGACACAATTTAGTTATAGACACAAGTTTTTAAAAGTAGAACTGTATAAATTAAGAAAATACTATTGATAATGCTCAATAATTTATCCAAGTTTATCATCAAGAGAGTCACAGCAATTAGAAATATTTCAGAGGTTGTGAAATATGTTGAAATATGTTTTTAAATGCCCAGCTTTCAGATCAAGCTTTTTCGTTTCAGCTCAAGCAAGCCTACGATGATCCAGGTCAGTTTGCAGGTATGAGGCCTCGCCCCTCCCATCAGATTCAGGAACTCTGAGGATGGGGTGGGGTTGGTCTAGGTGGTAAAGCTCTTTTTTAGGACCCCAAAGAATCCATTCTGTAAGTTAATAAAGTAGTTTTACCTTTTCATAAATGTTTGCCTTGTGAAATCATTTTAGCACAGCAGACAAAAAGGGAATTATTTTGTTAAAGTTTTCATAATTATTTTCCAAGGCTATAGTAACATAGTTTAGAGAAGTACTTTAATAGTACATAATGCCTGAAAAATCACCTGAAAGAATATAATGTCTCCCCTTGCTCGTCTCACAATTTCAAATGCCCTGCTAAGACTGATGTGCTAAAAGTGATTTACAATGATTTTTGCATTTTTTTAATCGCTGACTTACTACATTTTAAAACATCGGTCCTTCATGTTTCTTTTATAATTGTCTTAGTTTAGATTTTGTATTTTGAAGATTTCAATGCAAATGTCATCCAAATAATATTCTTTCTTACCAAAGTGGGCTACAAAGCATTTTGGGCTTTGTTTATGAAAAGTTTTATTCTCAATATGATTTAAAAAGGTAGAGATGAGAAAATGGCGTTTAAGGCTGATAGAACAGTTTGAGCAAAGGTAAAAAATGTGATGGTCATGTGGAAGTTCAATTTCTATTTATTTATTTTTGCCACAGATAAGATGTTAAAAATATAGGAATTCAAAATCAGGCCATTGATTATCCCACATTAAAAAGCATAGACTTATAGGTGCCTGAGACCCTTGGAGGGTTTACCAGTTGGGAAATGAATTAATAAAATCTCTCTCTCTCTCTCTCTCTCTTTCTCTCTCTCTCTCTCTATATATATATATATATGCTCGCTCTCTCTCTCTCTCTCTCTCTATATATATATATATATATATATGCTCTCTCTCTCTCTCTCTCTCTATATATATATATATATATATAGGGATAATTTCTTTATGATCTTCTTTAGTTAATCAGGCCCTCTTTAATGTATAATAGCTCACAAGTAAAATGAGGTATGGAGAATTTAAAGAGCCACAAAACTGCTAAAAATTTTATATATATATATATATAGAGAGAGAGAGAGAGAGAGAGAGATTGCCTTGTGAAATCATTTAGCACAGCAGACAAACGGAATTATTTTGTTAAAATTTTCATAATTATGAAAATTATAATTTTCATAATTATTTTCCCAGACTATAGTAACATAGTCTAGAGAAGTACTTTAATAGTACATAATGCCTGCAAAATCATATATATATACATATATAATGGTATGAGGTAGATTGGACATATGAAAAATGGCAGATAAGTAAACAAAATACCAGACTACTGTGATGGGTTAGGCTAAGAGACAATAAATAGGAGAATGAGGAGGGCTGGGGTTTGGAGATGTGGCAGAGGTAGACCAATATGGGTTTTTGATCCTCAAAGTATTGGCACATCTTTTTCATATTTCTAGTGTGGATGATAAGAAAGAACAGGGAAAAGGTGAGATGGGGAACACAGGAGGGTGAGAAGATGGAAATCTATGGGAGTGAATATGGATTCTGGCCATGGGATCTGAAATATGGACATTGATTGCTATGTAGAGAATTGGAAATTTGGAGACAAAATTTAGGAGATAAGGGGTTTGAATATAGATTTAAAAGTGATAGCATAGATCTGAACCTTGAAACCCAAGGAAAGAATAGACTTGGCCTGCGACCAGTCTGATTGGTGGTAGGAGGGGAACAATCAGAGGTACTTTCCATTTTTCATCTTCAAAGCAATGGAAAGGGGTGAGTTTGCAAAGGGGGTAGCCTCTGGTCCTTTTGTTACTTGGGCATGGAGCGTGTGGTGTTCCTTTTGATTCAGCTCTAGGAAGTCAGGGTGAGTCAGCTTTAGGTTCCCTGCCTCTAGACCCTATTCTAATGCCTCATCACCAGATAGAAAATTTATAGCAATAAAAAAGGGATGGAGCAAAAATACCTATAAGCACAGGTGAAAGAAGAGGAATCGATGATACTGACTGAGAAAAAACACTTAGAGGCAGTATAAGGGGTGGGAGGAGCATATTTTCCTGTGGAAATGTATAAGGAACAAATCTGGGGCACACCTAGTTAGAGAAGTTAGGCCAGGAGAGCAGCAAAGAAAGTTCAAGTATGGAACTTAGAATGAGGACTGAAAAAAAAAATCACTAGATTTTGCAATGATGAGACATGACAGGAAAGTGTGAGAGAATGGTTGCCTTTGCAAGGTGTGGCCAGGAACCAGGTAGCAAGGAGAGTAGACAGGAGGAATTCATGCTCTTGGCTGTGAATGACTCATGACGAAGCATTCAACATTTTTTCCATATATTTAAAATTGTTAGATGTTCTCTTTCAGCTGTTTTTAGGCAGAAAATGAGTCAATTTCCTTTTGTTTAACCCCATAAAGAATGGTCTTAAAATTTTTTAACAGTTTTTTTTTGTGGCTCTTTAAATCCTCCATATCTCATTTTACTTGTGAGTTATTATACATTAAAAAGGACCTGATTAACTAAAGATTATAGGGCCATTTTTCCTTACTTGACACTAGGTATAAAATTCCAGGAAAGCATTTACTTTCACACCTGCAGCCTTGCATGGCAGATTCACATTTAGTGCATTTAGTGTTCCCCTAACTTTCTTTTGACATTTGCTCACATTATAATACCTTTCCTAGAGTCTCTAAGTGTACATCAGGCATGGAAAATTGTTTACAATAGATCCTGAAAATGAATTTTGTCTTAATCAACTTAATAGCTTTTTTTAATGTGGCATGGTATAACCTAAATGTGTACCTATAAAAACCATACAATTTAGAGATGGATTAGTCATCAAACTGGTCAAGTTAGTAAAAACAAAATTAAGGCTAACTTGGTCTCTCCTACTTATTCAGACCTTCCATACATGGGCTTATGAATCATAAAAGAAAAGGCCAACTGAGCTTGAATTCCATCTTTTTTAACTTAGACATTTAGAGTATCTCATTCTTTCCTGGTGTGCGTGTGTATGTGTGTATGTGTGTGTGTGTATGTGTGTGTGTGTGTGTATTTTGCCATCTACACTCTTGAGTTCTAGAGCACTTTTTGTACATCCTCTCTGATTTCATTCTTTACCCAGGATTATATTTAGTTATGTGCATATTATCTTCTCTTCTTGGTTGTAAACTCCCTTAGAGGATAGGTCACTGTTTTGCTTTCTCTGTGGCCTGTATAACATTCAGCCTCATGCTTTGCTCCAAGAACATACTCAAAAAAGAGTTGTTAAAAGAAATAACCCAAATAACACTCTAACAGGGAGGAAATATTGTCTCTATTTTGCATGTCTAATTGAGATGTATTGATCCTTAAGGATGCTAAAGTTGTCTTTGTTATCTTTTCACCTGCACATGATGTATTGCCTTGCCACTGGTGGGTGCATCCTTCATGAAACAATGTGTAACTGCTATGTGCAAGGCACTGTGCGGGCACTCAGATGCACAAAATAAAAACAAGTGATTACTGCTGGGTCAGTGCAAGGCACAGGGCCAGCACATTTTCCTGAGGAGATGTTGGGGTGTGATGGGAACTGAAGGAATATGGAGCATGTAGTGGAGGCACAGTTTATAAAATGCCAAAATGTCAGGGATCTTGAAAGCCAGCCTAAGTATAGACCTAATTGTATAGACAAAAATACTTAATTTGATTATTACTTTCTTTTGACATTGCATGTATGTTAATTTCCAAATATCTTTTACCGTAGAGACTGTGGTAGAGACTGAGACATTTTCTCATTTCAACATTCATTCTTTCTTTGCTTCTTAGGAGCAGAACCCTGACTTTTAGCTAGACACTTGGCCAGCTGAAACAAAAGTCTATCTATCCCATTCTCCTAGGTGCAACCATGCAGCATAGTTCTGACCTACAAGATGTAAGTGGAGGTAGTATGAAACTTCTGGGAAGGCTAACTAAAGAGAGCTGTCTCAGCTGAAAGGGACAAGTCTTTGGCATTTCTCTCTTTTTCTCTTATTCTGCTTGTACCGCCAATGTGATGGCTGGAGCTTCAGAAGGCATCTTGTACCATGAGGCAATTGGATGATATAATTCATGCCCTAGAATGCTGAGACAAAAAGATAGAAGTCTGGGTCCCTGATGGAGCTGACCTAACAGTCCTTGGCTGCTAATTTCTGCATTTCCTCATGTGAGAGAGAAAGAAACTTGAATATTGTGTAAGTTTCACTTATTTTAGGATTGCCAGTGAATGTGCCCAAATCTAACCCTCACTAGCACAATGGCTATTTAAAGCATTTTGTATTAATCCCCTTTGGGACATAGAAAAATATTATAGACATACTAGGTCCTCTTAAGGGATTAAGATATTTAATTTCTTGTCAGTTAAAACATGCTGAGTGAGAATGTTATCATTCCCAAGAGTGTTGTCTTTGGCTATAGAAAAAGGACTCATTATAAAATATCATTTCTTAGTTCTTGAACTTAAGTAGTACCTTGTGATGAAGGCTATACCTGTAGTAAAGAGTAGATAGCACTTTGATTCCTCTCCCAGAGGTATGACATGGACAACTCATCTCTTCTGTGAAAAAGGGGCTGCATCTACTGTCTGGCTGATTGTGAATATTAAATGATTAAATGAGGTAACATAAGAAGTGACATATGTTAGTTCTTATTTTCTCCTTGACTTTCTCTAAGAACAAGAAATTGGAAAATTATGAAATAAGCCAGGCTGATCTGGAGAACTAAAAGAGGCATTTTGCTTAAGCATTGCTGTTGATATTTTTCTTGGTATTAGTTTCACACTTGTTGCCAAAAGTCAGATACTTGAACCCTCAAAATATCTCTGCTTACTTGCCTCCTATGCTGTATTATAGAAAATGTTTACTTTGAAAATTATTACTAAAGTAGATATGCTTTGATTATCATGCATATATAAACTGATTGTTTTCCCTTTTTTTCTTAAAACTCAAAATGATTCAATGTCAGTACAATAAGGTTCTTCTTAACATACTGTCATTAATACTGATTACTAAGCTGTTTTGTTAACTAGCTTCTCCTCTGATTCCATATGGAATTATAAATGGTATAGCTGTTTTATTGGTATTTAACTTTTATATAATATGTATTAGGATCTTGTGAAATTTTAAGTTTTATCTTATAGTCCCAATTTTGTAATTTAATGCAAACACAATGTCTTATTAAATTCATTTCTAGAAGTTTTCAGAAGTATATATTTTTTCTTAGGATTTTAAATTCATCTGGCTGTCATTATAACAGGTGGCAATAGAGAAGACAGTCATTTTAAATGTATTATTCATCATATATTTAATTAGAAATTAATTAATTTTTATAAATTAGAAAAGTAGAGCAGAGTCTGGTACAGATTAGAAAAATAGAGGATGATATGAAAAATCAACATATGGGTTTCAAAAGAGATCTTCATTAATCATTAGCAACTGTTATAAATATTTTAGATTTTTATTAAAAATCTGATGCCAAACATTTTTAAATTTGCATGTTGAGGAGTGAGAGAATGGTGCTTGAGAAATGTTTCATAAAATAAATTTAGAGTCAGCTAGAATTTCAGAACTGAACTTATAAAGTTTTGTTTACTTGATCAGTAGTGGAATGTATCATGTAAATAATTGACACAAGTAGGCATAAACATCATTTCTGAAACCTTGGTTTGATTTTTTTTCTAAATACGCTGCAAGCTTTGTAATGGGGTATAAAAATTTGTCTTCAAAAATTGTCATAAAATGTCTGTTATATGATGTTGACTTATTTAAATAGTTGTGAGATATTTTCATTTTAAGGTGATTATTAAGAAAATATTTGGAGGATGATCACTGTCAGAAAAAACAGATCCTTTCCTTTCCTTTTTTGTTTCCTTTCTTTTCCTTTCCTCTCCTCTCCTTTCCTTCTCCCCTTTCCCTTTTTCCTTTCCCCTTTCCCCTTTCCCTTTTCCCCTTTCCTCTTTCACCTTTCCCTTCTCCCCTTTCCCCTTTTCCCTTTCCACTTCCCTTCCCTTCTTTTTTTCTAGATGAGGTCTGACTATGCGGCCAGGCTGGTCTTGGACTCCTGGCCTCAAGTGATCCTCCCACCTCTGCTTCCCAAAACCACTCTTCATGGTCACTGTCTTCTACTTATTTTCTCTAACTTCCCTCACACTGTACTCAATCATCATGTGCTCCCTATGTTTGCCCTAAATAATGGGGCTTTCTCTTTCCTCTGCTTTGCAAATGATGGTCCCTCTGGCCACAATTGCCTCTCTCCCGTTTCTTACTCAGCCTGCCTTTGGCTGGTTAAACCCTATTTTCCTTTAGTGTCAGCTAAGAGATTAGATCTTCTTCAAGACTAGGTGGGATACCCCAGCC
Source organism: Pongo pygmaeus (assembly GCF_028885625.2). Taxonomy (NCBI): domain Eukaryota; kingdom Metazoa; phylum Chordata; class Mammalia; order Primates; family Hominidae; genus Pongo; species Pongo pygmaeus. Next base: position 98,475,625 of record NC_072384.2, read on the forward strand.
CAGGGTGGGACTCTTGCCTGTGTGTAAGGTGCTGTACTCTACTGTAATTGTCTTCCTAAATCCACCTCTAGACTGTAAGCCCTTGAGGGAAGGCCACGGGCTTTGCTACCATAGTGCTAAGGTCTGTTTGTGTCCCCCTAAAATTTGTATGTTGAAATCTTCACACCCCCAAGGTGATAGTATTGGGAGGTGTGGCCTTTGGGGGTTGATGAAGTCACAAGGGCTGTGCCCTCATGAATGGGATTAGAGGCTTTATAAAAGTGGCCTGAGAAAGCTCTTTTGTCCCTTACACTGTGTGAGGTTACAGGGGAAAAAATGCCATCTGTGAACTGGGAAGCAGTTCCTCACCAAGTCTTTGGCACCCTGATCTTGAACTTCTCAGACTTGAGAACTGGGAGAAATACATTTCTGTTGCTTATAAGCCACCCAGTCTATGCTTTTTTTTAAAAATGGCATGAATGGACTTAGATACACAGCAAACCTTCTACCAGGAGGCTGACACATAGTAGGCAATCAATAAGTATAGTAGATGAATGAAAATGAAGAAAATGGGACATACTCTGCTTAAATGTATGTATTGCATGTAAAACGCTAGCTCTGACCACATTTGTTCCTTGTTATTGAACTGTATCGTGGCATGACCAATTTGATTATAACCACCTTTAAGAATAAAGGCAGGCTATTGCTTGATTTATTTAGTCACAGTTTTGGTGCCAGTTGTGAAGATGACTATAATGGTCTGAATGACACCCACATAGCATTATGTTTTGTCTGTTTCATTTCCATTTAGATAAAACAAAATCAAGATATATTAGTAAAAATATATAATTTTCAAGGTTAAGGGCAATACTACTATTTAATATTAATATTAGTTCAATAAATATTACTTCAAATCGTTTTAATGACCGGTGGAATATTTTTTAAAAGATTTAAATAGAAGAAGTTCACAGTAGGATAATTTACATGGTTTAAATAAAAATTTAATTAAAAACACACATTATCTCAGCATTTATTACCATTTTTAAAATCAGATTTACAGATATTTAATTGCATTTAAACTTGGGGCAAATGCAGGAGACTAAACATACCACAGAGAAATTACTAGATTTTCTTTTCAAAGTTTTGGAGTGGCTTTCTCTCATTTCTATATTTATCCTTCAACAGTAATAATAAAATAAATTGGAGGAGTTGAACCATGTAATAATCACTCCTTCATGGTTCCATTTAACTACCCTGTCATCTAGGCCTGTCTCCAGCCCAGACAGGCTGGGCACATTTTCAAGCTGCCAGGACACCAGGTGGGACACCAAGGTGGCAAGGCCACCAGGAGTGATAATCAAGTCCAATATATAAAATCTGCAGCTGGACCCAGACACATCCTCAGGAACTTCTGTATTTGTAGAAAATTTTGGAGGCGACTCTTCAACTCATTTTAAAAATTTTTATTTTTCTCACTCTTTGTACGTCCCTCACCCAACTCTGCCTGTGTTTATTTCCTTTACATTTTATTTTCCTCTCTCTTTGCTTCAATTTCCTAAAATTTGCCTTATCTATACTGTATTATTGCTTCATAGTTAAGGATGTATCATTACTGCCTTGGATAAATGAAGATATCTATTGTATATCATAATGACTATAGATAAAAACAGTATCTTATACTTGAAAATTGCAAAAAAAGTAGATTTTACATGTTCTCATCACAAAAAAAGCATATGAAGTAATTTGCATGTTAATTATTCGACTTAACCATTTTACAGTATATACATAAAGCATCATGTTATATACCATAAATCTAATTTTTGTCCATTCAAAAATTTTTTAAAAAAGATGAACAACCTGCCATTTATAGACTGCAGAGTTGAAGACAGAGCCTACAGCCAGGAAGTTTCAGAAAAATTTCAGAAGAAAGAAATAAGCCTATTAGAATACAGAAATAATTCTACTGATCACTCCTTCACACTAGCTCACTCTGTGTATTTTGTTCTGAGAAACTGCTCTGTGCCAAGAGAGGCTAGGGTCAGACCAATTGCTGAAGACCCTAGGTGAAGGCACCAGCAGTTGTTGCTGCAGGGAACATGCTTTGGGACCAGGTGTACCAGGTTTGTGACAGAGTACAAAGTGAGGAATCAGAGACAGACCAGGGAGAGGAGTTTCCAGCCTGGCTCATACTGTAGCAAGAATGGGCCCCTCCAACTCTTTTATAGAGCAGGAGTTGGAAAGGAAACCCAGGAAGTATGTTTGGTCATCTGCTCTCTGCCAGTGCAGTACTCCTACAGATTTAACATGCACTACCCCCAACCCAGGGGCGGCTTCTCCTGCTCCATTGCGCCTGGGAATCTCAAGGCAATTTTAATGGGACTGAATATTTTGTCTCTCTCTGATATAATACAGGGGTCAATCGATGGCTCTGCCCCTAGCTCCTCAAGCCAGTGCTATTAGGTCCCATTTACCACTGCATGCTATATTTTAGTTATGTCATTGCTGAGCTTTAGGGTACAGAGAATGGTGGTTGAGGGGGAGAGAAAAGAAAGGAGGATGGGAAGGAAAGGGAAGAAGAGGGAAGTGTGAGAAGGGGAAGAAGAAGAGGAGAGAAAAAGGAGGAGAAAGAGCTCTTAACATCAGGGAAGTAACAAAACAAACAACACATTGTGTATTTTCTCATTTAAAAAAATCTCTGTGTGTATGTGTGTGTGTATGCATATATACATACATATACACACATATACTGAGACACATATATGTGTATATTTATATCTTATATATAATATATACATACACAAACACAATTGTTTTAAAAGCTGTTTTTAAATATTTAAATTCTTCTTGAGGCTTCCTTTTTTCTCTTCAAGGATAAAAATCTGTTGCTCCTTTGATAAACAGATAGTACATAATTTGAACAGATAGCTAGTGAAAAAGTAACTTCATATTCCTCAAAGAGGAGATAGAGAAATTAAAGTGGCACAATTTTTGATTGGATGCATTGCACTTTCTATTTTCTCAATGAGTCTAATTCTGAGCCTGATTCTGGTATCTTTCTCAGAGAAACTACCACTTCCTTTTGTTCGAGAAAAGAACTATTAGTTTGTTATTAAAAAAAACAAAACAAAATCCATGTCTCCCCCATCATACTTGTTACTGTATATTCTTGAAAGCCCCCTTTTCCCCTTCTATCTTTAAGGCTCCAACATAGCCAGCTCCTCACTGCTGCTGTGTTGGATCCTATTGCTTCCCTCTGGCCCCTTGGGATTGGGGTGCAAGAGAGGTTGTGGGAGGGCAGTGACACAGGGAAGGGTTGCTCTAGCTGGGACTGTTCAGTGCTATAGTTTGTTTCTCTATCTTCCAATTGCAGTCCAAACATGGTTGGGAAATAAGCTTGTCTTTGACAAATGAAAAAGCTATGCATTCCCATTTAAAACTTCACCAGACAGGATGAGGTTGATGAGTTCAAAGGTCCTCTTCTCCTTCATCACCAGCTTGTGAAAATGAAACTGTTTCAGAGACACAGATCATCCACTAGGACTTTTCCTCAGTGCACGGTCACTATGGTGCATTTCTTATGAAAGTTTCACCAAGCCCATCTGTGACTATTATCACGAGCCTGTAATACATGCACAGACATGAGCAGAAAATTCAGGAAGGACACATTAGAGATAGGATTCTATTTTTTAAAACACTCTCTCAGACTGAGCTAAGTACAGTCATGTGCCACATAATGTCAATGACGGACTGCATATATGATGGTGGTCTCATATGATTCTAATAGAGCTGAAAATTTGCTATCTAGTGATGCTGTAGCCATCATAATGTCACTTACAGTGTAATGCAATAGTCGTATGTTCCTGGTGATGTGCTGGTGTAAACAAACCTGCACTGCCAGTCATAGAAAAGTATTCAATTTTGTACAGTACATAATGCTTGATAATAAACAACGGTTACTAGATTATGTATTCACAATAAACTACACTTTTTATCATTATTGTAGAGTGTAATCTACTTACTTATAAAAAAAGTTATCTGTAAACAGCCTCAGGCCAGGCCATCAGGAGATACTCCAGAGGAAGGCATTGTTATCATAGGAGATGACAGCTCTATGAGTGTTATTGGCTCTGTAGACCTTCCAGTGGGACAAGATGTGGAGGTGGAAGACTGTGATACCGATGATCCCGACCCTACGCAGGCCTAGGTTAATATGTGTGTTTGTATCTAACTTTTTAACAAAAAAGTTTAAGAAGTGAAAAAGAAGAAAAGTAGAAAAAGGATGTAGAGAATAACAATACAAAGAAAAAATATTTTTGCATAAATGTACAATATGTTTGTGTTTTAAGCCATTTTTATAAAAGATTCAAAAAGTTAAAAAAATTAAAGTTTATAAAGTAAAAATGCTACAGTAGGCTAAGGTTAATTTATTATTGAAGGAAAAATATTTAATAAATAAATGTAGTGTAGCATAAGTATACAGGGTTTATAAAGTCTACAGGAGTGTACAGTAATGTCCTAGACCTTCAGATTCACTTACCACTCACTTACTGACTCACAAAGAGCAACTTCCAATCCTGCAAGCTCCGTTCATGGTGAGTGCCCTATACATGTGTACCTTTTTAAAAATCTTTTATACCGTATGTTTTACTGTACCTTTTTTATGGTTAGATAGGTTTACATATGCAAATACTTACCATTGTGTTACAGTTGTCTGCAGTATTCAGTAAAGAAACATGCTGTACAGATTTGTAGCCCAGGAGCAATAGGCTTTACTACACAGCCTAGGTGTGTAGAAGGCTATGCCATCCAGGTTTGTGTAAGTACACTCTGATGTTCAGACAATGACAAAATCACCTAATGGCTTAACTATGCATTTCTCAGAATGTATCACTGTTGTTAAGTGATGCACGACTCAACGGAAATGAAAAAGGCAGTATATTTTGAGTAGTAGAGTAATAAGCTGCCATTAAATGGCAGTCGGTGATGTTCTTATCACTGCCATTCTTCTGCCAGTGGCCAAAAGGAGCAGCTACTGCTCTAGCAATGGACAGATGACCAAGTATGTTTTGGAATTCCTTTTGATCTAGTTACAGAACTGGAATCGAGGCCATATGTCTCATCTAAGAGACTAAGAGAGCCAACACCATGTCTCATTCCTGTCTTAATCTCAGTCTACTTTCCAGTCCCAGCTGTGTTATCATTCCTGGTCTCAACTTTACATTGCTATGCACAGGCTTCCGCTCTGACTTCATCCATGCTCTTCCCCACACTCTTCCGGTTTTTTTGCTGAACATCTGTTTCTATGTCCAGTGACCTCCTATCCTTCCTCAATTCTTATTCTTAAGAGAACTCCATCTCCTATCTTAACTGAAAACTTGATGTCCTCCAATAATACCACCTTCTTCACACCCCGCTCAAGCATGTCCTCAGGGTCACTGGGTAAAGTAGATGTCCACCTTTCTCTTAGTGGCCTTTCTTCACGTTTAATCCACTCTGGCACAACCCATTGCTACTCTGAATTCCTTGTTCCAGCACTATACCTCATTCCCACCATCTCTTCCTCAAAATCACCAACTATTTTGTATTTCCTGTTGTTTACTAAAGATTAATGTCATGTTCCAATATTTAATTATCTTGTTGAGCTATTTAAATATTAATGGGGTAACTATAACAACCTCTTACAGCTTGTTTTCTTATGGCTTCTTGGTAAAGGGAAGGCCAGTTTCTGGCCTCTTGGTTTCTTGACATCCACATCTCCTGTGCCTTTTTCTCTTCAGTCAATTGCTCTCATTGTTGCTTCATGGACTTCAACATCAAGTCTGCAGCATCTCTTAATTATTGGCTTTAAACATTTTACATCAATACCAACTCCTCTCCTTTTCTTACTTGCTCAATTACTCTGCAGCAATTCATCATCTTTGAGACTTCACATGCATTATCTCTATTATTACATCTGTTCATTGGACCCTTTTTTCACTTCTCTTTTTCCTGCGGCCCAGTGTTTTGAGCTCTGTCTTGACATGTCCTGAACTCCTTGTCTATCTCTTTCTTCATTGCACTCACCTAGAAAATCCAGGCAAGTAAAAACCCACTCATTTGATTTCTTTGTGCCTGAATCTGAGGAGCAGCAGGAATATGGGAAAAAATAAATCACAAAATTCGGATGATGAGGATTTACTCTAATGTCATGATCACACCATTAAATATACAGTCAACATCTCCCTCAATTCTATTTTTTATACCCCCAAATGACTCTTCTATAGCCTCTTCTTTTTCCCAAAATTTCAATACCCCTACTTCCAGACATTTAGATATTTATCTAGCCCTATTCCTTTTCATGGTGAAAAAAATAGCCATCTTATTGAAATGCCCCATTTTCTTCAGAGCAAATTTACAAATCTTTCATCTGCATCTATTTTCTCTTCTTTTTTCATTTACAGTGGAGGAAGTATCCCTCCAGCTGTCAAAGGTAAATTGTTCCGCTTGTCCTGTAGGACATGCCACCTCTCATCTTTCAAATATTTCCCTTCTTCAGTTATTCCCTGTCTGTCTCCTGCATCATCCATTATCTCATATAGAGTGAATCATTCCTACTGGTATTCAAACATGCTCTAGGATTTCTCTTCTCAACAGGTCTCATCGAATCCCACTAAAACAAATCAATGAAGACTTTCTTTGGTCCTCATATTCCATGTAGCTACTAACTTATTTCATGACCATAGATGGACTTCTTAGAAATTGTATATCATCAGTCCTTTCCTGCTACCCCAATTCTTATTTTAATTCAATATGGCTTTTGCCTCTACCACGCAACTCAAAACGGCTCTTGTCACTGTCACAGTAAATGTTGTTTTATCAAAACACAAATCACTTTCTACTGTTACCTTAACCTTTTAGCAGCATTCAACAATTTGATCTTCCCTTTTAAAACACTCACCTTTCTTGGCTTCACTGATCCTGTCACTTCTGGGTCTTTCTCTCATTTCTTTGGTTTCTCCTTTTCAGTTTCCTCTACTAGCTCCTCCTCCAAAATTTACTAGTAAGTTTTGGAGCTCTGTTGGGTTTTCTGTCTTCTCTCTTTACATCCTGTTGGGAAGCCCATCTCTTTTACGCCTTTAAATACCATCCTTATGCCAACACTCCCTAAGTTTCCATCTCCAGCCTAGATTCTCCTTAAGTCCAGACTCATTTATCTTTCCCACATCTACTTGTATACCTTATAGACATCTTAAACTAGAATACGCCAAACTGAGCTCTTGATCTTCTTAACCCAGTCACCTCTCCAACATGTTTCTCCTCCAGTCTTCCTCATTTGTGACAAGAGCATCATTCTTTTCCCAACTTCCACCTCTAAGTCAGCAGAAAACCCTGTTGATTTTACTTTCAAACTACACTCTTGAATCAATCTTTCTTTCTTTACTTTTTCTTTCTTTCTTTCTTTCTTTCCTTCTTTCTTTCTCTCTTTCTTTCTTTTCTTTCTTTTTTCCTTCCTTCCTTTCTTTTCTTTCTTTCTTTCCTTCCTTCTTTCTTTCTTTCTTTCTTTTTCTTTTCTTTCTTTCTTTCTTTCTTTTTCTTTCTTTCTTTTTTCTTTCTCCTCCCTTCCTCCCTTCCTCTTTTCCTTTCCTGTCCTTTCTTTCCTTCCTTTCTCTCTTTCTCTCTTTCTTTCTTTCTTCTCTCCCCTTCCCTCCCTCCCCTTCCCTTCCTGATGGAGTCTTGTTCTATGTTGCCCAGGCTGGAGTGCAGTGGTGTGATCTCAGCTCACTGCAACCTCCACCTTCCAGTTTCAAGCAGTTCTCCTGCCTCAGCCTCCCAAGTAGCTGGGATTACAGGCACCTGCCATCACACCTGGATAATTTTTGTATTTTCGTAGAGATGGGATTTCACCATGTTGGCCAGGATGGTCTCGAACTCCTGACCTTGTGATCCACCCACGTTAGCCTCCCAAAGTGCTAGGATTACAGACATGAGCCACTGTGCCCGACCTGAATCCTTTTTTCTTTCTGCATTTCTACTGTCCTGGCAGTCTAAACCATGTTCACCTTTCACCTGAACACCTGGACAACAGAAGCAGCCAACTTTCCCTTTTGTTTTTTCTCCATTTTCCGTGTAACGTGTCAGAGGGATCTTTAAAATACGCTAATCAGATTATGTGGCTTTGCTGTTTAAAACCTTTTATGTTTTTCTACTTCTATGAAATAAAATTCTTCTCTGAAATAAAATCTGTTGGCCAATAAGACCCCGAGTGATCTGACTTCTGCCTACTCCAGGGTTTCATGTTTGTCTACGGCTCTTTTCCTTGGTCACTATACTTTCCTCACTTTGACTTTCTTATTGTTAAATTCCTTAAACACATCAGCTGTTTCTCATCTCAGCCTGTATATGCTTGGCCTTATACCCAGACTGCCTGATCTTTCCCTAATGTTTCAGAACGGACCTCACATTCTCCAGTCTCAGTTTTAATGTCAAACCCTTAGAGAAATCTTCCCTGACTACATTGGGTAAGGCAAATACACCCTTGTTAATCTTTAACACACAATCCTGGTGGTTTGTTTCCTATGTGAGAATTATGATAATTTATACTTACTTTTGTTTTATCATATACATATATATATAGTTAATTTTCTAAGTTCCCCACTAAATTTTAAGTTCCATGAGGTCAGAGAACCATATCTGTCTTGCTCACTGCTGAGTCTCCAGTGTCTAGCACAGTTTCTGGCATTTAGTAGCTGCTAAATGAAGTCTATACTAAATTCATCTTGAAACAAGTGATATTTTTTTTCTTACATTTCCTCTCTCCACTATATTATACCATATTCAGTAAAAATCTTCCCTTTTTTAAAAATATATATGCTCAAAAGAGATTCTATACATTTTTCTTTAGATAATGGTAATCCCTAATTATACATGCTTATATAATAATGCTCTATAATTATGTGGTAATTTCTATTTTAGGGTCTCAAAACTATTTAGAAATCATAATTAATGATCAAGCAAATGTGGTGGGACTGGGTCATTAAAATAATTTTACATTTAGACCTGAGCTTGCTTTCTTAAGACCCCTGGTCTAACACACATTGAGTTTCTGATTCAAGACCTGTAGTTGACTGCTTTGTTGAAAAAAAAAATGTAAATCAATAAAAAAGCTTCATAATAAAGATTCACAAGATACTTTTGATGGCCATTTAAAAAAATCATAGGGATGGGGAAAGTATTGAGAGAGAATAATATTTTAATCCAATAATTATAGTCATTTTACCTGACCACTGAGCACTGACTGTTCCAGAAGGTTTTTTGGAATCTGGAACTATAGGGCTGAAAGTGACATGGTTTCTATTTGATTGTAGAGTTGAGACATGCATATCAACAGGTAAGTATAATACAATGTCATAAGTGTTTTAGAAGATTAATTTATAAATCACTTTTGTACATAAAGAAGGAAACTAATAACTTTGCCTGAAGAGAACTAGGAAAGGCTCCACAGATGGGACACTTGGATTGCTATTTAAAAATGGGTAAGTGTGTTGGTCAGGTAGGGAAGGTGAAAAAGAAAAAAGGAAGGCATTCTCAGAAGAGCAGAGAAGGATGGAGAAGGGAAAGTGTATAGCATATTACAAGAATGATCACTGGGGCTGGAAAAGAGAGTACCAGGAGGAAAGTGACAAGGAATAATATCCATGTTCTAGCTGTACTGATTTTTCTGTAAAAAAATGATGGGGACTTAGTTTGTGCTATCTGTAACTGAGAAGGCTGTAAAACATGAAACTTCATTCTACAGAGGTTATCTCCATTACATTTTAGGTTATTATTATTAAAGTTCATAGTCTCAATAATGTTATCATAAAACTGTTTAAATAACCAGGCTGAACATTTTCTATGATTTATCTTTAAGAGTAGAGTTCATTAAGTCACCTCAAACATGCTGGTCTTTTATCTATATATTTCTGCATCTTTAGATAATTTAGGACTTAAATTTTAGGCTATCAATTTCAAGGTTGTTTAAAGATTAAATTTAAAAAAGTTTGGCTCACTAGAATTCCTGCCTATGACTTGTTTTTCACATATGTAGAGTGGGTGGTCATCTGTGTTACATGATGGGACGATTCCAGGAATGTCTTCTTGCTCACATTTTTTTGCAGCCCGTGAGTCACAGTGATAGACATGCCATATTAGAAATTCCTTAGGGTTAAAATATTGTCCCCAAAACCCAGTTTCTTTATCTTTCTTTTCCTTTCTTTTTATTTTTAAGGTGCAAATGGCTTTCTCACTCTCACATTCCAAGGATATTCTTAAATTTTCTTTCTTGACTTCTGCCAAATTTGAGACTCTGAGTGCATCTTTTTTTTCTTGAGTTTTTGTGTTCTCTAAATAGTCTTGGTTTCTCTAACCTTTCAAACTCATGCTTAGAAGATGTAAGCCAGGGTTTAGAAAACAGGTTTTTATTCAATCTCCTTTATTTTAGTATGTTGCCTCCCTGTAGCCTTCTGCATGCCTAGTGTCCCCAAGATAGGAGTTGTCTTTTCTTTTTTTCCAGGGAGTCGATCTTCTCTCTTCTGGGTGCAAGATGCTTGGGTTTTTTGTTTGTTTGGTTGGTTTGTTTGAGACTTGTTTTCCTGGCTTTCAATGAGATGGTGAATGGGGATCTGTCTTGCAAGTTTCCACCAATCCTCCCATTTTTGTTTGCAGGCTCCATTCCTATTCCTAGAAGTACCTGGCTACTTTCCTTAACGTCCTTTCCAGGCTCTGTAGTGCTGGTCCCTTTTCACCTTGTTGGCTTCTCCTTCTTTGTCCCTTTAATCCCTTTCTTTTATTTTTTAAGCCCGCAACCACTTGATGAACTTCTTTCCATCTTTTGTAGTATCTTTCATTGCCTCTCCAGTTGTTTTGATCTTCTGTGATTATAGCAGTTTCATTTCTTTCAGTAGAGCTTTGGGAAGGAACTAAGGTAAATTTCTGGTTTTATCCTGCCATGTTTAATTAGATATCTTCAGGACTATTTTTCTAAAATACAAATATCCTATAAATCTGTGGTCTTATCCTTTCAATGGCCTTGCCTACATACAGAGTAAAATATAAATTCTTATTAGATGTTTTTCAAAGTACTTCATGAACTGCTCCTTATCTACCTATCTTCCAGTAATTTTCTTTACCTCCTTCAATTCTGGCGCTCTTATATAAGTCAGTTCAGGTGTAACTGCCTCCTGGTCTTCCCTGGTTAAATAGCATGGAGAGGTGGAATGTGGAAAGACTTTGGAAATCTCCTGGCATATCATATCATTTGAACAAGAAGCAATGCAGAACATATAGAAGAGGCTTTTAAGCAGAGAAAAAGGCCTACGATCTCACCACAACCCAAGAGGTTCCAGGATCAGATACAGCAGGTAAAAGGGGGGACAAGAAAAAGAGCTAGCATTGAACAGAGGCATTAATAGAAAGCTTGTTCCCTTTCCCTCATATTCTTTCTCTCCTTCCCCTTCTCTGTCTCTAGTCTCTCCCTCCAGACAACCTCTTCTACTTCTTTCCTTCCACTCTCTTTTCCCTCCTTTCCTTACAACTAATGAAACTGTTGGCCCTAAATCTTCACTCCACTGCAATAATACCATATATCCCTTTGGTCTAGGCCTCAAAGTGGGTGAAATATACTTTCTCACCCCTTGAGCTTGAACTTTGTCCTGTGACTTGCTTTGGCCACTGGGGCGTTAAGGGTACAATGTGAGCAGAGGCTTGAATTGTACTGATGCAGTTGGGCTTGCTTTCTTGTGCTTCTGATACAGCCATAAGGATGACATTCCCTGGATACCAGAATGAGTCATGTGGGGCAAAGTCATCCAAACCAACATATACACCTGCTTCTTGAAGCAGGGCTGCCTAGCCACCTGCAGATGCACAGTCAAGAAATAACTTAAGTTGCTAAGTGCCACTAAAATGTTGCAGTATCTTTCATCCAAAAAAAGTGACTGATACAGAAACTGATACCAAGAGGTGGGGTACTGTCATAAAAACACTGAAATATATGGTATTTGATTTAGGTCTAGGTGGAGGAATGATGTGGAAACCTTTATAAAACGGAAAAGTAGCAATCCATATTTTGCAGTGGCAAGCATTTTGGTAAAACTATTGTCTGTCATAAGAAGAAAATGTATCTAATGAACCTGCAAAGTTTTGTTAGGAGGTATCAGGAGAAGTGTTGAAGGTATCAACTGGATGTTGTGAACTGAATTTGATAAAATACTACAAGAAAGAAATGAGCTTAGAAAAGGACTGGTCAATTTACATGCAGAATTTAGAGGGAATGTAAAGAGCCAAGAAATTGCAAATTTAAAATAGAAAATTGTTTCTCACCAAATCAATTATAACAAAATTGGGTATTTTAACACAATCACTAGTTGAAGACTAAATCTGGGGTGCTGCCAGAAAGACATGGCCAGTTAGACATGATCAGATCAAGAGTGCAACTGAAATACCCTTTGTTAAGATTGCCAAAAGGATTAGAATGATATCTAGTAGATTTCTCACAGGACAAAAGGGGTCCATGAGAGCCCAAGGGAATGATCCCAGAAATGTTTGACTCACTCCAAGAGCCCATAAATACAGAATATGGCTTAAAAAGAATCATGGGTGTGGCTTTGGTACATGGAGTTGATAGAAATCATATATGTAAAAATCCACAAAGGTTTTAAGAGAGATCTATAAGCAACATCACCACAAGCTTGGAACAGAAAAGAGACTGGCTGTTTGAAATGTGAAAAGACCTCTGAGTCTCCAGCTTTCTACAGACAGGAATATATACATTTAATTAATGCTACAAATTTCTCCCTAAACTTCTTTAGTCATTTCCCATTAATTTTGATATGCTGTGTGTTGCTGTTTTCATTCATAATATTTTATAATTTTCCTTTTTTATTTTGGTTTTGACCCATGGGTTATAAAGAAGTACATTATTTAGTTTCCAAATATTTGAGGTCTTTCTAGATAGCTTTCTATTGCTGATTTTTAATTTAAATCCATCGTGGTCAGAGAACATACTTTGTGTAATTTGAATGATTTAAGTTTATTGAGGCTTCTTTATTCCCAGAGTATGATCTACCTTGATAAATGTTCTGTGTGCACTTGAGAAGAGTGTGTATTCTGCTGCTGTTAGGTAGAGTGTTCTTTATAAGTCAGTAAGGTCAAATTAGTTATTGTGCTATTTCCATCTTCTCTATTCATAACAACTTTCTATCTACTTGTTGTATCAATTATTGAGAAGGAGTATTAAAGTATCTGACCATAATTGTGGCCTTTATCTATTTATACTGTTTTCAGTTCTATCAGTTTTTACTTCAAGTATTTTGAAGCTCTGATATTAGGTGCATAAATGTTTAGGACTGTTAGGTTATTTTGATGAAGTGACTTCTTTTTTATTATGAAATGATCTTCTTTTTGTCCTTGGTAATATCCTTTATTCAGATATATGCTTTAACTGATATTATGTTAGACACTCCAACTTTCTTTTGTTTATTGTACATGTGATTTTTCTTTACCCCTATTTTAATTGTTAACCTGTTTGTGTCTTCATATTTGAAGCATATTTCTTGTAGGCAGCATATAATTACTTCTTTTTTTAAAAAAATCCAATCTGAAGGCCTCTGCTTTTTAATGGAGTGTAAATGTTTACATTCATATTTAAGGTGATTATGAGGTTTGAGTCTATGGTCTTGTAATTTGTTTTCTATTTGTCGCTTCTGTTCTATTTTCCCTTTCCTGTTTTCTGTTTTCATTTAGATTATTTTAATTCTTTTTTATTTGATTTTTATCTTATAAGTAACTAATTAGACATAACTACTTCTTTTATTATTTTGATGGTTTCTTTGAGCTTTGTAGTATTTATATTTAGATCACATCTACTTGTGATGCTATACCATTTCATGTATAGCTTACAATACTTACAATAGTACTTTTCCATTTCTCTCCTCCTGACCTTTGTGCTATTGTCACATATTTAACTTTTACATATGTTATAAACCACATTCTTACTGCTTTCATTTAAAGAATCTACTGTCTTTTAAAGATGTTTACATATTTACCTCTGTAGTTAAAATTTCTAGTGCTCTATACCTTTGTCTATATTTATATTCTATCTGGTATTTTTCCCTTTTATTTGAGATATTTCCTTTAATAGTTCTTATTGGATAGGTTCATGGATGATGAATTCTTTCGGCTTTTATACATCTGAAAAAGTCTTTATTTTACCTTATTTTTTTATTTTTTATTTTTATTTTTTGAGACAGAATCTCACTCTGTCGCCCAGGCTGGAGTGCAGTGGCACCGTGTCGGCTTACTGCAACCTCTGTCTCCTGGGTTGAAGCAATTCTCCTGCCTCAGCCTCCTGAGTAGCTGGGATTTCAGGTGCCCACTACCACGCCCAGCTAATTTTTATATTTTTAGTAGAGATGGGGTTTCACCATGTTGGCCAGGCTGGTCTCACACTCCTGACCTCAAGTGATCCATCCGCCTCGGCCTCCCAAAGTGCTAGGATTACAGGGGTGAGCCACTATGCCTGGCCCCACCCTCATTTTTGAAAGATATGTTCACTGGGTATAGAATTCTAAGTTGACATTTTTATTTTAATAATTTTAAAGAGGTTGTTCTACTGTCTTGTCACTTGCCTTGTTTCTGACATAAAATTTACTATATTATTTATTTTCTTAGTATAATAATTGTTTTTTCTCTTTTTTCTTGACTAGTGATTTATTATTGGATGCCAAATTTAATATTTTCTCTTTATCACAAGTTGTGAACAATTTGATTATGCTGTGCCTTTGTGTAGCTTTTCTCTTCTTTTTGTGCTTGAGTTTCATTGAATTGGATTTATGGGTTTATAATTTTCAACAAATTTGGAAAAATTTCTACCATTATTTCTTCAAATATTCTTCCTGTCTTCACCTTTCTCTCTCTCTCCAGCTTACTGATACTTTTTTTTATTTTTTATTTTGTATAGGTTCCAATACTATGTCTTCAAGTTCACTAACCTTTTCTGCAATGTCTAGTCTGCTGTTGATCCCATCTAGTGAATTTTTAATTTCATACATTATAGTAGCTTCCTCTGGATGTTTGATTTGTGTCATTTTTATATCTTCTATGTCACTACATAACTTTTTGAACCTATGGAATATAGTTATAATAAATGATTTACTATCTTTGCTTCTGTGTCAGTTCTTGGGTGCTTTTGATGGATAGATTATTTTTCTCATCATGGTTTCAGCTCTTCTGCTTCTTTTCTTGACTGCTAATTTTTTACTGGATACCAAACAGTGTGAATTTTGCCTTATGGGTACTGAATATTTTCATATTTCTTCAGACATTCTTAAGCTTTCTTCTGGTATACATATATTATCTGGAAACAGCTTGATTCTTTTGGGTCTGGTTCTTGCTTTTAAGGCTTGTTAGATAGGACTTGACCAGTGCTCAGTCTGTTACTGATTGTTACTACTGAGGCAGAATCTTTTTGTATTCTCTGTCGAATTTCCATGAACCATGAGAGTCTCAGAGGTGGCTGTTAGGAACAGATACTGTTCTTAGTCTTGTAGGGGTCTGGACACTGTTTCTCTAATCCTTTCTGGTAATTCTTTCCATATGCTCATGTAGTTTCCTCAAACACAGGTGCAGATCCACACTGAGCAGAATATTCAAGTGATACCTTCTTCAAATTGATCCATAGTTTATTTTTACAGAAAAGTAAGTTATAAAATACATATGCCAAATTCATTTCTCAAAAATAGATTATATGCCAAGATACAACAAAATATTTTCAATGGATATTTCTGGGTGGCATTTTTTTTCTTTTTTATATTTTTAGCAAATGGTTTTGTAATCAGAAAATCACTTAAATCAAAAACGGCCAGGCGTGGTGGCTCATGCCTGTTATCCCAGCACTTTGGGAGGCTGAGGCGGGCGGATCACGATGTCAGGAGATCAAGACCATCCTGGCTAACACGGTGAAACCCCGTCTCTACTAAAAATACAAAAAATTAGCTGGGTGTGGTGGCGGGTGCCTGTAGTCCCAGCTACTTGGGAGGCTGAGGCAGGAGAATGGCGTGAACTCGGGAGTCGGAGCTTGCAGTGAGCGGAGATCGCGCCACTGCACTCCAGCCTGGGCGACAGAGGGAGACTCCGTTTCATAAATAGATAAATAGATAAATAAATAAATAAATAAATAAATAAATAAATAAATAAATAACACAGAGATTAAATGCACCTTCTTAAGGTGGCTTCTCCAGTTTCTCAAAGTTAATTGTTTCCTTCTTCATTCTGCCATAGTTTCTATTAGGGAATCCTTATGATTTGTTTACATTTCTCTCTCTACCACTCTACTCTGAGCTCCTTCAAAGTAGTTACCAAGTTTTACCAAGTTTTGTTTAACTTTATGTCCCCACTGTCTGACATACAACAGAATTGTTGGGTATTAAAAGAACCCTTAATAAGGTAAAACTCAGAACCCCTATAGAAGCAAATTTCATTTTTTAAAAAAATTTTATTTTAGGTTCAGGGGTATATGTGCAGTTTTGTTATATAGGTAAATTCATGCTACAGGGTTTTGCTGTATAGATTATTTTGTCACACAGATACTAAGCCTGGTCCCAATCTTTTTTTTTCTGCTTCTCTCCCTCCTCCCATCTTCCATCCTCAATAGGCTCCAGTGTCTGTTGTTCCCTTCTTCGTGTTCATGAGTTCTGATAATTTAGCTCCCACTTATAAGTGAGAGCATGCGGTATTTGGTTTTCTGTTTCTGAATTAGTTTACTAAGGAGAGTGGGCTCCAACTCCACCCATTTTCCCTCAAAAGACATGATCTCATTATTTTTAATAGCTGCATAGTATTCCATTGTGTATTTGTATCACATTTTCTTTATCCAGTCTGTCATTGATGGGCATTTAGGTTGATTTCGTGTCTTTGCTATTGTGAATAGTGCTGCAGCAAACATTTTCATTCATGTGTCTTTATGGTAAAATGATTTTTATTTATCTGGATATACATCCAGGAATGGGATTGCTGGGTCAGATGGTAGTTCTGTTTTTAGCTCTTTGAGGAATTGCCATAGTGCTTTCCACAATGGTTGAACTAATTTACATTCCCACCAACAGTGTATAAGTGTTCCCCTTTCTCCTCAACCTCGCTAGCATCTGTTATTTTTTTTACTTTTTAAGAGTAGTCATTCTGACTGGTGTGAGATGGTATCTCATTGTGGTTTTGATTTATATTTCTGTAGTGATCAGTGATATTGAGCTTTTTTCATATGCTTGTTGGCTGCATGTATGCATTCTTTGGAAAAGTGTCTGTTCGTGTTCTTTGCTCACTTTTTAATGGAATTGTTTGTTGTTTTCTTGTAAATTCATTTAAGTTCCTTATAGATGCTGGATATTAAACCTCTGTAAGATGCATAACTTGCAGAATTTTTCCCCCATTCTGTGGGTTGTCTGTTTTCTTTTTTGATAATTTCTTTTGCTGTGCAGAAGCTCTTTAGTTTAATTAGATCAAATTTGTCAACTTTGCTTTTAATATAATTGCTTTTTACATCTTTGTCATGAAATCTTTTCTTGTTCTTATGTCCAGGATGGTATTGCCTAGGTTTTCTTCCAGAGTTTTTATACTTTTGGGTTTTACATTTAAGACACAAACAAATGGAAAACACCCCATGCTTATGGATAGAAAGAATCAATATCATTAAAGTTGCCATACTGCCCAAAGAAATTTATAGATTCAATGCCATTCCTATCAAACTACCAATAACATTCTTCACCAAGCTAGAAAAAACTATTTTATAATTTATATGGAACTTAAAAAGAGCCCAAATAGCCAAGGCAATTCTAAGCAAAAAGAACAAAGCTGGAGGTTTTACATTACTCAACTTCAAACTATACTACAGGGCTACACTAACCAAAACAGCCTAGTATTGGTACAGAAACAGACACATAAATCAATGGAACAGAATAGAGAGCCCAGAAATAAGGCCACACATCTATGACCATCTGATCTCTGACAAAGCTGATAAAAACAAGCAATGGGAAAGAACTCCCTATTCAAAAATGGTGCTGGGATAACTGGTTAGCCATATGGAGTAGATTGAAACTGGATATCTTCCTTATATCATATATAAAAATAAACTCAAGGTGGATTAAAGGCTTCAATCTAAAGCAACAACTTTCAACAGGTGGTAGATGGACAAGTATTTGTGGTATTAAATAGGCATATTCTGGCTGGGCGTGGTGCCTCATGCTTGTAATCCTAGCACTTTGAATGGCTGAGGTGGGCAGATCAGTTGAGGTCAGGAGTTTGAGACCAGCCTGGCCAATATGGTGAAACCCCGTCTTCACTGAAAATACAAAACTTAGCCAGGTGTGGTAGTGAGTGCTTGTAATCCCAGCTACTTGGGAGGTTGAGGCAGGAGAATTGCTTGAACCCAGGAGGCAGAGGTTGTAGTGAGCTGAGATTGTGCCACTGCACTCCAGCCTGAGCAACAGAATGAGACTCTCTAAAAAGAAAAAAAAAGGCATATTTTGTGTTGTAACACAATTTTATATTTAGAAAGTAAAAAAGATGAAAATTATAGAAGGTGAAGTTTGACAAATTATCTTGGGTGGTGGTAATGGCGTGTTGTGTCTTCAGTGGGGTAGGCCACACTGGACAGGTTACAGTATTGGAGATTGAGTACAGGCAGTGTGTGTGTGTGTGCACATGCATGCGTGCGTGCGTGTTCATATAGTATTTACATTTATGAAAAGGAGGCCTGGCTGTGGAAATGCTGCTCCTAGATTTGCCTTGGAGGGAGACATTCCAGTTGAAATAAAGACAATTCTGAGCCTCTTGAGTTCTTGGACTTCTTGCAGCATCGACTCCATGCTGGTTTTAAGGGGTGTGGTATGTTTCTTCTACGTAGATTATGATCTAACTGGGGTTAAAATTCTTTCCTTGTAGCTGAGGTACCTCATACTCCCAGATGGTTTTATTAAATACTTAAGAGGGTCAAAAAAGCACATATAAGAAGTCTGCAAAGTCGTCTTTCTTAGTCTTCCACAGCTAACTGGCTCCTATCCAACCACATGAAAATTTAGGATTGGAAAAAAGCCCACCAGGGACCCCCATTCACTCAACATCCAATCCCAACACCTACTTCTACCTCATTCTGCCTTTGGGGTTCAAGCTGTTTCTCCCAGGCTTGGCTTCTGGTCCAAGATATAGTGTCCTTTCCACCACCTGACACCAGAAGGGATGTTACTCCTGGTAACATTTAGGTGAGATCCTGCTTCTCAACTGTAGGGATGTGGACTTATTTTTGGTACAAGTTCAAAATCAAAATCAGGAAGATCAATAATGTTGAATGCGGTGTTCTGAAGCAAGAATTGAGTAAATATTAATAGAGTGACTGTCCTCATAGCATGCATGCGTTGTGATTATGTAAAGGAGAGCAACCACACTATTTTATTCATGATTCCACAAACATATTTTTGGTGCACTAACTCATGTGTTTTTTCCTGGTGTTTGTTTCCATTCTCTAACACATCTCTATCTTGGCAAGACTTTTATTTCCATTGTCTCAAAAATTCAGAGAAAGAAGCCTAAGCGTTATCGAGCCAGGGTAAAAATAGAATATGACGTCAGATGGAGTCAGCTTCTCCTTGCGCAGGTGAGGTCTGGGGAACAAAGAGGACACTGGTTTTACTGCACCGTAATGACGATGAAGCAGGAGTGTGCATATGTGGTACAGCTCTGCCTCTCAGAGTTTCCTGTAACATACCGTGGTGCAGCAAGTACAGAAAACTTTAGGGGTTGGGAGGGGTAAAGGTGTTACTTCCTGATGCCCCGAGTGGTTCCAGAATGGGAAGAACATTTCCCAAGGCTCAATGGTGGCATGATTATGGGACATGAACAGGCCTTGCAGTTGAGAATGAAAATCTCCAAATATTTTGAGGCTCTCTGCCTTTGAATTATTTAAATCCAATGCTTGTTATTTGTGATCATATCTGATTATGGTTATAAAATGAAGCTGTAGCTCAATGTGGAACAAATTTATTTTTCTGATTTGAAGGGTGCATTTGAAACACAGTGCAACATGTAAAACAAATAAAGTAAATGGGAAGTGGATATATATTGAAAATAGCTTTCGTGGCTTATAAATAGTAGTCATGTAATTAGCCCAACACACAAATGCAACATAATTAATGCTATTAACCAAAACGTAAGTTTCAAAATATCTAAGACAATTGTATAATTATAATGTAATTGAAGCCACTTACACAGAAACTTTGCCCTTTCCTTTTGGTCTCAGGTATTCTTTTAGTTGTTGCGCCCATATTTTCTGATTTTAAAGAGTAAAATATATTAAGGTGTTTTAAATCACTAGACTTCTTTTGCTCTGATAAACTGACTTACATTTAGCTTGTTATTATATAGTTGTTACTGTGATTAATAGTCACATAAAATTCACACTGACCAAATACATATGTATTGCTTTGATGAAATGTATCAACATTATATGAAAATTCCAAACGCATTTATAAAATAGATAATAGTATAAGTACTATAAAAGTCAACATTTTTATGGCTAAAACTATGTCAGCATTTTCATAATGTGCTCCTATTTCAAAAACGTAACTTGACCAAGAGATTTTATATTAAGATTTAATGTGATTTTTGAGCTTTCAACCAGAGCAATTTTTAAAAAGTGATTTTTCTTAGTCAGATTTGACATTTCTCAATAGTAGACAGGCATAAAAGGAGGTCCAATTTCCTTACTGTGCCTATTGTTACTGAAACACACTTGCATACAAAAATAAATAAGCAACAAAGGGTTACTTGTGTCCTTGGAACCATGTCATGGCTGTCTTATGGGGGAAACAACTCATCCAATTACAAGACTCTTGACTGTGCTCCAAAAGAGAGTCGCACATTTCCTTTGTTGCTACATTCTTCTCTTTACCTAGACTTTCTCCAGACTATCCTTCTATTTCCCTGTTTCAAAAACCATAATTCTATGAAGTTCCCCCCTTTTAATCCTCTCAAGTGAATGAGCCACCTCCCTAAAACCATAAAGCCTTTTCTATTATTGACATTCATTTGTTTGTTTAACACACATTTTCCTACTTTTCTTATTCTTGCTTTTTTTTTTTTTTTTTTTTTTCTCTTTGAGGTGGAGTCTCATTCTGTCACCCAGGCACCCAGAGAGGGCATTGGCGCGATCTCGGCTCACTGTAACCTCCGCCTCCCGGGTTCAAGTGATTCTCCTGTGTCAGCTTCCCGATAGCTGGGACTACAGGCAAGCACCACCAGGCCCAGCTAATTTTGGTATTTTTAATAGAGACGGGGCTTCCCCATGTTGGCCAGGCTGGTCTTGAACTCCTGACCTCAGGTGATCCGCCTGCCTAGTCCTCCCAAAGTGCTGGGATTACAGGCATGAGCCACCGCACCTGGCCTCTTATTCTTGCTTTTGAAGACAGGGGCTTAAATGAGTTTTCCCAGCTTTAAATTCCTAGTGATGTAGCTCATTGCCTTATGCATATGCAGATTTAATACCTCCTAGGCCCCTAGGTCTTCTTAGTTGGAATTGAACTTTCAGTTATTATTTTTTGTCTTTTATTTTTGCTCCTATTTCTTCAGCGTTCTCATAGCATGCTGTTCAGATCACCGTTAGAGCGCCTGGCCATTTGCAGGACTCTGCACTAGAAGTTTTGGATGAGTAGGTCTATTTGACCTAATTTGGCTTTGTTATTGGTCTACTTCACCTATGAATCAGAGGCTAATATAAAACAAAACTTCTCAACCTAGACCTCATCCTGGCAACTGCTTGGTCTCTTCTCAGTTGGCTCTGCCCAAGTTGTTGCTACAGGAGACAAACTTGAGGTCACTGGTCTAACTTCTCACACCTGACCACAGAAGGCATCTGCAGAACTCACCATGCACCACCTTCTCTCTTTCAAGGGGGAAATGGGTAGAGACCAGGCCTTAAGCCTCTTTGTATTCCCAGAACTAAGGACATGGCAAAGACTTGTTAAATATTTCCTGCATAAGTGGAATAATCCACCAATCAGTTAATTGAGACTTGTTTGTCTGTTCTTTGTATTAATTAATATAATGAATATTTAGAATGAGGAACTGTTTCTCTGGCCATGAGGCAAAATAAATAAGAATTAAATGCATAATTATATCTGTATTAGCTCCATTCACCAACCAAATGAACTTACCATGTACAGACTGTTCCGCAGAAGGTGTTAATTCACAATGATTCAAATTAACATTAATATTTGCAGACATTGCCTTTCATTTATTTTAGCTCATTTACTTTATCACAAAATAAAGCCGAGTTAAATATTACTATATGTGGAAGAAATTTAAAGTGGTTATGTATTACAGCAAGCCTTATAAAGCATTAATCTTCATTACTGAGGAGACATTTGACAATTCCCTTAAGGATACACCACTTGAGTTCCAAGATTCCTCAAGGGAAAGGTGTAAGCTTTGAGATGTAAGCATCTTACACGTTACTCAAATAAAGGATTTCTTGTAATAGGTTTGAAGATAGAATCCAGAGAAAATGGGAAATGTATATGCAGTTGATCAACTGAATTGATGACCCTAATTTTCCACATCTTTCTATAGCCATGCGCTTTGTCATCACTGTTAGTCCATTTTGCATCCCTATAAGGGAATATCTGAGGCTGGGCAATTTATAACGAAAAAAGGTTTAGTTGGCTCACAGTCCTGCAGGCTGTACAGGAAGCCTGGTGCTGTTATTTGCTCAGCTTCTAGTGAGGCCTCAGGGAACTTTTACTCATGGTGGAAGGAGGCAGAGTGGGAGCAGGCACATCACATGGTGGGACAGGGAGCAAGAGAAAGAAGAGAGAAGTTCCAGACTCTATTAAGCAACCAGTTCTCATGTGAACTAACTGAGGAAGAACTCACTTATCTCTGAGGGGCTGATGTTAAACCATTCATGAGGGATCTGCCCCCATGACCTAATCACCCCCAACAGGCCCCACCTTCAACATTGGAAATCACATCAGCATAAGATTTGGAGGGGACAAATATCCAATCCACATAATCACTCTCCCACACTTATCTAAAACTTGGCCACAGAATTTTCTTTGGCCAACGAGACAATTTGACATAAGTGGCTTGAAAAGTGCTTGTGGATTTCCATGTATTCACTTGGACATTTGTCATTACCAAGAGAACACACTTAGACTAGCCTGCTGGAGGGATGTTAGACAGTAGAAGAGGTCAGGATTGTCCTAGCTGAGGCCATACCAGACCAGCCAATGCCAGTCCACCCTCAGCTGACTAGACACAAGAGTGAGCAAAGCCTACATTTATTAAACTAAGCCTTGATCAGCAGAACTTCTGAGCAGAGCCATAGCTTTGTGAAAAATAATGAATGATTGTTGTTTTAATCCATAATGCTTAGGGTAGTTTGTTACACAGTATTATTGTAGCAATAGGTGACTGATACAGTGGCTAATTTTTCTACAAGACTATGGTGAAGTCTACAATTTATAGCAAATACATAGTGAATTTATATTTTAAATTTTTCAATACTTTTCAGTAGAGGGGAGGCATATATGTGAAAAGTTGAACTGGAAATTAAAAGTAAGTTTGTTTTCAAAAGGAATAAAATAATTGAGAAAATGAGAGAATTTTCAGAGTCAGTATATGGTCTTGGTAAAACATAGGCTCTGGAGGAAAATCATATGGGCTAGAGTTGTGGGTGCAAACCTTAAGAGCTGTGTGATCTTGATCAATTTACTTAATTATCTTTTTATCCTTCCTTTTTTTCATCTGTAAAATTGGAATATGTATTGATGGTGGATGGCCATGAAAATTATGAGGAAATTATATCTATATCTATTTCTATATCTATAGCTATATATCTATATCTATATCTATATCTATATCTATATATCTCTATCTATCTATCTATCTATCTCTCTATCTATCTATCTATCTATACTTAGGTGAGTTTTGCCACTTAATAAGCAGTCAGTAATGTTAGCTAGTATTGTGTAACAGGTGAGGCATAAGATAGAGTAACATCAAGTCATTACTATGTAGCAAGCTTCAGGACACTATGTAGAACTTCAAATAGGGGAGGGTTTTCTGGCCATGATCAATTGCTTATTTATTTTCTAGATATTTTTCAAAGGCTGGTATCAATTGCAAATCATTAAATAATAGAGGAATAGTGGGCTATAGGGAACAGCAAATCCAGATTCAAATTGTATGATGATGGGCCAACTATGGAGCCTTCCTGGAATTCAGTTTCTTTATCAGTAAGTGAGGTCTTGGCTGAACAAGATGATCTGTACGAACTGCATACTTTGAAAATTCATTATGTCTAAACCTATATCTTAGTATCAAAGTACTTTAAATAGGCAAACTGATCTCATGTCGCAATTGTCAATGAATGATTTTTTAATGCATTAGTAGTTTAAATGATAAGATAGTTTAAATGGTGAGTAGTTTGGTGAGAAGGAATAGCAGTGATAACATTTTAAGTAAAAATACACTGTTTTATACAAAGGCAAAGAATATGTATTGGGGATGTTTCTTGAGGATCTACATCATTCCTGATACTGTGGTAGATTCTGAGGACTAACAGATAAAAGCCCATTCCCATAGAGTACGTACAGTGCAGTGGGAAGACAAAGAAGAAAAATCTGTGGTAACAAGGACATAGACCAACAGGGGCAGCAGAGAAAGAGAAAATAAATCATATTTAAAACAAAAACAAATTATTTTATTACAAATTATTTTATTTTGTTCTTCAGAAATGTTAGTCTTGTTGATTGATACAAGAGAAAATCCAGACTTCTTGTGTTTATGGCCACTAGAACATAGACCATCCCACAATTTTTACTTGCTTTAAAATTTTTCCATAAAGGCATAAAAATGGAAAATTTTATCCCTAAACAAAAAGTTGTATATGTTTTAACAAAAATTAAAAATAAGATGTGCTTATTACTGAAGTTACTGTCTCTCAGCTCTATACCCAGCTTTGCCCTGTAAGATTCTGCCTATAGAGGGTGCTATAGGAAGACTGGGAAGCTGAAGGGGAGGGAAGGCACTTTCTTTTTCCTTGTGAGCTTCCTGCTCTAATAACATCCAAATCCAGTTTACAACTTTTCCAACACGTACAGAACCAGCTTTTGGATGTCCCAATGCAGAGACACCCCAGCTAAACAGAACTCCTCAACAGATGTCTGCATTTGAGTCCCACTGGGTCCTTCCTCTAAGATTTTAATAATCTCAACCTTTAAATTTTTGTTCCCCAGTCCCTAGGCTGATAGCGGCTTTCTACAGTTGCTGTTTCTGAGATACCATACGGTCCTCTTTTTATTCTTTCAATTACATAGTTAACAACTTTGTACCTTTGTCAATTCTTTATACTAAATTTTCTATGTACAAAAACTGGTGTGGTTTCTGTCTCTTGACTGAACTTTACTGAAACCAGGAAGAAAATAAAAATATCTTAACAATATATTTAAAAACTCTTTGTAATTGAAATATAACTTGCATACATTAAGTATGTGAATCTTACATGCTAGATAGATAAATATAGATATAGCTAGTGTAGCCAACATCTGGATTAAGATATAGAACATTTCTAGCACTAAGAAGCTTTTTTGTGTTTCTCCCAGTTAATACTCCTAGCAAAGGTAACCATTATTGAACTTTATATTAATGGAATCGTGCAATATGAAATTTTGTGTGTCTGGCTTCTTTGGCTGAACATCATAGTTTTGAGATACATTGTTTTTGTGTGTGTTTTTTCTTTTACCAGTGTGATGTATTGCATTGTATATATATCAATTTATCCATTTTCTTGTTAATGGACAATTGAATTGTTCTTACTTTTAAGTTATTTTGAATAAAGCTTTTATAATACATCTTGCAACAAGCTTTTGGTGAGCATAAGCACTCATTTTGGAGTATATAACCAGGAATGGAATTGTTAGGCCATGGAATACATATTTGTTTAGTTTTGGTAACTACTGCCACCAAAGGGGTTGTGCTGATGTATAATCCCTCCTGCAATTCCTGAGAATTCCAGTTGATCCACATCTTTGCCATTATCTCTTTAAACATTGCTGGTATCTCAATCTCTCCTTCTCCAGGAAATGAATAAATGAAGGTTAAAGTTTGTATCCTATGTGTTACCTAAGCTATGTTCTTCTTAAAAATAATATTTTATTTGCTTGTCTTTGAGCTTACTTCTTCAGTCTTCTGTTGTGTGCTGTTAAACTCATTCAATGAGTTCCACATTTCAGATTTTATATTGTTCAGTTCTAGAATTTCCATTTAACTTTGCAATTTTCTGTTTAAATTCTCCATGTTTTCATCTATATTGTACATATTTTAATTTTTTTAATGTATTAATCATAGCTATTTAAGTCCCCCCATCTGATAACTTATTTTTCTGAACTATCTGTGAGTCTATTTTGATTTTCTGTTTTGATTGAGTTATGTGCATTGTTGAAACTATATATATTGAGTTTAGTCACCACTTAAAATATCTTCTAAAAGAGTATGATTTAGTGTTGCAATGCAAAATTATTGTGTATTTAGCAATGAACAGAAGCTGGTATAAATTTAGTATTTATTTATTTCAAAGAATCAGTGGTTTCGTTGATTTTTGTCTATTTTCACTTTCATGAATTTTTATTTTTATCTTTATTATTTCCTGTCTTCTGTTTGATTTGAATTTAATTTGCTCTTCTTTTTCTAGTTTCTTAGAATAGATACTGATTTGAAACCCCCGTTTTCCTAAGATGAGTACTTTATACTACACATTTTATTTTTGATCCATGGTTTATCTAGAAGTATGTAGTTTCATCATCAAATATTTGGAAAATTTTCACTTCCTTTTTCTTTTAATGATTTTTAGTTTAATTATATTGCAGCCCAAGAACGTACTTTGTAAGGTTTCTATTCTTTAAAAATTTTTAAGTATTTTATTTTTGGCCCAGAATATGGGTTATCTTACTTATTGTTTAATGTTCACTTAAATAGATGTATATTTTGATGTTTTTAGGTGGAGTACTCTGTAATTATCAATCAGACCAAATTGGTTGACAGTGTTGTCCAAATCATCTATAAACTGACTGATTCTCTTTTTATTTGTTCTGCCAATTGCTTAAAGAGAATTAAAGAGAATTGTTTAAGTCTTAATTCGGAATTTGTCTATTTCTCCTTTAAGTTCTATAAGTCTTTTCTTCACATATTTTAGAGCTCTATCATTATGTGCATACTCATGTAGGATTAATATGACTTCTCAGAGAATTGACTGCTTTGTCATTATGTAATGTCCATTTTTGTCTCTCATAATGTTTCTTATTCTGAAGTCATTTTATTTGATATTAATATGATTACTCCGGCTTTCTTTTATTAGTATTTGCACTCATTATATATGTATATATGTATATATACATGTATATGTATATATGTATATACTTTTACTGCTAGCCTATCTTTATATTTAAAATAGATTTCTTGTAGTCAGCATTTAGTTGGGTCTTACATTTTTACTTAATCTGACAGTAATCTCTATCTTTAAACTGGTAGTTTAACCCATTAACATATAATGTGATTATTGATATAATTGAATTAAAACAATTACCTTGCTAGCTATTTTCTAGCTGTTTTCTATTTTCCATCTATTCTTTGTTTCTTATTTCCTTTTCTAAAAAAAGAAAACTTGATTTAACTGAACATCTTCATGATTTTTATCTTCTCTATTGACTTATAATGTTTAGATCTCTGTTAAAAATTAATGGTTGCCCTGAAGTTAATAATAAGCATACTTACTGAATCAGAGTCTATCTTCAAATATTATACTGCTTTATGTATATTGTAAGGAACTTATAACAGTATACTTAACAATTTCTTTCTCCTATTCTTTTTGCTATTGTCATATATTTTAGTTGTGTATTTTTCATAAAAATACAATGAATTACAATGGTATAGTTCTGTCTGAAAAACTACTTTTTATAATTGTCATAAAGTTGGTCTTCTTGGCACTGAATTTTCTCAGTACTTATTTACCTGAAATAATTTTTACTCTTTTTTGGAAATATATTTTTGTTTGATATAGAATTCTGATTGACATTTTTTGTTGTTGTTTAAAACTCTACATTTTAATGATGTAGTTATTATCTACTAGTTTGCAAGATTTCTAAAGATAAACCTGCCATAATTATTTTTTATTATTATCATTATTTTTGAGACAGGGTCTTAACTTTGTCACCCAGACTGGAGTGCAGTCATGCAATCATGGCTCACTACAGCCTCAACCTCCCAGGCCCAAGTGATCCTCCAACCTCAGCCCCCAGACTAGGTGGGACCACAGGTGTGCACCACCATGTTTGCCTAATTGTTAAATCTATTTGTAGAAATGAGATCTTCCTACATTGCCCAGGCTACTCTTGAACTCCTGGGCTCAAGTGATCCAGCCTCAGTCTCCCAAAGTATTGGGATTATAAGCATGATCTGGTTATTGTAATTTTTATCTTTGTTCTGCTGTTGGTAATTTGTCTTTTTTGTTCTGGCTGCCCTCAAAATTTTCTCTTGAGCTTTTGATTTTGGTATTTTTAATATAAAATTCCTACATAGTTTATTTCTTTGTATTTATCTGATGGGTGGTCTTGAGCTTATTCAATCTGTGGTTTGGTATCTGTCATTAACTTTGGAAAATTTTTGGCCATTATTTCCTCAAATTTTTTAAAATTCTGTTTTCTCTTTCTTTCTTTTCTTTTTGGGATTAGAGTTATGAATTCTAATGAATATGTGTCTTAGATTGATATGTTGATATTTTTACACTGCTTTTGTATGTTGTAGTTTTATTTATTTTT
The DNA here is from genome assembly GCF_028885625.2 of Pongo pygmaeus. Classification (NCBI taxonomy): domain Eukaryota; kingdom Metazoa; phylum Chordata; class Mammalia; order Primates; family Hominidae; genus Pongo; species Pongo pygmaeus. The sequence continues at coordinate 98,504,478 of NC_072384.2, forward strand.
TAACTTTTCCATTCTTTTTGTTTGTTTGTTTGTTCAGTTTAGGTAGTTTCTATTGACCTGTCATCAAAATATCAACAAGTTCACTGATTGCTTCTTTGCCTATGACAAGTCTAAGGATGAGCCTGTAACAGACATTAATCATATCTGTCACATTTTAATTTCTAGCATTTGCAATTGATTCTTATAGTTTTCATCTCTTTCCTGGAATTACCTTACTGATCTTGCATATTGTCCACCTCTTCCATTAGAGACTCTAACATATGAATCAAGTTATTTTAACTTTTCTGTCTTTTAATTTCACCACCTGTGTCATACCTAAGTCTGTTTTTTATGACTGTTTTGGCTCTTAGGAGTGTGTTGTTTTTACTTTCCTCTTTGTATGCTTTGTAATTTTTGTTGAAAGTCAGGCATCTTGGAAAAGAAAGTCATGCATTTTATATAATTTTTATCCCTGGAAATTAATGTCTCTCTTTCTAGTAGAACTATTATGTAGGAGATTTAAGTTCAAGTTAATTTAATACCCTTAAGTAGTAAGGGTATCAGCTTGGTTTTAGGTTTATTGTTGCTATGGTAACCTTTAGGGCACCACTGGCTTCAAATTCCTCCAGAAATACCTTGTGTTAGTTTGGTTTGCCAGAGGATTTTTTTTTTTTCTACTTAGTGGGTGATCCTATATCAACTCTAGATCTTCCTTTGTGCTGTACCTCTGAAAATTACTTTTCATGTTTTGGTTCCTCTCCTATGCAACTCCAAGTCATATTCCAATGTTATTACTTACTACTGCTTGTTAGCTTGTCAGCAGGAAGTGGTACTGGGGCATTCTTTCTTGTTTACATTAAACTTAGTCTTAGGCTGTCATGGTGTTATGTTTCTGGGTCCTGTAGTGTGAACTTCTGAGTGGTTTTCCTCCTCAGGCTCTAGGCCTGGACTCTGCATGCAATGTTGCCCCTCTCTCGGGGAAGGATTTTAAAAATTGTTGTTCTCTTCTTCTAGCTGCAATTGATTTTCACTGGTGTGTTAAGGGTGTGTTTGCACTTGCCTCTGTAGTTTAAGGCCCTGTTCCACAGCAGAGATATAGTAGGGTGCAGGTAGGGCTCTGTGTTCCTCCAGCAGGGGCTGATGTGTGCCATAAGAAACACTTTCCTTCCTTGAATCTTTTTTGTGATTGCCCTTGGTTCATGGAGAAAAACCGTAAGGAGAATGTAGAACTCCTTAATTTTCTCATCTCTTAGGAACTTTGCCCTCTCTCTGGAATAAACTTGGCCTCCACCAGTATGCCAGTTACATCAGTTGAACCCTTTTTACTGGTTTTCAGTTGCATATGTCTTAGATAAGCCATTGCATATGTCTTATCACTTCCTACAGGCACCTGTCTTTTCTTCGATTTTGGGCTAGTTGGTTGTCCTGCAATTTCATCTTTCAATGGTTTCAAGAATTGTGAATTTATTTGGCTCTGTTACATTATTTGGGTGGAAATGACATTCTTTTGAGTTCTTTATATCCCTGGGTGAAAAATAAATTTGATGTTAATAAAGCATCATTGTAGAAATAATCAGAATTTCATATTTTCTTGCAAATTAACAACAAGGGTTTTATGAGACCTAAAAAAGGAAGATATCCACAAGTAGATGAAGATGTGTTATATTTTGTTCCTAAAATACTTGCAACGAGCTTACTCTCACACTCCAAGTACTGCAACTGAAGGTAGGGTAGATTGCCAAATTCTTTGGAATAGATGAAATGATTTCAAAGCAGTGAGGGGCTGATGTTCTCAATTCATGTTGTACAGGATTATCATTAAGGCATCATGTCATGGTTTAAATAGCAGAATTTTTTTCTTTCTTGGTGGTTCATAAAATAATGATGTGACTTAAAATCAATGGCATTCTCTGTACTGTTAGCAGTGGGGCGAGACTTTGTGTGGGTCCAGTGACAGGCAACTTTCAGATTAGGCACTGAAATTTAAGTGCCTATAAAAATTTTATGTATATATATGCGTGTGTGTGTGTGTGTGTGTGTATGTGTGTGTATGTATATTCATGGAAGGCTGCCATAGTAAGCCTTTCTTATTTGTGATTGTCTTACAATAATTTTATTAATGAGGCTACTATTATAGCTGTTACATTAGAAAATGGGCAAAGAAGTTTCTAATGGCTTGCAAAGTAGCTCAGCTATATTTTCAATCAGGGGAAAGGTAGACTAAAGGCTCACAGACTACATTTCGAAAGTAAGTATTATTGGCATGTAAGAAGTATGGCATGAGACATGGGTAATTTGGGGTAGAAAGGAAGAAAAGAGGTTAAAAGATAAAAATGTCAGTGGATAGAAACTGGAAAGCATCGATGATATTTTAGATCTTTCTTCATATATTGGTATAAAAATAATAAGGTGAGTGTGAATTTATTAGACTGAACTCTGCTACATATGCAAAGGAAATCAAATTCCTTCTTTGACAACTGTATCGCATATAATGCCAGGGAGAATTCTTAACCAGTAAGTTGACCCTGTTCAGTCTGCTTTGTCAAGGAGACATTAGTGTATTGGGGAATTGTGTACATTAGCTTCCTGAAGTAAACTGGTTCATATTTAGAGAAACTATTAACTTACAGAGAGTTCTCTAGAATTTTACCAAATCTTTGTGGTTCTTAACATTTTTTTGTCTGTACAACCCTCTTTCAAAAACTCCATCATAAGTTTCAAGGCAAAAAATGACATTAAATTAAGAGTTGTGTAGAATTGAGTCTCTATTCTTCAAGAAACGTTTGATATCCTTATGTTATGAAATTGTCTTTGATCATTAATTCTAAATAAAATACAAGATTTATCCATGTCACATGTTAGGGAATAAAGTAGAGTTGGGGCCAGATAAATATTTGATTTCCTTGTGTTTAGTTTTATCATTCATAAAAATTCCGAATGAAGAGATATGCCACATGCTAGTGTATTTTTTGTAATGTATTTCTTTGGTAGTATTTTAAATAACAGGGAGTACCAGAAAACTGATCATTATGTAGAGATTTAACCTCAGCTAGCTATTTTATAACCAATGCTTTATTCCAGCTCTATAATTAACATCTAAAATTAACATTTTTCAACATGACTTTAAACATTAGAGAATCTAAGTAGATATAAATACTTAAAGTACTATTGCTTTGCACTTTTTAGGCCTTTCAAAACGGAACTAAAGGCAGTCTCTCTCCACATGAAATATGGCACAGTACATGCTTTGGAACTGTTTTATAGTCTTAAATATTTTTTATGCAATTGAGTATAACTATTTCCATATGTTTATAAAGAGTAAAAGGAGGTAGCCACAGAGATGCTGAAATGTTCTATGTCCCTTTACATTACTAGTCACATAAGAGAACTGGCTCCTTCTTATCTCTGGTCTTTTTATCAGATAAATAGAATTTATTCACTTTCTTTAATACTAACCTGAAGATGATGTTTAATGCACCATAAACAAATCTTACGAATTTTTTGACATGATTAAAATGGTCATAACTATCCAATGTTTCTTGCTGATTGAATCTGCCACTTCTGTTTACCAGGAAAATAAATAACACATGTTTGCTCTCTTTCTAAAAGGTTCCTATTTATTTTGTGGTCATTTCCTACTTATAATATTTCCAGCTTAATTTCATAAATCAGCTTTTATACTTGAAAAAAAGCTTTTATTGTACATTGTCTTCAAATATTTTGTCTTTGAGCTCTGGGCTTTTATTTGATGAAACATTGTTTTCTTTTCTCTTTTCTTTCTTTTATTTTTGAGGCTTGTATTGGAGTTGGATTTTAAAAAGTGAAACAGCTGCATGCCTTACACATGAATAGGCAGTATTTAGCTGTCTGAGATTTTTTTCCTCCACTATATTAGCAATGCTTGTGTCTAATTTATAGATGTCAAACAAAGAAAAACAAAATTTACCGGGCATTTGTCTGTCAAAGGGCTCATTAAGATGAACAAGCATGCAGAATAAACCGTCTAACAAGAAAACTCCCATTGTTATCATTTCTTAAGTCATGGATGCCATGAGTAATGTTATTTATGCGTCCCTTCCAGTGATTTAGGGCCTGTATAAAGTTCAATGAACATGGCTAAATGATATCTTCAGTAGATAAACTTCTACTCTGTCATGCACTCTGTGCCATATGCTTGACATACATTCATACTGAGAGTCAAGGCCTGTTTCTATACCACCACGATTGTATTAAAATATGAAGCATCTTGGGTACATACTTCAGGGCATATCTCAAATTCACCTCCTTTAAGGAGCTTTCCTGTTATCTATGTTTGATATGATCCCAAATCTGTATATGCTATATGTTCTGCCTTGTGTTATTATCATTTGTAGGGTTGTCTTATTTCTACCACATGTGATCCTTCTCATCTTAACATTCCTGCTCCCCTTCTAGGAATATATATCTCTTGGTAATAGTTCTGCAATCTAAGGCAAAGGTTAAGGGTAGATGTGCTCTATCTATGGAGCTGAAGTAGCTAGTCAATGTTTCTTCCACTTGATAGCATGAGAGCTTAGCTCAGCTTGGAGTCAATGTCATACATTTACTTCAAAGCTGGGGCCCATGAAGGGAATGCACTCAATAATGGGCCAACAATCATTTTACTTTGTCAGGTCCTAAACCATGAGGTCTGCAGTTTTAAGTTAGTCTTGCTATAAATGAGGTTCCTTATCGTCAAAAGAGAAAATAGTCTTACATAATAATTTCCCATTTCTCTAGAAATTAGTTAAATTTGCAGCTTGGCATACAGGCTTTTGCTGTCAAAGTGGACACAATTATATGAGATTCCAACAGAAGACTATATATAGGGTGCTGCTAAATGGTGCTAGTATCGATCATGTCAGGTACCCTGTAATATTATGTATTATAAGAGAGATATATATATACTTATTTAGCTATAATAACCCTATAAGGTAGTGTCATTCATCATTCTCATTTTATCCACAGGTACTTGAGGCTTGGTCTCATAAATTAGTGAATAATGGTGTTGGACTTCAAATCTAGGTTTGTCTTACTTGAAAATGCACACTCTTAATTACATTAAGCTGAATTCCTACTAAATTTAATTGTAGATCTCTCATTTTTAGAAATCTAAACTTAGTTCAAATTCATTTTTGTGAAGGAAGAGGCCGTGTTGGCCTTATTTGTAAATGGGACTGGCAATTTAAATTATATTCCATAATCAAAATAATCTGCAGCAACTGCCTTTTGCATTTCTAATGGGGCAAAAGAAGATTCTGTGAATTATGTAAACTTGACTTATTTAATAATTAGTGAGTTGCATGCTGTGGATATTCTGTCAATACACACACACACACACACACACACACACACACACACAATGGAAAACTAAGGTGTTTTAATCTTTTAGAAGCTTATATCAAAAAGTTTTTGGAAGAAACCAAGAAAACCGTATAAGCATGATTTAAGATGGGCTGAAGAGAGGAGTGTCCTTTATGGAAGATTGAGGGAGGAGCATTTTCAGGGCAAGATCAAAAAGATAAGATTGCTCTGAAGGGCCCTAGTGAGGTGTCATAATTCACCCTTGATATCGGGTGATATCGATAGGGTGATATCATTTTGACTATAACAATTGAATAGTAACCTGGATTGTATCGCCAGCTGTTATCAGCCAACTTGGTCATGCACAACTATTTTGTTTTTGTAATTAATGTGTGCCACTAACAGTTAGTTCAAGTGTTAGATACTTGTCCACAATCTCCAACCAATATTCTTATCTTTATCCCTATGCTCTACCTTTTTGTTTTCTTCTACACATGAAATTCCCCTGTTCCTGTCTAAAACCAATTCATGACTTCTTCCCTACAAAAGACATTGTTCCAGAAATTCTTCCCTCCTTCTTTTGCTTATTATTTTTAACTCTCTTCATACAAAGTTGCTCTTATTTCTCCCTGCTCACACTTTCCCTGCCATGTATTGATCCAATCATTAGATAGAGTAGATAGAGAGCAAATGACAACATGATTTATTTGTGAGAAAGATGATGTACATAAAAGAAGTAAATATTTTGACATTTGGGACTGATAAAATTGATAAGGCCTTTTAGTGAGTTAGGGATGAAAAGAGACTTTAAGCTTAAGTGATTGATTATTGTAGGTGTAATATATCGATACAAATTTTCATTGAGAAGTAAAAAAAATCACCATGTCAGATGTTTCTTCATATCTCTGCTCAAATAGTCATGGGAAAATACTCCTGAAAAATATACTATTACTTTGATAAAGGTGAAGATAAGAGGTTTTTAAGTGAATGGCATAAAATAATGGATAATTCTTTCATAAGTATACTACAAGGGAGTGGAAAAATTCCTGAAGCCACAGATTGTCTTGGAGTTAAAAAGTTTAGGACTTCCAGTGACTGGTAATGTCAGGAGTGGTAGGACATGTGAACAACTAAGGAAATCTATCAGAATAAAGATTAGCTTTCAAGATGTGTTGGTGATGTATTTGGAATATGCCTGGATGTAAGACCACGCTGCAGGTCTGGGGCAGCTGTGTCTGTTGCACTTGGCAATGACACTGGACAATTGAATCTTCAGTGCTTCTGAGAGCCAGATGAGCCCCAGAAAATGGATGCAATGAGAAACCCAATTTCTGAAATTTAGCAGTAAAAATAAAGATTAAAGGATAGATATAGCCTACATACGAAAAAGGCAAAATTATTCCATTTCTCAATCTGTAGATATTTGCTGAGCATCTATGTGTTATAAATAAAAACTGTGAGAGATAAAAAATGTATAAAATAAATGGCTTCTGTTTTATTATATATGTCAGTGCATGAGTATTTTCACTGAGCTAATCAGAGAGTGTTATAAAAGTAAAAACTAAGTTCTTTAGCACTTATTGAGCAGCTACTGTGTGCTTGATAATATTCTAGGCATCTGTCCTTGAATCATCTCATTTAATTATTACAATAGTTGTAAAATGCTGGTGTTAGTATGTACCTTCATTTCCACAGAAGGAGGTCAGGTCACTCATCTAAAGTAAGACAATCTTGCATTTATCAAGTTTCAAAGGAAAAAGTGTTCACGGCAAACAGATTGTCGAAGATTTAAGTCTCATATTGGGCAGTGAAGAATGAGATAAATAGAAAAGGGAAGCAGAAAGATACTAGAGGTTGGGGTAGAGAAGGAATATTGAGGGCCATGAATAGATGAGCCTGGTGGTAAGAGAGCTTATGTGCAGAACCAAATGAAAAATACATTTGGAAAGTGAAGTTTAGCCTAAATTACCATGGGTCTATGTACTTTTAAACACATCTCTCTTACCTATCTCTCATCTACTTTTTCATTTCCATTGAGAGGAAGGTGAATTTAGTTCCATATTATCTATTTTATAGTTGTTTGGTTGATGAAAGATCAAAGATGAAAAAAGGATAATTTTGGTTTCACATTCTATATCTTAAAGCAACTTGATTTTATAAAAAGATGCCCAAGCTACGCTATTTGGATCTGGTTCATAATTTGTGCCTAATATAGTCTACACCTCAGATATGTATGCACATAAAGCCAATTCCAAGCAACTTTAAAGTAACACAGGAAATTCAGGTTAACATTTGTCACAGTTTCCAATGGCAACAGCCTCTTCTATTTAACTTGTGATGAAATGAAAATGCTATACCTCATTTTCTCTCTCTTAGTGTGATGCCTTCTTCTTCTGTCCTAGCCAAAAATCTCACAAACTTGGACATTGTAAAGAATACTCTCTTCCTGGCCTTTATTGTGAGATACTGAGGACTGTTTTCTGTAAAGGACTTAAAAAATATGCATTTAAGAGATATGATGAATGTTGCTCAGTGGTAAATCTTTGTATAAAAATGTGTTAAATTTTAGTCATTTTCTGTGGGATTGTAGCATCAGCAACTGGCATGCGATGAATCAGACTGATGATTCCAGTCCTTTGCAAAGCAGACAGCATGATATAATGGCACTGAAAAAATCTCCCTTGGCAACTTTTGTAGCCACGAAGTGCAAAAGAGGTGTTAGATATTACTATACTTGGAAAGAGCAAGAGTCCTCATTTCAACTATTGAAATTATTTGAAGCCCTCTTTTACTATTTCCTTTAGTGCTGATAATGTGGATACCATCACATTTGATCTCCTGAGCAAGGCAGCCTTACCTTACTTTTCTGTGGGGTTCTGGAGCCCTTCAGAAGTTTAAGAACCTTTTCTATAAAGGACTGTTTGAGCAATATATGTCCAGATACATTTTTTCCTTTGTACACATTCAACCTTGCCAAGTATCATTTCAAGAACTGAATGTTTAGTTTTTTTACAACTGCCATAATCTTGCTGGGAAGGTCACCTTCTGTGAAAGCTGAATAGATATGATTTCTTCAAGAAAAAAATTAAGGTGAGTTATAAAATCATAATTTTAAAGGAGATGTACATGTTACAGAAGTCACATAAAGCAATTTGTAAGCAAGAAGTTCTAAAGGCTGTCAGAATATGTTGATTCAGAAGTTTCAGGGATTAATTGACCACCAGGAACTTTCATGAATCTAGCAGTGGATCTCCAAAGTGATAAATGCTAGCATTGAAGTGTTAACTTAGTTATATTGGAGCATACAGCAGAAAGAGACTAATTCCAACTGACTTCACATAATCATCTTTTGCCTGATTATATGAAGCTATTGACTATTATAGAAGTGGGAAATCTGTTCTTAGCCACAATTTGTCTTTAGCAGCCAAGTATACTTTTTCTAATCCTAACCAGGCCAAATCTTAGAAAACAAGTTGCAGAAGTCATGTGGGTTAGACTCCTGGCAAGTAGCACCTGCACCAGGTTACTCCAACAGCCATCTAGGTGACAGAACCACCTTGGGGCCAGTTATAAAGATGATTGTGTTCTCTCTAGCTGCTATTCTAGTTTGCCATTCTGCCTTCCATAAAGCCTTCCTTCTATTTGTATTTTTGTAACTATGGAATATATAATTTCGAAAGATTTCTCTTATGTTCCTCATTTATACTCTTTAATACATCCAGGCACATTATACAGGCTTTTCAACATTATTCAATAATGTTAAGCTTACTGTTAAGCTTACTGCTATCTAAATAGTCTTTTTGTGATATTGATATTTTCAGTGTTAACTGATATTTCATTGTAATGATTAATAAATATTCTTTCAAATTTAAAGGGGACTTTTCAAAGTAAAGTGCTTTCTATATTTATTGTAAGAAATACTTCAAAAGCCCAGTTCTTGAGGAAGACTAAAAGGTACTATATGCAATTTCTTAATCTCTTCTTTGGGCATTCTATAAGTTGGGGTAGTCTAATTGCTTCAACATGTACCAAATCTCAATTAATTAGGATCATGCAATTTTATGTCTTGCTCGTAAGACAGTTTAATGTAAGTTTTTTGGGGGCAGCCTTTTATATATTGATTTAGGAATTCAACTTCTTTCTAATCTTTGGTGCTACTATCCTTTAGAGTCTCATAGGCCTCTGCCTAATCTTTTACCCCCAGCAAACAAATGGGTGAAGAGACAGAGCGTGTGATCCTATGGGAGGATATTTATGGACCAAGCCTACAAGAGAGGCTTATCACTTCCACCCATGTTCAATTGGCCCGAACTCGGACTTACATCTTCACCTACTTATAAGGGAGGCTGGGGAATGTATAGTTGTATTCCCAAAATAAAGGAAAACAGAAAAACTAGATATATTCTACTATAGGCACTCATCTTGGATTTGTAAACTGCTTATATTTTTGATATTGAACATTTTTCATTAAATTTTGCTTTTATATTATAGTATCTTTATACTGCAGTATGAGCTTCAAATGAAATAACTTCACAATTCAATCTTTGTAAATATTTTAATGACAGCCCTCTTACCTAGTAAAACATGTATATTCTCAACTTCTGATAAGAATGAGAACTTTTCTTTCAAAGGGTAATGGGTGTTCCTTATGTGTAAGAAGTTGTGTTAATCTTGGGGCAGACTATGAACTTACTGATGATTTTTTTTTTTTTTTTGACAAGTCTCTCTTCTGCGTCTTTCTAAAGGGTTCACAATTTGCTGAACTTCCTGCCTGAAGCAGGTGCCCATTGTCTTAGCATTCCCTCCTGCTTATCTAAGGAACTTCATTCTGGGCTTTCATGCTTGCCCCACCTATTAATGGATATTGACATGAATGGGTATTTACTCCTCTTTGTGTTTTAATGTTGGCTTTCTGGAGTTATAATTTCTTAAGCTGTTTCCCCTAGTGCCTCCCAAAAAGCACTGATTGCCATGAAATGTTACTAAGTGTTTCTTTTACACAGATGCACAAAAACATACATACATAGACACACATATGTCCATAAAATTACATATATTCTACGACCCACTAAATTTGGTAACCACTGATGTAAACTAAATTAAGCAGATTTCTCTTTTAAAATATTTCTTAAAGCTCATATTATGTCAATGTACATTTTGACTCTCCAAGAGTTACAAGAATTACAAATAATACGTGGTGTTTCTCAAATTTATTTGAGCCTGAAAACTTTCTTTTTAACACCAAGGCACTAGTCTACAGAAAAACGCTGGGAAATACTGCCTGACTCCATGGGAATTGTCCTTATATCAAATGTATAGATGCTGCAACAGACTTGTGCAAGTGAGAATTGGGGCACAAAGCATTTTGTTAAAAAAAAGCCCATCTGCAATGGGATATTTATTCTTTTTTTTTCTGCTCAGAATGAATTACTTCATTTGAAGCATACTTTGTTCCCAGTGACATTATAGTCAAGGAATATGTTATTGTGATCTACAAATTTAATTTCTATTAAGAAAAATTATAGATATTTTTGTGAATTGTATAAGCAACAGTTACTTAATGCTTCCAAGAGGAATCAAGAAACTCTGACTCTTCTTCTATTGTCCACATCTCCTCGGGAGATAAAAAAGATGCACATTTTATTTTTATGGTGAAGGGAGACACTAATGTACTTGAAGAAGCTTTTTTCTCTGAAGAAGGAATTCTAATGACTAGTTGGGAAGGGAACAAACTGTTGGTATTCTTTTGAATCTAAGCAACAAAGTTTTGGTGGAGGACTTCAAATCATATGCTATTTGTAACCAAAATTATGGGAAATGACATTAAAAATATTTTCTGACCTACAGTGTAATTTTAAGTCCCAATGTTGTTTGTTAAATATCTTTAATTTGGATGGAATTATTTAAATTATTAATTCTCTGCCCAATTTTTTTATATATAAAATTACTGCAAATAAAATTTTCTTGTTCTTTGGTCAGCAAGCAGGGTTTTCAGTATTAGGAAACTAATCAAATGCAATTCGACCCGGAAAAAAATATTGAATTAGAAACATTTTATTTTTTCTTTGTGAAAATGTTGAGAACTTTCTCTTTAATGCACTTTCCCAAATCTCCTCTGGCAGGAGATTATATATATTTGAATAAAGATGAACATTCAAAGATTTTTTTTAAACCACATACTGTAATTTCACCAGTGGGCTAAACAGAGTCTATTGGAGAAAACTTACCCTGGGGCTTTAGATCTTGCATCCCATCTTAACAAGAGACTAAACAGTGAAAACCACTCCTTTGTTAATCATTGGGCAGAAAGGAGGATAAATGATAAACAGTGACAAAGTATAATTGTGTCTGTTTCTTGGACATCAATTGATGCCATGCCAGCCAAACTGAGGCATTTTAAAATGACATGCTTGTCGACATCAAAGAGTCTAGGCAAAGGTTAAATATGTGATAGGGATATCTTTAGCTTTGTATTGGCCACTGAAATTTCCCTTTAGTTACCAGAAGAGGAAACATTGCTGACTTACTCACTTAGTTAACATGGCAGATAGGTACATACAAATAGCATGTATAATAAAAATCCATACCATTAGTGGTTTTACTTACATGTTTCTCACAAATTCTAATACTCTATTTTAAATGTCTAGGCAATTGATTTTTTTTATAGATACCTTCTTGACTAGCTATCAAAGTCCTGTCAGACAATATGTGACTATACAAGAGCAAGAATGGCTAAAGAAAATAATAAAGCATTAAATTACGTGAACTCATTGCAAATGTGTAAGAAACCATTATGTTATTATAGTTCATCATTAGCCAAATTTGGTCAGTTGGATATCGGATTTCCTTCTTATCTAGTCTTTGATTATATTAGATCTTTTCTTTCAGAAATTTTGTTTTGAGGATTCATAATTTCACATCTTCATGAGAAAATAAGGAACTTTATTCTGCTCTATTCTGACTTACAATTTGGAACTAATTCCTCTAAAAATGAGACAATCCATAAATCGTAGTAGAAAGAAAACTTTCATCTTTTAAAAAATAGAATGTTGCAAAAGTAGCTAATGAAATATTAGTAGGTAAAAAAATATTTTTTTTTCCTAAAAATCAGCAATCACACTGCTTGAAAACAGATTATAACTTTATGTGGAAATCCTGGAGATATCAGAACATGCACAACATTTAATTATTTTATTGACATGTTAAATGTATACATACATACAAGTGAGTGATTCATAAGTATACTGCTCAATAATAAACACAAAGTGAACACACTAGTATAACCCCCACTCAGATCAAAATGCAGAGTATCACTAGCACCTTAGAAGTATCTGTCTTCCCGTCTAGGACTATTTCTCCAGGAAACCACTCTCTTGATTTTATTTTTATTTTCTTAATTTTTAAAAAAAATTTAAATTTTTATTATTTTTATTTTTATTTTATTTTATTTTATTTTTTTGAGACAGAGTCTCGCTCTGTCACCCAGGCCAGAGCGCAGTGGTGCGATCTTGGCTCACTGCAACCTCCACCTCCTGGGCTCAAGCGATTCTTTTGCCTTAGCCTCCCTAATAGCTGGGATTACAGGTGCCCACCATTACGCCCAGGTAATTTTTAGAATTTTTAATACAGACTGACTGTGTTGGCCAGGCTGGTCTTGAACTCCTGACTTCAAGTGAATCTGCCCGCCTCAGCCTCCCAAAGTGCTGGGATTACAGGTGTGAGCCACTGTGCCTGGCCCACTCTCTTGATTTCTAATACCATGTGCATTGTAGATAGTGGCTACCACTTACACCAAGATTCTAACAGCATTTTTACTTTCTATACATCAAAAAGTTTTGTAAATAAAATCTTAACATTTTGGGTTTTTTAAAAGTGCTTTTCTTTTCAATGAACTTTTTTAAATGTTAGGACATTTTATGGAGTAAGTGCCAAAAAAGTATTTTTAAGAATTTAAGTGAAATAAACATGCTATTCTTTGGCTTTAAATAAATAAATAAGAGTCATATAGACTCCACTTACTTTTCCCAGCACCATGTCGTTGGTTGTTTCATATATTTCTAATGTAATTAGATTCTTTTATCACAGTTTGCATTCCATCATGGGTTACTCTGACATCCTAAATGATTTTTTTTAAAAATTGGCTTGCGTTAAGGTTCAATTTTTTTTGGGTTGTAAATTCTGTGGATTTTGACAAATACACAGTGTCAAGTATCCACCATTATAGTATCATACATAATAGTTATACCACTGTAAAAACAACCCCTGTGCTTCACCTATTCAATCTTCCCACTGACTCACCTCCCCACATTGAGCCCTGGAAACCAATGATCTGAGTATACTCTGCATAGTTTTGCTTTTCCCACATTTCATATTAATGGCAAAATAGAGTACACTGCCTTTTAAGAGTGGTTTCTTTCCTGTACCTATATGCATTTGTGATCCACCCATTTCTTGCCTGGCTTGCTAGCTCGTTCTTCTTGATGAGTAGCATACCATTGTATAAGCATGCCACAGTTTATTCATCTCCAAGGTTGATTTTTAACTTTGTCCTACCCACCAACATTTATGGAGTGGCTATTCTAAGCCCAGTGTTGTGTTAGTTATTACAGGGAACACAGAAGAAGAATAAAGACTCTACTCTCAAGGTGAATATAATCTTATTAAAAAACAAGGATTACTATAGGAAAAAAATTAAATATGTGAGGCAATAGGTGAAAAATGGTCAGATGAGGTACATTCATTAATGTAACAAATGCAAGTAGAAAGAGAGAACGCACTATGACCTGGAATGCTCTGGGAAGCATTAATACAGAAAAATTACCTTAAAAATAAATGTATGGAAATTCACCTTAAAACAAATTGAGATACCACTATGTACCCACTAGAATGGCTAATATTAAAAAAGACTGATAACACCAAATATTGGCAAGGATTTAGAGCAACTGGAACTTTTATATGTTGTTAGTAGGAATGTAAAATGGTAAAACACTTTGGAAAATATATCTGGCAGTTTCTTATAAAACATATACTTATAAAATATGTAGTTATCATTTGAGCTAGCAGTTCTACCCTTATGTATTTGCCAAAGAGAGATGAAAAAATGTATCCACTGAAACTCCTGTATAAAATGTTCATAAAGCTTTATTCATAATAGCACCAAACTCTAAACTGCCCAGTTGTTCATCAATAGGAGAAAATATGAAAAAAACTGTAGTATATTCATACAATGGAAAATTATTTAGCACTAAAATGGAAGCACTACTGATATATGCAGTAATATAGATGAATATCAAAATTTTTACTTTGAATACTTACAAAATATAACACACACAGTATATTTCATTTACATGAAGTTCTAAAAGAGGTGAAGCTAATATTCAGTGAAAGAAATTTGAATGATGGTTGCTTTGAGCCTAGGGATAGTGAATCACTGGAAACAGACATAAGAAAACTCCCTGAGGTTACCGTAATGTTCTTTATCATTATAAAAATTTAATTTCACAAATGTATGCATTTGTCAAATGGTACACTTAAAATTTGTGCATTTCATTTTATACAAATTTAACTTCAAAAAAAGTACTGTAAAAATATTAAACTCTGTGATAAATGCAAAAGTATTTTGGGGGGAACGTACTGATGCTTGAAACTTTGCAAAGCATTAAAGTAATATGCATTGATAGATGGATAGAAGTATAAACGGATGTATGAACATGTGATAAAACAAGTATATCAAGTTTTAATCAGAGAATCTACTGATGCATATATGAATATTTGCTGCAAAATTTTTTGAAATTTACTCTATGTTTTAAAATTTACATTAAAAATGTTAGGAAAAAACCCAGAATCTAACCAGCTTTGTACTACCTCCTCTGCTACCCCTGGGCTGTGCCACAGTCATCTCTTTCCTGGAATGCCGCATTGATTTTGCCGCTTGTGTCCCTACTTCTGCCCCTGCCCTTCTGCAATCCAGTCTCATCACAGCAGCCAGATTCTTTTGGGAATGTGAGATGATGTTAAACGTACTCCTAGCAATGATTTACAAAGGCCTGTGTGATCTTCTCTTTCTGTCAACTCCCTGATCTCCTCTTCTCATACTTTTCCACAATACAGCTCCTCGAACCAAACCTTCCGTAATGTTCCTCCAGCAGGCTAGACATGCTCTTACCTTGGGACTGTTTCTGCTTGAGATGGTCTTTGTTCACGTATCTTCATTTAGATTATTCAATTCTTTGCCCATATCTTGCCTTCTCAATGAGGTTTACTCTGATCACTCTATTCAATAAAACAAATTGTAACCTGATCACAGTATTTCCAATTCCCTTTATTCTGTTCATTGTTTTATTTTTTCCATGGCACTTATAACTTTCTAGCATATGACGTAATTTATTATTATAATATTATTCCTCTGTTAGAATGTAAATTATACTACAGTGGCATCTTTATCTCACTGACGTATGTAGCCAAGTACCTAGAAGACTGTCTGGTATGTAGTAGACTCTAAATAATATTTGTTTAAAAATGTAGTAATGAATAAAGTTGGACTTGAAAGACAGAAAATCTTTTTCTATTTTTTGGAAAGGAGAACTACTTTTCTTAAAGCAACAAATGTTTATTGCAGAAAAATTATATCAAGGAAGGCAAAAACAAAGCAAAACAAAAACTTCATAAGCAAACCAAGCAGCTGCTATCTTTGCGATAACTTGATGTATATTTATTTCCTGTAATCCCAGAATCTTGGGCAGCTCAGGCAGGAGGATCATTTGAGGTCAGGAGTTTGAGATCAGCCTGGGCAACATAGGGAGACCCTGTTGCTACAAAAAATGTAATAAATAAATAATAAATAAAATAAAATAAAATGTGATGTTTATTATACATACAAATTGTTGATAGCATATATTTTTGCAGAACTATTTCTATATAAATATATGTATTAAAATTATATTACTTGCTTTTTTCTTAATACCATGCTTTATTTAGCATATTTCTGCAATAATACACTTGAGCAGCATCATTTTAATGAGTTTGTTACTTTATCTTCTGTTGGTCATTTAGATATTTCCAGTTTTGTAGTACTCAAAATATTTTGATGAGCATCCATATAGCTTAATCTTTGGACACATCTTTAATACTTTTTTAAGATAAACTCCAGAAAATGGAGTCACTGTATCTGAGGATAAACATTCTAAGGCTCTTAATAGGTATTATTAAATTTTCTCCTCATAAGGTCTATAAAAGCTTATGCTTACCAGTTTACCAGTAGTGTAGGGGCTTTCCCTTTCCATGGAAAGACAGTAGGATTTAGATATGTGAAGAGATAAAGGAGGGTATCCTGCTGACATGAGTATCACATGCAAAAGCCAGTAGACAGGAAAGGCTGTGCCATGCTCTGGGAACAAGAATCTCTGCCTGGCCCATAGGGCACCTTCACCACGGGAGACTATCCAAGGCAGCTAGGGCTGCCAGAACAAAATACCACAGACTGGGTGGCTGAAACAACAGAGATTTATTGTTTCACTGTTCGAAGACTAGAAGTCCATGATCATAGTGTTATGAGGTTTGGTTCCTCTTGAGGCATCTCTCCTTGGCTCGCAGATGACAGCTTCTTCCTGTGTCTTCACATGGCCGTTCCTCTGTGTGTGCACATCCTGGTGTCTTTTGTTCTTATGTCTAGCAATACTAGACATACTGAATTAGGGCCTCACCCTATTGGCCTTATTATAACTTAATAACCTTTATGAAGACCTATGACAATTCAACCGATAACAGAGAACCTGGGAGAAAGCATCCAGAGGGTCTCAAAAGCTTCTCTTCAGTCCAGAACTGAGCTGATTCATAAATAGGGAGTTTTGACCAATATTTTCATGTATCTGGATCAGTTGGATCTGAATGCAGCCCATTGAACACATTTCCAGTTTTGCCTCACCAACCATTAATTACAGCCTCTAATACTTACTTCTTATTGCAATTCAGTAGGAAAAAATACAGCGTGAGCAGAAACCTGCCAAATTCAACATGTCTGAAATTGGGCCCCCTGAAAAATAAATACTATTAAGAGCAGCATTGTTCCTTTAGGGAAATGGGGAACAGCTTTGCACACAGTTGGTCCATTTGAGGCTGGGTTACCACCGAGAGAAATTTCCGTGACACGCTCATGTTCCTTAGGTTCTTCTTTTTCTCCTTTTTTTTTTGACATTTTTTGGGCAGATATTTCTCTACTCAGAAGACATTCAAGTCTGGGAGGATAAACATCTCTCTTGACAATCTTGAGAAACAGAAAAAGTCAATTGGTTCCTTCAGGAAGCGAAAGGATTTGTTTGGGGCCTTGGAGAAGCAGAATTATGAAAATTATTCATGATTTTTATACTTTCACGAGTCTCATTGTTATATGGCCAGAGTCCATATAACAATGAGACTCATGACATCTTTTTGGATGTTCTCAGATTCAATTTCTATTCTATGCCTTTGCATCCTGCCTTAAGCCAGGTATGTAGGAGTTGCATATACTTCAACTGATTAAATATTAACTTGATGCTTTATGCAATGCATCTCAGAATTGCCCATCTTCAGAGAAGAAAAAAATATTTATACATTGGTCCTTCTCTTTTATTGGTCATAAAGGTGCTCCATGGACTTTTGAGCTGCAAACAGATGTCAAAGGTTCTCAAGGCACCAGTGAAACCCTAGAGAAACAAGCAAGACGCATCTGGTCAGGTGCTGTCAGGTTAGATCTAAGTAAAAGGAGTCAAAGTAGATATATAATTGATCATCACAGAAGCAGGTGGGATAAGAATGTTGATCCCAAGAACATTTGAAGTAATGCACAGGAGTCCAATAAAACAGGTTAATAATTGAAAGCAAAATAATTATTAGATAGTAAATTATATGAGAAAAATGCAAAACACTGTGATAAAAGTTATCTTTGACTACTCCATTACCGTCAATAATATTTAACGTTTCTTTTGCTTACAACCCACCAGAAAACATATTTCAGCCCCAGGGTGCATGCTGTGAATGGGGTGCTTGAGCATATGTTTCCCTAGAAAATTCAACTTGCTTCCCATTGAAGCCATGGACTCAAATATGAGTTTGAGTACTTTTAGAATATGCACTCCCCACCCCCTAAGCACCCCTCCCTGCCAAATCTGATTAACATTTCCCAGATGGGAAGTGTGCCTGGAGTATTTGCAGGTTAAAAATGAGTTTTTAGGTTAAATGAACTTTATGTTATTGGAGCAACTTTTAAATTCAGCAAGTGACAAGGAATTAGCCAAGTGATAGTGCTCTTAAAATAGCCCAATTATAATGAAAAATGTAAAGCACTTTTTATTAGAGGATAAAAGTGTAAACAGTTCATTTCCTGAAAGGCAAGCGAATATTATAACAAATTTTATTGAATGTTTAAGTTCAAGTTTCAGTTATTGTCATGTTGGTGTGTTTAATGCCTAACTGTTAATTATGAAATTATTGCAAGTTAGGAAAATATTAAATACTTCCTTACTTCACACAATACTATCTCCATACTTCCAACATCACTTGCTGAGCTGTTTTCAACTTTATCTTTCTAAGATAATTTTTAACCCACTTTTATATAGACTTTCCCCCCAAGAACCAGAAAGAACTGAACTTCTTCCCTAAGCTGGTTGTGGTGTTAGAGCAAATGAAAACCAGTTTTCAGTGTTTATATGGTCAACTTCTCTCATTTACTCCCATAACCCTTAAGCATTAACCAGAAGTCTTGAAATATACTTGTCCCATTTTTTTATGGCTGCATAGTATTTCATGGTGTATATGTGCCACATTTTCTTAATCCAGTCTATCATTGTTGGACATTTGGGTTGGTTCCATGTCTTTGCTATTGTGAATAGTGCTGCAATAAACATATGTGTGCATGTGTCTTTATAGCAGCATGATTTATAGTCCTTTGGGTATATACCCAGTAATGGGATGGCTGGGTCAAATGGTATTTCTAGTTCTAGATCCCTGAGGAATCGCCACACTGACTTCCACAAGGGTTGAACTAGTTTACAGTCCCACCAACAGTGTAAAAGTGTTCCTATTTCTCCACATCCTCTCCAGCACCTGTTGTTTCCTGACTTTGTAATGATTGCCATTCTAACTGGTGTGAGATGGTATCTCATTGTGGTTTTGATTTGCATTTCTCGGAAATCATCATTCTCAGTGAACTATCGCAAGGACAAAAAACCAAACACCGCATGTTCTCACTCATAGATGGGAATTGAACAATGAGAACACATGGACACAGGAAGGGGAACATCACACTCTGGGGACTGTTGTGGGGTGGGGGGAGTGGGGAGGGATAGCATTAGGAGATATACCTAATGCTAAATGGCGAGTTAATGGGTGCAGCACACCAGCATGGCACATGTATACATATGTAACTAACCTGCACATTGTGCACATGTACCCTAAAACTTAAAGTATAATAATTAAAAAAAGAAATATACTTGTCCCAGTTTTCAGCAGTATTAATTTTATAGAAGATGAAGAATATCTGTACTTTTCCAGTACTCTTGGAAATACTGTTCTGAACGTTTGTTTCCTCGAAGGTGGGTTGTAGATTAATATCTAACTATCTATCAATCATGAAAAGATAGTGAATTTTAAACCAAAATCATTTAGACCTGATTAAATTAAGAATGTGTGTTTGGAAAAGTATGGAATTAAAACTAGAACACTTATTTAATTAATTCATTGTCTAATATAATGTAAATAATTTTTAATTAGTAACTAAAAGATTCTTACATCTTATTATTTATAAAACTTGTTCAACATTAGAAACTGGACATCTAAGCTTCTTGTAAATGTTAATATACTCAAAGACCTTTGCTATGTTCACTTGTCATTTGAGTTTATAGGAAAGATTATTATTAAAACTAATATTTTTTCTTGGAAAATGAGTACCGTTATTGCCATTTGATAACTGGTTTCTACACACTCTGCATTATCAGTATAATTTCTCATAACACTCTTCAGCATATCACAGTTAGCTTTGAATCAAGCTTGGAGAACACTGGTGTAATATCAGTTTCAAATTAACAAATTATGTGATGGAGCAAAGTTTCGAAGAGACCTATTAGAATTTAAAAGTAATTTATTTTTTAAAAGTTCTTTAGGAATGCTAGATTTTCAAAAAAAAATTGTGTGTATTGTTTTAAGGCACAAATATTTTTATAACTGTTCTTGAGGCATGAGTTTAAAATATGTAAAGAGAAACTAGATGAGATTTATTTTGTAAATTTATGGTCTAAGGAATAATTTTTTAAAATACGTTTTTCTAGAGTAAAATTTGTAAGCTCGGCATGGTGGCACATGCCTGTTGTCCTAGCTACTTGAGAGGCTAAGGCAAAAGGATTGCTTAAACCCAGATGTTCCAGTCCAGACTAGACAACATAGCAAGACCTTGTCTTAAAAAAAAATTACATAAAAGAAGCTACAAGAAAAGGTTTTTTATGTCTTCTTGACCCTATACACTTTGGCTTGCTTACCAGAACTTTGCTAAGCATTTTAAAGACTGTTAAGAATTTTTGAGGGAAGCAGTAATGGGGATGAAATTTATCCTCCTGGATTAAACAACTGAAAAGACCCAGACAAAATCTGTGAAAAAAGTGGATTTAGATAGTGGAAAGCAAGCAACTCCGGAGAGTGAGCCCTCAGATAAGCTGTCCCCAGTTTCTCACTGCATTAGAAACGCAGCAATCCAAGGAGGAGAAACCCCCCAAATTTCAGTGTTCTCTGTAAGTTGAGGAGACAGTTTAAAATGCATACAGTGGCTAGACTTTGGGCAGTGTACTGGAGAGAAGAGAGCTGCACAGAGAAAGATTGAAATCTGGACTGAAGTTTTGAGCTGAATATTGTTCATGCTCCACATGCATGTGAAGAAACTACACGAGGCGTGGAAAAGACCCACCAGAAGGGATCAGGCAGAGCCCACACATGGCTGGGAATCAAAACCAGAGAAAGACATTACAAGTTTAAAAAATTATAGGATAATATCCTTCATAAACCTAGATGCAAAATATTAAATTAAATTCCACAATATATAAAAAGAATAATAGATAATGACCAAGTAGGGTTTATCCCAGAAATACAAGGCTGGGTTAACACTTACAAATCAATCAATACAATTCACTATACTAAAAGAATAAAAGAGAAAAATCATAAGATCATTTCAATTGATGCAGGAGACTCTTTTGAGAGAATTTAATATTCTCTCAAATAATATTTCTCAGTAAACTAGGAATAGGAGGGAATTTCCTCAATCTGATAAACGGGACTACAATAGTTATACATGATCAGATTAAAACCTTTCTGTCACTATTTGGAACAAGGCAAGAAAGTGTGTTTTCACCATTTCCATTCACCATTATAGTGAAGGTCCTTGCTGGTGCTATAAGACAATTAAAAGAAATAGAAGGCATTCACATGCAGAGTATCAACATTCTTTTTTTTTTTGTGAGCTAATAAAATTCTGTTTATCAAGAAATGAGCATAAGGATAGCAAGTACTTTTGTTTAATGAAACCCTAATTTGTTTCTAGTGGAAGATGAATGCAGTTCTCCTTTTTATTTTTGCAAGTTTAAATTTCCTCTTCCTCATTAGATAAAATAAAGAGATAAATGAACTTCATAGTGGTACTTTGCCAAATTAACCTTTTTTTCCTTCTACCAGTGAATGCTTTTGAAAGGCTGATGTCAAATAATATCTATGTTATACAGTCTGTTTCATAAAGCCTGTTAATATTGATCAAATAAGTATTTTCATATTCTTATATGGCAGTTAGCCTGCCAATTTTTTGGCTAGCTCTATAATATCTAGTATATTCTTATAGACATAATAACTGCCAGGAAAATGTTTGGCCAGACCTCATTCAAGTAAGGGAAAGGATATTCATGATTATGTGACATGTATATTTAGAATATAATATTTCAAGTTAGATTTGGCAAGAAAACAGTCATGCACTAAAACATGTGAGATATCTTGAATCCTTTTGGAAAAACCCTCAAAGGAAAATAATTTAAGAGCTACTAACATTTCTCTCAGCTCTGACTTCTCAATAAACTTTTGGTACAACATTTGCATTTTACTTGACTGGCTTCCTTTCTACATGAACTTTCATTAAACATTCTTCGCTTTCCAAGTGTTCTTTGTCATTAAAAAAAAACTGGGTAATTTACATTTTCAGATGAATTCATATACACTGAACAATGATTATTTTATATATTATGATGTTGGGGACATTTCTCCCAATTATGTCAAAATAGTATGAGGCACATGATGGATAGCAATGTTCATGGAGGTGCATGTATAATTAGAACCTCATAATAAATACAATTTCTTGTGTTGGTTGACTACAATTAGCAACTTAAGCCATCAATTGTACTGCAGCTCTGCTCTACAATCTTCTTCAAGCTACATACATAGAGCCAAAATTGAAAAGTGACTTTGCAATCTGACACATCACTTACTGCTTGGGATAACATCTCTCTAGTCAAATTCAAAGTAATTCTTTGTATAGTATACTGGGGCTACAAAATAAAAATAAAAATCCAGCTGGTTTGATTTCAGTTGTTTTGACTCCCTCTCACTATATCAAAACCAATTCCAGTTGGTCTTAGTTAATAAAAATGGTACCAAAATTTATGGAAATTAGGATTGAATATAGGATCATTAAAGTGTTGGTGACTGTTGCAAACATTAGAGATTGTAAACTTGGTAGGCAGTGTTCAAAAAAGCCTTCTGGTATGGAGATTGAAAGATAAAGAGATCAAGCCCATTTATCTCTTCTCTGTATTCTATGTTTCTGGAGACAGAGCTTTAGTTCCAGCAACATTACTCAAGAATATGCCTGGGGAGTCTATTCTTCTGTGAGTCTCTGCCAAAACAGCTTGGGAAACAGCTGGTGATAATTCTGGCTTCATTCCCCCGCTCAACAGCTGATGTTCAGGAGCAGGAAGGCAATCGGGTGGGTGTGTTCTGAGCCATGCCATTGCTGCTTCCCCTCAGCTGCTCCTACTCCCACGCAAAAGGAGCGGACTGGAAGGCTGACTTCCCAGAAGTGGCCTCAAAGGGAGGACAGTCAGTCCTATAGCTTTAGGTACTGGGGGGAAAAATGAATGGTTTTGCCATGTAAAATCCAGGGGCAGGATTAGAAAAGACCACATCCTTCTAATATCTGAAGAGGAACCTTTATTTAAGATACACTGTTAAGCATTCTAGTCTTTTAAAATGAAACAATAAGTACGGAAATTGCTGATTTACCACCTACAGATAAATTCTCTCAATTAACAGAGTTTTTATTATTTTAAATGAGTTACCCTTTTCTTAATCCTGGGCCCTGCTTACTAAGAAGTTCAAAGGTAGTGGTGGTTCTAGATAAAGATATTGTTGCCTATTTTCCCTTTTAATAGTCTAATGAGGAGGAAGTTTTGCCTCTCCAACTGGAATTTTTGAGAAATGAATCCTAGTCTCAGCTTTACCAATATCTAATGTGACTGTGAACAAATTACTTATATTTTCAGTTTCATTTTATTTCTGCAACATGAGAGAATCAGGTTAAAATAGATTCTATGTGCAGTCCCTTGAGCTGAAATCAGTACACTGTAATCATAATGCTGAATCAGTGTAGGATGACTTTAATCCCTCTTTTACTTGATAGCCTTTCCCACATTTAAAGACTGCACCTGTTCTCATCCTATATATTTCCCCTTTTAAGCCCATATTCTCTCTTCTTTTTTCTCATGACTCAGTTTCTAGTTAAATTAGTCTGAACATGCTCAAGAATATCTAATTGCTTCTTGAACCATGGCTACAAGAATTATACATGATGTCGCAGATGTGGTCCAGTCAATTCAGAGTAGCATTAATTTTTTTGCCGTTCCATAATTGTCTTGATTTTTGTTAAGCTTGAAGTCAACCCAAATTACCAAATCATTTTAACCCATGTTACCTTTCAGCACTGTTTCTTCTAAGCTCACTTTTTACTTTTATATTGGACCTCTTTTTGGATTTAAGCAGATATTTTTATCTTGTTTACATACCGTATGTCCATTTTAAGAGGAACACAAATTTTGGGTTAAGAGCACAAATTTTGGTTGTAGGACCTGTGATTAAATCCTGACTCTGATATTTCTGGCTTTGGGACATCAGTATAATAAAGTCAGTTATAGGATCTTAAAGTCTTGATTCTCTCATCTATAAAGTAAGGGCAATACTAAATCGCTTAATATTATTGTGTGAGCTATTTATAGAATTGATATATGCCCAGTCATTGATAGGACATCTGGAATGGAGTGAGTGTTCAATGAAGAGTAGTTATTGTTATTGCTCTAACTCCATCTTTGACTGTATTGCTATCCCACTAAAGAGATAAAGAAGTTGTCCATTTTTTGTCTAGGCCCATGATAAAATATTTTAACAGAAAAGGTTTGAGGTGTGAATCTCAAGTATAAAACTACTGATCTCTAGTCAAGTGTGACTTTTTTTTTGTATTTTTTATTCAACATTCCTTGGACCATATTATTCAACTATATAAACATTCATGTAATATTGTTTTCTGGACCTCATATCTATATCTTGTTCACAATAAAAATGTAAAATAATTGGGTTTATTCTGACCTAATTCATTCCTCCTGATGTTATTCTGGTTTCTGATGATTACGACTTTCGTTTCTAAGACCTTGCAGTCTCATAATAATTTGTTCTCAAATCTTTTCCAAATTGATATCAAGTTTACTGACACTGTACACTGCACCATTCTGTTTATTCCCCCATTTCTTGTCACCTGCACTGACACCATTGTTCCTGAAAGACTGACTATTGCTGGTGATCAAATGATTTCTTCCTATTTTCTCCCCACTGTTTTCTCATTCAGTTGGGTAGTTATTGATCAGGTCAGGACATCTGCTGGTGAGAGAATTTAAATGGTCCTTTCCATATGGTCACTGGTTTGGGTTTCAAATTTCTCTCTTCTTTTTAAATTGAGACAGAGTCTTACTCTGTCGCCAGGCTAGAGTGCCGTGGCATGATCTCGGCTCATTGCAACCTCTGCCTCCCAGGTTCAAGTGATTCTCCTGCCTCAGCCTTCCAAGTAGCGGGGACTACAGGTGCGTGCCACCATGCCTAGCTAATTTTTGTATTTTTAGTAGAGACAGGGTTTCACCATGTTGCCCAGGATGGTCTCGATCTCCTGACCTCGTGATCGACCGCCTCAGCCTCCCAAAGTGCTGGGATCACAGGCGTGAGCCACCGCACCTGGCCTTAACTTTTGTTTGTTAACACTATACCGTTTGGTAATACTTCTCTTAATACTTACTTCCTTTTCATTCTGTTCAGAATAATTTGTCTTGAGAAGCTTGGGAGCTTCCTGAGTAGAGCATTGTGGATTTATTAGGCTTCCTTTAGATGCCAGTTATAGAAAATCGAATCCAGGGAAACTTATTGGGAAACAACTGAACAGTCTAGGGACAATATGGCTCAGACATTGTTGTAGACAAGGATTTAAACACTGCTTCTGGACCCAGCCCTTCTTTTCCTGTATGGACCCTTGTTTTCTGTTTAACATGGCTTCATTTGCAGATATTTGCCCTCTTGTGTATCAGTGTTTGTGGCAGCTCCAGCATCTCAAGTCCAGTGGGAAGGAACATGGGGCTTTCTGGCAATCTCAGCAAAAATTTCCTGATATTTCATAGGCTCTGCTGGTTTCTCATGCTCCTCGCTGAACCAATCCCTGTAACCAGGGAAATTTACCTGCTGTTTGCCATTCTTGAGTTTCTACTAAATTCTGAGACAAGTGATGGGGTTCAGGATATGCTACACCAAAATATGGCACCTTAGCAATTGAAAAAATAATGAAAGCAACAAAGTACTCTAACCTTTCCCTTGCCCTTCTCCCCTGAGTAGTCATAAAACATAGTTGGCCTTTCCCTGATGGAGGTCCTAAGACCCTTATTTCAGACATGCTCTCTGTAGAACCAGAGGAAAGAAATGTCCTTATCTCTGAAGGACAGAGGGACACAGAGAAGAAGCTGAAAAACCAAGCCTTGCTAAGTTCGTCTCAGCTTATTACCATTAGATTATACTCTTTTGTCCAATCATACTTTTGTATGACTGTCTACTCTTTATTTAACCTAAGCAAAACAAATAGTTTTCCTTCTATCTTTGAGTCATTTTTTTAAAGTTCCCATGGTATATAAAACATATATTAAATAAATACATGTGATTTTCTCTTGTTAATCTGTCTTTTATTGTAGGTGTCTCTGCCAGGAACCTTGCGATGATTAAGGAAAAGATATTACTGTTTCTCCACTGCAAAGGAAAGAACCCAGCTCCACTACAAGTCTGAATGGGGACCAATCTCCACTATAATATTAGGTCTCTAAATAGATGTAGTACACCAGAGAAGGCAATGCATAATTGTAATAAAATCTTTAGAACAAACCCTTTTTTCCTAATTGTACTCTCTCTCACATGCATTCGCATATGCGTGTACCCATATGAGTGCACCCATGCACGCAGGTGCACTTACACACACACATGTGAGGGTGCTAGACACTCATTAGTTTATCTTACTCTTCTGAATTCTCATGATCTGTTTAACCTTTTCTTAATAACTAGGCTTTTGCAAACAAAAAATGTTTTTGTTCTAACTTTAAAGTGATATTTGTATTTAAGTATAAAAGCTTCCCAAACTGTACTAAAATGGCAGTAATGTAATGAACACACAAAGGCAAGAACAGGACAGGAAGGAAACAACTTAAAACTTAAGTAAACAATTTTGGAAGATAAAATTTTTATGAACAAGTAAAATGGAGAAAGGAAATTTGCATTGGAGATTTCCAGAGAGGATCAGTAAGTGAAGGAGATGCTGGAGCTCCACACACATCTGAAAGCAACAATGTGAAGTTGGGTTGAAAACAGGATAGTTCATTTACAGTCTGTTAGGAGCACTTAGAACATGCATATTTATTCTCTTGTCTCTGCAGAAGACAGATTCAAGGTGTATTCTACGGAGAGGTAGACTCTGATCTTAGAAGTCCCAAAAACAGTAAAGTGAGGTGTTGAGTTGAAAATAAAAAGATGAATTATTTACATTTAATTATGACTTTCATCCTCCTTTTCCAACTTGACCTTAGAATGATGGTAGCCAAGTTTGTAACACCAGGCAAGGGACTGATATAACACTGGGGAAACTGACCAGTACAAGAAAAAAGTGCAAACCAGGTTCACTTTGCACTGGTTGCCACTTCATTTCTGTATCTTGGACTGTATTTTTATTGCTTGCACAAGTACAGTTAGACACAATATTCATACATACAGGTTCCATGAAGTGGGTTTATTACTTATAGATAGGCAGCATGAGGCAACAGAAGCCTAGGATTTATGATTAGTCAGTCCCCCAATGCTCAGGAAAGCTGCCTAGGGTAGAGGGAGTCTCATTTGCACATGCCCCACTTACAGTGAAGGGGAAAGAGCCCAGAAAGCAGCCTATCCTGAATTTTATAATCTGGGGCCAATGATACAGTGGGGGTAAAGCATTGAACGACATTCTCTTCTGGGGTGGACAGGAATAGAGCCCAGGCTGTTCCAAACAGTTTCTCCTTAAGATATTGCATTCCCAGCATGTTCTACAGTTATTCTGAGAACTACAGAATGAAAATGGAACCCTATTTCTCACCATATACAAAAATTAACTCAAGATCTCAAGATGGATTAAAGACTTAAATGTAAGACCTGAAACTATAAAAATTCAGGGAGAAAACCTAGGAAAAACTCTTCTGGACATTGGCCTAGGCAAAGATTTATGACAAATACCCCAAAAGCAAATGCAACAGAAACAAAAATAATAAAATGGGACTTAAAAAAGCTTCTGCATAGCAAAAGAAATCATCAGCAGAGTGAGAAGACAACCTACAAATGGGAGACAATGTTTGCAAATTGTGCCTCTGACAAAGGACCAATGTCTAGAATCTACAAGAAACTAAAACAATTCAACAACAAAAAATACACATCAACCCCATTAAAAATTGGGCAAAGGAGATGAACAAATATTTCTTAAAAGAAAAAAATACAAGCAACTGAGCAACCAACAAACACGTAAAAAGTGCTCAACATTGCTAAGCATCAGGGAAATGCAAATTAAAATCACAGTCAGACATCATCTTACACCAGTCAGAATGGCTATTACTAAGACGCCAAAAAATAACAGATCCACATGGACGCAGAGAAAAGGGAATGTATATACACGGTTGGTAGGAATGTAAATTAGTTCTACCTCTATGGACAACAGTACAGTGATTTCCCAAAGAACAAAATATATAACTACCATTCAACTCAGCACAGCCATTGCTGGGTATCTACCCAAAAGAAACAAAATCACTATATAAAAAGACACCTACACTCGTATACTTATTGCACATTGTTCACAATAGCAAAGTCATGGAACCAGCCTAAGTGTTCATCAGTGGTTGACTAGATAAAGAAAATGTGATATACATCCACATAGAATACTATACCATGTAAAAAAGAATGAAAGTATGTCCTTTGCAGGAACGTGGATGGAGCTGGAGGTCATTATCCTTAATAAATTAAGTCAGAAACAGAAAATCAAATACCACATGTTCTTACTTGTAAGTAGAGCTAAACAGTGGGTACACATGGACCTCAAAATAGAAATAATAGACACTGGAGACTCAAAAAAGGGGAAGAGTGAGAGGGGGTGAGGGCTGAAAAATTACCCACTGGGTATAAGGTTCACTATGTGAGTAATGGGCACTAGAAGCCCAGTCCCCAGCAATACACAATATACCCATTAAACAAACATGTATATGTACCTTCTGAATCTAGAATAAAGTAAAACTTAAAAAATTAAAAAAGAGAATAAAAGTTCCAAATCAAACTTAGAGAGATGAAAACTACAATGTCTGAGATAAAAATTATACTGAATGGGAATAATAGCAGATTATATACTGTAGAAGAAAAGATTAGTCAACCTGAAAATATGGCAATAAAAACTATACAAAATGGAAAATACAGGGAAAAGAGAATTTAAATGCACATAGAAGCAGTAAGATGTAGAATAACTTTAAACAGTGAAATATACACGTAATTAGAATTTCTAAAGCACTGGAAAGTAGAAAACAAAAAAAAATTGAAAAAGCTAATGGGTGAAAGGGTTTCAAATTTTATAAAAAAATACAACCTTGGGGATACAATTATGTCAATGAATTCCAAATCTAGGAAGTATGAAGACAATTACCTCAAGTCAAATTATAACCAAATTGTCCAAAACCAGTGAGAAAGAAAAAATCTTAAAAAAAGCTAAAGAAAAAAACATATATTACACATGGAGGGGCAAAGATAAGAATGGGAGCAAAGTGCTTGTCAACAATACTACAAATGATAAAACAGCGCAGCAACATTTTTAAATTACTGAAAACAGAAAGACAAATATCGCATGTTGTTACTTGTTTGTGGGATCTAAAATGTAAAACAACTGAACTCAAGGGCATAGAGAGTAGAAGGATGATTACTAGAGGCTGGGAAGGGTAGTGGGGGACTGGAGGGGAGGTAGGATGGTTAGTAGGTATAAAAAAAATAGAAAGAATGAGTAAGACCTACTATTTGATAGCACAATAGGGTGACTATAGTCAATAATTTCTTAATTGTATTATTTTAAAATAACTTAAAAATGTAATTGGATTCTTTGTGACTCAAAGGATAAATACGTGAGGGGATGAATACCCCATTCTCCATGATGTGCTTATTTCACATTGTATGCCTGTATCAAAACATCTCATGTACCTCATAATATATAAATAAATACACCTACTATATATCCACAATAATTAAATTTTTTTAAATTCCTGAAAATAAGAAAACAAAACATAAAATTATTAACCTAGAATTTTATACATGTGAAAAATATTTGAAAAAGAAAGGTGAAATAAATGTTTTGCAGAAATAAAAAAGGTGAAAGCATTCATCAGGACCAAACCCTCACAGCAAGGAAGTTCAGGTATAAGGAAAATGATTCCAGATAAAAATATAGCTCTACAAAAAACAATGAAGAGCATTGGAAATAATAACTATATGGGTGAATAGACAATATATATTTTTTAAAAAAAATCCTTTAAAATATAATTGACTAAGAAAATAATAATATTGTATGGATTGTATATGTAAAAGTAAAATGTATAACAAATATAGCACAAATCAGGAAGAGAGTAAAGAAAGCATAGTATTGTAAAGTTGTTATACACAAAGTGGTTATATCACTTAAAGATGGACTACAATAATTTAAAGATATATACTATGCCATAAAGCAATGACTGAAATAATAAAACAACAAATTATAGTTAATAAGCCAACAAAAGAAATAAAATGGAATCATAAATGTTCAAATAACCCCAAAGAAGGCAAATAAAGAAGAAAAAAGGGAAAAAATTTCAGATCAGTTAAATGGAAAATAAACAGCAAGATGTTAGGTTCAAAGATAACTATAGTAGTAATCACACTAAGTACAAATGATTTAAATATCCAATTTAAAAGGGAATGAATTTGAAATTGGATACAAAAGCAAGATCTAACTGTATGCTGTCTATAAGAAGTGCCCTTTAAATATAAGATACAAATAGACTAAAAGAATGGAAAAAATATGTCATACTATTATAACACTAATTTTTAAAATAATTGAAAGGATATTAATATCAGAAGTATATTTCAAGGAAAATAATATTTCTATTAATGAGGAAGGTAATTTCCTAAGGACTTCATGATTCATCATGAGGATATAACAATGTTAAATGTTTATATACCTACCTCATAATAGAGCTTCAAAACATCTGAAGCAAAATGAATAGAACTTCAAGTGGAAATAGTCAAATCCACAAATGTTTTTAGAAAGTCTGATAATTCCTTCTCAACTATCGTTAAAATAAGCAGTCAAAGTCAATAAGGAGAAAGAATATTTGATATGTACTATCAACCAACTTGGTTGATTTAACACCTATAAAGCCCTCTACCCACCAATGGAATATACATCATTTGCAAAGTCACACAAAATATTTATTAAAATTGATGATGTTCTGGGCCATAAAATAAGTGGTACTAAGTTTAAAATGATTCAAGTTATATAGTGCCTGTTTTCTGAGGACAATGGAACTAAGTTAAAATAAGTAATAAAATAATCGTTTAAAAATTCCCAAATGTTTGGAAACTAAAGAACGCACTTAGCCCATTGGTCAAAGACAGAATTAGAAGGGAAATTAGAACATTTTTTCACTTAATGAAAATAAAAATACAACATATCAAAATTTGTGGGATGAACTAAAGCAGCACTGAGAGAAAAATTATAGCACTAAATGTACATGTTAGAAAATAAGAAATGTCTCAAATCAGAGACCTCTGATGTCATCTTAAGAAACTAAAAATGCAGAGCAAATTAAACCTAATGTAAGCAGAGGACAAAATAATAAATATCTGAGCAGAAAGCAATGGAACAGAAAACAGAAAAGCAGTAGAGAAAATCAATGAATTAAAAAACTTGGTCTTTAAAATTGATAATATTTATTGATGCTAAAATCAGTCGAAGTATTTTATTTTCAGATGTTCTGACTGTTCCTCTTTTATTTATTGCTTCTTTTTAAAATTATACTTTAAGTTCTAGGGCACATGTGCACAACATAGGGATACATGTGCCATGTTGGTTTGCTGCACCCATCAACTCCTTATTTACATTAGGTATTTCTCCTAATGCTATCCCTACTCGAGCCCCCAACCTCCTGACAGGCCCCGGTGTGTAATGTTCCCCACCCTGTCTCCATGTGTTCTCATTGTTCAGCTCCCACTTGTGAGTGAGAACATGGGGTGTTTGGTTTTCTGTCCTTGTGATATTTTGCTGAGAATGATGGTTTCCAGCTTCATCTATGTCCCTGCAAAAGACATGAATTCATCCTTTTTTATGGCTGCGTAGTATTCCATGGTGTATACGTACCACATTTTCTTCATCCAGTCTGTTATTGATGGACATTTGGGTTGGTTCCAAGTCTTTGATATTGTGAATAGTGCCACAATAAACATATATGTGCATGTGTCTTTATAGTGGCATGATTTATAATCCTTTGGGTATATACCCAGTAATGGGATTGCTGGGTCAAATTCTATTTCTAGTTCTAGATCCTTAAGAAATCTGTCCGGGCGCGGTGGCTCACGCCTTTAATCCCAGCACTTTGGGAGGCTGAGACGGGCGGATCACAAGGTCAGGAGATCGAGACCATCCTGGCTAACACGGTGAAACCCCGTCTCTACTAAAACAAAAATTAGCCAGGCGTGGTGGCGGGCGCCTGTAGTCCCAGCTACTTAGGAGGCTGAGGCAGGAGAATGGCGTGAACCTGGGAGGGGAGCTTGCAGTGAGCCGAGATCACGCCACTGCACTCCAGCCTGGGCGACAGAGCGAAATTCCGTCTCAAAAGAAAGACCAAAATGTTCAGTATAACTCTTGTCTTAAAGGACTTTCACACCAAAAAAAAAAAAAAAAAAAAAAAAAAAGAAATCGCCACACTGTCTTCCACAATGGTTGAACTAGTTTACACTCGCACCAACAGTGTAAAAGCTTTCCTATTTCTCCACATCCTCTCCAGCATCTGTTGTTTCCTGACTTTTTAATGATCACCATTCTATCTGGCATGAGATGGTATCTCATTGTGGTTTTGATTTGCATTTCTCTGATGACCAGTGATGATAAGCATTTTCTCATATGTCTGTTGGCTGCATAAATGTCTTCTTTTGAGAAGTGTTTGTTCATATCCTTTGCCCACTTTTTGATGGGGTTGTTTGTTTTCTCTTGTAAATTTAAGTTCTTTGTAGATTCTCGATATTAGCTCTTTGTCAGATGGATAGATTGCAAAAATTTTCTCCCATTCTGTAGGTAGCCTGTTCACTCTGATGCTAGTTTCTTTTGCTGTACAGAAGTTCTTTAGTTTAATTAAATCCCATTTGTCTATTTTGGCTTTTGTTGCCATTGCTTTTTGTGTTTTAGTCATGAAGTCTGCCCATGCCTGTGTCCTGAATGATATTGCTTAGGTTTTCTTCTAGGATTTTTATGGTTTTAGGTCTTATATTTAAGTCTTTAATTCATCGTGACTTAACTTTTGTATAAGATATAAGAAAGGGACCCAGTTTCAGCCTTCTACATATGACTAGCCAGTTTTCCCAGCACCATTTATTAAATAGGGAATCCTTTCCCCATTGCTTGCTTTTGTCAGGTTTGTTGAAGATCAGATGGTTATAGATATGTGGTGTTATTTTTGAGGCCTCTGTTCTGTTCCATTGGTCTATATATCTGTTTTGGTATCAGTATCGTATTGTTTTTGTTATTGTAGCCTTGTAGGATAGTTTGAAGTCAGGTGGCATGATGCCTCCAGCTTTGTTCTTTTTGCTTAGGATTGTCTTGGCTATACGGGCTCTTTTTTTGTTCCATGTGAACTTCAAAGTAGTTTTTTTTCCAATTCTATGAAGAAAGTCAGTGGTAGCTTGATGGGGATAGCATTGAATCTATAAACTACCTTGGGCAGTATGGCCATTTTCAAGATATTGATTCTTCCTATCCATGAGTCTAGAATGTTCTTCCATTTGTGTCCTCTTTTATTTTGTTGAGCAGTGGTTTGTAGTTCTCCTTGAAGAGGCCCTTCACATCCCTTGTAAATTGGATTCCTAGGTATATTATTCTCTTTGTAGTATCGTAAATGGGAGTTCGCTCATGATTTGGCTCTCTGTTTGTTTGTTCTTGGTGTATAGGAATGCTTGTGATTTGTGCACATTGATTTTGTATCTTGAGACTTTGCCGAAGTTGCTTATCAGCTTAAGAAGATTTTGGGCTGAGACGATGCAGTTTTCTAAATATACAATCATGTCATCTGCAAAGAGAGACAATTTGACTTCCTCTTTTCCTAATTGAATACCCTTTATTTCTTTCTCTTGCCTGATTGCCTTGGCCAGAACTTCCAATACTATGTTGAATAGGAGTGGTGAGAGTGGGCATCCTTTTCTTGTGCTGGTTTTCAAAGGGAATGCTTCCAGTTTTTGACCATTCCATATGATATTGGCTTATAAATGAAGATATTTTACTTTTTAAAACTCTGCCATCTTCCTCTTTGTCTCACTCCATTGTTTTATACTTTATGTTGGTGATTTTTACATTATTACACACATGTTGTCTTAAGGTGATAAATCTCTAACTTGATTAACTAGTAAAAAAAGGTAGAAGACACAATTCCTAATAATAAAAATGAGAGAAGTGTCATAACTACAGTATACAGAAATTAAAAGATAAAGGAATATTATGAACATCATCATACCAATAATGTGACAATCTAGATGAAATGAACAAATTCTATGAAAGCAACAAACTACTAAAACTCACTAAAAAAGAAATAGGTAATGTGAATATCTCTGTATCTATTATTAATAAAAAATTAAATCTGTAGTTAATAATCTTCCTACAAAGAAAACTCTGGGCCTACATAGCTTCACTGGTAAATTCTACTAGATATTTAAGGAAGAAATAATATAAAATTTACACAAACTTTTTGAAAAATTGAAAAGAAGGTAACACTTTCCAACTCATTATATGAGGCTAGCATGAGCCTGAAATTAGCCTGATACTAAAAGTAGACGAAGAAATATAAAAATACATCTACAAGCCAAAACTTCTCATAATCATAGATAAAAAATTCAAAACAAAATTTTAGCAAATCAAATTAAAAAACATAAAAAGAATAATGCATTTTGACAAAGTGGGATTTATCCAGGAATTACAAGGTGACTTTAATATTTGAGAATCTATTAATATAATTCACTATATAAACTTAAAAAAAAGATGTTTGTCTTTGTAGACAGAGATTGAATATTTTCTGTACTATTATTTTCTATTTTTTCAATTTTTTCTCTTTATTTCTATGAATTCACTCAGATTACTTCAAGCTGTCCCTCTTTGTCTATATTTTATTTTCAGATGTGCCTTTTCTCTTCTTCTTTTATTTATTGCTTCTAGATGACAATATTTTACTTTTTAACTTTTTTTTTACTCTACCATCCTCTTTATCTCATTCAATTGTTTTTATACCTAATGTTGGTGTTTTGTCTTCTAAATTATTATACCCATGTTGTCTTAAGGTCCTGTATAGTGCAATGTACTTGTGAGACATATACTTCTATTTGTTATTTTTCTTTCAGAAAGCATTCGGAATTGTTTTGTAAATAATATTTCTTCCTTT
Organism: Pongo pygmaeus; assembly: GCF_028885625.2. Taxonomy (NCBI): domain Eukaryota; kingdom Metazoa; phylum Chordata; class Mammalia; order Primates; family Hominidae; genus Pongo; species Pongo pygmaeus. The sequence goes on from NC_072384.2 coordinate 98,540,069, forward strand.
AAATCTTTACTTACCAAAATATTACTGCTAGAGGGGCTGCCATTTAGAGCAAAGTAATTGAAACACTAATGTTTTAAGGGGCATGATAAAACTCAAAAAGCAAGATGAATAATATTTTAATAAAATATTTATTAAAATAAAAATTAATTTTAAAATTCTATGATTATGAAAATATCAAAATTTTACGTAAAACAGAATTAGTAATCAAACTCTGCCAATTCATATTGAAGCCTGAGGCAGAGGAAATTTAGGTAACACTGATCTTTGCTTTTTTTTTTATTTTAATTATTCTGGTGAGCATGTAATGATATTTTCTTGTGCTTTTGTAGTTTTGTCTTGAATTTCCCTGATAACTAATGATGTTGAACATCTTTTCATATGTTTACTGGCCATTTGGATTTTGTCTTTTTTGAAATGTCAAAAATTTTGTTCATTTTTAAGTTGGGTTGTTGCTTTCTTATTATAAATTTGAAAAAAGTCTTTACAAATTTTCAAAAACAAGGTTTATTTTAATTGTTGCAAGTTTCTTTTCTCATTTTGTTGCTTGGTTTTACCCTATTGATGATTGATAAATTGAAGTTTTTAATTTGTAAAAAGTCAAATCTGTCAACATTTTTGTTTGTGACATGTACTTTCTTTAACTTATTCAGGAAACTTTTTGACATCCTGAGGTTTTTACAATACTTTCCCATGTTAGCTTATTTTAAATTAATTTGAAATGTTTCAATAATTACATATACCACACATATACAGAAGCACAAAAATTGTATAGTACAATTCAATAAATTATCAAAAATAGATCTATGTGATCACCAAATATGTGAAAAACAGAACATTAAGAAGGCCCCAAGAATCCCATGACATGACCCCTTTCGAAAACTACTTTCTCTTTTTTTCTAAAAATAACCACTATCTTCATGTTTAATGCCATAGATAAATTTTGTCCATGTTGAATGTTTTATAAATGGAATCGTTTGTCAAAATTATCTCTTAAGATAAGAATTGTGTAAATACCTTTGCTTATAGTTGTAGTTTATTTCATTAGTGTACAGTTTTCATTGTATGACTATCACAGTTTCTTTACCCAATGGTCATTTAGATCATTTCTAGGATGTTTCTTGGCTTCTGCGAACATTTAATATATTTTTAAATTAACATATATGTTCACCTTTTTTTGCATAAATACATAGATATAGAATTGCTGGGTCACATTGACAGTATCTGTTTATATAAAAACCTGCAAAAAAACTGTTTTCCCAAGTGGTTTACCATTTTATATTCACACCAACAATATATGAGAGTTTCAGTTTTTGGTTACTATTAATAACACTGCTATGAAAACAACAGCATTATGTGTGTGTGTGTGTGTTTGTGTGTAAAATAGATGACTCATAGAATATGCATATGTTTGATACTAGTAGGTAATGCCAATTAGTTTTCCAAAGCAGTTGTCAAAATGTACAAACTCATCAGCACTGTGTAAGAGTTCTCATTCCTCCCTATCCTGATCAACACTTGGTATTATCAGCCTTGTAATTTTCAGCAGATCTGGTCACTCATCTCATTGGTAGTTTGAATTTGTTAATGAAGCTGAGCAACGTTACATATGTTTGTTGGCCATTTATAGATATTCTTTAATGAAATGTTTGCTTTTTATTTGTTCTCTTGTACCAGTTATTATTATTTTTTTTTACTTATTTATTTTTTTTTTGAGATGGAGTCTTGCTGTGTTTCCAGGCTGGAGTGCAGTGGTGCGACCTTGGCTCACTGCAGCCTCTGCCTCCTGTGTTCAAGCAATTCTCCTGTCTCAGCCTCCTGAGTAGCTGGGACTACAGGCGTGCGCCACCACTCCTAGCTGATTTTTGTATTTTTAGTAGAGACAGGATTTTACCATGTTGGCCGGGATGGTCTCCATCTCTTGACCTCGTGATCCACCCGCCTTGGCCTCCCAAAATGCTGGGATTACAGGCGTGAGCCACTGCACCTGGCCTGTACCACTTATTTATTAAAATTCCAATTTTACCTTATTGATCACAGAAGTTTTTTCTATATTCTGTGTTTGTCCTTTTGGTTATATGTACTAAAAATGACCTTCCCATGTATCTTACTGTCTTCACACTATTAATAATGTTTTTGATGAAAAAATATTAATTATAATGAAGTCAGACTTGGCAGCCTTCCTTATGTTTTATGATTTGTGCTTTTCATGTATTGTTTCAGAAATGTTTCATAAACCCAAGATCATGAAAATACTTTCCTAAATTGTTTTGAGACACTGTTGCTTTACATTTCACATTAAGATTTACAACATTTTGCAATATATTTTGAGGTATAGTAATGGATAGAAGTCTTTCTACCCCTATTCTCCTCCCTCATCATCTCTATCAAGAGCATTTATTAAAAAGATTTGTTTTTTCCTTTGTACCTAAGTGACATGTTAAATGAATCAACTGCCATATATGCCTGGATTTGTTTTTGAGGTCTGTATTCGATTCTTTTGTTTTATTTGTCTCCAAAGCAATACTATACTGATGTAACTGTGAGTTTATAAAAATTTTTGTCAGGTAGATCAATCCTTTCACTTTGTTTTTCTTTAAGAGTGTGATCGTTATTCTTGGTCTTTTGAATTTTCATATGAAGTTTTAATCAGCTTGGCAATATCCATGGTGGAAGGAAGGAGAGAGAAAGAATTAAAGAAAGATGAGAAGGAAGGAAGGAAGAGAAAAGGCATAAAAGAAGAGAAAAGATGAAAGAACATGCAAAACAGGACAGAAAGAATAAATAAACAAATAAGTGACTAATAAAGTTAGGTTATAAATTGGGGTTATTCAGTATCTATAGAACATTTTGAGATAATTGGCTTTTTTATGCTTAGTCTTCTAATCAATGAATTCAATATATTCTCCATTTATTTGAACCTTATTTATTTATTTTTTGTAATGCTTTATAGTTTTGACATATAGGTCTTCCTATCTTTGTCAGAGTAAATCTGACATATTTGGTATTTTATGCTAGTATCTATAATATCTTTACAATTTTTCACTCATCAAATTTGTATTCTTTATATGTAAAAGTAAGTTCAAAAGCAAATTAATCTTGTTATACTTGTTTTAACTTCAATGACTTATTTTTATGATCAACTGGATATTCTATTTATACAATGAAATCATTTTTAAATAATTCCAACTTTACTTCTTGCTCAATCCTTATATATTTTAGCGGGGTTTTTTCTTTTTTTAATTAACAAGCTAGGGTTTTCAGTAACAGATTTCTTAGAAGTGAAGATAGTGAGTATTCTCATCTCATTTCTAAATGCAAATGAAAAAATGTCAATATTTCCCAATTTAGTACAACTTATGTTTTCTTTTAGAATAAAATCTTTATTAGCAAATATAGGAATTTACCGTACTTTTAGTTTTCTAAGAATGTTTAACTTAATTTTTGATTACTATCAGTGGATGTTGAATTTTATTGCCACTATTTAGGTGATCATATCAACATTTTAAAATGTTTACCAGCTGGGTGTGGTGGCTCATGCCTGTAATCCTAGCACTTTGGGAGGCTGAGGTGGGTGGACCACCTGGGTTCAGGAGTTCCAGACTAGCCTGACCAACATGGTGAAACCTCATCCGTACTAAAAATACAAAATTAGCCAGGCGTGGTGGCACACACCTGTAATTCCAGCTACTTGGGAGGCTGAGGCAGGAGAGTTGCTTGAACCTGGGGGTGGAAGTTGCAGTCAGCCAAGATCCAGCCATCGCGCTCCAGCCTGGGCAACAAGAGTGAAACTCCATCTCAAAAATAAATAAATAAATAAATAAATAAATGTAAAAATATAAAGTAAAATATTTACCTCTTTAATGTGGTAAATTCCATTTACATATTTTTTAATATTAAGCTACAATTGCCTTACTGGGATAATCCCAAGTTATTCAGGATATATGATCATTTTTACATTTTTATATATTAGGATTGCTAATATTTTGTTTAGGATTTTTGGACTTGATGGTTGGTGTTTGAAATTATGATTTATTTTTGTTTACTTTTCTTGTTGAGTTTTGAAATCAAGGCTATGCTGATTTTATAAATTAAGTTGGAGAATATACTTAATTTTAAATTTTTTGTAAGAGTTTGTATAAGCTTTGTTTTCTATTGCTCTTAAATGGCTAATTTAATCATTTAAGATTAAATTAATCTGATGGCATCTGGCTCCAGATTTTGGATTCTATTTCTTTGGTTTGGGATTACTCAATTTTCATTTTCTTCTTGTGTCAGTTTTGAAAATGTATTTACTAGGAATTTGTCTATTTGCTTCTTAAAAATTCTTCAGTTCTATTTTATCTGCTTAATTTAGCCATTTCAGCTTTCTTTAATGTTTGTACGTATCTTTTTATATTACACATTTAAGTATTTGCATATTATATTATTTTTGTTTTTATTTCAATCTACTTCTTATCAAATTTGGTTTAAAGTGTCTTTTGGCAGCTATTTGGCCCATTTAAATTTACTGTAGTTATTGGTATATTTAGGTCTAAATATACTATCTTGCCAAATGCTTTATATTTTTTGTACCTGCCAAATATTTCTTTTTCTCTTCTTTCCTATCTTTTGGATTGATTAAGGATTTCCTTTATATTAGTCCCTTTTCCTTTTATGAGTCTAGAAAGTATATATTATTTTTCTCTTTTTTAGTAGATACTCTGGAAATCATAACACATAAACTTTACTTATCAGCATCTGAAACTGATAATTTTATTTTCATTCCAAACAATGGAAGAAACTTAGAACACGTTAATACAATTGACTGTGTTTGTTGTTTGTAATGCTGTTGAACCTATGTGTGTGAGTGTATGCAAGCTCTAACAGCTTCATTATTATTGTTTTATCTACTATTGACAATTACTTAGATTTACCCACGTATTTACCACATCACTTTCCTTGAATTCTTCTGGCATCTCTGACTTTTAATTCAGGATCACTTTTTTCCTTCTGAGGATCACACTTTATTTTTTATTTTTAAAATTATTATTATTATTACTATTTAATTGACCATGCGAGAGCTGGAGTCAGCACTCAAATCAGTCTCCAGGATCACACTTTAGAATGTCTTTACTCTCAGTTTGTGTGAACTATCTCAGTTTCTTTACATTCAAAAATGTCTTTATTTCACTCTTAATCTTAAAGAATATGTTTCTCAACATACAATTTTAGTTATGTAATTATTTATTTCAGCATACAGAAAATTGTATTTTAATGTCATCCCATTACCATATTGCTCTGGAAAAGTCATTGCCAGTATAACTGTTACTCCTTTTTATGTAATTATTTCTCATCTATACTGCTTTTGATCCCTGTTTTTGTTTTTTTTTGAGTGGATAGGTTCATGTAGTTTATCAGTTTTTTAAGACAAAACTGTTAGGGATTACATGTTTAAATTCCTTTTGTCCTATGCTTTTTCTCCTCTATTTTGGGGTCTTCTGTTTTACATATACTACAACTTCTCACAGTATCCTTTATGTTTCTGACCCTCCTCCTTTTCCATCATTTTGACATTTCTTTTGCTATTTTTAATAACTACGTCTGTCTGATTTTATGGTTTCCTAATTTGCTCTCTGGATATGCATATACATTCTGTTAAAACCATCCACTTAGTTCTTAATTTCATTTATTTTTCTATTCTAGAATTTCACATTTGTTTCTTTTCAAACTTGCCATAGCAATTTTTATAGTTTAAAGTTTCCTGCCAAAAATTTAGGTTGGATTTTATTTACTCAAATTTGATAAGCATAATTTTACTGTCTGGAGTTGATAATGTCAACAGCTTAGGAAACTCTATGTATCTGTGCTATCTGTAGATTCTGTTGGTTTCACTTGTGTTTTGTTGTCTTCTTGCACAGCACCCCACTGCTTATTTTAAGAAATTAAAAATAGTCTGCCCAAATTTTATGATCTTTTATAATCTATTTCTGCACTATTCATTCAATTCTGTTTGTCACTATTAACCACCACATACTTTCCAATCCAGTTAATTCAATATGCATCATTACTGTCTCTGTATTTTCCTTATGCTATTAATCATCACTGATGTTATCTATGCACCTCCTCTGGAGCTAAGTCCTACTCATCTTCCAGAGCTCACTTTTCACACTTGTTCCTTGTAAAGCCCAATGCAACTATTCCAACCCATAACGTTCCCATGTATGTCAGGACTCTTTCCGTGGCAAGCTACAGAAACTCAACCGAAGCAAAATGGAGAATTTATTGGCACTGCTGTATTTTTCAGGCTCTGCTGGATCCATTGATTTGATGTCATTAATTCTTCTTTATTCTTTTCCCATTTAAAAAATCTTTCTTCTTCTTTCCATGTGATGACCTCTTGCAGCTCCAGGCTTATATTTTCTTTTCTGTTATTATTATTATACTTTAAGTTTTAGGGTACATGTGCACAACGTGCAGGTTTGTTACATATGTATACATGTGCCATGTTGGTGTGCTGCACCAAATGGTAATCCCACTGGAAAAAGAAATTTTCTCCATCATTAGTACAAAAATCATTTTATAATTGACTTACATTTGCCTGTACTAGGGTCATATTCCTGTCATTGTTGCTGGAATAATTGAATATGGTCACTTCTGGGTCATGCACCCCTCTGGCACATAGGCTGAGATGATGCAAATTATAATTCTGCAAAGGAAAATAAAGATACTCTTACCAAAAGAAAGGAAGATGTGTGATTTTCAGAAAAAACAGTGAGGTCCATCATACATCCCACTTTTGGGCATTCTGAAGTGATAGTCACTAGAAATATTACATTTACTTATATTTTAATGAATATATATATACATATATATTTGCTTCATCTTCCCAATTAAATATATCTTTTAAAATATATTAACAGGTTTTATAAATCTTTTCTATCTCTCATGGTGTCTTTTTATTAGAGCTTATAAAGCATATTCATACTCACTTCTCTCTCTTTTTTTTTTTTTTTGGACACATGCAAATACTTTATTCTTTGCAGTTAGGTGGGTGTTATGTAAAAAATTGTGGCCAATGGGCCTTGAAAGGAAGGGAACTGTGTTACCTTTCATTTGAAGCAGTTAAGGTGGATATATGTACCCCATATACTTTCTGTTCCAGTGATGTGGCAAATTCTGACGTCACTACTTGATATAGCAGCACTATAAAATGATGCAGATTTTGTTAGCCTGGAGTTCTAAGCAACTGTGGAGCAGTCTCCTGCCAACTTTTATTAGATATATAGCATGAGCAAGAAATGTAAGTTTGTTTTATTAGACCATCAAAAATTTGGGATTACTTTGCTTCTACATCATGTCCTAGCCACTCATAAATAATTTCTGAGTAATCAAGGCCAGGCAGTAAGTACTGTTTATGAGCGAGTTGCTACTTGAGCATTACGTTTTTAATCGTATGTCTTTGTAAAGCTTTGAAGTTTTAAGGTGTTTTCTCATATATTGTCATCTGGTTTTCACAACAATTATATGAGGTAGGTAAAGGTTTTATTTTCTCTGTTTTGCAGGTTAATAAAATATATCTCAGATCTGTTAAGTGATATACTCAAGAACACACTCATATGAGACAGAGCTAGGACCTAAATATTCCACGTTCAAGTCTGGAGTTTACACAGTCTAGATTTATAGCAAGTCACAAATTTAAAGCATTTTTTCTTCACTGATTATCAATATGTCTTACCACCAAAAGTCAATTTTGTAATAATAATTTATATTACATAAAAGAAAGTTATTTTTACATTATGTTTCCTGTCTTCTGGAACCTAGTATCCATATTTAGGAACTGTACAGTCTCGGGGGGATTATATAATTAATGAATGGTGCATTTCACTATTTAATATATATGAGTATCTTTTCCTTCTTTCAGACTTTTTTACATGACTATGTATCGTAACAGATTTAAAATACTTCTGTATGTTGTAACTAAACTCAACTAGCCGATGAGTTCTCGGTGGGATAAAAAAAAAAAAAAGTAAACCTGCCCCTTCAAGCTATCTCAGTCATAGTCTGTTTTAAATGTTATCAGTTTAGAATTTAAACTTAGTACAGTGAACATTCTGGCTTCTACTGCCTCTCTTTCTCATGTGGGGATGATCTATATGGGACAGGGTGGTGACTGGGTTTACATTCCATCCTTCATCAGGACCCTGGAGGGGGCAGGAGGGAGTCTGGTCTCAATGTTGACCTGGGTCCCTGCTGACCTTCGCCTTCTTCTATATGGTCTATAATCATGCTGTGTTGGCACCTGCTTTTGGTGTCCATAGTCCTTTTCATGGTCCTGGTCATAATGTAAACTACTCTTGTCCACCGTATTCCCACTGCAATTCTTTTTTCTCCAGCCTTCTCAAAACTTCTCTGCCTGAGCATGGGAGAGAATTGCAGGGAGGAGCCTTCGGAAGAGTTTAGGAATTCTTTGCTGCTTTCCTAGCCCCAAATAGGCTTCTGTAAGGCTGCCCTCACATCCATGTGGAGAGATAGCTCCCTCAACCACTATATTCGGTGTTTAGCTTCTCTAAGCAACTTAGACTTTCCTACACTATACCCTAGATTTCATTTATATTAAGTGCCTGTATTTTTGTTTTGTATTTTGTTTTTGTTTTTGTTTTTGGAGACAGGGTCTGGCTCTGTATCCAAGGCTGGAGTGCTGTGGCATGATCATGGCTCGCTGCAGCCTCCACCTTCTAGCCTCAAGGGATCCTCCCACCTCAGCCTTCCAAGTAGCTGGGACTACAGGCACACACTCCCATGCCCAGCTAATTTTTGTATTTTTTATAGAGACAAGGTTTTGCCATGTTGCCCAGGCTGGTCTCGAACTCCTTGGTTCAAGTGATCTGCTCAACTGAGCCTCCTAAAGTGCTGGGATTATAGGTGTAAGCCACTGTGCCATCCTTTTCCCTTTTATTTATTCCAATTTTTGGCTTTTATCCCAAGACTGTGCCTCACACACTTCTGTATTAAGGTCCTAGTAAAATGCATAGTAGCTACTTAGTTAATGTGTGCTGGATAACAATAGTTTGGATGAGTTAATTGTACCTTCCTGTATTGTGTCTAAATCTACTGATTCTTCCAAATGTCTTCAAAATTGGTAAGCATCAAGTAAACGATCGGAAATGTTTACTGATTTATTGGTATGTTAATTATAATCCTTTTGAGCACAAGGAATAGGAAGATGACTTGAGCTGTATTAGACAGAAGAGAGGTATTTGAAGGACACTGGAGTACCTAATGTAACTCTGAGACCAGCAAGGGTCCAGTGAGCTCTCAGAGTTAATGGATACACAACACTGTGAATGCTTTCAGGACACTCTCTATTCTGTGCTACAAACACTGGCTTCCGTCTTTCAGTCCATCTGGCAGGAAACAAAACCACTGAATTCCAACCTGACCAGCAACTTACTACTCTCCATATGTAGTTTATTTTTAAAGAATCTTTTGTACTTTCAGATCTAGCTCGACCTATCTTAGGTCAGATACTTGCCTCAGAACCAGTTAATGCTGATGGTATATTATTATTACTGGCTTGATGAGAGCCAAAATGTATCTGGTTTTCTCTTCAACGAGGTATCCCTGAATGAACAAATGATAACTGTACTGTATCCCTTGTATGTTTGAATATGTTTGCGTGATTGAATAATCTGATTAACTTAAGAAGTGAAAAACGTGTCCAAATTCATATGGAGGTATCATTTAAGCTTAGCAGTTTTTTTGAACCATTTTATTTCCTCACATAGATCCAACTTCATTGTGCACTTTATGAAAATATTCTTTTAATACATGGAGATAATAACTGAAATGATTACTATCCATTAAGATGGATTAATAAGGCAGATCTAAATTAAACCATAAGAATTTAGTTTGAAATGCATTCAGAGTGATTTCCTTTAGTTTTGAAGCTTTTGCAATTCCCCACCAGACCCTCCTTTTTGGATAAATGCCCAAAATACTATCTATCTTTTGGTTCATTTAAGTAAGTGATGGCAAATGAGTATTTCATTGGCATATGTTGTAAAAACATCTTTCCTGCTGTTCATGGGCTTAATTTTCCCACCACGTACCTCAGTATTCTATATGCATAATGCTTCACAGGACACAAAATGAAGCAGCTAGTCCCATTTAAATATTGTGGCACAATCTTCTTTGAACTCTTAAAGCATCATGTTGTAGCATATCACTTTTCATGAGGTCTGTGTATTTAAATTATTTATAAAGGATTTAAAATGAGATTGTTTTTGGTTAATCAGTTTCAGCTGGGTTGACATTACCCTTGTTAGCAGCTAAAGAGATGGAGGGATAGAGAAAAGAGTATAAATATGTTGAGGGAAAGAACTATGTGAAAATCAAGTAAATCACTCCAATGCCCATGTACTACATAAGAGCCTAAACTGTCTTTCTTTATGTATTTTGAGATAAGGCATTTATTTTTTATTTTCCTATGAAAAATAAGATAGAAATATTTTGTGTTGTGTGTTTGAATTTGTCATCCAATATTTTATTCCTTATTTTTACAGTGATATTTAATGTTGGGTCTAATAGATGGAATGCTTTAAAATAGTTTTACATATAGAAAGCTTATAAAATCTGGTATCAATGAGTAAGTCATACCTTAAATACTTTCAAATCGTTTCATGCAATAGATAATTAAGCTGTTTAATAATGTAAAATTTAAACTCATCAAAGTTTAAAAAACTAGCCATAAATGTCTGTGAGGTTATGAACTTTCAATCTCATTCAGGGCTAAGACTGTGCACAGTAATCCCCAAACAAGGTAGTTTTTACTAAGATAGGTGTTGTGATCTTGTAAATTGCTGAAGCAGGATATATGTATGTATGTACACAGGCATGTATATACACATCAGCAAATATATTTCATACATACATGCAGACATATAAATATCTATATGTGTATTCAATGTTAACTATGTCTCAGCACCCTTTAGCAGTCCACCAAAGGTATCAAAACATTGTCCATTTCTTCCTAAAATTGTGAAATACAAGCAATTATCCATTAAATGTGAAAAACCAAGTGGGAAGGTTGAAATGGAGACTGCTAGTCACTTAAGGATTCCCTGAGAAGAGTGATAATACAGTGAGGGTATCATAACTCAAGGACTATTTCCTAAGATAAGATATTAGGATTTCATTAAGGATAGTATGCAGTTTTATTGTATCAAATGTATAAATATACCTTAAAAATTAAAAATCATATTTTGTAACCCCTTTGATAGTAACTAGTGTTATACCACAACCACATGTAATTGTCATTGTCACATAATATTAGAATGATTTGTGGGGTATTAATTACTTGGTTCCAAACAATTATCAGTGAAATTTTAAGAATCTGATAAGATATTTCAATATTTTTCAATTACCATTGGTCTCTAGAATATGTAAACCAAAAAATTACAGGTAATTGCTTCACATGTCCATAGAGTTAAAAAATTATGACATAAGGGAAAAAGAAAACTTTCCCTGTTGTTGGAATTAGACCATATTTCATTTTTTAATTCAGTGTATTTTTCATCAATATCCCTTTCCAAAACTTGAGTGTGATTGTTTTTGTACTTTATTTTAGTGAAATGCTAATTAGAAGTGTTATAGCTAATCGATGCCATCAAAATAGTTCTTTTAAATAACCAGGACATGAACTCTTTAACAAGATTCAGTCAGTTCTATTTATAGTTTCCCTAAGCTATGAACTATTTGTACACCCATGTTTCTGCATAATGACTTTTCAGTGTGGTTTCAGTAATCATTCCAGAAGGCACAATCTCAAAATATCTATATGCATAAAGAATATATTTAAAATAAAGGCTAAATTGGCTGGCCATGCATTAAACCATTTGTCTGTGAAATCGTTTTGTGAACTATCTCCAAACAGGAGATGTTCCAGCTGAGTGTAGGACATAGCAAACATTTTTTTTTTTTTTTTTTTTTTTGCTTACCATATTATATCACCATAACTTCTTTTGGAAACACTTCTTCCTCTACGTGTCCTCTTAAACACTTCTTCCTTCTTTCTCTAAGATGGCAAGCCATTTTGAGAATTTGGACTTTATTTAGCCCACACAGGATTAGAAGAAGAGATAGGCTCACTCTCAAACTACTTGACTTTAAATACTTAATAGCTGAAATGAGAGGCACTGGTGATTTTGTGAAGAAAGTATGTTAGCACCAGATTCCCTCAATGTTAAAAGACGAGGGGTGCAGAGAGTGAATAATGTAGGCTTCCCTGGAAGAACACTTGTCTCCTATGTTTCTGAATGAGAAGCTGTTCTCTCTCTCTCTCTTTTTTAAGGCTTTGGAAGGAAAGGCATTTAAAACAGCCATATTTTTAGTTTCAAAACAAAAATAATTCATTTCTTTTGGGCTTTTCTTTAATCAAGAACATGCGTGAAATCTTTTCACATAAATGAATAATGCTTTTATAATTAACCTGGTCTTTTATAAGACAATATCAAAATAAGTATGTTGTGCTGCTAACTGCTATCTTTCTATCTTTGTGAGTGTGAAGAGAGACATCAGATTTAGACTTATTCATGATTTCAGACCTCTAGTAATAGAGAAGAATCTTCATTATATACTTAATTTTAAAATATGCTCCCTTTTCTCCACTCAAATACCATCAATTTCTCAAATTATTAGAGTCAGATCGGCTAAAAATATTCATTGTGCTTATTGTATGACTTTTTTTTTTCTAAATTTTAGGGCAAGCATGTTCCCTGACATTAATCTCTATTCAATATTTACCATAGAAAAGAGAATTAGTAGCTTAATTATAACGGTTTCTTAGTAATTTTTATTTACTAGCTTCTGCTGTTAATGTGCTTTTAGAAAATAAAAATGTAATTCTACAAACTTGACTGTTTCCTGATGTTTATTTATTTTTATTTTTTATTATTTTATTTTATTTTTAATCATGGATGGAGGATCCCAGTCACCCATATCACAGGTCTTAATTTAGGTACAGGATATAAGTGTTGGGTAATTTTTCTTGCTGCCATGAAATAATTTTTATATGTCTGTTCTTATCTCTGCTATATATATGAACATACATACTTTTAAGTAGTGCATGAAGATAAAAATTTTAGGTGTGTTGAAAAATATAATTTACTTTTAGGTGTGGCATATTTACAGCCTCCAAACGAAGGTACCTACACTGTCTCTTTTAGATAAAAAGTGAGTTATATACTCTGCCATTCAATAAGTACACCTATTTTACTTATATAAGCACATGACATCATCATTTAAACCAAACCGATTTCTAAGCACCACAGCTGTTACTAGTTATTTAGAAGTCTAATTTGAGCAGAATGTGTCACGCCAACTTTGCACACACGCGCTCACACAGGCAGTATTCACATTAAAACTTTCACCTCTATTAAATAGCAACAGTTCTTCAAAAATTCCAACACTCTACTCTTAACAACTAAATAAAATATGTGTCTTTGAGGAGTAATATGCCTATTTTATTTTTATTCCTTGAGGCAAATCTTGTATTGAGTGGTGCAATTTTGTTTCACTGCTGTCACTTTAATCAGTTCTCAAAGATGCATGTGACACTGGGTGGGTTTAGTCTTCCAGCTTCATTGTTTCACTCCTCTGAATTAAAGGCAAATCTCTGTGACTTTTGTTTTCAATGGAGGTCACACATATATAGCCATCAGTATTGAAATAGCATTTTCTCATGCAAACAGAAGCTTTAATAGCCTCTACAAGGGTTTGCTCCTTAGGGAGAGGAAATTCAAAATGGCACAAGCCATCTGCTGTGGTGGGATTTTTAAGTTTCCTTGTGCAGTACCGCTCTCTCTCTGTCTCTCTCTCTCCCTTTTGGTTGTACAAAATGACGGCTTTATAATCCATTCTTAAATTTCAAGTTGACTAACTCATAGAAATATTAGCAGGTCCACAAACTATTGTAGATAGGTGCACTGTATGACCAGAGTAACTGAAAAAATCAAGTTTGCATTATGGAGTCCAACAGTCAATTCAGTGTTTACTGAAAAATACTCCCTATTGCTCTGGCCATGGAGTGCTTTGGGAGATAGGAAAGCTGTGGGTGTGCCCGGATAGGTGACTGTGCCATGAATCACTTATTTGTGTGTACCTCTGAAGCCTAACTTCCGAAGGCTTTTTGTTGAGCTGAAATTAATATGAAGAGCATTTTTTAGAATAAAGAATGTTCTTTGGGTTGAACTTGAATATTTCCCAGAAGTTCAGAGGGCAGAATTGGTGAAAGGAGATTTTTAAATCCCCAAATCCAGAGAGTGCACTATTAACTTTTACAATACTAGAAAAATTGTAAGTTAGTATCTGTTTTCACTAATAGATTGTAAGCTTAATGCAAGTAGACACTGTCTCATTCATTCTATAGCCCTAATCTCTAGCAGAGTATCTGGTACATACTAAGTTCTGAGTCAATATTTGTGTAAAGGAAGGAAAAAGAAAGGAAGGTGGGAAGGCAGGGAGGATGGGAGAAAGGGGGAAAAATAAAATTAACAATGAAAAGTGAAAAGCTCCAAGTTCTTTAAGAAGCATTGAACCTTATAGGTTGCCAACTCTAAACGAAAATACTAAAATAATGGTTTAAGAATAAAATCTACAAATTATGAAAAATGTTTTTAAAATGAAATATCAACTCAATACTAAGCTATTCTAGCTACCATACAGAATTGGCCTCCAGATACGACATCCTTACTTTGAGTTTAGAATTGCGTCGGTTTTGAATAATTTAAAACCTCAGCTAGTCTAAGATCATACTCATAATAGACTGAAGGTGAATAATGCTTTGGGCAAAAGTATGATTCCTCCTGTTTTAATAATTTTTATGTCACAATGAGGAATCCAGTAGTCAGCAGTAGCTCTCAAACTTTAATCAAGAATGAATTCTGGACTGTGTCTAATTCAATTTTCTAGACTGCTTTTTGCTATATTCATATTAGTTTGTAGTAATTAAGATTTGCAGGATGATGACAAAGAATGTTAAATAGGACCATATGAACAATGATGTGCATTTCTGTACAAGGACAATATTTTCCCTGCGACACATGCCTTAATTTCCCTGTTTTGTTTCACTCATGAGCATAAGACCTAGAAATCACAGGCTATATAAGCAGAATAGGGTGTATAAAAGGAGATTATGGTGAGTAATCATGGAAAGACAGACAGAGGCCAATATGTTGATGTTTCACTTTGTGGTCCCTTAGTTAGTTTTCTACATTCTATCTTGTTTTCACCTGGTTTAAGTCAGACTAGCATTGAAGCCCCACCTCACTGCCACCTGGTGTTATTCCATTTCTCTGGACTAAAATAATACAATATAAATCTTGAAAGAATGAAAGAAAGAGACAAGAAGTAGCACCAGAGCCTATGACACAGATTTCCAGACTCCCAGGCTAGTAATCTTGGACATAGGGAGACCATTTCTTGTCACCGTATCATCTTTTTTTTTTTTTTTTTTTTTTTTGAGACCGAGTCTCACTGTGTCACCCAGGCTGGAGTGCAGTGGTGTGATCTCGCTCACTGCAACTTCTGTCTCTCAGGTTTGAGCGATTCTCCTGCCTCAGTCTTCTGAGTAGCTGGGATTACAGGCGCCTGCCACCATGTCCAGCTAATTTTTTGTATTTTTAGTAGAGACGGGGTTTCACCATGTTGGCCAGGCTGGTCTCGAACCCCTGACCTAGTGATCTGCCCGCCTCAGCCTCCCAAAGTGCTGGGATTATAGGCATGAGCCACCGCGTCACCTTTCACCTTAGTTTTCTCATTTGTAAAATGAAGTGCAGGACCAAATTACACCCAGGATCACTTTATGCTTCCAAGAACTAGGATTAAAGATAAAATTGTTTGATGGGTTCGACAGAAACATAAGGTTTTCCACTTGACATTGACTGGAAAGTGATTAACAGTAAATCCTGGAGAAACTGTTACATAGGTGCTGTTTAATGAAAATACATAGGCATTGCTTATATAGAGGACTCTCATTCATTATTTTAATTTCATTCACAAAAAGACTGATTCAATTAAAGGCAGGTGATCCCTATGATTATTTGTTTCAGTCTATTTCCTTCCAGCTATGGTAATTGCCCAGCAGAGTCTATTCTCTCCATCTCTTTGAAAAATATATTTGGCTGGGCACATGACTGACCTACCATAGACTGTATTTCCTGGACTTTGCTGCAGCATCGGCTCATGGGACTCAGTTCTTGCCAATGGAATGTGAACTAAAATGGTATGTACAGCTACTGTGTCACTCACTTAAAAGGAATTTATTGTACCCCCTTCATTTTTTACTTTCATCTCATGAGCTAGAATAAAGATGTGACCATGACCCAACTTAAGCAAATAACAATGCCCTAGAAAACTCAGGACTAACAGATGGAAGTAAATGGAGTCCTGAATGACCTGCAGCAGACTGGTGCCACTAGCTGGAACTTCCCATCCCCATCTATTTCTAGACAGATACTTGAGAGAGAAATACAACTCTTATCCTTCTCGATTCACTATTGCGGATCCATCTGTTACCTGACTAAAGGCATGTTCTTCTCAGCAGGAGCTGGGTGCAGTCACCACAGCGGTAGACAGAACACTAAAATTTGAGAGAGGCACTGACTCTACTGCCCTTCCACAGCTGGTGTGCCCAAAGCTACAGTTCGTCATGAAAATCTTAATTCTTAAAGACTAGGCCTTGAGCAAATGCAAAAGCAAAGTATAAAATAAGCCTTGAAGGAATTAATAGCCTACCAACCAAAAAAAAAAAAAAAAAAAAAAAAAAAAAACAAGCCCAAGACCAGATGGATTCACAGCTGAATTCTACCAGAGGTACAAAAAGGTACCATTCCTTCTGAAACTATTCCAAACAATCGAAAAAGAGGGACACCTCCCTAATTCATTTTGTGAGGCCCGCATCATCCTGATATGAAAACCTGGCAGAGACACAACCAAAAAAGAAAATGTCAGGCCAATATCCCTGATGATCATCGATGTGAAAATCCTCAATAAAATACTGGCAAACTGAATCCAGCAGCACATCGAAAAGCTTATCCACTAAGATCAAGTTGGCTTCATCCCTGGGATGCAAGGCTGGTGAAACATACACAAATCAATAAACATAATCCATCACATAAACAGAACCAATGACAAAACCTCATGATTATCTCAATAGATGCAGAAAAGGCCTTTGATAAAATTCAACATCCTTTCATGTTAAAAACTCTCAGTAATCTAGGTATTGATGGAACATATCTCAAAATAATAAGAGCTATTTATGAAAAACCCATAGCGAATATCATGCTGAATGGTCAAAAGCTGGAAGCATTCCCTTTGAAAACCAGCACAAGATAAGTGTACCCTCTCACGACTCCTATTCAACAGAGTAGTGGAAGTTCTGGCCAAGGCAATCAGAAAAGAGAAAGAAATAAAGGGTATTCAAATAGGAAGAGAGGAAGTCAAATTGTCTTTTTGCAGATGACATAATTCTATATTTAGAAAACCCCAGTGTCTCAGCCCAAAATCTTTTTAAGCTGATAAACAACTTCAGCAAAGTCTCAGGATACAAAATCAATGTGCCCAAATCACAAGCATACCTGTAGCCCAACAATCGACAAGCGGAGAGACAAATCATGAATGAATTCCCATTCACAATTGCTTCAAAGAGAATAAAATGTCTATGAATACAGCTTACAAGGGATGTGAAGGACCTCTTCAAGGAGAATTACAAATCACTGCTCAAGGAAATAAAAGAGGACACAAACAAATGGAAAAACATTCCATGCTCATGGATAGGAAGAATCAATATTGTGAAAATGGTTATATGTCCCAAAGTAATTTGTAGATTCAATGCTATTCCCATCAAACTACCATCGGCTTTCTTCACAGAATTAGAAAAAACTACTTTAAATTTCATATGGAACCAAAAAAGAGCCCGTATAGCCAAGAAAATCCTAAGCAAAAAGAACAAAGCTGTAGACATCATGCTACCTGACTTCAAACTATACTACAAGGCTACAGTAACAAAAACAGCAGGGTACTGGTACCAAAACAGACATATAGACCAATGGAACAGAATAGAGACCTCAGAAATAACACCGCACATCTACAACCATCCGATCTTTGACAAACCTGACAAAAACAAGTAATTGGGGAAAGGATTCTCTATTTAATAAATGATGCAGAGAAAACTGGCTAGTCATAAGCAGAAAACTGAAACTGGACCCCTTCCTTTCATCTTATACAAAAATTAACTCAAGATGTATTAAAGACTTAAAAATAAAACCCCAAACCATAAAACCCTAGAAGAAAACCTAAGCAATACCATTCAGAACATAGGCATGGACAAAGATTTTATGACTAAAACATCAAAAGCAATTGCAACAAAAACCAAAATTGAGAAATGGGATCTAATTAAACTAAAGAGCTTCTGCAGAGCAAAAGAAACTATCATCAGAGTGAACCAGCAACGTACAGAATGGGAGAAAATTTTTGAAATCTATCCATCTGACAAAGGGCTAATATTCAGAATCTACAAGGAACTTAAACAAATTTACAAGAAAACAGAATCCCATCACAAAGTGGACAAAAGACATCTCTCAAAAGAAGACATTTATGTGGCCAACAAACACATGAGAAAAAGCTCATCATCACCGATCATTAGAGATATGCAAATCAAAACCAAATGAGATACCATCTCACACCAGTAAGAATGGCGATTATTACAAAGTCAGGAAACAATAGATGCTGGCATGGCTGTGGAAAAATAGGACACTTTTACACTGTTGGTGTGAGTGTAAATTAGTTTAACCATTGTGGAAGACAGTATGGTGATTCCTCAAGCATCTAGAACCAGAAACACAATTTGACCCAGCAATCCCATTACTGGGTATATATCCAAAGGAATATAAATCATTCTACTATAAAGATACATGCACACATGTGTTTATTGCAGCACTATTTACAACAGTAAACCAACCCAAATGCTCATCAATGATAGACTGGATAAAAAGAAATGTAGCACATATATACCATGGGATACTATGCAGCCATAAAAAAAAAATGAGATCATGTCCTTTGCAGGGACATGGACGAAGCTGGAGGCCATTATCCTCAGCAAACTAACACAAGAAGAGAAAGCCAAACACCGCATGTTCTCACTCATAAGTGGGAGTTGAACAGTGAGAACACATGGACAACAGGGAGGGGAGAAATACACACCGGGGCCTGTCGGGGGTTGGGGGACAAGGAAAGGGAGCGCATTAGGACAAATAGTCTAACACATGTGGGGCTTAAAACCCAGATGATGGGTTAATAGGTGCAGGAAACCACCATGGCACATGTATACCTATGTAACAAACCTGCACCCTCTGCACACGTATCCTGGAACTTAAAGCAAAATAAAAATAAATAAAATTAAATTAAATAAGCCCTTATGCATGAGCTCAGGAGTTTGAGTCCAGCAGGGCAAAATAGTTAGACCCGTTTCTAAAAAAGAAAAGAAAAAAAAGCTGGCGCTAAATTTAGATAAACAGACTTAATAGAGCAGTCAGACTGTATGGAATTAGAGCAATAAGAATTACGAAAAAGTATAAATGGAGCATTAGAGGTGCCTTAGTCATACTGGTTAAGGGTTATCACCTATTTCTTGGTGAGAAGAAACTGAACAAGCTGAATCCTCCTCTGAATATCCTTTATAGTTCATTGGATATATGAACAATATGTATTTTTATTACTGATTGAATTTACTCATTAATATACATTTTTTGTTATTATTATAATTCTGTTCTTTAAAAAACCCATATGATAATTACAATAAATAGATACCTGTTCAAGTAGACTCCACCCAGTTTGGGGAGTTTATATCCTAACATCCAAATTGGTGAAACTAAGTAATCAGCATGTGGTTTACTTTTTTTTGGGAGTGCTAGGTTCACATTTTATGAGATATGCTAACCCCATACTCACTTTGATGGCAGAATAAAATCAATGTTCATTATTTTTTTCATACAAAGAATCTTTTTACTGAATGGCTCACATTTATCCTCCAGACAGTGTTATAGATACTGAAAATTCAGGGTAAAGTTACAACCCTTACAATTTAAGGAAGGTGCTGGTAGCATTCTCTGATTTTGCTCTAATAACTGCCCTAATATATCTATACTTATTCCTCCTGGTTATTATTATTATTTTACCTTTTATTTTATTTACTTCAGCAATATGCTTTCTAAGTACTTAAGTATTAGGTCAAACACAATAGTTATTCTTGACTCATTGTCCAAATTTTCATATTTTTTGTATTCACAGTATATTGATATAGCAGTATTGAATTGATATACATCAGTATACATGTTACAATTTTATCAATTATATATTGAAATTACAAACATTTCTTGTATTTATATTGATATTAAGGATTTAACTAGAAATGGTATTTCCATATATTAGCAGTGTATGGAAAGTGTAAAGTAGTGGTCATTTGGGAAATATTTTCATTTTTTGAAAATTTATTCCGAATTTTGAAGTTGAAATGTATATACATGTCATATTTTAATGATTAAATAAATAATTCAAGGGTAAATACATACGCTTACATTGTCTTTTTGATGTCCCAAGTTCATATACTACATTCCTGTTTCTCTGCTGCATAGTGAAAGCAAATTAGATGTCTGAGTATTCTTGTTATTTGACTGTGTGCTGTGACTGTTTGGTAATTTGGGGAAAATAGGTTGTTTCTCAAGGTAGGTTTTCCTTATCTGCATGCTCCAGGCATCCCAATAGTTAATATCTAACAACTTATATTGGTTGAATTCCTTCTTCCCTTTGATAGCTCAACTGAAGCTTGATGTTTATGGTGGAAATTGTCTTGATTCCTTTAGATGATATGAGCATCCAAGGAGTTTGAAAATGTGTTTTAATTAAGATTCTGCTAAATTTTACCAGACACCTACTTGGAAAACAAAGCAACTGAATAATTAACTCTGATGAGAGCAGATGCTGGTCTAATGACAACCTGTTACTGCTCAAGTGCATCATTAGTTGTTTTACTGTGCTCCTTTAATATGTCCAGAGCTCTCCTCTGTTAATGAATACATTGGTAGCTCGGTACTTAAAATAGTTCCTCATTCTGGACTGTTGTAAAAGATATTTCTAGCATCTGCAAAATTCTTCATTTAAATAATTTGGTCCCCGTTCATCAACCCCCTCCCTTCATCTATTTGGCATGTGCTTGGAACCAAGCACTTCTTTAGTTTTCCTTGTGGGATTATTTTAGCCATACATCAAGCGAAGCTTACAAATTGATGAGAATCTAATGATGCATTTATTTACAGATGTGCATTTCAGTTCCCTGTTATGTTGTTGAGGGGTAGGAAGAGTCGAAAGACTCCCCCTCCTTACCTCACCCTTGCCAGTGTTATGGGAATAGCCATGCATTTGACAAAATAAGAAATAGAAATAACCTCATATTTGATTTTATGTATAGTTGTCAAACATGAATTGGTACACATTCTCTTTAAGTGCATGGTTGATCTTTCAGAATAGCAATGTAGGAAATTATTTCTCTTCAATGATGGAATAATCCTATGCTGTAGTTTTTTTTTTTTTACTATTGTATGCATTGTTTTTATATAAAATCATAGGTTTACAGTTTAAACCTTAGGCACAGCACAAAATGACCTGACAAACAACATAGGTTTTAAAACTGATGCAAAATAAGGGAATGTAGAATCCAGTTTAGATTCCATGTTCAGAGTCACAACACATGTATTACATCTTGAAAAGTTTAAATATTTTTATGGAAATTCATTAACAAATGAAAGATGAATATGAAGAGTATACTTTAGATTACTTCAAATAATATTCTAATTAAACCAAAGGCAATGGGTACAGAATATCCATGAAGGGGAAAGACAATGATTTTTACATGCTATGATTCATAACATTCTGTGTACTATACATACTTTAAATTTGTAAGGCAATTCCTCTGGAGTTGGTCACATACTATGCAGGTCAATCAAGATTACATAACAGGACCTTTGGACTTCCTCCTCCTCCTCATTTCTACTTCCAATACCCAACTACTGTCATATAACGGAAGTTAATTTTAGTGTTCTTTAAATATTTTCTAACAAGAAAAAAGCTATACCTCAAAGTGGTTAAAATACTGTAATTTATCAAGTCATACATAAAATATGGTTATCTTACTGTGGTAACTAAGTTTTCAAAATATTTCTTTCCTTTTTTATTGTGGAGGGCAGAGGGAAATGTAACATGTTAAGAATTCGTTTTATGAAATGTGTTTCAGAGTGCCTTTACCAAGTCACGATAAACAACTCCCTTTTATTCATTAAAAATTCTGGTTGATAGCCAAAAATATCTTAATGTAGATGGCATAGAGAAAGCCTGTTTCTGTTTTTGCCTTCGATCTATCTCAAAGCTGTGTTCAAAGTCTGACATTAAATTCCTAGGTATTTTATTATTTTTGTGGCTATTGTGAATGAGACTGTGTTTTGATTTGGCTCTCAGTTTGGATGTTGTTGTACAAAAATGCTATTGATTTTTGCACATTGATTTTGTATCTTAAAACTTTGCTGAAGTTGTTTATCTGATCTAGGAACTTTCAGGTAGACTATGGGGTTTTCTAGGT
The DNA here is from genome assembly GCF_028885625.2 of Pongo pygmaeus. Classification (NCBI taxonomy): domain Eukaryota; kingdom Metazoa; phylum Chordata; class Mammalia; order Primates; family Hominidae; genus Pongo; species Pongo pygmaeus. The sequence continues at coordinate 98,562,732 of NC_072384.2, forward strand.
ATAGAATCATACAGTCTGCAAACTGAGATAGTTTGACTTCTTCTCTTCCTATTTGGATGCTTTTTTATTTCTTTCTACTGACTGATTTATCTGGCTGGAACTTTCAGTACTATGTCAAATAGGAGTGGTGAGAGTGGACATTCTTGTCTCATCCCAGTACTCAATGGGAATGCTTCCAGCTTTTGCCTGTTCAGCATGATGCTGGCTGTGGGTTTGTCATAGATGGCTCTTATTATTTTGAAGTATGATCCTTCAATGCCTAGTTCGTTGGAAGTTTTTAATATGAAGGCATGTTGAATTTTGTTGAAAGCTTTTTCTGCATCTATTGAGATGATCATGTGGTTTTTGTAGGTGAAAAATTCTCTGCAATAAGCAGTACAAAACACTGCTCAAAGCAATTAGAGATGACAGAAACAAATGGAAAAACATACTATGCTTATGGTTAGGAAGATGCAATATTAATGACCATGTTACACAAAGCAATTTACAGGCTCAATGATTTTTAATCAAATCACCAATGATGCTTCACAGAATTAGAAAAAACTATTTTAAAATTCATATGGGACCAAAAAAGAGCCCGAATAGCCAAGTCAATTCTTAGCAAAAAACAAAGCTGGAGGTATCATGTTACTCAACTTCAAACTATACTACAGTGCTGCAGTAACCAAAACAGCACAGTACTAGTACAAAAACAGACACATAGACCAATGGAACACAATAGAGAACCCAGAAATAAAGCCACACACCTACAACCATCTGATCTTCAACAAAGATAACAAAAACAAGCAATGGGGAAAGGATTTTCTATTTAATAAGTGGCGCTGAGATAACTGACTAGCCATATGCAGAAGTTTAAAACTGGACCCCTTCCTTGTACCATGTACAAAAATCAATTCCAGATGTATAAAAATCTTACATGTAAAACCTAAAACAATAAAAACTCTACATGATAGCCTAGGAAATACCATTCCTGATGTAGTCCCTGACGAAGATTCCATGATGAAGACACCAAAAGCAGTTGCAATAAAAACAAAAATTGACAAACGGGACCTAACTAAACTGAAGAGCTTCTGCACAGCAAAAGAAACTACCAAGAGTAAACAGACAACCTACCGAAAAAAAGAAAATATTTGCTAACTATGCGTCTAACAAAGGTCTACTATTCAGAGTCTATAAGAAACTTAAATTAACAAGCAAAAAACAAACAACCTCATCAGAAAGTGAGCAAAGGACATGAACAGACACTTTTCAAAAGAAGACACACATGCGGCCAAAAAGCATATGAAAAAAAGTTCATTATAACAAATTGTTAAATAAATGCATATCAAAACCTCAGTTAGATACCGTCTCATACCAGTCAGAATGGCTACTATTAAAAGGTAAAAAAAAAAAAAAAAACAGATACTGGCAAGGTTGCAGAGAAAATAAAATGCTCATACGCTGCTGGTGGGAATGTAAATTAATTCATTGTGTAAAGCAGTATTGCAATTTCTCAGATAACTTAATATTTGACCCAGCAATTTATTATTGGGTATATACCTAAAGTAATGTAAATTGTTTTACCATAAAGACATATGCATGTGTATGTTCATTGCAGCACTATTCACAATAGCAAAGACGTGGAATTCAACCTAAATGCTCCATAGGCTGGACAAAGAAAATGTGGTACATATACACTGTGGAATACTACACAGCCATGAAAAGAGTCACATTGTGTTCTTTGCAGCAACATGGTTGGAGCTGGAGGCCATTATCCTATATGAATTCATGCAGGAACAGAAAACCAAATACTGTATGTTCTTACTTATAAGTGGGAGCTAAACCTTGGGAACAAATGGACACCAGGAAGGAAACAACAGACACCGGGGTCCACTTGAGGGTGGAGGGTGGGAGAAGGGAGAGATCAGAAAACTGCATATCAGGTATTATGCTTATCAGCTCGCTGATGAAATAATCTGTACACCAAACCCCCTTGACACACAACTTATGTATATAACAAACCTGCACATCTATCCCTGAACCTAAAATAAAATATCAAAAAAAAATCTGATATGAAAGTGGTCTTGCAGAAGTTGTTCTTCCTTCCTGTGAAACAATACTCACTTCACTTCTAGAGCTAAAAATGGAATGGAAAAGAGACATGCTATTCACTTATTCTGCCAGCAGAGAGGAAATATGATGTATTGCACATTCCAATTTCACCCTTTCATACCCAGGTTTCCATTGTCAATTTTTTTCTAATAAGATTTCTAATAGGCACATAGACTATGCACAATATTTATAGCTTTGTACAAGTAATCAGGGATTCCTAGAATGCTGTGGAACTGGTAATAATTCCTGATCCTCAAAGAAAGGATGTGCCATAGAGGAAAAGCATAAGACATTAAAGGAATTACTTTGTAGATTTAAAAGAAGCATAGCACAGAATGTTGTGACACACAGCACACATGAGTCTCTGTCCTCCTCATTCACACATATTTCTCTTCCCTGTGCCCTTGGTTTGATTAGAACATTATTTAGGGTAAACTAATATACCCTTCTCACATTCACCTTTCATTCATTAATGAATGAGTCAATGTGAGTTTCTGTATCTGTCCTTTAATTCAGTATTCAACTCCACTATTCTTTTGGAACTGTATTCCTTTTCCTCCTACCCTCACCCTCTCTACACACTGGGGAACTGAGGTTCTCAGCAACAGAATGCAGTTGTAGCCCATCAAAGCAGCAGCTTACTCACTGTCTGGATTCTAATAGGCTGAAAAATCTGAGGAGGTTTCCCTGCTCTGCTCAGAGCTTTCTTTGCACAATGTCTTCTGCAGAGAGAACTCAAGAAACGTACTCTCCTGAACATGAAGGAGAATGCAAAAGAGTGTGAGATTTGGAGGCACAAAGACTTGTGTTTGGTTCTTAACCCTGTGATCTTGCCCACACTATGTAATCTCTCTGAGCCTCACTCTCCCTATCTATGCATTAAAGCATTAATCCTACCTGATATTGGGAACATAATGGGCTGTGTGCAGATGTTCTGACTTCTCTCTGGCAGAGGCCTTCACATGAAGACACTTAGGTATTTTTTAATTTACCAACATTTCAAAAAATGAGTGTTGTGTCTACTGTCACAAATACACGACTTATGTTCTATTTTACATGGCTTAGTTTATGCTCTATTTTGTTTCAGAAAGTTTTCACTCTTCCCACTGTTGGGACATAGGGAGATTATATAAAAAATCAAAGCAAAAACCTTACAGGATTCAGGCAATTCTACATATTTTGGAGGTAGTGAAGAGACATTGTGATCACATGAAAAGCACCAAGCACAAAGCAGTTGCCTATGAACATACTTCACTCACCAGCCTTGCCGCCTGGTGCTATGAGAACCTCTGATCCTAGGACATACAGACAGTGAAGAGGAGGAGCTGCCCAGCACTGGGAAGCCAGGGGCCTACACCTAGCTCAGACATCCACTCTCCTATAATTTTAGGCAAATTATCAGAACCTTGGAACCACCTTTTTAAAGACATATGTATGATCTTTATTATGTTCCATGATAAACAACTGTTTCCGAAGTTTAGATTTCACAGAACTGTAAGTTAGAAAAAGTATGGGAATCATATAGGATTGTCATTTTTCTTTTTCTTTGAGAATATTTTTTAAATTATACTTTAAGTTCTGATTCATGTGCAGAACGTGCAAGTTTGTTATATAGGTAGACACATGCCATGGTGGTTTGCTGCACCCATCAACCCGTCATCTACATTAGGTATTTCTTATAATGCTATCCCTACTCAAGCCCCCCCACCCCCTGACAGGCCCCGCTGTGTGATGTTCCCCTCCCTGTGTCCGTATGTTCTCATTGTTCAACTTCCACTTATGAGTGAGAACATGCGGTTTTCTGTTCTTGTGTTAGTTTGCTGAGAATGATGGTTTCCAGCTTCATCCATGTCCCTGCAAATGACATGAACGCATCCTTTTTATAGCTGCATAGTATTCCATGGTGTATATGTGCCACATTTTCTTGATCCAGTCTATCATTGATGGGCTGGTTGGTTCCAAGTCTTTGCTATTGTGAACAGTGTTGCAATAAACATACGTGTGCATGTTTCTTTATAGTAGAATGATTTATAATCCTTTGGGTATATACCCAGTAATAGGAAAGCTGGGTCAAATAGTATTTCTGGTTCTAGATCCTTGAGGAATCATCACCGTCTTCCACAATGGTTGAACTAATTTACCCTCCCACCAACAGTGTAAAAACGTCCTATTTCTCCACATCCTCTCCAGCATCTGTTGTTTCCTTTTTCATAATCACCATTCTAACTGGCATGAGATGGTATCTCACTGTGGTTTTGATTTGCATTTCTCTGATGACCAGTGATGATGAACTTTTTTTCATATGTTTCTTGGCCACACAAATGTCTTCTTTTCAGAAGTGTCTGTTCATATCCTTCTCCCACTTTTTGATGGGGTTTTTTTTTTCTTGCAAATTTGTTTAAGTTCTTTGTAGATTTTGGATATTAGCCCTTTGTCAGATGGATAGATTGCAAAAATTTTCTCTCATTCTGTAGGTAGCCTGTTCACTCTGATGATAGTTTCTTTTGCTGTGCAGAAGCTCTTTAGTTTAATTAGATCCCATTTGTTAATTTTGGCTTTTGTTGCCATTGCTTTTGGTGTTTTAGTCATGAAGTCCTTGCCCATGCCTATGTCCTGAATGGTATTGCCTAGGTTTTCTTCCAGGGTTTTTATTGTTTTAGGTCTTACATTTAAGTCTTTAATCCATCTTGAGTTAGTTTTTGTAGAAGGTGTAAGGAAGGGGTCCAGTTTCAGTTTTCTGCATATGGCTAGCCAGTTTTCCCAACACCGTTTATTAAATAGGGCATTCTTTCCCCATTTCTTGTTTTTGTCAGGTTTGTCAAAGATCAGATGGTTGCAGATGTGTGGTGTTATTCCTGAGGCTTCTGTTCTGTTCCATTGGTCCATATATCTGTTTGGTACAAATACCATGCTGTTTTGGTTAGTGTAGCCTTTATAGTATAGTTTGAAGTCAGGTAGCGTGATGCCCCCAGCTTTGTTCTTTTTGCTTAGGATTGTCTTGGCTATACAGGCTCTTCTTTGGCCTTAGAACCATTTTTATCCTCATTTATAAGATTAATGCAATAACATTTATTCCAACCAGCTCACAGAATTATGTGTAAATATGATTTATTTAACACACTTTATACATATGATGTATCATCATCATAAGTCACTGGAACAGAAAAAAGAAAATTAGGTTTCCTACAACTGCACAGAAGAAATATTAAGAAACAGACCAAAATATCTGTTTAAGTTCTGAGAAAGAAAGAAAGGTGACTAAAATATAATTAACAAATTTATTATGGTTTATGGTGGTGAATATGGTTCTAAAAACTAGCAATTAAACTATGCTTTACATATTATAGAAGTTCTAATATTTGAATGTAATTTTTCAGGAGAAGGTGAGCATTCTAAGTTATATGAAAACATAATTGTATATATTTGATGACTAAACATATTTTTTTTTGGTTTTTTTGAGATGAAGTCTCGCTCTGTCGCCCAGGCTGGAGTGCATTGGCACAATCTCAGCTCACTGCAAGCTCCACCTCCCGGGCTCACACTAGTCTCCTGCCTCAGCCTCCCAAGTAGCTGGGACTACAGGCGCCCACCACTACGCCCGGCTAATTTTTTTTGTATTTTTTAGTAGAGACCGGGTTTCACCATGTTAGCCAGGATGGTCTCGATCTCACCTTGTGATCTGCCTGCCTTGGCCTCCCAAAGTGCTGTGATTACAGGCGTGAGCCACCGCACCTGGCCGACTAAACGTATTTTTGTAAGAATCTCTGGCGTCTTAGGGAAAAGGTTCCTTTTGGATAAATTTTATTAAGGAAATAACCAAGATGGCAATTCTGGGGAGCAACTGGCTTGCCCTTGTAAGTTGTCTCAGTGGGGAAGTGGCAAGGACGTTTTAGAAGACGGTTGAAGAGAGAGAAGTGATGGACAGTGTAATGGTTAATATTGAGTGTCAACTTGATTAAATTGAAGGATACAAAGTATGGTTTCTGGGTGTGTCTGTGAGGGTGTTGCCAAAGAAGATTAACATTTGAGTCAGGGGACCGGAAGAGGCAGACCCACCCTCAATCTGGGTGAGCACCATCTAATCAGCTGCCAGTGTGGCTAGGATAAAAGCAGGCAGAGGAAGGACTCTACTGGCTAAGTCTTCTGGCCTCCACCTTTCTCCCATGCTGGGTGCTTCCTGCCCTCGAACATCAGACTCCAAGATCTTCAGCTTCTGGACTCTTGGACCCACATCAGTGGTTTGCCAAGGGCTCTTGGGCCTTTGACCACAGACTGAAGCCTGCACTGGTCAGCTTCCCTACTTCTGAGGTTTGAGGACTCAGACTGGCTTCCTTGTTCCTTGGCTTGCAGACAGCCTATTGTGGGACTTCACCTGTGTGAGTCAATACTCCTTAATAAACTCCCCTTCATATACACATCTATCCCATTAGTCCTGTCCCTCTAGAGAACCCTGACTAATACAGACAGAATGGCACAATTTAGTCATGCTGCCCCACAGAATTTGTGGAATAGTATGTTTAATGCAAATTAAGTCAATTTCCTCCTTTGGTTTAGTACTTCAACTTCACTTATTCCCACGCAGCCTGATATGTAGTCTTTTTTTTTTCTTTTTTTGAAACAAGGTCTTGCTCTGCTGCCCAAGCTAGAATGTGATCATAACTCACTGTAGCCTCAAACTCCTGGCCTCAAGTAATCCTCTCACCTCAGCCTTCTGAGTAGCTGGGACTACAGGTGTGTACCACCACACCCAGCTGATTCGTAAAAATTTTTTATAGAAATGGGGTCTCACTATGTTGTCCAGTCTTGCCGCAAAATCCTGGCCTCAAGCAATCCTCCTGCCTCAGCCTCCCAAAGTGCTGAGATTACAGGCATGAGCCACCTCACCCAGCCTGTGGATAGTCTTGAACAACCATTTAGCAAGGTTGGCTCATGGGTGTGTGACCAGTGTAGTAGTACAGCACCTTCGCTCACAAGGTTTCAGCACTTGGGGTTTAAGGTTCTCTGGTGGTCCTCTTGAAATTCTTAATTTTTGTCTTGGAATTTGTGTTTTGCAAGTGAAGTTTAACAGAACAACGGAGACTGCGCTGAGTATGGGGAACCCCAGTGCAAGTGTGGTGTAGTTCTCACTCTTCTTCCATACACCTTCCTTCCCCCATCCCCAACAGAGTCTCAGCTGCCCATGGGGCAGGAGACCCTGCCAGGTCTCCCTCCATACCTCTGCTATCCTCCAGAAGAGATGGATACAGGTCCTGTGAGGTGGGAGTAGGATGGAGGAACTCATAGTCTGCCTCCACTCTCTGCACTGAGGGGCCCTGGGCACTGGAGAGGGTGGGGTGCTTCATGGTATCCTAACTATCCATCTGGCTACTAGCTGGAAGCACCACAGTGCATTTGGCAGGACATTTGTTGGGGGCCTGTTGCCCACCCTGAACTAGATGCCAAGTGTGTTCTAGCACAGAAGTAGTAATCCCTGAGGGGTCTCCCATCCTCTATGGGTGAGGGCAGTGACCCATGCCAAGGGGAGATTGATTTCCCAGGTGGCTGTTTTGCATTTGGTCCAGGTAAATTATGTAGCTGGCCCTGCTTTTCAGCAATTTCTGAGACAAGATCTAAACTCAAAAGCAATCAGTTTAATGACGTGGTCATGCTCTCAATGAATTGCCAAGTAAGTGTATAAGGACCCTAAGTGTGTAATGGCTGTTACACATTCAAGAGATGTTATAATCAGAAAGGTCACACAAGAATTTTTTATCTGCCCTTCCTCTTTTCTGGTAAGTGCTACTTTGAATTAAACAGTTGTTCTAACTTTGAGGGGACTCGATAGTGGGGAAGTGCAGAAGTACTTTTTCTGGTGGAAGAATCAAACCATCAGCTACAACAATAACAAGAAAAGAATACATGAAATGCCTGAAACAATCCACTTTGTCCAGCAGTGTTTGCCCTGTTTTGGGGGTCAATAAAATGCTGAAGTTAAAAGCAACTAAAAAAGCTCTTTCTTATCCCCACATTGGGGTGAGTCGAGGTGGAAGGTGCTAGCTGAGTGTAATGTAACTTCTCATATCTCAGTTGTCTCACGTGAAAATGGGGATGATAAAAACCTCATGGAGTTGTGAGGGTACAAAAGGGACCAGAAGGCACTTAGCAGCATGCTCATCACATGCTAAATTCTTAATACAATGATAATTATTGTTGAAATTGTACCACCACCATCTTCATCATCCATTTCTATTTACAGAAGAGAAAGTCATCAAGAGAAAGAAAACATATCAGCTCAAACCTTGTCTACTTTTTAAGTGATATGAATTTTATGTATTCCTTCTCTATGTGCTAAGGAAATAAACATAATTACTAGCAATTGATAGAATGTTGATACATAACGTAAATGGTGATGATATGGTATGTTCAGGTTATAGACAAGGAGAGAGTTTGGGGGGGATGCTCATGCCTGATCACACAGCCCCTTAATGGCAGACAGGGACTAAAAATACCAGGTTATGAATGTTGTGATTCCTCCTCTACTCAGTGTACATTGTGCATTTAGGACCTGAAGCATAAGTAAGCTGTTTCAAGTTCTTATCATGGGCCGAGCATGGTGGCTCATGCCTGTAATCCCAGCACTTTGGGAGGCCGAGGCAGGTGGATCACCTGAGCTCAGGAGTTTGGGAACAGCCCGACCAACACGGTGAAACGCCGGTATATATTAAAAAATACAAAAATTAGCCAGGCATGGTGGTGGGCGCCTGTAATCCCAGCTACTTGGGAGGTTGAGGCAGGAGAATTGCTGAACCTGGGAAGCAGAGGTTGCAGTGAACCGAGATCACACCATTGCACTCCAGCCTGGGCGGCAGAGCAAGACTCCTTCTCAAAAAGAAAAAAAAAAATCTTATCGTGACTTATAGCTGTTGCATTTTTACCTTATCATAGCTTATTTTGCCACAGCTATGATTTACACGATGTGATCTTTGGTTAAGAATGCAAAATTCCTGTCATTGTACCTTTCCTCTGCAAAAACATAATTTGCTTTATGATATCTGTTTCATGACAGTTTCCAGAAATCCCTTGTAAGCAAAAGTGGGGACAGATAGCATCATCAAAATCTCTGATAAAGTAGTTATCATTTCTGCAATTGGTCGTTCTTGCTGCACACATATGAGGGTACTAATATCCCTGCCTTCAGGTCTGATCCTGTGTGTTAGGGTGGCCCATACAGAACAATGTGTGGTTAATGCAACATGACTCAAATCATTTTAGCTTTCATTTGGCCAGGCTATCCATCAAGCATCTGAAATCAGCAGCCTGATTCTCATTTTGCTCCTTCCCCTTGCAGATCTCCTCTAGGTCCAGGGCTGCCATTTACTTCAAAGGGAATGCTCCACATAGAGGAGGGATCCAGGAAAGGAAGAAAAATGAGAATCCGGCTCGTTATTTTAAAGATGGTTAAAATAAACAAGTCAGCAACGCATGTTTTCTTTTAGACTACTCAATTGGAATCTCTTTTGTTGAAGCACAGCAGTTCGTAAAACTTCTATTATCTGATCCCCATGTGAAGGGGATCAAATATATTTTTCATTTGAGGAAGTTGGGTAGAAGTTGGACTGAACTGAATTACACTGATTGCTATTCCCCACAACTCCCAACACACTCTTAAAATACATTTACCTATTATACCCCATCATTTTCTATAGACACTAGCTGCAGAGGAAAAAAGACTTGTACAGATACAGAAACTCAAAAAAGCAAGCCAGTCACTTGTTTTTATACAGAAACCAGCATACTGACATTTTAATGATGCTGGGCTACTGCCATAGTGTGAAATTTTGTATTCAGAACATTTAAAAAAGGAGTGGAGAAAGATAAGTAGGCACCCAATGGAATGTGTTGGATGAGCTTTTGTACAAGAGGGGTACCATGTAATGATTTGACTCCGTGGGTCACCTTTCTTCCTTAAAATATAGAAGAGGCCTTTACATTTATGGGATGCACAGCTGAATGTCATGCCTTTTATGGAGACCTCTTTGGGTCTGATTAATTAGTAATTGGGGCAAGATCTATGCACTTCAGTGACTCTTGCTGCCTTGACTGTAAATCGCAATCTGGTGCTAAATCTCAGCAGGTCACATTGCTGTTTTTGCTGTACCCCAGTGACACAACTGATTAAATCTGTGTAAACAGTATCATTATGAAAATATTTTTGTTATAGGCATGAGAAATTAACACATTTTTATTTTGGATGGAAATTAAAATTATTTGTGGGAGCTTGATATGTTTTCATCAATTGTCAGTCATCCCAATAGAGCATGTAGTGAAGTAACTGTTTTAATTTTCACAAAGGAAGAAAAAAAGTGCTCAGACAGAGGGCTTTTAAAACTGAGAATTATGATAATGATGTCATTCATAATAGAGATAGCAATGTTACAGGCAAGTATTATGTCACTTAATAGTTAGTTAAACAAATAAACAGAAATACGGGAATTAGCCCGCATATTCCCCTTACAATGGAGCACTTTTGAAAGAGTAGCTATGTTTTAATAGATGCCAATACACACACACACACACACACACACACACACACACATTCCCAAATGCTCCCCCTATTTATAGGCTACATGTTAACTTTAACAGAACTTAAATTGAATTAGTTGCCTCTGGATAGGAGTAAGAGGTGCTGCTGCGTAGCTACAGAATGCATTGACACAGAATGATGACTCAGGGCTCCTATAGACCAGGTGGGGTTTCAGCTGGGGGATAAAGGTGAGCCATTAGATAGCCTCGAGCAGTTTGTTTAACACCGTTTATGCTTGATTCTGAAGCAAACAAATTTGATTTCTATACTAGAGCCACATGGCTGTCTGACCATTAGCACCTTTGAAAAAATTTCTTTTGCAGGCATGGTAAGGTTAAGCAAATGTGTAATTTGCTAGGATTGTAAGCTACATAAGTCATAATGTTTCTTGTTTTTTTCCTGAATGACTACTACCTAATTCTAAGCAGGCACTAAAATTGTATTTGATAATCCCTAATGATGCTTGATTTCACCTCAATGTGCTGAGGCTGGTAAGTCAACCCAATCAGATTGATGCTCTCCTATTTGCTTCATTTCACAGAGCACCTATTGGAAAAGGCTTAAATGAACTTTAATCAAATGTGCCTATTATGTTACTGAGACATGAATTACTGACCGTCTATTTGCTAGCAGCTAAAGCGTAGATACAAGAAAAGTGACTTTTTTCTGTGTGCTCACTAAAATCATCAAACTATTAAGGCAAAAAAAGAGAGAGCTAACAAGTCAGCGAATTTGCTATGTGCCAACTTCCACATTTAAACAAAGAATGGGCTGTATACATTTCAAATGACTGCCTTCATAGTATCTAGCCTGACAAAACAAACAAACAAAAAGAACAAAACTGCCTTTGAAGAGAAGAGGAAGCATTTACTCTACCCTTTAATGCTATACAGCTGTTCCACATCCTCTTGACAAGGTGGCAGGAGTTATGTATGGAAAAGACCGGCTTCAGAATATTGATCATCAGTAGAATATTCAGAATGATGGAATTGCATGCTATTATTTGGGGCACTCATGCTTGCCTGATAAGTAAGTTCTTAAAGACTTTTTGGTATAGATCAGTCTAGAAAAATATTATATTTGCTTAAGGACCTTACATTTTTATTTTTGTACACAATTCACCACTGCAATATTTGGCTTAACTGGAGACTCTGAGGATTGGTCGATTAGATCATTTTAGAAATGCATTTTATATATCAGATATTACACTTATCTTTCCAAATACCAAAGGGCAAAGATGTTTAAAAAGATCAAAATAAAGGATAAGGGGTAGCAAAGAAAAAAGTTTATTGTTTACTCTTTCGACTATTCACCAAACTGATGGAAAGCATAAAGCCAAAAGCTAGAAAGAAGAGATTCAGGAGAACTGAAGTGTAAACTTGAGTTGTTCAAATAGGAATGAAGAGTAAGAAAATGTAAGAATAATTTATTATTGAATATAAAGAAATTCAGGTGATTATATTTTCTTATCAAGTAATTTATTGCTAATTCTGACATTCTGTGTTGTACGTACTATAACTTATATGATGTCAATAAAATTTAACTCATTAAAGTCTCTTGGAAATAATGTTTTAAAAAGTATAAAAGGCAAATTTTGAGCAGCATTATGTGCAATATAATTTTTACTGGCCTATTAATAAACTCAAGTGTTATCTTGATTTAGAAAAACAAATAGGATCATCACTCTTTTCTAGTAAATATTTGCAAAGTAGTTTTTAGAATATAATATACCAACAAGTCAGGACACACAGAAACACCCACAGTTAAATGCAGGGACTCCATACTCTTGCATATCTTCTTCTCCAGAAAAACAGCCCTTGTGGCATGTAATGTGAAAAATTAATTCATCATATTTCTGTCAGAAAGTATGATTTTCTATCATAAAGGTGATGTGTGCTTATTATACAAGTATCAGAAAAGGTAATAAAGTACAAAATAATAAATCACCCATGGCTCCAACTCCTACAAACACACACTAACTTCTTCTGTCTTCTATGCATTGCTTATGGATATGTTGGTCACTCTCCATATGAAATCTTGAGACTTCTGTGCAGAATTCTTTAGTAATATAAGTTCCCTTCATTATGGGTAAATGAACTTCTTTTGACATTCCTAGATAATCCTTGATGTTTTCTTGTTTCACAAACGACAATGTACATAGGCAGAAATATGATGTTATTACAATGAAAGTTTATTAATATAAGACCTTGGAATGTAAAATCCTTTAAAAAGTGTTTCACACTTACGAATGACAAAACTGTTGTTGAAACCAGAAGTCATATGTAGGAATGAGATTGCTGTAGAGGAAGTAGAGCATCCTCTTGTTTATGTCATTATGTTGCTACTTCTCTCATTATTCACACTTAAGCCCACTCCTATCCTGACTAAAGACAATTCGGGAAGGCGATAATGAGGATCTAATAAACACAGAGTAAGTTCAAAATCTCATAAAATCAATTAGCCACTTTGTATTTGTGAAAACTTTCAGAAATATGGATATTTGTATATAACAAAATCTAGAGGTGAATAACCGATCAGTGATTTGGGGCTAAGGCCAGGGAAGAGGGGAAGTGGCATGGGTATGGCTAGAAAAGAGTAACATGAGAGATCCTTGTGGTGATGGAAATTTCTGTATCTTGTCTATATATATAAATAAATACTCTGGTTGTGATATTGCACTATAGTTTTGCAAGATGTTACTCTGGGTAACATTGAGGAAAACGTGTATGAAATCTTTCTTTGTTATTTCTTACAACTGCATATGACTCTATAATTATCTCAAAATAAACAGCTTAGTAAAAACATAAGTTAATTCTGTTTTTGCAGATACCCCTGACAATATAGATATATGCATATCTACATGCATATATACAGATGCCTTGCCTAAATTCTTTTAGGTCTATACCATTTTGATTTCAGACATGAATTCAGCTTGCTCTGTAGAGGTTGTTTATGTTGAATATATTTATTTTGATTTGAAATATCATTTAATTTTAATAATTATGCATTATTTTGAAAAATGCACTGATAAGAATGGTTATTTCTGACAGCATGATAGAGTGCAGTGGTTAATGCATGGGCATGGGGGTCAGATTACCTGGTTTGAATCCTTTACATACAGTGTGAATTTAGGTAAGTTATTTAATCACTCTGTGCCTCAATTTGTTCATCTCTTAAAATGAAGATAACAGCAGCTATCTCATAGTGTTATTTTGTAAAAATTAGATAAGTTAATATATTTAAAAAACTTATAATAGAGCCTGACACGTAGTAAGAACTATGTACATATTAGCTGTTCTGTGACAATAATGATGAGGATGCCTTATAAGCATCAGCTCATATACAACTCATGTCAATCCTAGCTGTAGCCACCATTATTAACCTTGTTATAGATGGCTAAGCAGGTTAAGTGCCTTGCCCAAGGTCACAAAACTTGTACTGTTTTAAGGGACTCTACATTAATCACTTTACTGTATGTTTGTTAGTGAGAGAGTCCAAAATTTTGTTATAATAAAATAACATTGTATTTTGTTAGTCACATAAACATCTGATTTTCTATTTAAACAATAGTGATTTACAAATGACAGTATAAATTTTTTTTTAGAAAACAGCAGCTTTCTACCTAAATTTTTATTATTTCTTGACTCTACTGGGCCTCGAAGGGCATCTTCTCTCTGCTATTTTGGTCACTCAGTTTTTCATCCTGGACAAACCCAAAGAGTGAAGAGGTGTATAAAAACAAAAGTGAGGAAGCCAACCCGAAGTTCATTCTCAAAGCTTCAGAAATGTTGAGGTTTTGGGTTCAGTCCAATAAAGGGTGAAGATTCAGGTCAAATCTTATTTTATATAAAATGACTACCTTTGTTTTGAAACAATCTAGTAGTTAGAATTGTGGCAGGTTCTGGTTTTAGCTAGCCTTTGAGGGAAAAGGCTGAAATTAATCTTTTGAATGAAGAAGGGACTCAACGATTTACCAGAGCTACTAAAACAGGGACTTCCTGGAAAAGGATGACTGTTTATTAAACAGATTGTAATATCAAGTAAAGAGTTCTTTGGGGGTTGTGTTGTATATGTGGGAGTAGGCATGTGTGTTTGTATGTTTGCCAAATATATGGGTATGCAAAAAATCATTGCCAAGTTAAAAAAATTGAAATCATGTATCAAATAAGAGAGAGTATATCCTGGTTATTGAGAGCATGGGCTTTGGGGCCAGATTTCTTCAGTTCAAACTTTGGCTTTGCCTCTTAACCCATTTTCCATTTGCCCGAAGAAATGAGTGCTGGCAGCGAGCTGCACTTTTTTTTTCCTAAACAGGACATGGGTTAGGGATGTATAACCTTGTACCTTAGCTTCCTAATCTGTGAGAATGGGAATATAAAAATAGTAGCTGCCTTATACAGTGGTTTTGGAGAATAAATAATGAATATATGTAAAACACCTAAAAAACTGTATAGTACGTAGAGAGTACTTAATACATTTTAGCTGTGCTAAGTAATTGCATAATTAAATGCTAATCATGTGCTGAGTTCTGACTTAAGCTATTTCCAGATACAAATTAAAAATAAAATTTCCTGAAAATAAGTAATTTCAAACTAGTTAAGACATTTAAATATATGCAAAGAAATGGAAGGATAATTATAACACAACACAGAAGGGGATATAAATCTAATGTATCAGTTAGAAATGCATTTGGCTGCAAGTAACAAAACAGCCCAACTATAATTCTTTCTTTCTTTGTTTTTAAATAGGGATATACATTATACAGGATGTTTGGTGCTGCAATGTTGTTAGTATATTGACGAGTGCCAATGTTTCTGCAGCTCTCTCAACATTTTCCTAATAGTTTCAAATCATCACATTCTCCTTTAAGTCAGAAAGAAATTAGGGAAGGCAGGCAGTGAATCTCTTTAGAAAGTTAAAGCATTCCCCCAAATCATACTGTCTAGCAGACTTTTCCAAATGCTTTTCAAAATCCATGCAAATCCAAATACTATTCTTTTTTATCTGAGTTACATGGCCACACTTACCTGAATTGTAATCTGGAATAGTAGGTTCCAGGATTGCCATAATTGGTCTAACCTAATCACAATCCATTGCTTTGGGGCTAGGCATATATTTGTGATAAACAAAAGCAGAGTTCTGTCAGCAATTACGGGAAAACCACTATGGAGTAGGCAATTAATGGCGTTTGCCATCCACAGCCTCAGCAAAAGAGAGAGTATGAGTTAGTTAGGTGAGGATGCCAGGAGGTAAAAGGATGAAAGTAAGACTCTTTTAAATGAACTGCTGATTGTGGATTAGTAGAGACTTCAAAGACAAGACAGAGTAAAGAAATAGCAAAAGCAAACCAGGCAGGGAAAAGTAAGATGTATAAAGAAAGTCAGAATAGATTAGATCTCCCTAAAAAGAAGCAGCCATAAGGATTGAGAATGGATAAATTTGGAGAGATGTGGAGAAGCCAGCTGATGGAGAGAACAGCTTAGTAGTTTCCTTGCTTCACCCTACCATCAAATAGACCAACCAATAAATCGCCAAGACTTTGGGATTCACAAAAATTGGGAATATACATTATTTTCAAGTACTCATAGAATATTTTTTAAAATGGAAAACCTCAATAAATTCTGACATTAGTCCATGTGGTCTAACCACAATAAAATAAAACTAGAAATTATCATAATTTCTAAAGAAGTATAAAATTATAATTTATAAACACATACAAAAATATTCTGACTTCAGTATTAAATATATATACATATATGCATATATTTATACATATATGAAATAAAAATACATATACACATATATTAATGTACGTGTGTGATAACACAAGTTAAAAAACAATCAGATCTATAATTATAGATTATTTAGAAAATAAAAAATAATTTAGAATTCTATCTACCAAAGCACATAAGATGTAGCCAAAAACTATTCCTAGAGAAAGATTATTTACCTTAAGGGCTGTCATTATTAAGCAAGAAACCAAAGGGAAAGAATGAGATTAACTGAGCCTACCTGGAAAGCTGGAAGAAAACAGCAAACCACAAAAGCAGGAAAAAGGAAAAGAAAAGGCTGGGCGCGGTGCCTTACGCTTGTAATCCCTGGGAGACCGAGGCGGTGGATCACGAGGCGGCGGATCACGAGGTCAGGAATTTGATACCAGCCTGGCCAATATGGTGAAACCCCATCTCTACTAAAAACACACAAATTAGCCGGGCGTGGTGGTGCGTGCCTGTAGTCCCAGCTACTCGGAGGCTGAGGCAGACGAATCACTCGAACTCGGGAGGCGGAGGTTGCAGTGAGCCAAGACTGCATCACTGCACTCCAGCCTAGGCGACAGAGCAAGCCTCCATCTCAAAAAAAAAAAAAAAAAGAAAAAAAAAAGGAAAATAAAAATATTCCAAATTCAACCTGTAAAGTTTATATAATTACAAATAAGAAATAAAATTGATTTTAAGAGCACATCTGACAAAATTTGATAAATATTAAGGAATTTAACTAGTATAAAAACATAGATGACCAAATATTATTAAAAACTATAGTAAAACCTGAATAGATTATTGACTATAGAAAATGCTGAAAAAATTATCAAAGAAAATTATCAAAGAAACTTCCCCTTTAAAAGCTGCTAGGCACACAGAAGTTTTTGGAGAACGTCACTCAAAAAAACCTCAAGAAACAGAAATTCTTAAGTCATCTGACATCTTATATAGAATGAAAGAGAAAAAATTTCCCAATTATAAGAAAAGTCTGGAAATTCTGATATCAGAAATGCTGTTTTCAGAATAAAAGGATGAATAAAAGATATAAGAAAAAAGAGAAAGAAAAAATAAGGAAACTATAGATTAAACTCACAAATACAGTACAAATATTTTTAGTAAATGGAGATAGAATTCAGCTATTCACTCAAAGATAGTTCAATATTAGGAAATTTATTAATATAAATTACTATACCTCTAGGACAGAAAGAAAAAGATGAGCATGAGCATCCCCTTCATTGCTTTAAATCTATTTGATAAGTTTGAAGAACGCTTATATTTTAGTTAAAAATACTTTTACTATACTGGAAATATATTTCCAAACACTATAAACTTTACAGCAAACCAACAATTAGCATCATGTATGTTTGTGTAACAGTAGAAGAATTGCATTTAAATCAACCTAAATTCAGGAAAAAGACAAACACACTTGCTATCTGTCATCAATTTTATATTACAATGCTAAGAAAGAGGTAGCCAGTAAAATCAATTAAAACGTTAAAAATCAGTATGAATATTGAAATGAAAAAAACTAATTATTTGATGATCCACCAGAAATACCAAGAATAAAAATAAAACAGTTGCAATAGACAACTTATATGGTATAGAATATTACTATATTACTAATATTACTAATATTACTATGAAATGAAGTATATCATCAAATATGCAAATCTTCATAGCTATCCTGTATGCCAGTAAGTGACTTTTAAAATCATATGAAAACAGATACCATTAACAACTACAGAAAAAATAATTAAATGTCTGATATCAAATTTATTAAGAAGTATCCAAGTTTCATCCAAAAAAAATTGATTTCCTAATGGGATTTTCAAAAAATACATAGTGACGTGAAATACACCTTGTACTTAGCTGTAAATGTTTAATATTACAAATACATGAAATCTTCCTGAATTCAATTACAAATGTAATTCAACTCTAATTAAAGTATGGATCAAATTTGTTTAAAAACTTGAAAATATATCTGATGTTTGTAGAATATATCTAGTAAAGGAAATTCTGGAAGAAAATATTAATTGGAGGGAATGAAGCCCCCCGACACCATAGAGTTAATCATGTATTCCTTCACAGTTACCTGTACCTTCCTTTTTCAGGACTTCTCGTACTTTGTAGGTATAGATTTACTTGTGAGATTATTGTCCATCTTCTTCATTAAACTGTAAGCCACATAATGGCAACAGCTGTGTATCTTTTGCTCATAGTGTCAGCTATTATGTTTTACAAAAAGCAGACCTGCAATAAATATTTGTTGAACAGTTAATTAGAGAAATGTTTTCAAAATTAATGAATTACAATGATAAAAGCTGTCTGATGTCACCATCATAATAGAGGGTAAACCTGTGGACCAGAACAAAAAATACAGAAGCTCACATAAATATATGCTTAAAAAAATGTTAAAGGTTTTATTGACATCATTGTGGATAAGATGGACTATTCAGTAAATGGTATTGGGACACATGACTAATTATCAGGAAACAAACTAGCTACATTTTCACACATTACGGCAAAATAAATTCTAGGGGAATTAATTTCATAAATGTAAAAATAGATTAAAACTTTTAAGTACTGTAAAAAAATAGGGATAGAAGAAGTCTTTAAATCTTCTTGTGCCTTATATTAACACTGCTGAGAAGCATTAATTTGTATAAATACATATGCCACTAGTTCAATTACTTTCTTAAGATAACTTTCTGGAGGTGGGATTGCCAATTGAAAGGATATGCACATGGTGAGAACCTTGCAAATTTTCCTCTTCAAATCCTTTAACAATTCACACACCTGTTGGAGGGCAAGCGCTTGCCCATTTTCCTGTGCTAGGTGCTCACACTCACATCACTGGTTAAAAGTAGTTAAATTTAGGATGTTTTCCCTGTCTTTAGACTGGTTTCTCTAAGATGGTTCTACAAATCCAATACTTACAAAAAACCCAATTTGTAGTGAGATAAGACAATTTCTTTTCAAATGACAAATAATTAAATGGTCAACAGTACAGGACTCGTTTATCTAGTAAAGGTATATCTATACAATCGAATGCTACGCAATCATCAAAAATGGTGTCCCTTTATATTAATTGATATGAAATACCATTTAAAATATATTGAACTATAATGTAAGCGATTTGATTCTAAATTTAAGTAAAATATGTATTTATTTGAATAAATTTGCTTGAAAAAAGGATAAGCAAATATACAGCAAAATAGTAATAAAGACTGTCTCAACAGGCTTGCAAGTGATTTTAATATTAATTTCTTTATTTTCATAATTTCCATTTTTAAATTTGTTCTTTCGATGATTATATATTACTTATGTAATATAACATTTCCTTAACAAGGCCAAAGGAGCACATAATCTGTTCCCAACATTTTGATTTATTTATTGAGCTAAATTTATTTAAATTGTCATTACCAATACCATATGGTTTTGTTATGCCGCATAATAGGCATCCAATAAATATTTATGTAATACTTCGATCAGAACCATATATATTGAGGGCCATTACTGATAAGTCATGTGTACCCTACTTTAAAAAATTTATATAGCTACTACTAAAATCTCATGTATAATGGTTAATAATATCTAAATGAATGAAAATTTATTAGTAGATTGAAGTATGTTGGGGGGAATCAATATCTATTGGCCACCTATTAAGTATCAATTCCTGACTATCTTCTTCAGCTGTATTTTTATAATGACAGGCAAATCATACTAGAAAAAGGTGGAAAACAGTTTTACCAATTTTGTTAACTTTAAGCATAAATCATATTATACTTGGACAGGAAATTTAATTATGAGATCCCTGGATGCCACAATAAAACAATGTAGTTATTGATTAAAAATTAAAAAGTAGCACACAAATATATTATTTCTTCAGGGGTGAATTTTCATACCATAAATATCCAAGAAAAAAAATTTACCTGGTATCTTAAATAGAGATAATTTAATGGGTGATGTCTCTAATAGCAGCTTTCCTGGCAATACAACATCTTTTTTCAGACAGATGTGTTTTTTATTGACTCTGAATTAAAACAAAATTTAGCGAAAACATTTTAATAGAAAGCTAATTTTCCTAGGCCTTTTAACATGAGTCAGAGACTAGCACTTAGAACCCCTTGGGAAATGGATGGGTACATGATTTTGTTTCTCAAATGTATTTTTTCAACCAAATGTTGGCAGTTATTGAATGGTCTCTTAGTTTAATTCTGAGCTTTCTAATACCCGGGACACCAGAATTCTATGTTATTGGTTAAAATGAGACTCAAAAATTGAATGCTAGATTTTTCAGGCCCCAAGATTGACAGTCTGTTATGGCAATTAAATATTTTAATTTTTATTCTTTTTTCAGTTTTTGTAGAGAGAGTCTTGCTATGTTGCCCTGGCTGGTCTTGAATTCCTGGCCTCAAGTGATCCTCTTCCTCCCAAAGCACTGGGATTATAGGCATGAGCCACCACATCCAGGCTTCACTTGCATTATTTTCCCACAAAACAAACTGTCCCATCTCCACATGGAGGGACCATTTTTTCTCAAGGTTTTCTTCTGATCAGGGACCAGTTGAGACTAAATAGTAGAACACGTATTTTTTAATTGGGAATAGTCACACAGTGATAATCTCCAAGTATTAATAATGGCCAACATTTATTGCACAAACATGTCAGGAGCCATGCTAAGTGCTTTACATGTATTGTCTCATTTAATCCTCATATCCATCAGTGAAGATAGAATACATTTCTCTTTATTTCACAGATTGGAAAGTAAAACAAGTGCTTGAATCACATAGTTAGCAGGGGTTGGCGCTGAGATGGAACCCAGGTTGTCTGTCGACAGCACTTAAGGCCTGACAATTCTGCTATCCCGCCTCTTATAACCATTTATCTCCAATCTCCTGCCACCACCTTAGTTCAAGTCCTCATCACCTCTTGCCAGAGTTCTGAGCCAGAGACACCCTTCATAGGTGTACTGCCAAAATTTGAAATGCAAATCAGTTTCACAAACATTATATTTAGTTAGAAGATATCATTTTTTTTATTTTTGGGTCCACAGAATGTTCTTTCAAATTTATCAGAGTTTCACATTTAAAAATGTCATAGTTTTTATGTTTTTGTTTAACTATAAGGAAAAGGCCAGAAAGAAGAAAATTAACATTTATTGAGCCCTTAATATGTGCCAGGCAATAGTGCTTTGATTATGAATCAAATTTGATTATGAATCCTCAAAACATCCCTACTAAGAAAGATTGAGACTGATACCTATTGATTGTCTCTTCTGGGACTCAGGCTTTGTGCACATGCTAATTTATTCAGGGAAGCAGTATGGCATATCAACCAAGAACCCGTTGAGTTTAGGCTGTGAGGTCAGTGAAAGATGGCATTGGTTACTGTTCCCAGCTTTCTGAGACTGAGGAAATAAAACATTAGAGATCCTCAGGTTTCAGCCCCACTGATTTTAAAATTTATCGGTTGTTTCTGAATATTCACTATAATGAGTCCAAGCAATGACCAAAGTAGTGAAATACAATTAAAATACATTTTAATTGTAGAGTCAAAACTGGGTACTTTTCCCCCTTACTTTGCCCATGTTTTGTCAAAATTGGGTTTGCTGTCTTTGGAGTCCTGCTGTCCTTCCTCCTTTTCTTTCACATTCTCTATAGCACTTACGCATTGGTAAGCATAGAGTGGTGCCTGATGAGGACCTGAGGTTTGCTTCAGGAAGTTTTTAAATAATCTTTGGGTTTCAGAATTCACAGAACAATCCAGAGTCAATAATTCCAACTTCCAACCAGATCTCATTATTACAACAGTGACTTTGTTGTCCATAAATAGCTGCTTATTTATTCTTGCCATGAGCTCTTCCTCTGAAATTGCCAATTTGAGGCAACAAAGTTAAGGATGGGTGAAGGGAATATAGTAAACACAAATGTCTGATGCAGGCATTTCAGAGAATGTCAGTCATTAATTTAAATATTATTAATTTAGGATCCATTTTGATACTAGCTCTGGAAAGTGGCTATCAATTTATCCCAGGATTAAATTTTAAGCATGTTGTTTTATTTTCACTGGTTTCTACTGAGTAAGACATGTGCAACTGGGAAAGAAATGAATCCCCTATGCCTTGTTCAAGTGTATTTTTCTCTTGGTGGCACTCATCTCCAATATCGTATTTAAAAATATTAGGAGAAGGTTCTAAGCAGAAAGTCTCTAACTATGGAAACTTCAACCTTTTGCTGAATTACAGGATGACATTCAATGTCATTTCACTGTCCTATATTTTCATGGAGCTTCTTAAAAGTGGTCTCTCTGACTCATGTAGAATCTAAAATTGATCTCACGAAAGTAGAGAGTAGAATGGTGGTTAACAGGGGCTGAGAGGAGAGGAAGCTGGGAAGGTGTTGGTCAAAGGATACATATTTACAGTTAGGAGGAATAAGTTCAAGAGATGTATTGTATAGCATGGTGACTTTAGTTAATGACAATATATTGTATTCTTGAAAAATGCTAGGAAAGTGGGATGTTAAGTGTTCTCACCAGAAAAAATGATAGCAATGTGAGTTCATGCATTTGTTAATTAGCTCAATTTAACCATTTCACAAATATATGTCTACTTCAAAACATCATGTTGTACATAATAAATACATACAGTTTTATATGTCAATTAAAAAATAAATAACTTTTTAAAAAGTTCTCTCTCTCTCTCCACACTGATACACAGGGAGTGTATTTTTCTTTTGGTGCTGTGACATTTTTTCCACTACATAGGATGCTCGTGGCTCCACATAAGGCTACTGCCAGGCAATACAGAATGAGGGCCAGGAATTGGTTGAAAGTGAGAGGCCATGGGGTGATGGATGTCAAACTAATTATTGATCAATTTACTGTGTCTATTTAGTAAGTCAGTCAGTCTCCAGATACTTTTGTAGTCTTTAAGGACGACAAATGTTCACAGTTTAAATATCCCTAAATATATAACAGATGAACAAGCATGCTTTGGTGTGTAAATGCTGCATAGATTCAGAACCATCAAAAAGCCCCTCAAAAATGCTTTTCCATCTGCTGCTTCTAACTACATATCGCACATCCTGGCAGTGCACTTCACAGTGGTGTGAAAGATAGGTTCAAAGCCAACCTGGCAAAATCTATTTATCTTTTTTTTTCTCCCCAAAATGTGTTTCTTTGTGCAGCTAAACTAGCAAACATATATAGGAACAAGGTGCCAGGGCTAAGAGGAGGCACTTGTCAGGCCTTAATCATTCAGGAGAAAACCTGCTTTGTATTACGCTCTGAAATACTGATATCAGTTTGCATCTTCTTAGAAAGTATGAGTTGGAGAAGCCTTGGATTCTGTGTTCTCAGTAAAACTTACCTTTGTAAGTATAAGGACACTGAGGCATCAGTGTCCAGGAGAGCCTTGTAAGTTACACAAACAACCCCACAGATGGAGTGGCCAGAAGAGCCTCCCGCAGAAAGTATGTGATAGCTTTCCTCTTTAGTTTTTAAGGAAGTAATTATGTGCAAATCAGAAAGTGGGTTCATGAGAGGAATGCTCTGTTTTTATGCAATACAGCTCTCAAGTATAATCTTTCTTAGAAGTGGAGACCTTTATAAGTAGAGTGACAGTTCATGTTAACGTAGTGGTAGAAGTTAGTGGCCTACTAATAAAGCCTTCTTATTTGAAATGGTACAAGTTAATTTGTTTAGATAGTGAATACTCTTTTTTATGGGGTAAAAAGTATCCAGAAAGGTAATATTTACAACTACCTTTCAAATTATGATATATTGTCAGGTATGTTAATACATCATATAGATGACATATTTCTCTTTCCTGACACATTTTACTGATGCTCTACTCTAGTAGAGTGTAGGAGTATTAATAGAGGGTATTAGAATCTAATCCTAGTCATAGTTTTCATAAGGGGATGAGGGTGCATACAGATGTTCTAATACTTATTATTACAAGCGTGGTTTGCAAATTTAATTTTAGCCATAGTATCACGTATTTAAACAATAGTTGTTTGCAAATATTAACATACATACAAATTGTGGGGGTTGAGGGGAGCTGCCATAAGAAAAGTGAGGGATGGCAGAGTCCTAGCCACAGTGTTCCTAGTCACTACGCTCCCAGCTGCAGAAGCTCCTCTCAGAATTTCAGGAAGAATGACTGGAAAAGGATTGCAAGCTAAAACACTTATAGGAGCCAGCTAAGTAAGTGAGGGAAGGCCACTAGGTATTTTACATGGAATATATGGACATGATTTTCATTTTCATAAAGAAATATCCAGGCTCATAGAAAAAAATATATATACTATCTATAGACTATATAGAATATCAGGTCTCATAGAAAACCCAGGCCTCCAATTGTATTTTTCATTTGATAATTTTTTGTGGTGACATGGCAACAGAGACAACAGTGTAAATGTGACTTTTAAAAGCAACCTACAGCCTCAGTTTAGGGGAGGCATCAGGAGGTGTTGGGAATTGTGGCAAATTGAGCATAAACTCCACCTAATGGGGGCAGCTACTTTTTGTCTCCAGCCAAGTGTCGACCTGACCTGTGAGAATGTGAGCACAGTGCTGGCTGCTAGAGCCATCTGAAAGTTTGAAAGGAGTTTTCAATCTAGGCTTTTTTTTCTATGAAATTTTCTGATTTTTAAAAATTGGTTCAATATTTTTAAATATTTTGCTAGCTGAATCAAATTATTTGTCAAATTTTGCCCAATCTCTAGGCTACTAGTTTATGAACATGCTTTGGAAGAATCTATATTTGACAGTGCATAAGAAAGCTACCTAGACCACCCTATATTTAGTTTATTTGAGTTGAAGTTTTTACTGTAAGCTATAGATAATTTTGGGTAATAGTTTTGAACTATAAACCATGTAATGTAAACCATGTAAAGAAAAGAAACCAAGGTTGGCAAATTTAGAAAGATGAGTTCAATACCTGGGCCTATCACTGAGGCCTGAAGCAGCAGTTCAGACAGGTTAAGCTGCTCTCAGAGATTCCCTGTGAGAAATACAAAGCACCATTAGAGACCATTATGAACAACAACAGGCCAACAAATGGGAAAACCTAGAGGGAATGGATAAATTCCTGGACAAATACAACCTACTAAGATTGATCTAAAAATAAATAGCCAACCTCAAAGGACCAATAATAAGTAAAAAGATTAAATCAGTAATAAAAAGTCTCCCAACAAAGAAAAGCCCAGCACTGTGTGGCTTTACTGCTAAATTCTACCAAAGTCTTAAAGAAGAACTAACACCAATTCTCAAACTATTCCAAAAAAATTGAAGAGGAGGGAATCCTTCCTAATTTATTCTATGAGGCCAGCATTATCTTGATATTAAAATCAGAGACACACACAATGAAATAAAACTACAGGACAATATCCCTGATGAACATAGATGCAAAAATGCTCAACAAAATACTAACAAAGCAAATCCAATGGCACATGAGAAAGATAAATACATAATGATCAAGTGGATTTATTCCAGGAATGCAAGGATAGTTCAACACATGAAAATCAATGAATGTAATACATCACATGAACAGAACAAATGACAAAATAGATCATCTCAAGACACAGAAAAAGCATTTGATAAAATTCAACATCCTTTCATGATAAAACTCTCAAGATATTAGATATAGAAGAAACACCTCAACACAATAAAGGCAATATATAAGAGCTAACATCATAGAAAGAATTTCCTGTAAGAACTGGAAGAAGACAGAATGCCCACTTTCACCACTTTTACTCAACATACTACTAGAAATCCTAATTAGAGCAATTAGGCAAGGGAAAGAAATAAAGGGCAATCAAGTTGGAAAGGAGAAACCCAAATTGTCTCTCTTTGAAGATGACAGGATCTTGTATATTGAAAAATCTAGACTCTACCTAAAAACTCTTAGAATTTATAAACAAATTCAGTAAAGTTGTAGGATGGAAAATCAACATACAAAAAATCAGTAATGAGTCTACACATTAACAAATGGGCTGGGAAAAGATCAACAAAGCAATCCCATTTACAATGACTACAAAATACTTAGAAATAAATTTAACCAAGGAGCTGTAAGATCTCTACAGTGAAAACTATAAAACAATGATGAAATAAATTGAAGAGGACACAACAAAATGGAAAGATATTCCATGCTCATGAATTGGAAGAATTAGTTTTGTTAAAAGTGACATATTACCTGAAGCAATCTACAGATTCAATGCAATCCTTATCAAAATACCAGACACTCTTGACAGAAATAGAAAAAATCCTAAAATTTGTATGGAAACACAGAAGTACCTGAATAGCCAAAGCAATACTGAGCAAAAATAACAAACTAGAGGCATCACACTACCTGACTTCAAAATATACTGTAAAGCTGTAGTAACAAAAACAGCATGGTATCTGTATAAAAACACACACATATACCAATGGAATAGAATAGAGAACCCAGAAATAAATCCACATAAAGGCATACCTCATTTCATTGTGCTTTGCTTTACTGCATTTTGCAGATATTGCATTTTGTAAAAAATGGAATATTTGTGGTAACTCTGTATTGAGCAAGTCTATTGATGCCAATTTTTCAAAAGCATGTCCTCCCTTTCTGTTTCTGTGATACTTCGGTATTTCTGTCAAGATTTCAAACATTTTCATTATTATATCTGTTATGGTGATCTGTGATCATTGTAATTGTTTCAGAGTGCCAAAAACTGCACTCATATAAGATGGTGAGCTTAATTGATAGATGTGTATTTTGACTACTCCACCAACCAGCCATTTCCCCATCTCTCTCACTGTTCTTGGGCCTCCCTATTCCCTGAGACACAAGAATACTGAAATGCAGCCAATTAACAACCCTGTAATTGCCTCTAAGTGTTCATATGAAAGGAAGAATTACACATGTATCACTTTATTTATTTATTTATTTTTTTTTACTCTTATTTTAGATTCAAGAATACATGTACAACAAAAGTACATATACAAGAGTACAACACAGGGGTTTGGTGTGCAGATGATTTTGTCATCCAGGTGATAAGCATAGTACTCCATAGGTAGTTTTTTGATCCTCACCCATCTTCCCTTCTCCATCCTCAAGTAGCCCCCAGTGTCTATTGTTTCCTTCTTTGTGTCCCACTTATAAGTGAGATGTGGTATTTTATTAGCTCCCACTTATAAGTGAGAACATATGATATTTTATTTTCTGTTCCTGCATTAGTTCATCTAACATAATAGTCTGCAGCTCCATCCACGTTGCTGTGAAGGATATAATCTCATCTTTATGGCTGCATAGTATTCCATGGTGTATATGTACCACATTTTCTTTATCCAGTCTACTATTGATTAGCATTTAGGTTGATTCCATGCCTTTGCTATTGTGAATAGTGCTACAATGAATATACACATGGATATGTCTTTATGGTAGAATTATTTATATTCCTTTGGGTATAATCCCAATAATGGGATTACTGAGTTGAATGGTAGTTCTATTTTAAGTTCCTTGAGACATCACCAAACTTCTTTCCACAGTGGCTGAACTTGTTTACATTCCCACCAGCAGCATATAAGCATTCCCTTTTTTTTCCTACAGCCTCACCAGCATCTGTTATTTTTTGACTTTTTAATAATAGCCATTCTGACTGGTGAGAAACAGTATCTTAGTGTGATTTTGACTTGCATTTCTGTAATGATTAGTAATATTGAGCATTTTTTATATGCTTGTTGGCTACATGTATGTCTTCTGAAAAGTGTCTGTGTCCTTTGCCCACTTTCTAATGGGGCTGCTTGTTTTTTGCTTGATATTTTATTTAAGTTTCTTATAGATTCTGGATATTAGACCTTTGTTGGATGGATAGTTTGCAAATATTTATCCTATTCTGTAGAAATAAACTCTCTTGATCATTTATTTTGCTGTGTAGTAGCTCTTCAGTTTAATTAGGTCCCATTTGTCAGTTTTTGTTTTTGGTGCAATTGCTTTTGGTGTCTTCATCATGAAATCTATGCCAAAGTCTATGTCTAGAATGGTATTTCCTAGGTTTTCTTCTAGGGTTTTATATAAAACTATAGTTTTAGGTTTTACATTTAAGTCTTTAATCCATCTTGAGTTAATTTTTGTATATGGTGAAAGGAAGAGGTACAGTTTTAATCTTGTGCATGTGGCTAGCCAGTTATCTTGACACCATTTACTGAATAGGGGATCATTTCCCCACTTCTTGTTTTGGTTGAATTTGCCAAAGATCAGATAGCTGTAGGTGTGTGGCTTTATTTCTGGGCTCCCTATTGTGTTCCATTGTCCTGGGTATCTGTTTTTGTATCAGTACCATGCCGTTTTGGTTATTGTAGCCTTGTGGTATAGTTTGAAGTAGGGCAATGTGATGCCTCCAGCTTTGTTCTTTTTGCTTAGAATTGCTTTGGCAATTTGGGCTCTTTTTTGGTTCCAAATGAATTTTAGGATAGTTTCTTCTAATTCTGTGCATAATGCCATTGATAGTGTGATAGGAATAGCATTGAAATCTGTAAATTGCTTTGGGTAGTGTGGCCATTTTAACAATATTGATTGTTGATATCCGTATGCACGGAATGTTTTTCCATATGTTTGTGTCATCTTTAAGTTCTTTCAGCAGTGTTCTGTAATTCTCATTGTAGAGATCTTTGTCTCCCTGGTTAGCATTATTCCTGGATATTTTATTCTTTTTGTGTCTATAGTGAATGGGATTGTGTTTTTGATTTGGCTCTCAGCTTGGACATTGCTGGTGTATAGAAATGCTGGTGTATAGAAATGTCTCAGCTTGGACATTGCTGGTGTATAGAAATGCTATTTTCTCACATTGATTTAGTATCATGAAACTTTGCTGAAACCAGTTGTTAGTCACATCTAGGAGGTTTTGGGCAGAGACTATGAGGTTTTCTAGGTGTAAAATTATATTTTCTGCAAACAGATAATTTGATTTCTTCTTTTTCTATTTGGGTGCCTTTTATTTCTTTCTACTGACTGATTGCTCTGTTGTTTGTGTCCTTTGCCCATTTTCTAATGGGGTTGCTTGTTTTTTGCTTGATATTTTATTTTAGTTTCTTATAGATTAAGAACATTGTACTATGTTGAATAGAAGTGGTGTGAGTAGACATCCTTGTCTTGTTCCAGTTCTGAAGTAAAATGCTTCCAGCTTTTGCCTGTTCAGTATGAAGTTGGCTGTGGGTTTGTCATAGATGGCTCTTATTATTTTGAGGTATGTTCCGTCAATGCCTAGTTTGTTAAAGGTTTTTAACGTGAAGGGATGTTGAATTTTGTTGAAAGTTTTTCTGTATCTATTGAGATGATCACATAATTTTTTTTTGTAGTTCTGCTGGTGTGATGAATCACATTATTGATTTATGTACATTAAACCAACCTCACATCCCAGGGATAAAGCCTGCTTGATCATGGTGGATTAGCTTTTTGATGTGTTGCTGGATTTGGTTTGCTAGTAGTTTATTGAGGATTTTTGCATCTATGTTCATGAAGGATATTGGCCTGAAGTTTTCTTTTCTTTCTTTCTTTCTTTTTTTTTTCTTTGTGTCTCTGCCAGGTTTTGGTATTAGGATGTGATGGCTAAAATTAGGTGTCAACTTGATTGGATTGACGGATGCCTAGATGGATGATAAAGGATGTTTCTGGGTGTGTTTGTGAGGGTGTTGCCAGAGGAGACTGACATTTGAGTCAGTGGACTGGGAGAGGAAGATTCACTCTCAATGTAGGTGGGCACTATCCAATCGCTGCCAGCGCAGTGAGAATAAAGCAGGCTGAAGAAGATGGGAGAAGGTGGGATACATTTGCTTGCTGAGTCTTCTGGCTTTTTTTCTTCTCAAGTGGGATACTTGCTTCTGCTCCTATTGCCTTTGGATATCAGACTTTGGTCTCTGGGACTTACATAAGCGGATTCCCAGGAGCTCTGTGGCTTTGGTAGCAGACTGAAGGCTGCACTATCAGTTTCCCTGGTTTTGAGGCTTTCAGACTTGGACTGAGTCACAGGCAGCTTGAACTCTGTACCTGGAAAAGTCACAAGCACCCAATAACCTGTGATTGCAGTCTCAGGGGCTGAACCTTGCAAAGCTACAAAGGCAGAGCTGCCCAAGGCCTTGGGAGCCCATGCCCTGCACAGGTGTGCCTTGCCTGTAGGATGTGGAATAAAAAGAGATTATTTTGGAGCTTTAAGGCATAATGACTGTCCTGCTGGGTTTCCAACTTGCATGGGGCCTGTAGACCCTTTCTTTCGGCTGATCCATCCCTTTTGGAACGAGAATGTTTACCCAATGCTTGTACCCTCATTATATCTTGGAAGTAAATAACTTGTTTTGATTTTACAGGCTGATAGGTGGAAGGAGGTGAGTCTCAGATGAGACTTTGGACTTGAACTTGGGACTTTTGCGTGATTGCTGGAATGAGTTGACTTTGAGACCGTTGGGAAGGCATGCTTGTATTATGAAGTGTGAGAAAGATGTGAGATTTGTGACGGGCCAGGGTTGGAATCACAGTTTGAATATTTGTCCCCGCCCAAATCTCACATTGAATTGTAATCCTCAGTATCAAAGATGAGGCCTAGTGGGAGGTGATTGGATCTTGGAGGTGGTTTCTCATGAATGGTTTAGCACCATCCCCTTGGTGTTATCCTCACAATTGTGAGTGAGTGTTCAAGGAATGTGTCTGTTTAAAAGTGTGTGGCACACCTGCTCGTTCTCCCATTATTGCCATGTGTCTGCTCTCTCTTTGCCTTCTGCCATGATTGAAAGCTTCCGGAGGCCTCCCCAGAAGCAGATGCTGCTAGGCTTTCTGTACAGTTTGCAGAACCATGAGCCAATTCAACCTCTTCTTATAAACTACCTACTATCAGGAATTTCTTAATAGCAGTGCAAGAAGAATGGCCTAACACACGGGATAATGCCTGCCTCACAAAATCAGTTAGGGAGGAATCCCTCCTCCTTAATTTTTTCAAATAGTTTCAGTAAGAATGGTACCAGCTCTTTTTATATGTCTGGTAGAATTCAGCTGTGAATCTTTCTGGTCCAGGGCTTTTCCTGGTTGGTAGGCTTTTATTGTTGATTCAATTTCAGAATATTTTATTGGTCTGTTCAAGGTTTCAATTTCTTCGTGGTTCAATCTTGGGAGATTGTATGTTTCCAGGAATTTATCCATTTCTTTTAGGTTTTCTAGTTTGTGTGCATAGAGGTGTTTGTAATCTCTCACTTTAAGTCAAAAGCTAGAAACAATTAAGCTTAGTGAGGAAGGCTTGTTGAAAGCTGAGATAGGCCAAAAACTAGGCCGTTTGTGCCAAACAGTTAAGCAAGTTGTGAATGCAAAGGAAAAGTTCTTGAAAGAAATTAAAAATGCTACTCTAGCGAACACACAAATGATAAGAAAGCCAAACAATCTTATTGCTGATATGGAGAAAGTTTTAGCAGTCTGGATAGAAGATCAAACCAGCCACAACATTCCCTTAAGCCAAGGCCTAATCCAGAGCAAGGTCCTAACTGTCTTCAATTCTGTGAAGGCTGAGAAAGATAAGGAAGATGCAGAATAAATGATTAAAGCTAGTAGAAGTTGGTGCATGATGTTTAAGGAAAAAAGCCATTTTCATGACATAAAAATGCAAGGTGAAGTAGCAAGTGCTGACATAGAAGCCACAGCAAGTTATCCAAATCTAGCTAAGATAACTGATGAGGAGGGTGCTACACTAATTGATAGATTTTCAAGGTGGATGAAACAGCCTTCTATTTGAAAAAAAGATGCCTTCTAGGACTTTCATAGCTAGAGGAGAAGTCAATATCTGGCTTCAGTGCTTCAAAAGATAGGTTGACTATCTTGTTAGGGGCTAATGTAGCCGGTGACTTTAAGTGGAGGTCAATGCTCATTTACCATTTCTCAAATCATAGCGTCCTTAAGAATTATGCTAAATCTACTCTGTTTGTGCTCTATAAATGAAAGAAAATGGCCTGTATAACAACACATCACTTATAGCATGGTTTACTGAATATTTTAAGCACGCTTTTGAAAAGCACTGCTCAGAAAAAAAGATTCCTTTTAAAATACTACTGCTTATCAACAATGTAGCTTGTCACTTAAGAGATCTGATGAAGATGTACGAGAAGATTAATGTTTTTGTGCCTACTAAACACAATATCCATTCTGTATCCAATGAATCCAGGAATAATTTCACCTTTCGAATCTTATTATTTAAAAAAAAAAAAATCTTGTAAGACTACAGCTGCCATAGATAGTGATTCCTCTGACAGATCTGAATGAAGTAAATCGAAAACCCCTGGAAAGGAGTCACCATTCTAGATGCCCTTAAACACGTTCGTGGTTCATGGGAGGAGGTCAAAATATCAATATTAATAGGAATCTGGAAGAAGTTGATTCCAATCCTAATGGATGACTTTGAGTGGTTCAAGACTTCAGTGGAGGAAGTAACTAGATGTGTTGGGAATCATGAGAGAACCAGAATTAGAAAAATGTGTTCAATCTCATGATAAAACTCGAATGTATGAGGAGTTGCTTCTTATGAAGAGGCAAAGAAAGTGGTTTCTTAAGATGAAATCTGCTCCTGATAAAGCTGCTGTGAACATTGTTGAAATGAAAATAAAGAATTTATATTTTATAAATTTAGTTGATAAAGCAGTGGCAGAGTTTGATAGGATTGACTCCAATGTTGAAAGATGTTCTACTATGGGTAAAATGATATCAAACAGCATCACATACTACAGAGAAATCTTTCATGAAAGGAAGAGTCCATCAACATGGCAAATGTCATCGTCTCATTTTGAGAAATTGCCACAGCCACCCCAGCCTTCACCACCCTGCTTAGTCAGCAGCCATCAACATCAAGGCAAGACCCTCCACCAGCAAAAAGATTATAAAACTTGTTGATGGTTCAGATGACTGTTGACATTTTTTAGCAATAAAGTTTATTTATTTATTTATTTATTTTTATTGAGACAGAGTCTTGCTCTGAAGTGCAGTGGCATGATTCTGGCCAACTGCAACCTCCAACTCCCAGGTTCAAGCAATTCTCATGCCTCAGCCTCCAGAGTAGCTGGGATTACAGGCACCTGCCACCATGCTCAACTCATTTTTCTGTATTCTTAGTAGAGTCGGGGTTTCATCCTACTGGCCAGGCTGGTCTTGAACTCCTGGCCTCAAGTGATCCGACCACCTGGGGCTCCCAAAATACTGGGATTACAGGCATGAGCCACCATATTTGGCCAATAAGGTATTTTTAAATTAAGGTATATACATTATTTTTTAGACATAATGCTATTTCACACTTATTAGACTACAGTATTGTGTAAACATAACATAACTTTTATATGCACTGGGAAACCAAAATTTTTGTGTGACTCACTTTATTGCGATATTTGCTTTATTGCAATAGTCTGGAACTGAACCCACATCTCTGAGGTTTGTTCTTATTTACAGTCAACTGATTTTTGATAAAGGCACCAAAAACATACATTGGGGAATGGGCACCCTCTTCAATAAAGTATGCTGGGAAAACTAAATATCTATATGCAGAAGAATGAAACTAGACCCTTACTCTTCACCATATAAACTCAACAATGAATTAAAGATTTAAATTTAAGACCCAAAACTATAAAACTACTAGAAGAAAACATAGGAAAAATACTTCAGGAGTTTGGTCTAGGCAAAGATTCTATGAGTAAGACTTCAAAAACAGGCAACAAAAACAAAAGTAGACAAATGAGACTCTATAAAACTAAAAAGCTTCTGCACAGTAAAGTAAACAATCAACAGAGTGAAGACACTACCTGTAGAATGGGAGAGAATATTTGCAAGCTATACATGCAATGAGGGACTAAGATCCAAAATATACAACCAACTCAACTCAACAGCAAAAATAATGTATAATCCCATTAAATATGGGCAAAATATCTCAATAGACATTTCCCCAAAAAGACATAAAAATGGCCAAGTATATGAGCAAATGCTCAGCATCACTAATCATCAGGGAAATGCAAATCAAAGCCGCAATGATATATGATCCCACCTAGCTTAGAATGGCTATTATCAAAAAGACAAAAAATAACAAGTGCTAGTGAGAAAGTCGAGAAAAGGAGCTCATATACTGTTGTTGGCAATGTAAATTGGTATAGCCATTACGGAAAACAGTACAGAGGTTTTTTTCACTAAAAATAGAATGATCATGTGATCCAGCAATCTCATTACTGATTATCTGAAGGAAAAGAAGTCAGTATATTGAAGAGATATCTGCACACCCACGTTTATTGTAGCACTATTCATGTTAGCCAAGATATGACATTAAACTAAATGTTTATTAACAGATTAATGACTAAAGAAAATATGGCATATATTCACAATGGAATGCTATTCAGCCATAAAAAAGATAAAATCCTGTCATTTGTGGCAATGTGATTGAGCCTAAAGAAGCAGTCCCCAACCTTTTTGGCACCAGGGAATGGTTTTGTGGAAGACAGTTTTTCCAGTGGGGTTTGGGAATGGGTGGGGGATAGTTTTGAGATGAAACTGTCCCACCTCAGATCATCAGGTATTAGATTCTCATAAGGAGTGCACAGTTTAGATCTCTTGCATGCACAGATACAATAGGGTGCACACACCTATGAGAATCTGAGGCCACCACTGATCTGACAGGAGGTGGAGCTCAGGCGGTAATGCTCCTTTGCTTGCCGCTCACCTCCTGCTGTGCAGCCTGGTTCCTAACAGGCCAAGGAGGCTACCAGTCCAAGGCCCAGGGGTGGCCCAGGGGTTGGGGACCCCTGTGCCTAGAGAACATTATGTTAAATGAAATAAGTCAGGCACAGAATGGTAAATACTGCATGTTCTCATGCATATGTCAGCGCTAAAAATGTCGAGGTCAAAGAAGTAGAGAGTAGAATTGTGGTTATTACAGGCTGGGAAGTGTAATGGGGAGGAAAGAATAGGAAGAGGTTTGTTAATGGATTAAAAAAATTATAGGGGAAAAAGGATTAAGTTCTGGTGTTCAATAGCACTAATGGGTGAATATAGTTAATAATAATTTGTTGTATACTTTCAAAAGGTTGAAGGGAGGATTTTGAATGTTCCCAACACAGAGAAATGATAAATGTTTGAGGTGACAGATATACTAATTACTCTAATTTGATCATTACACATTGTATATATGTAACAAAATATCATTCTGTACCCCATAAATATGTACAATTATTGTGTGTCAACTAAAATGAAAGGAAAATGAAAGATTTCCTGTGACAACAGGAAATTTAATATCTTTTTTTTATTTTGGAAAGAACACTGATTGGGTAAACATGAGCCTGAATCCTAGACCTTCTATGTGAACTTGAGCAAATTATTTAAGATTTCTTTGCCTTATTCTCCTAAACTGTAATCATAATGATACTAATATCCTTCTAATGACTGAATAAAGATTAAAATAGGTAACAAATGTTAATACTTGACATTTAATAAACACCCAATAAAGGGTAGATACATAATTATTACAGATATCTTTATATGCATTGCTTTCTCACAACCTAACATGTTTGCACAGTCTTGTAAGGATGATTAAATTACATGATCTGTATATGTTGAAATACAATGCCTACTAAACACTCAATTAATTTTGGTTATTATTATTATAATGTGTTATTAGAGTTACATGTTACCCAGTGGTGTGAAATAAATAGTTCCATACAAAGGCTGACATTATAGCTCTGGTCAGTGGACTCACAGTTCCGATGAAGCTTTACAATGCTCAGTGTCCATATTCTTAAGGTTTGGAGAGCTAGCCATCATGCAATTTTTCTAAAATCGGAGCTGATTTGATTATTTGCTTGTTTTTGTTTTTTGTTCAGTATAGTTTTCAGGGTACCTTGCTCAGCAAGGATTAATTTGCTAAAAGATTTTTAGGAGACTCCTATTTCACAGGAATATTCCCTGTATTAAGAGCTATTTTAGAAACATTCAAAATACTCCACAAACAATGGAAAACAATCCTTTTAGAAGTTTCCACCACAGAATGCCCAGATCTGTTATTTTGTCGCTCATTTTACAACCACTACAAGACGTACTGAAAAGGTTCTTTTCCATTCTGTCTAGACACCTTTTCCTAGACAACATCCTGAAACATAAGAATAAGCACAAAAATGAACATATTACATCAAACGTACCACTGAGAAGAATGATAAGTTTAACAGTTTCCCATGTGGGAGGCATATTGACGGTAATTATCTCTCCTCCTACTTCACTCAGCTTTATGAACTCCTCTGTCGTGGCTGGGAGGGTCTGGTCATGCCTCACCACATACTTGAAGCATGTTTTAATTGGCTGGAGGAATAGTGCAGCTTGCAGGCAGAGAGAGTTAAAGGAAATTTGTGTTTTCTTGGGTGGCTCTATGCTGCTCATTACTAGTACTCATGGGAAATTTATTCTCACAAGATCCAAATGAGTTATCAGCATGTTTCAAATAATGTTATCAATTAGCAAGATGTTTTCAATAGTATGAAGCTTTTTCAAGGACATGTAACTACCCATGGGAAGTTATTTATTTCTCATGACAGGTTTTTGTTGTTGTTGTTGTTTTTATTTCTGCATACAGATTACAATTTTAAGTTAGCAGAACACCAGCTCACATGGAAACAGTCTCCTCTGTGAATTCTTTCTTTGGCTGACAGACATGAGATGTTAGCTGTCTAAGAAGACCTTCACACCAACACCTTCTTAGAAGATATTGTAAGATAACAATCCTTGAGTGGAACCTGAAATCTTTCTAAACGCTGCATGTAGGAAAATAAGAGGCAGTTCACACAACCACTTAACACCTCTTCTTAAAAGCGAATCCTTGAAGGAGTGGTGTTCAAATATTTAAGTAGATTAGATACTTTATACATGCCACATCCAAAAATGCTCAGTATTGCTAATACATTTCATATTCTCCCAAGTTTTAATGGTTGATGCACAATCACAGTAATTTCCTATTAATTTCTAGGAATATGTACACAGTAGCCTTAGGAGAAAAAAGACAACTATTACTTTACATTTTTAATTGTTTTGTTTTCATGTCCCTGAGAGAAAAATTAAAGCAACTTAAAAAATTAACTCAGATGCTCTATTTATTTTTAGGAAGACATATATCCCCTACAGGGAGACTTTTACATGTTGTAATAATGTTCACAAACAGCTACTCTTTAAGTGTAACTATTCTAAGCCTCTTTTCCTCCATTTTATTTCATATACATTTATGTACCTGCATGCATATACAACCATATGTATTTATATTTAGTAGGTATAATTTATTACACATAAATCTAAATGTCTATCATATACAGTAAATTAGAACCTAGCATGATACTAGCCATATATTAGAGAGTCAATGAAAATGGTGGCTGTTTATATACAATGTATTAATTAAAAAACCCCAAAACTAACTATATGTGTCTTTATTTGATTAAAATAATGATTAAAAAATGTAACCAGGCTGGGTGGCACAGGTGTCATTCATAACATTCACTGACATAATACGGTAAGGTTTTCCATGCGTGCTATTTTCTGCTACCTCCTCACTGCCTTTAGGAGTTGAAATACAATATTAAATTGCTTACTGCAGATACCACAACACCTCATAATTATGGTTCTATGGAAATAATTTTCTCTAAATAAACCTGGAAACATATTTTAGGGTTGCATTTTCTTTTTAGACTGGCAAATGCTCCAGCTTATCTCATTGCTCTATTTTACCCAGTGGAATTTTGCCAGCGGTGGATCTGATTGCACTCACTGCCTGAATCAGGTTCTTATGAAGCATTTCATCTTTGCTGAAAATGCAAAATTCATAAACTAAGTTGAAAGTTACTGATGGACTGCCTTAGTGAATTACGTTTCCCATCAGCTGTCTTGAATCCGATTCCAGCATAGGAAGAATCACATCTGCCGATTCTACACCTGGAATCTGAAAGAGCAGATTCCTCAGCTTTTCCCAAAGAAATACAACACCACACTTGAAAAGATGGCATTTCCTTAGGAAATTATATTTGTATCACTCTATATCTGATCATCTTAAAATCAGATGGAAAACATTTTACTTTCTATTTTTTTCCCTAGGCAGATAAAATCTCTAGGTCATTTTTCTGAGTCATCAATGTCTCTCATATAGAAAACGCAATTGTTGATTTGCTTGCCAAACAAAGTATAAAATAATTAACAGTGGTCTTGCAATTAAATAGTAATTTAGCCTCAGCCTTAATGTTTCAATTAAAACTTAATAAGCATGCACAAGATGTATTTGCAGTGTATGCTGAGTAGTGATAAAAAACACTTGTTTTGCCCACTTTTGCAAACTGGTAGATAGAACATATTTGTTTACTTGTAACATGATAATTCCTCGAGGTGTGAACACTGGGGTATGGAAGAGGTGAAGAGACAAACATTATAACAGGTATTCTGCAGAAGTGTCAAGAGATGCAGAATGTTGCAACACAAACAAAAGATGGTGAATTGAAAATGATCTGTCCAGGGGTTGAACTAAAATTCTAAGAATGGCAAATAATAACATTATGTTGCTTGATTCATGCATCTTTAGAAAAATTCAAGATGGCTTCAAGATGGTATGTTAAATTGTAATTTTTAAACAGATATTAATTCTTTATTAATGACTAGTATATATTAGGAAAAAACAGGAAACAATGTATTTGTCCCATTATATAAAGTAAAAATAATAATTATATTCCATTTCCTTAATTTAAAACATCATTTTTTAACACAATAGGTTTTTTTTTTTTTTTTTTTTTTTTTTTTTTTTTTTTTTTTGAGGTGGACTCTTGCTCTGTTGCCCAGGCTGGAATGCAATGGCATGATCTCAGCACACTGCAAACTCTGCCTCCTGGGTTCAAACTATCATCCTGCCTCAGCCTCCCGAGTGGCTGGAACTACAGGCGTCTGTCATCACACCTGACTAATTTTTGTATTTTTAGTAGACACAGGGCTTCACCATGTTGGCCAGGCTGGTCTCCAACTCCTGACCTCAAGTAATCTGCCTACCTCAGCGTCCCAAAGTGCTGGGATTACAGGTATGAGCCACTGAGTCCAGCCTACAGTAGGTAAAATTATCACCTGTTTAACTGAAGCCACCGATACCGACTTCTATATTGTACTATTAGAAAGTTAAATAGGCTGGGCATGGTGGCTCATGCCTGTAATTCCAGCACTTTGGGAGGCTGAGGCGGGTGAATCACGAGGTCAGGAATTTGAGATCAGCCTGGCCAATATAGTGAAACCCCATCTCTACTAAAAATACAAAAATTAGCCAGGTGTGGTGGCGCGTGCCTGTAGTCTCAGCTAATCAGGAGGCTGAGGCAGAAGAATCACTTGAACTCAGGAGGCAGAGGTTGTGGTGAGCTGACATCATGCCACTGCACTCCAGCCTGGGTGACAGAGCAAGACTCCATTAAAAAAAAAAAAAAGTTAAATAATAATTGAGAATAAATACTATTTGTAAGATATCAAACTGAATGTTTTTATTTTTGAATTCTAATATTTAAAAGTGAAACATTTCATTTATTTTAAGTAAATTAATTCTCATAAACTGCATGTTTTCATTTTGAAATGTTATTACTAACTCAGCTTTTCTTAACCTATTTAATAAAATGGTGGAATCTTGACACATTGCCTGATGTTACTCAACCCCCTCCCTCCTTTGGTCCTGTCAGGATCCTTGTCAATTTTATCTTTTTAAAGCCTACTAATTTTTGAAAAGTTATTATTTTCCTCAATAATTGCTCAAATTTTATTTAATTTTCCTCTCATCTTTTGATATACATAAAACATTTAATTTTGAAAAGAACATATGCTTAAGAAAAAGGACACAATCTTACTATGAAATAAGTATATGTCAAAGAGAAAAATGATGGCTATGTCAGTGAAGTATCTGATTTAGAAAGAAAATGCCACTATTTTCTTCTACTAATTCAGTCTTTAGCCAACATTTTTGAAAAAATCTAATTCTTCAAATTAAAAAAAATCCATACAATTGAGTTGAGCAAAGTCTTAATCTCTTCAATCTACAATGTATATATTTTTCTTCCTAATGCCAAAACATTTCCATGAAAAAGTGAAACTAGCAACATGTAGCCAAAGCAACCAGGCAAGTTAATGATTTTTTTTTTCTCTCTACCAGGTTGATTTGGCACTTTGTAGACACTGCTAAGCCAGCTCATGTTAGTGCTTGAAGTAAAGTGTTTCAGAGTTTTGCTTAGTTGTTTTTCTCATTTTGATATAACTTTTGTTTTCTGGAAATCTTCAAGAAATTTGTTATCCAACACTAGTAAAACAACCTGTTGCATTTAAAAAGAAATCAAATATCATAACAAAAAAGAATAAATCAAATGTGAGGACAGCTATAAATTTTTAGAACATTTCAATCTTTCACTGCAACATAACATTCATTGTGATGATGACCATGAAAACAGAAAAAGATTTGTAGATTCTGACATAAGAAAGAATTGGCTGTACAGATTACCTTTAAGACATAACTTTATGTGAAATCAAAGATTAATTGCTGTGGTAATAAAGCTATAAAATGTTACTATTAAAATCCTTAATTTACAATCAATTTTAAATCAAGAAAGTACCTTAAACTATTTTTAAATAAATAAGTTGTAAACATATATGAAACTTAAGGATACATCCACCATGCTTAAAATGGTGACAAATGTTCATTGACCTGGGTATGCCATTGATTTTGACAATGAAGTTGGAGCACCTTGACAACAACCTGCAATTGAATTTATTTTCTGATCAGTGCCACAGTCAAATTGATCTGGCTCTGTAATGATTACCAACATTTTCAGCATATTCTTCCAGATTTCCACGTATTCTTTGGCAGAAAGAGACAGTTTGAAGATTTTCCCTTTAAACCATTGAAATTTTGGAATTCCTATTAAACATCTTGTCAGCACACGCACATCTCTGACGCCACCAATCTCTTTCCAGCCCAGGATATTTCTCTGAAGATCTAGCTCTTACTTCTGAGTCAGAATTACATCAGAAATCCTCATGTTTCCTTAAGCCAGCAATAATGAATATGGATTATTAGGTGTTAATTAATTTCATTATAATGGTAAATATGTTTCAAGTTTTGAATTAATCTTTTAATAATAATGTGAGCTTATTTAAGTCCTAAAAATTAATCTCCTTGCATTGTATTATCTCTGTGATAGTCAAGAGTCAGAGTGACTTTGGGACATTTTTTTTTTAATATCCTTATCATCATGTCCCCTTTTAAACCAGTTCCAGATTTCCACTTTACTTACCTCTCCTCCTGAAAGTGCTGTCCACAGTAACCTAGACATGCAATCCAAGATAAAGTGATATGATCTTCTTGCCTTGGTGTTTGAAATCTTTCAGAACATGAGAGTGAATACTGGGGGATTTTTCCCCCAGTTTCAATTTCCTACCTAATAAATAATATATTCATCAAGGAAAAAGTTTTAAAATATTGTAAACGTACTCTGAGTGAAATATTGATCTAGACACAAGACAAGTAATTTCTGCCGTCTAATGGAGGTAGAGTGGGGAGGTGGTGTATTTCTTTATTATGGTGGTGTTACAGAATTATCCAAGATGCCAATTTAAACTGACCCATGGAAGAGTACTCTCTGGGTTGGAGTCAGAAAATGTGCATTTGTAACATCCTGCACTGGTGCTTATACACACAATGACATTTAAGAACAACTGCATGTTTACCTGATGTGTAAGGGCATGAGTTCTGAGTTCATTTCAGCGTGAGTGGTTCCTACTCGGTGGGTGGTTTTCCTTTCTTCAGGGATATACGGATTCAGGTTCCTCCCCGAATCCATATATCCATTTGTGATCTCTGTATCCTTGGGGGCCCTAGACTCCTCTGCTTTCAGATGGAGGATAGGGAGAAAGATAATGATTAGTGCAGACTCACTTGTTAAAAACCTCGGTCTGGAACTAACACTCTTCATTTCTGTTCATATTCTATTGGCAAGATGTAGTCTCATGGCCATACCTGAAAGCATAAGAGCCTGGGAGATGCAGTCTTTGTCTAGACAGTTAATATTTTTTTTTGTAGCAACAACTATACTCTCTGGAAAGTGGAACACAACTATTTTATGTATGGTTTATCTCCAACACAGCAGTCACTTTAATGGCCTTGAACTTGGCAATGGTTTCTTAGATATGACATGTACAAGCAGCAACAGAAAAATATAGATTCATGAGATAGATAATAAATATCCTTGTGATGGTGAATTTTAGGGATCATCTTGACTGGGTTAAAGGATATGCAGATAGCTAGTACAGAATGTTTTCTGGGTGTTTCTGTGAGCATGTTTACAGAAGAGACTGATATTTGAACCAGTTGACTAAGTAAGGGAGATCTGCCCTCACCCA
Source organism: Pongo pygmaeus (assembly GCF_028885625.2). Classification (NCBI taxonomy): domain Eukaryota; kingdom Metazoa; phylum Chordata; class Mammalia; order Primates; family Hominidae; genus Pongo; species Pongo pygmaeus. The sequence goes on from NC_072384.2 coordinate 98,605,564, forward strand.
ATGTGAGGGGCCCCATCCAATTGGTCGAGGTACCAGATAGACCAAAAAGGCAAAGGAAAACAAATTCATTCTCTCTTCTGGAGCTGGGAAACCCATTTTGTTCCTGCCCTTGGACATCAGAGCTCCAGATTCTTGGGCCTTTAGACTTCAGCACATAGACCAGCATCCCCCCACCCACCTGTTCTCAGGATTTCAGCCTCAGACTGAGCTATACCATGGGCTTCCTGGTGCTCCAGCTTGAGTATGGCACATCGGGGGACTTATAAGGGTGTGAGAAAGCTTCCATAATTAATCACTCTTAGATACCTATATTTATATCTCTATCTATATACTCTGGCTGCTAGTTCTATTCCTCTGGAGAGACCTGTTTTTCTGGTTCTATTTCTCTGGAGAACCTTAACTAATATTGCTCTGAATGACTGCTGTATGATCAAATGATACAGCACAGGAAACTATAATATTCACGTCACTAGACAACTGCACAATATTATTTCTGATGTTAAAGTAGATCCTATTTATATCTTTATTAAACAGTTCTTTATGTATTAATATAACTAACTAGCGATTAGTGATAATTTCTAATTCCAAAGGTAGTGCAAATACCTTTCCAGGAATAATTTTCCATGGCATAGTATGACAGCACAAAGACTGTTTTTCCACAGTACTTATTTTCAAAAAGAAGATGAACAGAAAGTCTCAAAGGCTTGATTCTTGTCACAGTGAAAGCAAAACAATCTATCATAGAATTTATGAAAGGAATTTTGCACAAGGAAATAGACTCATTTTTGGCCTTGAGAAACCTATAGGCTGCTCACGACACGCAAATAATTTTTGTGTTTTCCTAAAGATAATTAATAGGATTAAACCTTTTTCATTACCTTGTTGGAAACAAAAGAGCCAAATATATTCCACTTAATGAGAATTTTTCTTCCAGGCATAGAACACCTGGTCTGAACTACGGGAAGATACTGCTATTCAAAGATGTTAAAAAGCATCCTTCTTTGAGGTACATTTAAAAATTGTATCAGGGAAAAATAAGACACATAAACTGACTAACATCAGGGTGTACCTATTTATTTCGTGGGCGATCAGTACCATTAAGTTAAACTAAGTTTACCTTAGAATGTTACATATATGGCGGAGGAATGAACCTGCAACTTCGCAGTCTTCACAAAAGACCTGTTAAAACAGGAAAAAATACATTAAAGCAAAAATAAAGTCTAAAAAATTGAATACAAAAACACTAATTGGTCTGTCATGTGCCTACAGTTGACCCTAGGAATTTTGGTTGGTAGGTAGCCATGAAAACAACAACAATGACAATCACAAGACAAATGGCATTGATTGAATGCTTCTTATTTTCTAGATATTATTCTATATGAAACTCTCATGTTTTCTTCTAAGAGCTTTACGGTTCTAGTTCTAACATTAGGTCTTTGGTCCATCTTGTGTTAGTTTTCATATATGGTGTAATGTAAGACTTCATTCTTTTGCATGTGGAATACAAAATCTCATTTATCCAAGCAGGAGTTGTATAAGGGAGTTATTTATCTTGGGTCAGTTTCTCTAGAGCAGATCCTGAGGTGAGGATTTGTGTTAAAGCATTTTATTAAGGTACCACCCTGGGAGAAGCCAGAAGGGAATGGGGGATGTAGAACAGGGAAAGGAAAAAGGCAAGCAGGGTACAGTTTCTGGTGACGTTCTAGCCCTGATCTCATTCTTTGGGAGAACTTTGGAGGGCAAATTACAGCTTGGATCTTGTCCTCATAAGGTAGAGGTTTCCATATCCCTAGGGGGTAATGTAATTCCCAGTCACTTCCAGCTTTCTGCCCAGGCAGGAAAAATGGTTCCAGTGACTCAAGGAAAGTCTTCCAAAGGGAGATTCAGATGAAGGCTGTTTGAAGCAAATGCCAAAGGAGCTGAGGAAAGGAGTACCCATGAAAAAAGTCTGAGGGAATGTGGACCAGAGTCCCAGTGTGTTCACTTCTGTTTCACTCACTTCACTTAACAGATTAAAAAAAAAAAAGGAAGCTAGAAGAGTGGAATAACTTTCCCTAGTTGACATGATTAATAAATAGGAAAGCTAAGAATAAGTCTAGATCTAGGACTACAAATCTTTTGCTTTGGAGAGTTATTGAACCTGTGGGAAGAATATGGTAAGTGGACTGTGGCAGAGATGAGCAGTTCAAATGGGGTAAGCACATACTTATCACTGGGACATCATTAAGAGTCCTTCCTCCCATACCCTCCAAAAGCCTGCTGTGGGGTGATAAAGACATGAATTGGAAGAGGCATGAGAATAAAGGGAGTGGTAATTTTTTAAATGTCTGTGTTCTCTCAAAATGGTGCTGGGACAATAGATATCCACATGACAAAAAAAAAAAAAAAAAGAAGAAGAAGAAGTTGGATCCACTACTATGTATAAAAATTAAAAATGGCCAAAGACGTAAATGTAAGCACTGAAACTATAAAACTCTTAGAAGAAAGCACAGGGGTAAACTATTTGTGGCCTTGAATTTGGCTATGGTTTCTTAGATATGACATGCACAAGCAGCAACAGAAAAAAATAGATTCATTGGATTTCATAAAAATAAACCTTTTATGCGTCAAAGGATACTATCAAGAAATTAAAAATACAACCCAACAAATGAGAGAAAATAACTTACATCTAGAATATATATGTATACACATATGTAATACATCATATATCATATACATTCATATATGAATATAAATATAAAATAATTACAATTCAATAATTAAAAGACAACATATTACAAATAAAAACTACAATATAGAAAAAGGGTCTGTGATATGGTTTAGCTGTGTCCCCACCCAAAATTTCATCTTGAATTATAATCCCCATAATCCCCATAATCTCCATGTGTCAAGGGTGGGACGAGGTGGAGGTAACTGGATCATGGGGTTGGTTTCCTCCATGCTGTTCTCATGATAATGAGTGAGTCTCATGAGATATTATGGTTTTATAAGCATCTGGCATTTCCCCTGCTTGCACTGACTCTGTCCTGCCACCCTGTGAAGAAAGTGCCTTCATCTCCTTTGCCTTCCGCCAGATTATAAGTTTCTTGAGGCCTCCCCAGCAATGAGGAACTGTGAGTCAATTAAATCTCTTTCCTTTATAAGTTACCCAGTCTCAGATATTTCTATATAGCAGTGTGAGAATGGACTAATACAGTCTGAATGGACATTTCTTCAAAGATGATACAAAAATGGCCCATGCACATATAAAAAGATGCTCAAGATCATTAGGTATTAGAGAAATGCAAGTCAAAGCCACACTCTCTAGAATGGCTTTAATAAAATATACATATAGATAATAACCAGAGTTGGAAGGATGTGGAAAAATCAGAACCCTCATCCACTGCTGGTAGCAATGTAAAATGGTGCAGCTACTGTCTGGCAGTTCCTCATAAAACTAAACACAGTTTTTTTGGTTTTGACCCAGCCATTCCACTCCCAGGTATATATTCAAGAGAAATGAAAACAGGTGACCAAACAAAAACCTGTACACAAATGTTCACAGAAGCAGTATTAATAACCAAGTGTCCATTGATGGATAAAATTGAGTATGTCCAGAAATTGAATATTATTAAGCCACAAAAATGAAGTCCTGAAACATGCTACAAAAATGGATGTATCTTGAAAACATTATGCTCAGTGAAAGAAGACCACATATAATATGATTCCATTTATATGAAATATACGGAGTAGCTGAAACTACACAGAAAGTAAATTGGTGTTTGCCTTGAGCTGGGGGAAGGGGAGGATTGGCCAATGGCAATCAAAGAGCAATGTGTTTCTTTTTGGGGTGACAAAAGAGGTTCTAAAACTGATTGTGGTGATTGTTGTACAATGCTGTGAATATGCCAAAAACCTTTGAATTATATACTCTAAATGAATGAATTGTATGTTATATGAATTATATCTCAATAAAATTGCAATATAAAAAAACTTCTATGCCCTAATATTAATTGAAATAATTCTGTGGGTAAACATTCAGCCTGAAATTTGCAAAGCAAAGCATTTATACAGGGCCATGCTGGCAGGGGTTTTATGGTCATCTTGGCTACTTCACAGCTTCAAGTGTGAACTTTCTAAACAGAGCTGGTATCGGGTTGTGGAAATGCTCATTGAGAACAGCCACCAAACAACAGCTGTTCCAGAGCAGACCCTGCCTCATCCATGATAATTGCATGTGCTGCCCACTTTGTGGGACAAAGTGAATCCTGGAAGCTGAGTGTTTGAAAGAGCTTGTTGGCCCTCTCTGTTCCTACAACCAATGCATGGATTGGAGGCAATCAGGGGGGGCCTTGTCTGAGCTGCTCTTGGAGTTGTGTGAGACCCAGTGCACATCGCTCCCTCAGTGGCCTCCAGATTGAAGACGATTTCTTGCGAAATCAGCAGGGTGGGCAGCTGAAGAGCGTGTGAATATTGTGCATTTGTAAATATTTGAGCACATCTGCTTAGCTCCCTCCCAAAAAACCACTGGGAAAACCCACTTTGCATTGTGCCATGCAATGCTGTTACCCTGCTCTAATTGTCAAATCTGTTAGTGTTTTTCTCCTGCACACAAAAATTAAACATTGCTCTCCTCATTCATGATTAATTCAGCTGCAGTGCTGCACTGTGTCACACTGCATTTTTTAAAGTAATTGTTAAATTCTACTTCATAATCAGAGCAGTTTTAATTAACTTTTTGTCAGTTAATCTTTTTTCCTCATACATTTTCCATATCTAGTGCGTATACAGTGCGTCTCTGCCCAGGGGTTTGCAGCCCCTTGATATGAATGCTTAAGCTCTGTCAGTGCTGATAGGTGTGCCATGTACCCATACAGAGAGGAGGCCTCCTAGGCTCATTCTGCTCAGCTTTCTTAGGGCTAGCTGGTCATGTCATTTGCATTAATGAGATCCGCCACAGTTAACTTATTTACAGGCTTCAAATTTCAGGCTTTCTTTTCTCTTCCTCCTAGAATGTGCTTCCTGTGTCTAGGAGTGATATGGCACATAATAGAAGTAAGAAAGGTGGACATATAGGGCACGGGGAATGATATCCAACTGGAATGTAGAACAAACCTTGACTCTTGCTTGCAGAGCTAGCCTGTACTCAGCATACTTCCTTCAGCATCTCTGACCTTGGCAAGATTACCAAAGTCACACTTTCACATGTTTGAACTTGTTTTTGCATGGTTCGTCCACCAACTCAATGCACTCTATCAACTTACAGCTTTACTCATTCACATTTTTTACTTCTCAGATAATATTTCTCACATGTACGTAACAAAGGAAATCCAATTCCATATTAAATTGTGCACGTCCGTGTTCTTTTCTTTCTCACAAGTTGTCTGTGTTTAAAAGCAATAATGTGTAGCTTTTCTAAAAGTTTTAAAATGGTCACATCTGTCTGATAGTGCCACTACTGCTACTTCTAGCAAAAGCAGCCACTTTTGGGTATTTATAGGACATATTTTTCAGGATATCACATCAGTTTTCCAGTGTTAAAAAGCATAAGATTGAGGAAGTAGGAACTGATAATTCCTTATTTTAGAATCTGATGCTAAAATGCTGAGAGATTAAATAAACACACCAGATGCTCAAATTGCCAGTTAAGTTATTTAAACACAGTGTGGCCCAAACCCTAGAAAAGGGAATACATTCACTCCACGAACACTTGTGCTGAGGTGTCACCATATTGAATTTGTTAATTAACCTGTTCTATCCAGAATTTATCTTAAGGATTAAATGCTATTCAAATAAAAATTGTGCTAGAGGTTCCTACTAAAGAATTACATTTAAAAGTACCTCTAAAACAAACTGCTTTCTAAATAAAATGTTTTGACTTCCAAAAGATTAACAGTGTGTGGGCTCCAGAGTCTGTATTCAAATCTTAAATATGTCATTTACAAAGTAAGTGGGCAGGCAAGTGTCTTTACCTCAGTCCTGTTTTCCTCATGTGTAAAATGGGGATAATACTATTTCCTATCCTCATACAGCTTTTATAATGATGAAAAGACATGATTCTAATGTACTTAGCACAGTGTATGTTCTCAATAAAATGGTGATGAAGTGATGGCTTGCCTTTTTCTCTGTGCCTGATATCAGAGTATCTGTATCACTCTGTATACAGAGCACAGTGGGCCCAAGTACCTGTCACAGCATTCATCATGGTCTGTCCTGTCTCTGTCTCACAGGAGGAAGCTCCACCCTGTGAGCTCAAGCTCCTGGAGAGTTTCACATCTTGTTTAACTTGTGTCTCCTATAGTCCTAACACAACATCTGTGTTATGTGAATGTTCAAAAAGATTATTGCTAAATCATAATTGAATACTCCTTTTTGTTCTTTTACTCAGTCAACAATATTTAGAACACTCTACAGCTGAAAGATTAATAAGGCTTAGTTCCTGTCCTCAAATCATTCAGAATTGAGTGAGGAGTGATCTGTATGCAGACCGGTAATTACAGAACTTCATGGAACACAGTTGTTTGGCTTCCTGCAGCTGCGAAAGGCTTTACTGAAAAAACAACATGTATCTGGGCCTTGAAAGAGCAAGGTTTTACCCGGATTGAGACTGAGGGTAGGTCACTTAAGACAACCTGAGCAGAGTGTGTATGTAAAGGGGCAGAATCATGAAACAGAGTACGTTCAGGAAATTGTGGGAGTGGTGTGTGAGTAGATTCTAGTACATAGGAAGATCAATACCAAAAGTTTGTAGCAAATATCACACTCACATCCTATGAGCCCATTCCTATCACCTACACATGCTAAAAATCTACAGAATCCTTGGACTTGGGTGGACAGGCAACTGTGGTGACTGCAGAAGACAGGGAGGTGGGAAAAACACAAAATAGGTGCAAAAGTTCCTGGTGAATGCCTCAGGGGTGATTAGAGTAGGAAGCAGTAAGAATAGAAATGGAGTGAATTTAAAGAGTTAGAGGTAACCAAGACTGGCTATGGAACAGCCCAGAGATAACTTTGTCATTTGTTATCCATTAAAAAAACCATTTATATTTCCCTTATTTAATCCTTTTGTTGTGTGTATGTGGGTGGAAATGAACTTTAATTCTGTTCTGTATTTTGTGCTTTTTAAGAATTCTTATTTCCTCTTTGTTTTCAAGTACAAAGAATGGTTCTAATCCAGTTATTTGTCAAGTATGATGGGAACATAGATGTCACAGCAATATGTCCAAATTTACTTTATTTTTGAAATTCCATAAATATGTTGTTTAGAATTATTCCCCAAGGGTATTAATTTTTACCTAGGAGTGTTTTATAATTCCACTCACAATTTGTGAGTCCTCATGGAAATTGTGCTGAGGTAGCAACCTTATTAATACAAAATTCTTGGATTTATATACTTTATAATAATTTCTAAATTTATAATTTAAAATATATATTAAAAGAGGCTACAATAAAACTATCATAGCCATTAAATCAATACTCAAGAATATATGAATTTCCAGAAATTCTTCATGGTGATAAGAACATTTATTTCCTGTTGATAGAGACAGGGAAATACGTTAAGGGCTTACTTTTCATATTTAATTTCAAATAAATATAACTATGCCATGAAATATGAAATAATTTTGGAATTGTATTTTTAACTAAAAATAAAAGACCAGTAAATTTTAGACTGTTAAATTTGTACAGTATTTTGGCATGAACATTCTTCAGATTTCAGGTAATGTAAAGACAAACAGATAAAGTAGAGTTCACTGATATTTATTGTTTATTGTATGCAAGCATTCATACTGAGCCCCTTTAAAATCTACTTTTCAATGTTAGATCTCTATAATATAACTTTATTTAAATTTTCTAAGCTTATCATACAAATCATTTCATTATAATTAAAAAATGAATAAAATTTTGCTAGGTTTGTGGAAGACTTCAGATCATGGACATATGTGATTTGACTACAAACTCAATAAAATTACTAATTACTAAGAAGGGATCCCTAAGGACATCCTTTTAGAATCGAAAGCCCATGATGTTAAAATGTATTTTGTAATTGGGTATTTCCAAACTAATATCAAATAGCAAGTCTTTAATTAGTATGGATAAAATTAAAATTTACTTACAGAGAATTAAACTGGAATTTGAAGTTCTCATAATAAACCAATATGAAGTGGAGAAATTCAATTTCACAGCCTTTTTTCTTTCATAACATATAATAACTTTTATTTTTCATTGTTATTTCACATAACAGATCGTTTTAAAGCAAACTTTGTGAAGAATCCTAAAAGTGTGTAACTATCTTTTACATAAAAATGCTATAGAGTAAAGAGATCTCAGTTTGGAATCCGGGTCTTATACACTCAAAATGGCTGAGTTTTTGGGCAGTAAATGGCTCTTTTAATATATCCTAAACTTCAGAATGTAACCTCCATTTACCCTGTAGACAAGTATAGCAATGAAAAAATGCCAGATTTCCAAAACAAAAAACAAAAAATCCACTTCTTTTAGTATTGATTAAAAGTGTGTGAGCCATTACTATCTAAAAGTGTCAGCTGGGATTAGAACAAACAATCAACAAAAATAACGCAGCTATGGTAAGGATAGAAATGGATTCTGGAATCAACAGTAAATAAATAAATACATAAACTCTTGTGCTGCCTTAGCCTTTACTGCATTGAAGATACAGTCTGCAGAATTTTTATTGGCACTCTGCCACCCTTATTTTCATTTATCTGCCTCAAAGCACCATTTCAAAAAGTGCAAAAGCATGTTGTTGATAAAGTAGATTGTTTATAGCTGAATTGAAAATTTCAGAACAACACGTATTGTAATAACGTCGGGGAGGAAGGTCTGGGAAGACTGCAGCTGCAGCTTTTTGAAACCTATGTCAACATCACTGTTAGAAATTGGAAGATGTGTTATTTTGCCCCACAAAATTTAATAAGGAAATTTTAATAAACTGTATTAAGTTACAAGTATTACCAACAGCCATAAAGTCTGCTGAGTTTTTATTTACTGAAATGCTTTCCTAGCACATTGTTCCCATATTGCAGTCTCCTTTATAGTGTTGTGTTTTGTAATGTACTCAGCTACTCAGGGGTGATTTCAGTGATAGTAAATCCTGGGCCTACGAGTCCCCATGTGTACCATAGTAATTTTAATACTTCTACAGTTAAGTACTGTCGGGTATAAATTTCAGCACCAACTTTAGTTGCTTGAGTGTGTTTTTTTCTCGTGACTGTTTTTGCAAAAGCACATTCAATAAATATGAAATAGGAAAAATGCTAAAACAAGTGACATAAAGAAGTGAGATGGTACATTTTCTTTATTTATATGGCTAAATATCATAGCTGATATAGTTTATGTATTCCATTCAATGTGTAACTGATTTTACCATTGAATTTTATTATGTTATGTTAATTATTTTTTAAATGAAAACACTAATTTTCCTAAACTGAGTTCCCCAGGCCACTGGGGTTTCTAGAAATGTTACTTGGTATTCCTGGAAAAAAAAAAAAAAAAGTTTTCTGTGGCCAATTGTGTTTAATAAGAAGTGCTGAGTTAAACAAAGTTGGATTTCTTTTTTGATTTTTTAGTATTTTATATGCAACACGCAATGTTAATCTCTAAGATGTGTCATCTCCTAACGTAAGCGTCCTTTTGTCCTTTTTTTCTTTTAACAAACTTATTTAGCAGTTGTTGAACACCAGTGTTCTATATCACACTGCAGGACATGCTGGTTTAGAAGGATGTAATACATTTAGTACATTGAGATTTAAGCAAAGCTCTTGCATCTAAACTTTCAGTGTTTAGAGAGATCAATGCTGAGCATAGAACACTTTGTAAAATCTTACTATTTGTGGAATAAATTAATGAATTCTAGAATGAAGGCTATCTTGCTAATAAATGAATGCCTGACAAGCCAGCCGGTACACTACTCTACTGCTGAAGCCAGTGGCTTTGTATTAATCTTGAGGATTGTGTTGAATTATCCTCTCATCCAAATTGTCTGCTGGAAAACTGATTCTTTTGCATTTGTGTATGATCTCCCCTTTTCTCCTTCCATTCTAGGATCTCTTAGAATTGCTTTCAAAATTTTTCCTAGAATTTATTCTTAGAATTAGATCTTAGCTCTTAGAAGCTCTTTGTCTTTTGTGTTCTTCAATTTTACGGTCATATGACTAATCTGTCATCCCTTGTCTTCTAAAGTCCTTCTTTTCTGTTTTATTATGTGATTTTTTCATCATAATTTATTTAATTTTTTAATCTTTTTTCTACTATTATTTTCTTCGGAGTGCTTTATTATTTGTTAGTAATATTACTTCTATCCTCATCCTTTAAGTTCATTTTTAAATTGCTCTTCTTTTTAATTTTTTTCCAGTGTTTTCCAATTCAAGCTTTTTCAGTAAATTAATTTGTGTTTTGACTGTGTCCATTCTGATTAGAGATTCCAGATAAAATACTGAACATCCAGTTAAATTTGAATTTCAGATATTATGAAAAAATTTTAGTACAAGCATGTCCTTCTTTGCCTTTTATAGCATGTTGGACATATTTATACCTAAAGGAATGTAGTTATTCATCTAAAATTCAAATTTTACTGGGAATCCTCTATTTTTATTTGCTAATTCTGTTTCTTCTGTTTCCTCTCTTTCTACATACTAAACTTTAGGGTATTTTTTGTTTTTGATTTTTTTTTTTTTTTTTGCTTTCACAATCAGCAAACTTACCTCTAAAAATCCTTTTTTTTTTTGGCAATAGTATTCTCTTGTCCTAGGAACGAACAAATATAAATAATTAATATGAGCTTTTAAGGAAAACTTTAATAGATATCCCCGATGTGTTGAAAATAGAATGAAGAGTACCTTGGATTGATTAAGCATTAGGCTATTCAAAAATACAGCAAATTGATTTTCAAACTTTTCGGGACTGCTGTCTAATGATATAGGATATTGTCAACTGCTATAACAATGGATTCCCAAATGCATAATGTCTCAAAAACAGTAGATTTTTTTTCCTTGTTAACATGAAAACTCTGAGTGGGTAAAAAGTCTAAGATTTTCAGTAGCCATGGTGTTGGTTCCTTCTACACCTGTATTTTATGTTCACCCTGGTTACCCCCATCCTGGTCAAGGAGCCAAGCATGGAAGAACATGCACAGAAGTGTCTAGTGGATGAAACCTGAAAGTGATAACCTTCAAGTCTGCTCACATCCTGTTTGTTGGAATTCAGTCACACAGCCATGCTTCACTGCAAGGGAGTCTGCAAAATGTAACCCAGCTCTTTCCAGGAAGAAGAAGAGGAGAAGATAGACTTTAGTGTGTAGTTAAAATTTGCTGTCACACAAACATGCTCACATGCTTGAATAGTTATGCTAAAGAAGTATGAAAGCAACTTCGTGGATAATGGTTACAGCATATTTTACTTTCCTGGAATTCATAATTGGATTTTTTTGCTTCATTTATAATTATTTGTTGATGTGATTAAATAGCACAGGTGCCTCTATGAGAAAATAAAATAAAATAAAATATTTTGACATTAAATTGACATTTCTCGATTCAAGGAATGAACAGACTACTCTACTCTACTCTAATATTTAACAGATTAATTGTTGAGCTAGATATCCAAGGTGGTTTGGGAAAGACAAGGTGGTTATATGTAGAATATGGGTAAACCATTCAACAAAGCAGAGTGAGGAAGCCTGCCAAGGTATGTGAGTACCTCTTTAGCAGATGAATCGGAAACTTCTGTTTGCAGAGCTGTCAACATAGCCCCTCTCCTAAATACTAATTGCTTAACAAACAAGATATTAAGATCTTTAAAATAAGTGTTTCTTTGTCCTATATGTGTATTTATAAACATAGAATGGAAATCTCTACATGCAAAATATTTAGAGTTAGATGGTGTTGTAGGTAATTAGTGAGAAAGGCTGTATGTTTTCTCATCCACCTGCTGGTAGAAGCAGATGGTAGTTTATTTCTGCCCATGTGACCTACAGATTCTTCAGGTTTACCACAATACTATGACTATGGTAATATCATTGTTTCCTTCCCAGGTATGGTTAGATCTCTGGTGTCTATAAATAGTTTGTTTTCCTTCTTTGCTTCACCAACCTCTTGAGAAGAAATGCAATGATATGGGTCTTGCCATGTGAAAAAAATTTTAAATAATGCTTTTAGAAGTATATTTTCCCCTGTAAGAACAGTTGTATTTTTTGATAGAAAAAATGCTATGATTTTCAATCTTACAATGAGAAGGAACCCTTTGGGGTATACATCCTGTTTGGTTTCAGCAAAGCACAAAACAAAACAAACACAATAAAATGCAGTGCTGTGCAGAGTCAACCCACAGCCATTAACACCCATCTCTAAGCTTTGCCTCACGCCTACATATTTAGCTCTTCATTCTTTTACAACAAAGAATGTGTACTTTATAATTTTATTAGCTTCTTAAAGAAAACTAGATACATTGTGTTCATTCAGCACATTTCATGAGTATAGTGTGTCCAAATATAGTTAATTTTTACTTCTTTCCTTTAATTACACTTACCTAGTTCTAAAAATAACATTAAAAGATAAAATGAAAAAGTACAAAGGACATTTTATGCAACATCTGCTTAATCTTAGTACTCAAATATGTTAATGAAACTAATAAGATGAAAATAATTCATGAAAAGTTACTAGATTATGGTTGTAAAATCAGTACCTGATAGTCTTTTCTCTTTGGAAAAACCATTACAGTAGGAGATACAAACATTTGAAGCCTGCTACAGCTCAGATAATTGTCTAGTTGTTATTAGAGCAGCTTGTCTTTTCTTAAAAGCCTATTCTAGGTGTTTTTTCTTGTTAACCTTCGGCATCACTTACTGTTAGTTTGTTTTAAGCTTTGCCAAGGCTCTTGAATGAAGTCTTCCTTCCATGTGGTGGGCAGGACTTGAAATGTTTTTTCACTAAGCTCTTCCTGATGTCTACAAATGTGGTTATTTTAATATCACACTTTTCAGACATTTTAAATGAGCTTATTTTATATATATATATAGCTTTAATAATGCATTGATAGTCAAGGCTTTTGGTTTCCTTCCTTTCATTGCATTAAAAGCTGTGCAATTAGCTGAAAAGGTAAATCAATTTAAAAATTCTAGTCTTCCATACACCCAGTATTGAAGACTCAGTGAATGACTCTCACAGGGCTATGTCTCGCCTCTATTCAAGACCATGGACATATCCACTCATTGTAATGTGTCTGTGCTTCTTCTTAGGATGGCAATACCTCGTTTCTTTTTTTCCAAGGGCTATTTTATAAGCCTAAAAAGACTGATGTAGAAATATTATAGAAAAATTACTGTGAACAAAAGCAAAATGTTAGTATTAAAATTAAGTGGCAGGTTAGTTAAGTGTACACTAAATGCTTTGAGGACCTGAAGCTTCTCTATCAAAACATGCCCCTGGGATTAGCAGCACAGGCATCACCTGGGAGCTTGCTAAACACTCAGGATCCTACCCTAGATTTACAGAATTGGATTTGCATTTCAGCAGGATTCTACAGGTGTTTAATATGCACATTAAACTTTAAAAAAGCAACTTTTACACTAAAAAGCAACCCTGAGAATTGTGTATGGTGATCTCAGTTCTACAGATAAGGAATCTGAGGCTCAGCGAGGCTAACTTGTACGACTTGAGAATTTAAGCTCAGGTCTGTTTGAAGCTCACATTCGCACATTTCCACCACACTTTACTGCTTTCAGTGCACTGTAGCTAGTTTTTAAAGACAAGTGCAAAATTGTCACCTTTTTTTTTCTATTTTTACTAGGTTTTGACTATGCTGGCAACATTCTCCAGAAGGACTAACACAAATTCTGATGACAGTGAAGTCATGCATTGCTGAGGAAGACCAAGTTTGGTGGGAAGATCAATAGCATAGATTTTTTGTGGCTTTGCACAGTTCTATTTTTGAATGCTTGGAGGATCTTATTTATTAGAGCATGTTTGCAGAAACTGTCAGTAAACATCTTTTCTTTGTTAATATTTAACCCACCAACTCTTTCAAGCTTCCATCTTTTCCAGCCTCACAGTCCCACATGCTTTTTAATCCACTAATAGCACCAAACTGTCTCCACGGTGCAATAAAAGTCTTCTATTTTATGACTTCCTTGAATTACTACCCTAACTTATAATTTGCCAGATTTGTTTTTGCCTTCAAATCCCTTACTTCATTGTAACCACATGAAAAATGTTACATCCTGTACATTTTTCTCCCCAAAGTCTAATGCTTATTTTTAATATACTAATAGTTCTTGCCCAGAATAATTTAGTCTTGCTGCCATCCAGAATGTTTTATTCACGATTCAAAAAAACTTTTAGAAAGTTCCTCTATAAAATATTGGAAAATATTTGAAGTAGCTCTAATGACTATTGAAATTGAGTATACTTTAATTAGATTACATAATTGACAAAAATCCCCCAAAGAGTTTAGGGAAACAAGAAAAAATCAGATTGGCCATTTAGATGCTTTCCAGACTTAACATGTTTCCGGAGAATTCATGGGCTGAGTTTCTGGAAGCCAAGGACATTTCTTTTTGAGTGGCAACTGTAAATACCTTGATTTTTATCCGAAACAAGTGAAACAGTGTGATTTCAGTTGGAGATAATTTTATTTTTATTGTATTTATTTAAGTGCCAGAAGGTGGGGATGGGGTTAGTTTATAGCTTCCTGTCCTAAGGAAGGGGAGATAAACTTGTAAAAACAAAAAGTATGTAAGCATCAGTCTTCTCTCTTTTATCATAGCTCGAAGGGTTGACACCAGTCTTGTGTGTGTGTGTGTGTGTGTGTGTGTGTAATAAAAGATTAAGCAGAAGGAAAGGACAGTGCAGAAGTGATAGTGATGGGCAGTTCTCCCACTCACCATGTAATTTATATAATAATTAAATTATATTTAATTTATTATAGACCATAATTTATATAATAATTAAAGCACTTCCCAGTGGATCTATGTGTCTAGGACATCGTGGTCTCTGAAACAGAATCTGATTAATACCTTTACATATTCCTTCTCTTGCATTGCCAACAATGAGACTCTTCCAAAGTAGAAGAGTTCAGCAGGTAGTGAGTTGGTTTCAAGCGTGTATCTCTTAGCTTAGAACTTTTGTCCAAGATGCTAGGGGACTATGCCAATTTGTACGCAATTGAACCAAACACAAATGCTCTCTGGATTTCTAACTAAGAAGGTTCAGAGCATGTAAGGCAGTGAATAGACAGGGCAGGGTCAAGTACTCTTCACCACATGTGAAGCAGCTGAGTTAGGCTATTGAATATAACAATGTACAGATTGAATTGCTGGAGAAAATGTGTTTTTGGCCTCTTAGCTGGACATACCAATCAGGAAATACTGAGGAAAGTTGTCTTTTCTCATATCCATTATACTTCTGAAATAGTAAAGAAGACATAAAATACATTGATTTAGGAACAGAATTCCGTTGACTGACCACTGTTATAATTTCAGTAGAAACCTTTTTTATTTTAGTTGATTTTACTAAATACTGATCATGCAGCTTGCATAGTTGCTGATATGTAGCAAATTCTCAAGAAAATTAGCTATCTTATTGTAAATAATAGTGATAAAAATTTAAAATTTTTCAACATAAAATTGATCCCAATTATTGAGGAAAATATTGTCACAGTCTTTTAAGTAAGGTTTCTCTTATAAGCCTGATAAAACACAATTCTTTGCTGGAAAACATAGTGTGGTTTTTAAATGGAAAATATTATAATGCTTTAAGAATACTTTGTATTGTAACATTTGAGATTTGTAAAACATATTCCATTGAATTTAGCATTATAATTTTATTCTTTCCAGAAAAACATAAAAATATAAAATGAAACCAGGACTTTTGCTTCAAGATGAATTAGACTGTCAGAAGAACACTTCCACTGAATACTCCCAGAAAATCTCTTTATAAGAGAGGTTATAAGGTGTCAAAGACTTGAGTAGGCAAGATGGCAGAGAGAAGGAAAGAACAGAGAAGTGATCTTAACATTCAGCTCTGCTTTTACATTGGAGGTGTTCGCTAATTAGCAGGCACTGGCAAATAGGCCGAAAAAGTCAACAGAGTTTTCAGCACTTTTAGGTATACCCCCAAAGGGTTACACCCTACTTGTGAGAGAAAACAAATGAAAGTTTTGCAAAGACCAAAACTGGGATTCAAAGCTGACCATAATGTTGATTGAATTAAAGTGATATGGCTGACAGAAGCAAAAGTAAATCCTCTCTGGAGATAGATCACATTGCCTAGATCCTCAAATAATCTCTATGGTTTTTTGTACAAAATATCCTGTAGTCAAGTAAAAATTAAAATGTACTAAGAGACAAGATGAAATGACCAGAAATTACGATGAAAATGAACAATAAAAACAATCCACTAGAAGTCTAGATATTGGAGTTACTAGATGGAAATGTTAAAATAACCATAATTACAGTATTAAAAAATAGTGAGATGATAAAAATTTTATCAGGTAATTTTTATTATAAAAAGGAATCAAATGGATATACTCTGCTCAAACAAATAACTAAATTTAAAAACCTCATAGATGCTTTTAATAATAGGGCAGATAAGCTAAAGGAAAAGTGAATGCACGAAAAGAGAGGTCAGTAAAATGTATTGGAATTGAAGCACGGGGGGAAAATATGCTTATTTCTGGAAAGAATGTATGAGACATTGATGACATTAAAAAAAAAACACTAAGGTATGACATATGTGTGATTAGAATACTAGAAGGAGAATACGAAGAGAAGGAAGTAAAACTATTTGAAGAGATAACAGCTGAGATAAATGGTATAAAGAAATTTAATAACTGTGACAAACCCCAGCCAGTTTGCATGTAATAAAAACTGTATCTACAAAAATTAGAATAAAACTACTAAAAACCAAAGACAAAGAGAAAAATCTTAAAAGTAGCTGGATAAAAAGGACAGATCAGAATTTCATGTACCAGAAACCTAAAAGTAAATTTTTATTTTTTTCCCCCTGATACCCACAGCTCTGGACTTGAGGCATCCTTCAACTTAGAAGTCAGCTCCAGAGGGAACACCAGGACATTTGCTCTAGTTTTAGCTTGAGGTGGAGAAGAGAAGAATCCTAAACCTTGGAGTATAAATAAATCCCCTGGGAGTTTTTTGTTGTTGTTTCGTTTTCTTTGTTCTACTCTCTTGTGTAGCTATGATGGTGTAGTGACAGTGGCAGCAGAGGGAGCCCGCAGGCACCTGAAACTCTCTGATCAGAGAAGGTGTGACCCGAGGAGGATGGGGAGAATGCCTGTTGCTTTTTTTTTCTTCTCCTCCCTTTCCACCACTTAATTCTGGACACAGATACAGTCAAGGCAGAGTGAAGTAGCTATTGTCCAAGCCTTCCTGACGGACAACAGAAATGGAGACCCTTCTGGAAGCTAAAAAGTACAGCGAAATTACAGTGAGGAGTTTAGAAAAAATGACTGCTTAATGTTGCTCATGAACTCTTGGGCTGACTCCTAAGCTGCCTATTCACAGATCTAAGCCTAAACAATACATAAAAGGCTTTGAGAAAACTGTGGGATATACCGTGTCTTAGGTTCCAGACTATCCATTGGTTAGCACACACCAAACAGCACTGAGAAATCTTTGAAAACTAAACTGACGTTTTGTAATTTAAATAATAGGCTAGTTAAAATTTGTGGCCTAAACACAATTGAATTGACTGCCTGCTAAAGGAAAAATATCAACAGTTCCCATAGGACTTTAGAAAGATTCAGATTCCCATAACTTGGTATTGAAAATATCTTGAATACATTCTAAAATTACACAACATACAAAGAACCAGGAGAGTCTCAACTCACATGAGGAGAGGATCAACAGTTGTCAATGCAGAAACAACAAAACATTGTAAATATCAAGTAAAGACTTTAAATCAAGGATTATTAAAGTGTTCCAAGAAGGGCTAACACTCTTGAAATGAATGAAAATATAGATTGTCTTAGCAAATAAGAGAAGATATAAAGAACCATACAGAACTTTTAGAACTGAACAACATAATAACCACAATAATAATAAAACAAAACCTCACTGAATGAGCCTAAAAGCAGAATGGAGATGATGGCGAGAGCCAGTGAATATGAAGTAGATGAATGTGAACAACAGAGATAAAAAGGTAAAACAAACAATCAGCCTCAGGGAACTGGTGGGACAACATCAAAAGATCTAAAATTTGTATCAAAGCAGACTCAGAAGGAGAGGAAAAGGAATACAGTACAGAAAAACAGTTCGAAGAATACTGCATCCAACAACTGCAGAATACAAAATTAAACGTTTAAAATATTAAAATAATGCAAAATATTATTTGCATTATGCTGCATTATACTACAATAGATTTATACTATTGACCATTGCAAGACGATAACAGGGGAAGCCCTATATACTTAAACAATACACTTTAAAATAAGCAGTGGGTTCAAGAGGAAATCTCAAGGACAATTTGAGAATATTTTGAACTGGCACCTACTGTCATACCACCCTGAATGTACCCGATCTCATCTGAAAATATTTTGAACTGAATAAAAATGAAAATACTACATATCGAATGTTGTGTATGCACTTAAAACAGTGTGTAGAAGGAAATTTATAGCAGTAAATGTTTATTTATAGCATTAATTTGAGTAGCAAATATAAACCCAAAGCAAACATATGCCAGGAAATAATACAGATAAAAACAAAAATTGATAAATTAAAATAGAAAAACAATAGAGAAAATCAGTAAAACCAAAAGCTGATTCTTTGAATAAATCAATAAAATTAATAAATTGCCAGTAAAACTGACAAAAAACTGAGAAGACACAAATTATAAATATCAGAAATATTACTACATACACTAGAGATATTATAAAGATAAAAAAAGAATTTTTATGAAAGACTCTATGGATGTAAATTCAACAACTTAGATTAAATGACTCAATTTCCTGAAAACGACAAACTACCTACCAAGTAGTTTTATTCCTATAAAGAAATAGAATCTTTAGTTAAAATGCCTTCAAAAATTATGTAGATTCAAAATTCTTCATAATCTTAGATAAAAAAATTTTCTTTGAAGTATTAGCAAATAAAACCTGGAATATATGTGTGTGTATGTACACACGCATAAACAAATGTCACATAAGAAGTGAATGCAAGGATGATGAATGCAAGAATAGGAGATTAGTGGTTACTAGAGACCAGGAAGGATGATGGCAAGGAGGGATGAGGAGAGGTTGATTGGGGGTAGAAATATACACTCAGACAGAAGAAATAAGACCTGGTGCTTGATAGATTAGTTGGGTGGGTATAGTTAACATTAATTGATCATGCATTTTAAAATAGACAAACGAGAATAATTTGAATGTTCCTAGTGTAAAGAAAATATAAATGTTTAAGGTGATGAATATCCCAATTACTCTTATCTGATTTTACGAATGTATCAAATTATCTCCTGTGCCCTGGACATATGTACCTTTAATACGTACCAATAAAAATAAATAATTAAATATATAAATATTTAAAATTAATCAATGCAATCCATCATATTAATAGTCTAACAAAAACACAATTTTATTAGTTGACAGAAAAAAACTTTGACAAATTCAAAATGTGTACGTTGATTTTTAATAAACATACACAGTTAATTTAATGGAGAAGGGATACCTTTTTAACAAATGTTATTGTAAAAATTGGACGTTTATATAAAAATATTAACCTTTGACTTAAACTTCACATCTATGCTAATTAACACAAAGGAGACCAAGACCTAAAGTTAAAATATAAAACTATAAAATTTTAGAAGAAAATATTAGGGGTCAGGAAAAGTGTTCATAGATATGATACCAAAACCATGATACTTTAAAACAAATTGGTAAATAGAAATTTATCATAATTTTCAAAAACGTGTTGCTGAAAATACTAACAGGAGAATGAAAAGAGAAGCTATAGATTGAGAGGAAATATTTGCAAAGTACCAATCTAATAAAGCACTTGCAACCAAAGTATTTTAAAAACTGTCTAACTCAACAATAAGGAACAACTCAATTAAAAATCAGCAAAATAAGGCCGGGCGCGGTGGCTCACGCCTGTAATCTCAGCACTTTGGCAGGCCAAGGCAGGCGGATCACCTGAGGTCAGGAGTTCAAGACCAGCCTGACCAACATGGAGAAACCCCATCTCTACTAAAAATACAAAATTAGCCGGGCGTGGTGGCACATGCATGTAATCCCAGCTACTAGGGAGGCTGAGGCAGCAGAATCGCTTGAACCTGGGAGGCGGATGTTGTGGTGAGCCGAGATCGCGCCATTGCACTCCAGCCTGGGCAACAAGAGTGAAACTCCATCTCAAAAAAAAAAAAAAAAAAAAAAATCAGCAAAATAGAAAGTTTACCAAAAAAGATCCATGAATGACAAATAAATTTTAAAAAGTTAAAATCATTAGCAATTAAAACTGTTATGAGATACTACTATACATGTATTAAAATGACTAAAATAAAAAATCTACTCATACCAAATGCTTCCAAGAATGTGGAGCAGGTGAAATTCTCATGCACTGCTGACAGAAACACAAATGGGACAGCTACTCTGAAAAACACTTGGTTGTTTTTTTCTAACGTTAAACATATTTTTATCTATACGAACCACAGTTGTACTTTTAGTTATTACCCAACTTACAGCCACAAAAAAATTTGTTCACAAATGTTTATATGGCTCTATTCACAATCACCAAAAACTGGAAATAATCCAAATGTAGTTCAATGGTTGAGTAAAACAAAAACTAAAGTGTATCCATACAATGAATACTATTTAGCAATACAAAGGAATGGACTATTGATATACCCAACAACTTGGATTGCTCTCAAAAACATTATCCAGAGTAAGAAGAACCAGTCTCCAGAAGGTACATACTGTATAATTCCATTTAAATAACATTGCCAAAAGATAAAACTATAGGGATGGAGAACAAATCAGTGGTAAGAACGTGGAAAAACTAGAAATCTCATACACTACTGATTGAAGTATGCAAATCTGAAAAACCCTTTAATAAATACTGGAGCTAGTCCTTGATGCAACAGTTGTACTCTTAAATACATACCTACAGAAATGTACACATTCATGCAGCAAAAAGGGATATATATACACACACAAATATATATATATGGTTCATAAAAGCCAAACACTAGAAAAAATGAAATATCAATTAATAGTGATATAGATAAATTAGGATGTATTCATACTAGAGAAAACTGAATGAATATGTAATAAACACTGCATGAATTCATTTATGTAACGATTAAAAAGATAAAAATAATGTATAGTATTAGAAGTCAGGGTAGTAGTTGCCCTTGGGGAGGAGTGGAGAAAGTGTTGAGTTGGAAGGGGTAGAAATCTAGTTGGGTCCTAGTTATATTTTATTTATTAATCAGAATGATGGTTATAGGGGTGTGTTCACTGAAATTTTATTGAGTAGAACATACATGATCTATGAAATTTTCCTGCATGTGGAAAAAATATGTATATATACATATATATTTAACTCTTTAAAGAAAACACAGTCCTTTCTTAGTAAAGTCTGCTAAATGAAACCATGAGTTGGAATTTCTCGCATGGTCAGACAACATAGCGATTCATGTCCAACAGAAGAAACATGCAAGGCACAAATATTTCAGAGGCACAATAGAAGAGATAGATGCTGACAGTCAGCAAACAACAGGTCTCCAAAAAGTTGTAGATGTCTTCAGGGTATGAATTAAAAGAATTTTGGAGGATAAGGCAGGATAATAGGGAAAGCATAAAAGAACAAACTTTTATTGATAGGCACGTAAGCACCATGCTAGATTATCTGTACTGTCAAAGACAAAATGCACTAAACAATACAGGAGATTATTTTATTTAGGCTATTGCAATAGAGAGAACATTTATGAATGAGAAACATCAAAGAAAAGGAAGGGGACTTGGGGTTTTGCAGAGGTGGATAGACAAGGGAATTATCCCTAAGTCAGGGGTGTCACGAGACAGGATAGTGAGGGATCTTAGCCAAGTCATTGAAGAAAGGTGGAAGTGGAGCTTACCTCAGAACATGCAAGAGCACCACACTCCTTTAAGATTAGCCATTCCCGGCTGGGCGCGGTGTCTCACGCCAGTAATCCCGGCACTTTGGGAGGCCAAGGCGGGCGGATCACGAGTTTAGGAGATCAAGACCATCCTGGCTAACACGGTGAAACCCCGTCTTGAAACGCCGTCTTTACTAAAACACAAAAAGTTAGCCGGGCGCCGTGGCTCACGCCTGTAATCCCAACACTTTGGGAGGCTGAGGTGGGCGGATCACGAGGTCAAGAGATCGAGACCATCCTGGCTAACACGGTGAAACTCCGTCTCTACTGAAAATACAAAAAAATTAGCCAGGCGCGGGCGACTGTAGTCCCAGCTACTTAGGAGGCTGAGGCAGGAGAGTGGCGTGAACCTGGGAGCCGGAGCTTGCAGTGAGCCGAGATGGTGCTACTGCACTCCAGCCTGGGCGACAGAGCAAGACTCTGTCTCAAAAAAAAAAAAAAAAAAAAAAAAGATTAGCCATTTCCTGGAACCCAAAGGAGTGGTTGGTGAGATATTTTTTAAACCCTTGGTTGTTTTCTGGGAGCACAGGACTCAGGTAAAACCTAACATTGTTAGTATGTAACATTTAGTTTGTTCTTGATATAGACCAAAAACATGGAACATTGTATTACCCCTATTTTATAGGTAAAATGGAAGCTTAGAGGAAAATAAAGTGAGTCAACATTTTGAAAAACATAAAAATTCTTAAGAATTAAATTAAATAATCCTCAGCCACTGCATTTTAAAGCATGCAGATGGGTGACCTTTAGGGTCCAAATCTGGAATTGGAATTTCATATACAAACTGATCAAGAAAATCTGATGCAATCTTACACGAAAGTATATGGAGTTCATGAGGGGCTGTCTTTCAGCAACTCAGGTAGCTCGGGATAGGCTTCCTACTAAAACATCAAGAATCTTGTTTTTTTCTTTGTTTTTTGTTTGTTTGTTTTTGGCTTTTTTGAGACGGAGTCTCACTCTGTCGCCCAGGCTGGAATGCAATGGCGCTATCTCGGCTCACTGCAAGCTCCTCCTCCCGGGTTCACGCCATTCTCCTGCCTCAGCCTCCCGAGTAGCTGGGACTACAGGCGCCCGCCACCACACCCGGCTAATTTTTTGTATTTTTAGTAGAGACAGGCTTTCACCGTGTTAGCCAGGATGGTCTTGATCTCCTGACCTCGTGATCTGCCCGCCTCGGCCTCCCAAAGTGCTGGGATTACTGGCATGAGCCACCACGCCTGGCCAAGAATCTTATTTTTTAAATCTAAAAGCTGTTGTGAAATGAGCTCTGTGGAAAAGTCTTGAGGAACTAAATATACATGGACAATTAGAATTCAAACCCTATTAGCCTTGAAGCTAACCCTGACTAATGCCTGAAAACCGATAATGACTCCAAAACCTAACATGGATTGTCTTGGAGGTAAAGACGGCCTACTCAAAGAGCATCACAGGCTTTTCTGTGGGGATGTAGGAGGGGCAATGAATTCATCAAATACTTTGTGAGCCTGGGCTATATGTGAGGTGTTTTATTAGATTTACGGAATCAAAACTTTAAAAATTATGACCCTGACCTTGAAGATCTCCCAGTCTAGTGGTAACAAAAATAATAATATAGTGGGACTAACACAATAGTAGAAGTGTGGATATTTTGCACTGACATACCAATGGCAGATTGAAAATACCTCCAAGTCAACATTTGGAGACCTCAGTACCAAGGTGTCTAGTCAGCTGTTTTTCCATACCTTACAACAGTATTTTAAAAACTGTACCATTCTCGCCAAACCTCTTACACTATATCCTCTTCCCTCATTGAGACTATATTGCCTTAATAGCAAAATAGTAATAATAATAGTAATAATAAATGCTTTAATAATCTGCAAAGAATAGCAGAAAGTTCTGTAGAAAAAATTGTGACACTAAAGTTTGAGAACTGAGTTTTTCTTGATACGACGAAGACAAAAGAGGAAGAAAGACATGATATACATTAAAATTCCAGTAAGGCATATGACAGAACATTTATCAAAACTTGAATGAATTAAGATGAATTCTTGGTTGATAAGTCAGCCTTGTAAATTTAAAACTCCATCTTTTCCAAAATAGTAATAATAATAATAATAATAAATACATGACAATGGCATATGAAGAAGGAATTTACAAATTTCCATTGGACTTGGGATTCAGTTCTATTTTGTTTTGCATTGATTTTAGAACTTAAAATTGCTAGATAAAATCCAATAAACTCTAAGAATACATTATTAAAATTAATAAGATGATTCAGCAAAAGACACTTGTAAATTACTTATACAATTAATTGCATTCTTTTCTAACAAAAGCCAAAGTTAGGAAATGCCATTTGACTACATGCATAATATTAAAATAAAATTTTTAAAACTACAAGATCTTAGAAACAAATCTAGCAAATCTGAACATCACTTTTAGGAAACAAATGATATATAATTTTATTAAAATACTTTAATAAGCAACAAAATGAGAGATAAATGATAAAGATGTTTATTCTCTCATTGATCTATAAATTCAATGCAATTTTAAATTCTAATTCTAAACTTTATATGGAAAAGCAAGCAAGAAGTGCCAAAATATTATTTGAAAGAAGAGCAAGGTAATAACATAAAGTATCAAGTCTTATAAAACCAGTCATTTAGAGAATATGGTATTTGCACACATATGGACAAGTAGAATAAAGAACTCAGAAACGTACACTCACACATGGTAACTTGACATAAGGCAAAGATGGCATTGCAGATCAGTGGAAAAATATGAACTATTTGCTAAATGGTTCTGAAACAATTAGCTATTCATGTGGAAAAAAATATATAATGGATCCCTGCACCACACCATACAGCAAAAATAAATTCCAGCTGGATGAAAGACCTAAATGTGAAAAGCAAACTCTGAAATGTATAAATAATATATTTGTATCCACAGGATACTATTTCTTAAGTACCCCAAAAAAACTCAAACCATAAATAAGAAGATTGATCATTTAAATGCATGAAAATTTTTAAAAATGTGCTCCTAAAGATATTATAACAAAGTGAGAAAAATGAGCTACAAAGGGGGAGATATTGTATAGTATATATCATTGTAAAGGATAAGGGACTGATGAAATGTTCCTAGAAATAGAGAAGAAAAGAAGGAAGGAAGAAATAGAAGAAATAAAGGCCAAGCCAAGCCAATATAAAATGATCACAAGATATAAATTTTTCACAAAAAGGAAACTATAATGGCCAATAAATATATGGAAATATTCTTGATCTCATTAGAATCAAAGAAACATAACTAATCCCACAAGAAGAAACTCTTGCCTACCTATCATATTCATCCCTGTCAAAATACATAACAACACCAGATATGAGTAAGAGTGAGGAGTGACAGAATCTTACATTCTGCTTGTGGGAATTGAAAAGTGACTTTGGAGAGAAATTTGGCAATAGCTTCTGAAGATGAATATATCCTAAACCAAACAATTCCACTCTTAGAATAACACCTAGTAAAATGTCCCCCTGTGCAGAAGGAGAATGGTACAATTATGTACAAATCAGCAGTGTTTATAATAGAAAATCATTGGCAACAATTTAAATATCAACAAAAGAAAAGATCAATAAATTTGGATATTGTGCAGAGGACTACAGATCAGTAAAAAAATGAATGATCTGTATCTATCCCTATCTAGCTGGACACATCTTGCAAATAATGACTCACAATCTCAACAAGTAATGTTGAGGAGGAATAAAAGCAAGTTATAGAATACATTATGATGTCATCTATTTAGGATTAAAAGCATACAAAACAAAACTACACATTGCTTAAGGATAGAGACAAATGTATAAATCATTAATAAACCCCATGGACTGAAAAGCAACAAATAATGGCTGCGACCAAGGGGAAGGGTCAGGAATGAGATCTGAGAGGGTACATGGGGGGTTTACATAAATTAGTATTGTTTTATTTATTAGGCTGGACACTCAGTAGATGGATAGGTAGATATTCACTGCACCTAAAGTTACTATACATAGGTATAGTTTCAAACTAAGGAAGGTGATGATACAAAAGTCAAGTGTTTAAAAATATGTACCCTGTATGTAATATATACATATACCTATATGTATATGTGAATATATGTGTATGTGTGTACATGTAAACATGTATCTACTTATGAATACATATGTATATATACACACATACAAATACACACATGCACACACAGAACATTTGGAAAACGTTGGTAGCAACATAGAAAGGCAAATAAACAGGAAAGAATTTTGGATTTCATAGAACACTTTTCCCTTACCAAATACCATGACTGTGTTTCCAGGGAAATTTGGTGAAGTTAGACTCATCTTTATTGCAGATCAATTGTCTGATGTTCACTGACATTCCCAGGGAAAAGCATGTGATATCTCGAGTGTAACTTCTATGAGTGGATACAATAGCTAACTTGTTTAGCTCTGTTTCCCTGAGTTTGGCAATTAGTCTGTTTTCAATGAAAATGTGCTAATTTAATAAGCTCCTGTTTCCATACTACAATGTATTCTCAAATCCCCTCCCAATTATACCACCTCTCTCACTATAATGTCACATCTCATAATAAAGTGTTAGACTTACTGGAGGGGAATGGGGATTTCTCCCTTTCAGGGATCCCTTCCAAAACTCTTTTCAGGGTCTGATTTTGGCCTCTCAATTGAGCTTACTCCCAATTGGCATTCCAAATGTTCTAAATCAGTGGTCTCTAATGTTAGGGAGCATCAGAATCCTGTAGTTGGCTAGTTAAAATACATGTTACTAGGCCCAGAATTATTTCTCCTTAAGTAAGACTAGGGTGAGAACTGAGAAATTTGTATTTCTAGCAAGTTCCCAGGAAATGCTGTTGCTCCTAGAACCATGCTTTGAGAGTCATTGTTCTGGATGGTCTAGTACTTACATAAACTTTTCATAAGAGATGGTATACAAGGTTATTTTTAAAACCCTGTACCTTTATTTATTTATTTATTTTTAACTCTGCCGACCTTTCATACCAAAGGGGATGCTTTCCTGAGTGTTTCTCCTTAGATCAGGGTATAAGAATGTCAGAGGATTTAACAGTTATTAGTCCAGAAAATAAAGGAAAGAAACAGTAACCCAATTAGGTGTGGTGAGAGATCCTGCCCTTAGAGGAGGGACAGTTAGAAGTGGAGTCAACCAGTTCTACATAAACCCTCTGTGCAGTATTTGACACCGTCAATGGATTCTTTCATCTTAAAACATTCTCGTAGTTTACACCCTCCGATTTCTGAACATCTTACCTTCCAGGTTTCGTTTTTATCCCTGAATTTCTTTCATGAGCTTCTCTGACGATCCCATAAAATTGATATCCTCTATGTTTCCATCACAATTTCTTTGCAAGGTGATCTTCTCTACTGTTACGTTTTCATTTACTATTTATGTGGAAATAACTTTTTTTTCTTTCTTTCTTTCTTTCTTTATTTATCATTATTATATTTTAGGTTTTAGGGTACATGTGCGCATTGTGCAGGTTAGTTACGTATGTATACATGTGCCCCATCAAAAAGTGGGCGAAGGACATGAACAGACACTTCTCAAAAGAAGACATTTATGCAGCCAAAAAACACATTGAAAAAATGCTCACCATCACTGGCCATCAGAGAAATGCAAATCAAAACCACAATGAGGTGCCATCTCACACCAGTTAGAATGGCAATCATTAAAAAGTCAGGAAACAACAGGTGCTGGAGAGGATGTGGAGAAATAGGAACACTTTTACACTGTTGGTGGGACTGTAAACTAGTTCAACCCTTGTGGAAGTCAGTGTGGCGATTCCTCAGGGATCTAGAACTAGAAATTCCACTTGACCCAGCCATCCCATTACTGGGTATATACCCAAAGGACTATAAATCATGCTGCTATAAAGACACATGCACACGTATGTTTATTGCGGCATTATTCACAATAGCAAAGACTTGGAACCAACCCAAATGTCCAACAATGATAGACTGGATTAAGAAAATGTGGCACATATACACCATGGAATACTATACAGCCATAAAAAATGATGAGTTCATGTCCTTTGTAGGGACATGGATGAAATTGGAAATAACTTTTAACTGTCTTTGTAACCTTCTCTGTATACCCACATTTTCAAACACCTATATGGCTCAAACTGAATGTGATTAAAGTTAAACTCATAATTTCTCAAATATTCCTACTACCCTGTCTACTCCCTATTCTCCCACCCAAACTCTAATTTATTTTCCTTGCATCTCTCATCTCCCATATGCTGGGAGACAGTAAGTATAGTGTTTACATGCGTAGACATTGGAGAGGAACTGTTGCTTGATGTTAGGAAAATTACTTAATACCTCTTAAATGTTGATTTTCTCTTCTATAACATGGAGCTAATAATAAATCTTGCTTCATAGGTTTTTAAATGATGTATCAGCAGCATCAGGGGACTTATTATAAATGCAAATTCTAGGGCCCTATTCCAGACCTACTGTATCAGCAACTCGGGTAGGGCCTTGCAATCTGTGTTTTGACAAGCCCCCAGGTGATTCTGATGAATGCTAGAGTATGAATACCATTGATCTGAGGGAATGATCTATCCAGGCACTTAAGCCAGAAATCTGGAAAATCTTCTTTTCTTTCCCACATGTAGCCAAATTATATTGGTCATCAAGTCTCCCCAAACTCATCTAAATTTCTCATTGCATCTACTCTCCATTTCCATGTTCACTGTTGC
This sequence comes from Pongo pygmaeus, assembly GCF_028885625.2. Taxonomy (NCBI): domain Eukaryota; kingdom Metazoa; phylum Chordata; class Mammalia; order Primates; family Hominidae; genus Pongo; species Pongo pygmaeus. The sequence continues at coordinate 98,634,418 of NC_072384.2, forward strand.
CATAAATGCTCAAATAGATGGTTATGATTGCTTTCTGAAATCACTGCCACTGGCTTTGCCATCATCTCATTCCTTCATTACAAGGCCACGAGAGTAGGGATTTAAAGAAAAATCTAATTGTATATTTCCCTCTTTTACAATTTTTTCCTACTCCTCTATCCATTACTGGAAAGAGCCCAGACTCCTTAGCATAAAGTAAGCAGTCCTTCATGACTAGCTGGAGAATAAAATTACAGACATCTTCCTCCACTCCTGCCAAGTTCCCTCTCAGCTATTCTTTCTCCCGTCCAGACTTTCCTTGTTACAGAGCTGGTGTCTGTGAGGCTTGGTATAAAGTGGCAATTCCTGCAGAGCCCTGACTCTTATATAGGCATGTGTTATCAGTGTGGAAAGAGTATAGGTTTTAAAATCTAGCACACCCAAATTCACCATCAGTTTTCCCTTTTAATCTTTCTGTGATTATTTAATCTTCCTGTGCTTCTGTTTCCTTATCTCTAAAATGGGAAAATCAATATAACCCACTTAATTGTGTAGTCATGAATCAGATGAGTGAATGTGTGTACTACATCTACCATAATATCTTCCTAGAGCAAGTGATCAATACATGAAATTTCTCTTTTCTCTGCAATCCTCATCTTTCCAGGGTCTCATGGCTCATAAAGGCTGTGTAGGTACTGCCATCGATATTGGTTTCTTCCTCTGATAATTGAGGTATAGCATGTTGGATGACAAATACTTTATTTCGTTCTTGGACACTGTTTGGCATTTGGTTCCCAGCATCCTATCCTCTTCCTTATGGCACTCTAAATGCTCAGAAAATTATCTGTCACCCATTATGTGTAGTTTTGGTGAGAAAGTAATTCCAGCTTCTGGCATCCCACTAAGAAAGCCAAGGGGGCCAGGTCCTTTTTCTCCCCACCATCTGATAGGGAGGGCTTAGATCCAGGACAGGAGGATAGTGAAACTCAGCCACTCTGAAGCCTCTCCAGAGACTTTAACTCTTACAGGATATAGGCAAGAACTGGGTGCCCTTAGTCCTTCATCCCAGCAGAGGTATCCTGACTAGGATGTTTTCAACTCCAGGATGTTTGCTGTGTTTCCATCCCTTGCCTAATGAATTTTCCAAGTAGGTCCCTCCAGGTTCCTGTCAATGCTGACTCCCCAGAGAGTCTTTCCATAAAACCATAGTTGGTTTCTGCTGATCACCTCCAAGAGGGCTGATATGATATCCTTTTATTGATTTCTTCTTTTATCTTATTGAGTTTAAAGACAAAGCCCTAAACCCTTTGTGATGAGAGAAAAGGTCGTAATTTAAGAAGAGTTCATGTAAGCTCTTGTGAAAATGCCAGTGCTTTCAGCATTAGAATTGTATACACCATTTGTAAGCAGTACATGACCTCAATTCTCTTTCTAGCTCCTGTTGATTAAACTTTTCTTTTAAAAAACAGATTTTCATTGCAAATGAAGAGGGAAGCATCATAACTATATTTGTCACTAACAGTCCTCACTTGCCAGCGATTATCAATTAGTGAAAACAGATTTTTAGGGATTAAAACAATAACATACAGTATTTATCTTCCAAACCATACTTCTCATTAAAAAGTCTTTCCAATTGGCCTGTAAAGGGCAATGTTGTCTTTTCTCTATGTAGAAAGAGAAGGCTTTCAAATTTGCACCGTATTTGTGTCTATCTTCATAATTACCCATGTGTAAAATGTTTCGTTTCACGCACATTTTTTTGTGTGTAGTATTCAACAACTGAAAAGAAAGATCATTTACACTCCTAATCTACAGATCTAATACTTGGTTATCAAATCTTGTTATTTTACCCCATGATGGTTACTGGTATAGACAACTACTTGTGACTTGTTTTGTAAACGGCACTTTAGTATGAGCTTTAAAAAAACAATTTCTTTTGCAATTTTGTATAGTTCTTAAATGAACTATATTCTCTGCAGTAAGAGTGTTCATTACAACTTAAAGAAACAAAGGAGATATAATCACTCTAATAACAAAACTATAACTGATTTTAATATTTCAAAGGAGTACACATAATGCAACATTTTAATTATGCTTACTTTGTTCAAACTCATACTGTCCAATTCCATTCAGAGCCCTGGTCTCCAAAAATGTCAGGATAAATTTGCTTATATTAATTTATTCAATAAATATATGTTGTATTCCTATTGTGTACCAAGCTCTGGGTTAGGTCACAGGAATCAAGACAATGGTTCCTGGGGTATGCCTTAGTTTAGAATAAGGAGGGATGATTTAACTCCTTGAAGAGGTTTCATGTGTTCCCTGCTGCAGGCAACAGAGATGTGGAGACGCACTGAACCTGGTCCTCAGCCCTCCTGTTTCTAATACATGCCTGGGATAGGCTCTCAGGTGTGCCTTCTCCCCTCTCCCTTCATGTATGTATGTAACAAATTTTGCTGTTAACGTTGTCCAGAAATTCAAAGTGACAGACCGGAGGTACTGCAATGTGGAACTCTTAACTTTTGTAAACTGGTAAGAGTAGTGGAATGGCCAAGGTCTCTAGTTAACGACTTCTCCATCTTCTCTTATAGACTCCTCTGCTCACCCATTCAGGAATAGGATATGTATTAGACAACTAACATCTGGTCTGAATATCTATTAGGAACATATGCTTTCCTCTGCTATATTCTCATCCTAGAATAGATTAAGGGAAATCCAAACCAAATGGGGATTTGGGGAAATTTTCAAGGGTCACTTAATAAAGTAATTTTGGTTTTCCCTTTGGAAAGAACATAGCACACTGTGGAGACAACATAGGGACCTAAGAACAGTCTTATGACAGAAATAACCTGAATAAATAATCATCGTAATCATCCTCATCTTCCTCACAATTTTCAAATGCGAAATAGAAACTGTTCATTGTCACAGTTACAAATGGATATATCCTGTCAGGATTTTACTTGAAAGATGACATTTCTTGTCTGCTAAATGAAAACCAGTGGCTTTGGCTCTAGCTTTGCTTTCCCCAGTACTCCTTGTTAATAATATTCATAGTTACTTTGGGGACTGGCTTTGTTCCTCTCCTACACAAATTTCTTGATTTATGGTTATAAGATCTTCATGGCTAAATGACAAAGGTTTGTTTAAATGAAAGCAAGCACTAACTAATGTTCTCCACTACCAGGTATTGGGAGAGTAGAGTTCAGTTCATTATCGATTTTACAATTTGAAATTAAGACACTTGGCTTTGAGAATGTGTTTTCACATCAAAACTGTATCAATGAAATAGATATTATCTGTGATTTTGAAACTGGCTATCTTTACTCTTTCAAGAAATTAGGTCCACACAGAATTAATAGCTAAAGCAGTGAAGATGAGTTATGATAGTAACTAGAAGTACAAAAATTAATTAATATTTTATTTTCATCATTCATACCTAATCAGGGATAATTTAAAATTTTATTCCTGAATTTAAAATGGATTAGAAACATGTTTTACTAAAATAATTATATATTAAGTCTAAATAGATCATAGGTATTAGGTAGGGGTGATGTCTAAAGACATGGTCTATAATTATTTTTTGAGTTCATACCTATGTATTCAGATTTTTGACATAGTGCAAACATCAGCACAGGGGCAGGGGAAAGAATAGTTGACTCCATCTTAAATGAAAGTTTACTGGTTAAAATTAGGTTGCCTACAGCAACCAAGATGCTACTTCTGGCTTTGCATCATAGGGATAGAGCTGGCTTTGAACCCATTTCCGTTTGAGAGGCTTACATTTGTTTAATAAAGGCTTTTTCACTTTCCTTGGTATGATCCAAGACCCTGCTAATGAGCAGCCAGTAAATAATTTCTTTAACCAGCTCTCCAACCATCTTGTACAATTTTAAGTTAAATGAAAGCTACTGGCAATATTTGCCTGTTTTTTTATTCTCTCTTCTTCCTCAGACCTACTCTTTCTCCTGCCTTCCCATTTCCATTAAATAAAACTATTCTTCTAGAAATGAATTTTTAGAAATTTGAGTTCAAGAGAAACTAGAAGAAAATTTATCTGGGAGTTTGTTGTTGTTAATGCCTAACATGTTACTTTTAAAAAATGATAGTAGCATTGCCTTTACAAATAAAGGATGAATAACTTCCAATTGAGAAAATAAAGTATATTTCATCAATAGAGAAAAATCTCTAATTAAGTACTTGGATAAATTATTTTTAAAACATCAAGTGAGGTCTTTATAAATATAGTAAGGACAGGAGAATAGGATAGTTCAATCATCTAGGGCCACTGCTGCAACTGGAAGTCAGGGGCTTCAAGTCAGGATCTGATTTCTCTAACAACTTTTTCATACATGTAAAAAATCTCAAACAAATATGTGTTTGATTTGGATAAAAATAATAAAGATGTTGCCATTAACAATGGAGACAAGGAGGCTACATTTTTAAAGTCATTTTTTTTCTGTTTGCTTGAATAGATAAATAGGAAAAATATGTCTATATCCTAGAAAAATATATAAATTTTTATTTATGGGATTATGTTTTTCTTATCAGATAGCAAACAAATGCAGTGGCTCACTGAATCAATGTAATATTTCAAAGATTAAAAGTAAAGTTTGAGTCTATCATGCAGAGGCATTTGACTTATATGAGTCAAAGCCAAGAAGTTTTACAGCTAATAGAAACCATTTTTGATTACTGGAAAAAGTGGTTACTTTAAACAAAGAAGGTTGATATTTTCAAACCATGGTGACCACACATTATGGGTTTTTAAATCAATTAAATTGGCCATAACCAGATTTTAAAAGTTTTAATATTTAAAAGTTTTAACATTATGGAACAGATTAGAATTAAAATTATTAGAATAAATTACAGTCAGTACTGGTAAGTGGTGGTTTTCAAAGCTTTAGTTTCAGGGTATATGTTATCTTCACATACTTTAAATCACAAAATGAAATATACATCTTATTGTGAACTGTAATAAAATTGTTTAAATGCCACTGCACTGAGCCGTTGATGAACTTTGCCCCTGTCTCCCAAAACTAAAAGTGAAAGTGTTAGAAGGAACTTCAGACAGTGATGGTGGCTTAAAAACTTTCATTGAGTGAACAAAACTGTTCCAAGTAGTTTTATGAGAAAGTAAACAGAAAGAACAAGCAATAAGGAAAAGATTTCCTGTTTAATAAATGGTGCTGAGAGAACTGCCTAGCCATATGCGGATCGATCCCTTCCTTACACCATATAAAAAATCAACTCAAGATGTATTAAAGACTTAAGTGAAAAAACTTAAAACCCTAGAAGAAAACCTAGGCAATACTATTTAGGACATAGGGATGGACAAAGATTTTGTGACAAAAACACCAAAAGCAATTGCAACAAAGGCAAAAATCGACAAATGAAATCTGATTACACTAAAGAGCTTCTGCACAGCAAAATAAATTATCATCAGAGTAAAGAGACAACGTACAGAACGGGAGAAAATTTTTGCAATCTCTCCATCTGACAAATGTCTAATATCCAGCATCCACAAGGAACTTAAACAAATTTACAAGAAAAAAACAACTCCATTAAAAAGTGGGCAAAGGATGTGAGCAGATGCTTCTCAAAAGAAGACATAGGTGCGGCCAGCAAACATATGAAAAAAAGCTCAACATCACTGATCACTAAAGAAATGCAAATGAAAACCACAATGAGACACCATCTCACACCAGTCAGAATGGCTATTGTTAAAAAGTCAAAAAACATTAGATGCTGGCAAGGTTATGGAGAAAAAGGAACACTTTTACACTGTTGGTGGGAGTGTAAACCATTATAGAAGACAGTGTGATGATTCCTCAAAGACTTAGAGGCAAAAATACCCTTTGATCCAGCAATCCCATTACTGGATATATACCCAAAGGAATATAATTCATTCTATTATAAAGATACATGCATGCATATGATCATTGCAGCACTATTCACAACAGCAAAGACATGAAATCAACCTAAATTCCCATCAATTGTAGACTGGATTAAAAAAATGTGGTACATATACACTGTGGAATACTATGCAGCCATAAAAGTGAATGAGATCATGTCCTTTGCAGGGACATGGATGAAGCTGGAAGCCATTATCCTCAGCAAACTAATACAGGAACAGAAAACTGAATACTGCATGTTCTCACTTATAAGTGGGAACTGAATGATGGGAACACATGGACACATGTGGGGAAACAACACACACTGGGGCCTGTCAGTGGGTGGAGGTGGGAGGAGGGAGAGCATCAGGAAGAATAGCTAATGGATGCTGGGCTTAATCTCTAGGTGACGGAATGATCTGTGCAGCAAACCACCATGGCACTCGTTTACCTACGTAACAAACCTGCACATCCTGCACATGTACCCCTAAACTTAAAAATAAAAGTTGTAAATCAGAAAAGTAAACAGAAGGAATCAAGATGTTTCAGTCATATCTTTCATGGTACAATGAGTTTCATTTATCTAAATATGGAAAATGGCACAGATATTCTTGCCCATTTATATAATCCAGTCTAAGCCAAAAGCTGAATTTGTTTCTATTTTCCAGCTAAAATCAAACAACTCATAGTAGATAATACATTCTACATTTGGTAATCAACAGAGCTAACCTTTTCATGACAGTAAGAATATTAAAAACCTACATAACCTTTCACTTGCTGCATGTGCTGACTTTTATTTTTCTGTAATATATCAACAAGAGGCATAGTGTTTCAGAAAAAAAGAATAAGAAAAATGTCTACTGAATGTTTTGTTTCAAATTAAATACAAATGCCAAAATTATAGAAATATTTAGCTTTGTTATCCTTTGTAAAAATTTGTTTCACATATATATGTGGTGGGAGTGTAAATTAGTTCACATACATAAAACCCGCTTTATGTTAAACCAACTACATATTTGAGCCAGTGTCATGCATACAAAAAATTCAAAAATTTTTCTTTACTGAGTGGTTAAGGATTGTAGATATGAAGGGCTTTCCTGTAACCTTAAATTACATTTAATTTTAACCTCAATTAGGTTGATTAAATGGTCTAGTGCATAGCAAGTGAGCCTCAAAATTTTTGTTATACTCTTGTGATACGTGATAAATGACTCAAATTGAAATTATAAAACATGTTGCCTCTATATCTACTACACTGAGCACAGTCTTTCTTGTGCCATAGAGTTTTAATTGTTTAAATAAAGACTGTCCTAGAAATCTTACTACATGTAAAATATGAGTCAGATTTCACTTCGGGAAAACACTGGGAGTGAAATGGAAAACATTCAGGTTATTTTTATAAAATAAAAAATAGTGTACTTTTGCTTAAAATGTGATGTCTGAAAATAAATGTATAGCTTTTAGCTTTATTATTAGTTTTGAGCTAGTTACATCCTAAATTATGTTCCTGAAATTCATAAAAAGTGACATTTAGACTAATGCATAATTGGTGTAAATAGCAGAACAGGTTGACAACTAACCAGTGTTCTTCAAAAGCATGCAGTCACTACATGAAACTGTCATTCTTAACCTTGTCTTTGCAGGCTGTGACTAAAATAATCTATTAAAAATACATATTGGTTTCGACTTTTAGGAAGGAACAGTATCTTGTAAACTCTGTCTAGGGTGTATCCCCAAAATGTTGGAATACCCACTTACAAAGAAGATAAAACCACATAGCTAATAGGTGAAATTCCCTGTGAGTTTAATGAAAATAAAATCTGGTGTAAATATAGAAAAATAGGAAGAGCATTAGAATTTTTAGAGAAATCTATGTACTCTATTGAGATGTAATCATGTATTCTCATATATCCATTCTCTTATTTTTATTAAGGGGGTCAGTGCTTTCCAAGGTTAAAAGTACAGGCTCCTGAGTTACAATGATTGGGGTGTAACCTTAGCTTTTCCACTGTTAAACTGTGTCGTCTGAGACAATTTTACCCCTTCTTATCCTTACTTTCCTCATCTGCACTATGAGGATAATATAAGATCTACCCCAAAGGTCTATTTTAGGAATTTAATGAGATAATATTTACAAAGTATTGCAAAGGTTTAGCATAGTGCCTGGCTCATACCAATATTGATACAGGCTAAATATCCGTTATCTGAAATGCTTGGGACCAGAAGTGTTTCATATTTTTTCAGATTTTGAAATATTTTCACATACATAATAATATATCTCAGGGATGGGACCCAAATCTAAACATGACATTCTATTATGTCTCATGTATACCTCTTATACATAGCCTGAAAGTAATTTTATATATTATTTAAAATAATTTTGTACATGAAACAAAGTTTTGACTGTGTTTCTCACAGGAGGTCAGGTGTGGAAGTTTTCACTTGTGGCATCATGTGCACAATCCAAAAAGTTTTGGATTTTGAAGCATTTTGGATTTTGAATTTTTGGATTAGGGATGCTCAACTTGTATATGTTTTATGACTAAATAATGATTAAGTATTGACTGTGGAAAATGAAGATATACATAAAGATGAAAATAAAAATGCACACATTCATAATTCAAATACTCTGGAATAACAATGCTGCATTTCCTTCCAGTATTTTATATACATATGTTATATATCTGTGTGTAGGTGAATTTTCATATTTAATTTTATATATATTGGGAATTGAATAGTTTATATGATTTTATGAGTAGCTTTTTGGTATTGTCTTGTTTGATACAGAGTTTAAAGGGGATTCTTTATGCTAGCAGGCAATCAAGAATGCTTTTCAGTTTAGACTTAAAATATTGGCCAGTTCCGTCTGTCATGTGTGTGTGTTAATGGGTCCTTATTGTTGGACGGGATCCTGAAGCACAGGGAATATGCCTATTAACTCCATGAAAGATAAAAACATATCTTGAATTTACCTCAATCAGATAAAAAAATGATAATGTCTTATATGATTATACAATAGTGCATATATGCATGTGTATGTACATGCACGTGAAGACACAGACACACACACACACACACACACATAGTTCTTGACCTCATCTCATGATGCATGAATACTGATTTCTAGTTTTGGCCTATAGATCAACAGAGTTTCCAATACCACTCTTCTACCACTATTTTGTATTTGCTCTATTCTGCATTTTTAAACTTAGTTTAAGCCAATGACTTTCTTTCACTTTAATCTACTTTATAGGTGTTTAATCTTTCTATAGGCCACTCTCAAGCACCACGTCACCCAAGTGATCTCTCCACTCCCTTCTCTCTTTCTCTTTTTCTATTCTCCTTGACGATATCTACTCTTCTGTCACCATTGGAGTATCTTCCTCATTTTTATATACTTATATAAGACAATTTTCCTACGAAAACCAGATCAATTCCTGGATCTTCTGTGAAATCTCTCTCTCTCTCTCTCTCTCTCTCTCTCACACACACACACACACCCCCTTAATTATAGTCTTCTTCATTAAACTCCAGTATAAACTACTGTACACAGCACTCACCCTGGGTGACAGAGCAAGACCCTGTCTCAACAAAAGAAGAAGAGGTGACAGAGAGAGACCCTGTCTCAACAAAAGAAGAAGAAAAAGAAGAAGAAGAAGAAGAAGAAGAAGAAGAAGAAGAAGAAGAAGAAGAAGAAGAAGAAGAAGAACTCACAAATAGATTATTTCCAAGTTAAAGGCAAAATTACAACCTAATTTCTTCTATCTCTTTTATAATGTTTGTATTAGTCCGTTTTCATGCTGCTGATAAAGACATACCTGAGACTGGGCAATTTACAAAAGAAAGAGGTTTAATTGGACTTAAAGTTCTACGTGGCTTGGAAGGCCTCACAATCACGGTGGAAGGCAAGGAGGAGCAAGTCACATCTTACATGAATGGCAGCAGTCAACGAGAGAACTTGTGCAGGCAAACTCCCGTTTTTAAAACCATCAGATCTCCTGAGACTCATTCACTATCACCAGAACAGTGCAGGAAAGATCCAACCCCATAATTCAGTCACCTCCCACTGAGTTCTTCCCATAATGCATGGGAACTGGGGGAGTTACAATTCAAGATGAGATTTGGGTGTGGTGAGGACACAGCCAAACCATATCAATGTTCTTCACACATATGGAAGAACATGGATTCATGAAAGGGATGAAATAATAGAATCATTATATCTCCTATGACTCTACCAGATTTAGTCTTTGTTTACTTGTAAATTACAGGATGCCAAAGGGCCAGAGCATTTGAAAAGGAGATTCTAATACTAGCAGTTAGTATTGTTATTACTTTTTTTTCTTACATTTCCTGTCTCCCATACTTCCTTATACACTACAATAATAGGAACACAATCTCCTTCATGTTAGATGTTTAAAACGTTTACAATAATATTTTATTCAGCATTCTTAGTTTATTTTTGTTTTAGGTACATAGTAGGGTATATATTTATGGGGTGGGTGAGAGATGTTTTGATACAGGCATGCAATGCGAAATAAGCACATCATGGAGAATGGGGTATCCATCCCCTCAAACGTTTATCCTTTGAGTTACAAACAATCCAATTACACTCTTTGTTTTAAAATGTACAATGAAGTTATTATTGACTGTAGTCACCCTATTGTGCTATCAAATAGTCCTATTCATTCTTTTTGTTTTGTTTTGTACCTATTAACCATCCCCACCTGCCCCTGAGCCTCCAGTTTATAACAATATTGATATAATAGTGCATGGCCTAATTTGACATGAACATTTTGCCACAGTTTTGAGAACTGATGTTAAATACTCCAGATATTTAATGGAAAAATGAGTACGGCAGCAATGTGCGCACATATCAATGTTCTAGTGATAATGACCCTGATAAAACATTTCAAGCTAGGTATAAAAGTACATTTATATGCTTAGAACAGTTTCTCAACTGGGGGCAATTTTGCCCCTATGTGAGTATTTAGCAAAGTCTCCAGACATTTTTGGGTGACACAACTAGGGAACTGCTACCGGCATCTAGTGGGGAGGAACAAGGGATGGTGCTGAACATTCTAGATGCACAGGACAACCCCCACAGCAAAGAATTATATGGCCCAGATGTGAAGGTGCTGAGGTTGAGACACACTGGTTTACCGTTTCTAATGGAAGTGTAATTGTTTTGGTGGGTTCTTCATAATTGGAGGATAGGCCTCTCTAATTTTGGGAATAGAGCTTACTCAATGTCCTTCAGGGTAAGACACTAGAATAAAAACTGCTCCAGGAACTAGAGAAATATCATATTTCTATAGAAGTTTACAAAACACTGTCACCAACCTGTTGTATACACAATAGGAGAGCTGCCACTCTCTCCATAAATATTCATCACGATGGAAAACTTTCCACATCCATGCACTCTTATAACCTTAAATGGCAAACACATACTTCATGAGGATGTGAAGAAAAAAGCAAATAAAGCCCTCTATTGGCATCCTATTGAATGTTTGATTGAAAATTCTAGACCAGGGTTCTTCAGTTCAGGCTGTTCATTAGGATTGCGTGAACAAACTTTAAAAATTGTGATGCTCAGGCCCTTGTACCCCAAAACAATTAAATGAGAAATTGTGATGATGGGCTTCAGGCATCACCATTTTGTAAAAGCTCCCAGGTAATTCTCAGGTATGGTAAAGACCGAGAACCGTTGTTCTAGTCTTTATCAATAATGTTGCGCCTAGGGGAAAAAAAATAGACTGACCTGGAACATTTACATATAGTGCCAAAGAAGCTATACAAATCATTTAATGAGTTAAATGCTGCAAAATTCAAGACAGAGATTCTAAATGTAATTTGTTAATATAAAGGTGAGCACTGAGTGACCCTAAGGATTTTGTAAACACTTGTTTAAAAGTTGGCAAATAGCTGGGAGGGGGTAGCTAGTTACTCTAATTCATGCTGATATTCATGTATTAAAAGAAATGAAAGCAGAATAGTTTTTTTTACTGTATTTCAAGGGCAAAACAAGGTTTTGATGAGAATGGAATTATAAGACACATAATGCGACAAGAAGTAAAATTTGAATTCATCCCTAAAAATTTCTGCAAGAAGGGGAAATGGTGTAAACAAGCCATCTGTGTTGTGATGTGAAACACATTCCCTTGTGGTGGTCCTTGTGGGGTGCCTTTATTATCGTCAAAAAAAAGGAGAGAAACTTGCTGCAGGACCAAAGGCAGCAGGAATTCTGATCAACTTGTTTTCTAAATATGCACAAAATCATTCCTGCAAGGAGATGAGACAGTCAAAAGTCAGGAAATGGATGAATTAGTATAAATCTAAGAATTAAATAAAATACAGTATTGGCAAAGCAGAGCTTTGATGCTGCTCTACATAAACACAAAAATGAACCGTTAAATTTAGAAGTGAACAGATTCAAATGCAGTTTGTCCTTTTTCTATCTATAGTATGAATCCTTCTGATCATGTACTGTACATTTGATGGAAGCATGTGGCTGTGGCAAATGTCCCCCAGGAACAGATCCAAATCAGAAGTTCAATTTGCTTCAAGATCTTTAAAATGTTCCAGGGGTGCAAAGTGGGTTAGGTTCACTCAAATTCTTATATTATCTTTTAAAACAGTGAAATACACAACAGAGGGTAGTGGAGACATGAAACTTGAAAAAGCACAAGTTTGTTTTAAAGGAAACAAACACTTTATCTTAATTTTCCATGAGAGACAAATTAATAGAATTTTTTAAAAAATCATTATCTGCCCTATTTTCTAGACCTGTAATAATTCCTTTTTCTATTATTAATATTTTTTACTTTTTCAATCTCTGAGGTATATAGGGTCCTTGGGTTTTAAGGCGTGAACCCCAGCTCCAATTCCTATTAGCCATGGGATTCAGGAAGCTGAGTAACCTCCTGGATCCTCAATTATGTCTTCAGTAAAGTGTAGATAATAATATCTCCCTTAGTAGTTAGTTATGAGGATTAATTTTTAGGATGGTGAAATTGTGGCATACCCATAAAAGGGAATACTACTCAGCAATACAAATGAAATATTAAAAACATGAATAAACCTGAAAAGTATTACGCTAAGTGAAGGGAGCCAGGCTCAAAAGCCTGTATACGATATGATTTCATTTATATTTCACTTTGTAATTGGCAAAGCTGTAGGGACAGGAAAGATCAGTGGATGTCAGAGGTGTGGGGTGTAGATGGAAACTTACTGTAAAGAAAAAGAAGAGAATTTTTGGGGATGACGAAAATATTCCGTATCTTGACTATAGTGGTATTTACATGACTATATTTCTGTTGATTCATAGAATAGTGTAACTGTTTCATGAATGGGTGAGTTTTGATTTGTAAATTATACATCAATAAACTTACAATCCCACTCCAAAGAGTAATGCATGACAAGTTTAAAAACAAAAATAAACATTAAAAAAATGGCACATGGAAGTGCCTGGCATGTTACCTATAAACATCCTTTTGTCATCTCTTCTTTGTTTCACAGCCAAATATTTTTAATGCAGAGTCTACCTTTGAATGCAATTTTTTATCATGTGTTTTCTCCTTTACCACCCATAAACTGGTTTCTGGTCTTTCACAAAACCCCAGTGACCCTTTATTGTCCTTAAAAAAATATTATTATTATTATTATTATTGTTTTTTATTTTATTTTATTTTTGACACAGAGTCTTGCTCTGTCACCCAGGCCAGAGTGCAGTGGCACAATCTCAGCTCACTGCAAGCTCTGCCTCCCAGGTTCACGCCTTTCTCCTGCCTCAGCCTCCCAAGTAGCTGGGACTACAGGCGTCTGCCACCACGCCCAGCTAATTTTTTGTAGTTTTAGTAAAGACGGGGTTTCACAGTGTTAGCCAGGATGGTCTCGATCTCCTGACCTCATGATCCACCCACCTCGGCCTCCCAAAGTGCTGGGATTACAGGTGTGAACCACCGCGCCCGGCCAAAAATTATTATTATACTTTAAGTTCTGGGACACATGTGCAGAACATTAAGGTTTGTTACATAGGTATACACGTGCCATGGTGGTTTGCTGCACCCATTAACCCGTCATCTACATTAGGTATTTCTTCTAACGCTATCCCTCCCATACCTCCACCCCCAACCCCCTTACATTCCCTGGTGTGTGATGTTCCCCTCCCTGTCTCCATGTGTTCTCATTGTTCAACTCCCACTTATGAGTGAGAACATGCAGTTTGGTTTTCTGTTCCTGTGTTAGTTTGCTGAGAATGATGGTTTCCAGCTTCATCCATGTCCCTGCAAAGGACGTGAACTCATCCTTTTTATGGCTCCATAGTGTTCCATGGTGTATATGTGCCACATTTTCTCAAATACGGTATGTTCTTCAGTCTCTCTGATGATTCAAATTTTGTCAAAGGAACCTTTTGCTTTCTGGACTTTGAGGACCCAGGGACTCTTCACAGGCTCCTTTTCCTTTTCTGCCTATAAATATAGTAATTCCTCAAAGTTGTATATCCAGTATATTTCTTTTTCATTGTTTCTATTCATATGGGCCCTCCTACAATTTCAACCATGAATGATTTTCAAAGACTGGACTTTTAAATATCTCCCCAAAGACCAAAATAAGATTCATATTTTCATTTGCCTGTTGGGTAGCTCTGGTTTCAAAAATAATAGGTTCTTTCCCAAATAAAAAATGTCCTGGAATTATTTGTTAATGCAGTACATTCTTAATGAATTTATGTGCCACGATGATCATTTGTTTGTCATGATATACTGGTACTGTGAGTGTGTTTAAATATCTTGTTTCTAGAGTTTCTGTTCTGTTCCAACGATACGTCATCTTCTGAGCAAATAGTTCAATGTTCTTCACTATGGTGATATTTTAATATATTTTTATTTCTGATCATGCAAGTTTCAATAATTACTCGTTCTTCATTTCTTCTTCTGACTAATTTTGCCAGTGTTTCCTCCCAGATAAAAATTAGAGTTTTGTGAGATTTATCTGGAAGAGATTATGATTGCTACTTTTATAAATTAATTTTTATAAATCAATTTTAGAGCAATTAACATCTTGGTAATATTGCCTTTCTTTCTGGTAAACTATTTTGTGTCTACATTAATTTAAGTCTTAATTTAGGTGTTTTAGTAAAGTTGTGTACTTTTCTTCTTAAGTCCTGTTCGTTTTTTGGCTAAATATCCTAATATTTTATGTTTTGCTGCTATTATAAATAGAATAGCTACCCACTATATATTGACCTAATTATAGCTGCTATGTAAGAAAAATTTTCTGATTTCAATAATATTTTAACTGATTCTGTTAGTTTTTTCTAATTATACAATCACATAATTTTTAAAGACCAATAATTTTCTCTATTTCCAATAAATTAGCCTTATTTCTTTTTTCTAGACTTTTTGATTTGATCAGAACTTCCAAAACAATGTTAAATAACAGTGGTGCTAGAACTGACTTTATCTTAGCCAGAGTTTTTAATGCTAGTGCCTCTAGTAGTTACACATTAACCCATTATATGTTTGAGATGTTTAAAAAATCTTAAGGAGTTATCTATTGAATTCCAGTTTACATGATTTTTTTCTAATGAGGTATTTTTTTTCCTTTATACCAGTAACTTTGGAGATACTTATCCCTCTTTTTTTCCACCTTTCGAGTGGTGAAAAAAATATTTACACGTGTATAAGGGAGGAAGTAGAAAAAACTCATCGAAGTATTATTTATTATTGAAGTCTGTAGAGCTCATAATATTACAATAAGGGGGCAAAATTCATCAGAGTACAAAAATATTCACTAGCAAACTGAACACTTTTAAACTTAGTCTCTTCCTCATACAGATATCACATTATACTATTAAATTATTCATTGATTTCAGATGGTAAGCATCAGATAATGCAAATCAATTGTAAACTGAAATGGCAAATATAAATATATGTGATTTCATAAAATTTAAAAAAATATTGGAAATTGCTAGGATCATACTCAAATCCATTGATATAAGAAGGTCTGAGAGATTTAAAACAATTAGTATTTGAAGAAGAAAACATCAAAAAGTTTGATGACATTAAATGCATCTAATACTTTGACTTCAGTGGACTTTGAGAATGCTTTGACTTTCAATGGTTCAAAAGGCCCTTGGAAAATGAGTGGAGACCTCTAGAAATTTTGCCAGAAGGATCTTTTTATGATAATTTATGAAAATGTAATCTTATAATTTTATTAAAGAACTATTTTTAAAAAATATTTATTACTTCATTCATCTTTATTTTATTACAGAAATTGGTTCATAGTTTCAATTCCAAGTTACATATTGTTAGATGAAAACAAATACAATTCACAAATTCATTTTTATTTTCAGGTTGATTGTCAATAAAATGTTTTTTGTTTCTAAAAACTACTAACTATGAGAATATGGTTCCAGTTTTAAGTGAATTTACTTCTAAAGATCAGTTCCTATTGTACTGAGACAATAAAGACCTCCTGGACACTAATTAATTTTCTAATATTGAGCAATCCATGTATCACTGGAAAGAAGCCTCCTTGTTCTTGGTGTATTATTCTCTTAACATTCCTTAGGATACTAGTGGTTAGAATTTTTTCAAAAATTATTTTAGTTGTTATGATATGCATTACTCTTGGATTGAAAAAAGCATAATTTTTTAAAGATCTAATGGTATTTTATATAAAATATATTTTATTTACTTATAAATGAAATTGGCCTGTAGTTTATATTTATGTGGTATCTTTGGCAGGTTTTGGTATCAAGATTGTACTGTCTTTGTCAATTGAGAAACTGTAAACAGTAGGAATATTTAAACAGTACAAAAATTATCATTTGTATAAAAATTAGAAATAATATCTTCATAAAAATCCCTAGAATTATGACCTGATATTTAATAGTAATTCTTTGATACCTATAATTTTTCATGATTATTACATTTTTTAAATGTCCGTTTCCTCAAGTTAATTTTGAAAATTCCTATTTTATTAAAATTTTGTTTCATGGATATATACAGTATTCTATTGAGTTTCCAAAAATACATATCAGTAGTAAACTCTCTTGTCTCTAATTTTGTGTACTTGTGCTTTCTAAAATTTTGTATTGCTAGACATACCAATATTTTGTTTCTTTGTGCTCATATAAGCTGTTGAATATATTAGACATACGGTTTATATATTTCCTACTTTATGCAACAACTTTACATAGACTTCCTTTCAAAAATACTTTTTAGTATTCCTATTTAGACTTGTATTATATTCACAATTATTTTGGTTTATTTCTCTGCTTAATTGACTTTAGTGTTCACAAAATCCTCTAAGAATACTATATTATTATTAAACCTTTAATTTTCCTTTACTTCTCAGTCTATTGAAATGAATCTTAAATTTTTGCTTCAATTAGAAGATATGAGTGTTAAACTTCTTAAGACTTGATGTTATCTTAGATTATTTTGCTTTCACAGATTAAATACAGATTTATAACATGGATTAAATCTAAATGTATAATACAATTCCCTTTGGTCATTATTTTCCCCCACAAAACTCTGTTTTCTTTCATTTAGTGTTACAGAGGATTCTGAAAATAACTTGATTTCATTTCTCTAGTAGGCAAGCAATTTTTGTTTTGTTTTGTTTTTGTCTTCTTCCTGGATTCTTGTATCTCTTTTTGAATTCAGTTTTTATAACACCACCACCACCACAACACACTAACATGATCTATCTTGCAGTGCAGGGGTGAGGTATCTACTTACTTTAACTTATCTTGTTCAAAAGTGAAGCCTGTCATTCAAAAAGAATGTACAGGCAAGGACACTTTTTTTCCTGTTAAAACACATATTCTTGCTTCCATTTGTTCTTTACTCTGTACATTGGCTTGTATCAGTCATCATTTGGATTGCACCTTTTCATCACTTAGTCCTTTCCTTTATATTCCCTCTGGTTCTATACCACGGCTACTGAGATCTCTGGCTGGGAGGAGAGAGAGTACTCTCTTCACCCTGTAGTCTGGAACTGTTACAAATTCCCTAGGCTCCAAATGCAACTGCCTAACAATTCTTCTGTTTTCTGGCCAGCTTTGTCCCTTATTTCCCTTGATGTACTTTCCCAGGGAGGAACTTTCCTTCTAGGTCCCACAGGCAATACAAACCATCCAATCAACTTTCTGACTTAAATAGGACAACCTGACTTACATTTGTCTTCATCCTTGCTTCTTCCCCTCTTTACAGTGGAGTTCTCCATCTCCCTGGATGCAAACATTCCTTTGATCTCTTCTCACTCAACAGACTCTTCCTTCCTGATATCGAGCAGCACAGCACCTTCATTTATGGTCTGTGTACTGGAGATTATGAATCTGAAGACTTAAGCTGTCTCTCCAAAGATTCAGACTCACATCTCCAGATACCTATTAGACAATTTCACTCAAACATTTCACAGAAAATTCATATTTTCATATCACAATTTTAACTCGTCATCCCCTCACTTCTCATCTGGTCTATATTTGTTTCCTCCCAGAGTAGATGGCATCGCCACCACTAAGTCACCCTAGCCAGGAAAACCCAAGATGCCGTTGATTCATACATCTTCCTCATCCTGTATTTTATACAATTATCAAATATTTTTGCCTGCACCTCTTAATGGTGAATAAATTCCATCCACTTTCTCCATTTCTATACTTTCTCTAGGCATCAGTTCAGGCCATTGTCTTTCCTGATTATGACAATTCCTTTTTACATGGTCACTTTGTATCTATCTTACCTACCTCTAATTCTCCACACTGCAGCAGAATGGTACCTCTAATGTCCCTAATCATTAAAATTATATTAGAATTATACTTAAGAAAACTCCCCTAAACAAGCACTTGTGGCTGCCTATTGCTGGCAGGATAAAGTCTTCGCTCCCAATGAGTCTCACAGGCTCCTGGCCCCTGTTTCCTTCACTACCCCACCTCTTACCATGCCAGTCACTTCCTCCCGCCAGTGTCGCTGGTCCATTCACTCTGTATAACCTGTGGTGCAGCCAGATTGAACTGCTGGAGCCTCATGCTTCCCTCCAATCACTGTCCTCTTAGACATTTATCCTCTTTTGCCATTTACCAAAGTAAACCCAACTTTCAACTAGATGTCACTTTATCCAGGACCTCATCTCTGACCAAACCATCAATCCTCACCAAACTGAATTAAGTGGTCCTTCTGCATTTCTGTAACACTCTATAACTCCCTTTTTGTAAAATGTACTACAAGATATTACAACTTTCTGTTTATTTGGCCATATTTCTACCCAGACTGAATCTTTACAAAGGGAGAAGTTAGGTATGTCTTATTTTTAAAAATTATAGATCCCAGAGACCATCAGTGCCTGGACATGTCAGGCACATCGGAAGTATTCGTTGAATTGGTTAAGTGGCTCTAAACTATTTTACTGTTTTCCAAACAGCCACTTATTCCCCATGTCTTCAGAATGTTGTTTTCTTTCCCCTGTTCTGCAGTATGTTTTTCATACAATGCACTCTTTTCTCTTTATGAATCTACAAATGAGTTGGGTCATAGGCAGATGCATGTTAATACAGAACATATGGCTGTCTCTTGCCCAACCCACTGTGTGCTAGGATGACCAGCTCTGTATCTGAAGAGAAGGCTGCTATAAACTGATCCTAGCACAACTCTAGGCATCTTTCTGGGATTCTTGCATGATTCTGATTAATCGAGATGGGATCCTCTTTTACTCTCCCTACCCTGTTATCTGAGACTTTGAGCCAGTGATTACAGAACCTTAGTTGTGGTGACCACAACTCCCATCAGACAGCCTGCCACTGTTCTCTGCCCACTCTTATCTTTTGTGGCCTTTTTTCCTGGTGGTTACCATCCCTTGAAGGATATAGAAAAAAATGGGAGAGTTGAAAGGAAGACACATGTGGGCTGAAAACCTCGACTTTCGCATGTTTTACAGAAATATGTCTGTAGAATGCTTGAAAATTTAATAAGAACATGGGCCTCTGAATCAAAAAGGCAGAGACTATCTTGGTGATGGTGTTTGTTGGGGATGACCAGATCTCTGCCTCTTTCTTCAGGTAAATTTTGTTTCTAAAGCAAAGCTAAATATGTTACAAAAATAAATATGGACAATTTATTCCCCCTCAATCCAACTGCTTTAGGGTTGTATTTTGCTGAAATTCATGCTTGATTCTGACATTCAGTTACCTGCCAGCGTTCATTTTCAGTACTATGGGAATTTTATCTTTGCACTCTGGTCCTTATTATTTAATTTTGAAATTGGCGGCTTCTAGAGAGAATTTTTTTTTAAGCTGAAAGACTGCTTTTTATTTCTGTATGTCAAAACAGCATATTTCCTTAGAATATTGGAAGGTAACAACTGTAGTTAATAACCTAAATTTGTTAATATGGGGAGCACGAATAATTTTGCTATACCAAGTCACTGCAAGTCCAGTGAATGATCAACACTCAAGGCAGTGTTGCTCTGTTTACATACTCTAGCCTCCAAAATCAGGTCTTCACTGGGCATTCGTTGCCTAACTGAGCTGAGCACCATTCCAAAGCTACACTTCTCAGCAGCACACTGTTTTTCCCTTTGGTATCAGCTTAAGAGCAAAAATAGTAGTAGTAATTGACTTAGCTTCTAAGGATGAGACAGCTACCAGGTAACTTAGATATTATTTTCTTATGGAAATAGACACTTATGAGTCAGTTTTGTTTTTCTTGCCCGCTATGTTTGTCTCCAACCCACCATCCATCAATTTACTGTTTTAAACACATAAGATATCTCGCACAAGAATTATTCTGATGAAGAAACTTGCTTTCCAATATAAAATTAAGGCAATTAATCAATGTCCATGAGATTTACTGCATTTATGTACCCTATCTTCCAAAACAGGTGACCTTATAGGTTAGTAAAATGGCCACTCAAGACTGCATTAAGGTGTCAGATGAACTCTTACTTTGCCAAGTTAAAACACTAGCTTGCAAGATTCTGTGTATCCTCTGAACCAATTGTATAAGCAGAACTCACAGAAGTTGCTATTTCTCCCCAAACTCCAAAGGAAACCCCAAACACTCACTCTGCCAAGTTAAAACACTAGTCAGAAAAATTCTGTGTATTCTCTGAACTAATGTATAATCAGAACTCATAGAAGTTGCTGTTTCTCCCCAAACTCCAAAGGAATGGCAGTGGGGTGGCACCTCTCATAATTAAAACTGGTTACCCATTGGGAAAATGTTTGCTTCTTCACTCTGTAATTCTGAACTCTGCTATTTAGAGATTTCAGTATCTAAAGTAATAATGCTTCCAATAGGAGGCATAAAAATGGTTCTATTGAATTGGAAATGAATTAGTCTTTTTGGAATCCTCATGTCAGAAAAAATATGGAAGAGACATACACTAGAAACAAACAAACAAACAACAACAAAACAGGTAATCTCATATGATGCTTCTTTGGTCCAATGGTTAAATTTATAGAACCCTGTATAAATAGGAATATTAAGATATAGATTTCTCAAGAATAAAGCTTTGGGTTATTCCATTGAATAAAGAACCCCAACTGAGAGGCAAGTTGAATGTAAAAGAAACATGGAATAGTTAATAGTAGAAACTCATAAATACTGTAGATATTGTAGTGACCACCTGATGAATCAAATACTATAACTTTTATCTTCTTTTTCCACCTTGCTGTGTTATGTATGTATTTTAATTATTTTTTTATTTCTCTATATCCCACTACTAATGTTTTAAGGGAATCAGTAATAAAGAATTCTACAATTTAATACCATGAGTGCCAGAATAAAGCCAGACCTCTAGATCTGCGGGTACCGCATCAGCAGATTCAGCTAACAGTGGATAAAAAATATCTGGTTAAAAAGCAATACAAAAGAACAATAAACAATTTAAAACATGCAGATTTTAAAAATGCAGTATAAACAACTGTTTATATAGCATTTACATTGTATTAGGTATTGTAAGTAACATAGAGATTATTTAAAGTATATGGGAGGATGTGTGTAGATTATATGCAAACACTATGCCATTTCATATGAGATGTGCACCTGTAGATTTTGTTATCTGAGGGAGTCCTGGAATCAATGCTTAATGGATACCAAGGGATGCGTGTATATACTAAGGATTGAATGGACATTATCCTAAAGTCCCATGTGCTTCAGTGAGAGAAATTATCTGATGGAATTTTGGTTAGTCTCCCCTAAATAATAAGTGACTGTTTTAAATTATATGAAAGAGCAGTTGCATTATATTTTTTGAACTGTAAGCATGAAAAGAAGGGTGCATATAAATATAAGGGAGTCAGAGAGGTGGGGCTTAGTGAAATTTGTCCAACTTTGACAATTAAGAAATTAAATACATTTCTTTTTTGAGAAAATTCCAGAATCAGTGAGAGAAAGAGCTCCACATTCCATCATGAAAACGGAATTAAAGCATTTGTTCTCCTTGCTTTTAGTGAGGTAGGACATAGATATTTGATTTAAGCTTGCCCAATCAGTACTTTGAAACTTTAAGAATGAGAAAATTCCAAAACAAACAAACAAACAAATAGTGGCTATAGTAGCAAGGAAGTGAAGGGACCAGTAGCACAGCAGATATCTACTTACTGCACCGGTGGTCACTGGTGGGTGATACAGTAGTTGTATTTCCTGCTGCATCATCTTAACTAGGAAGTTTCTATGGCTATTCTTGCTGTCTACCTCTCTTGGTTGTCCAGTTTTTTGGATTTTGTTTGTTTGTTTGTTGTGTTTCTGTTTTTTAGTCTGGTTCTCCAATGTTCTTTTTGATTCAGAAAGCTACCTGACATCTTTCCAATTAATTCTTTATTCTACATAAATATGGCAGAGCTGATGATCTCTATTGTTTGCAGCAGAAAACGCAAATTGGTACAATTCTCAGCACAGTCCCTGGAGAGGAATAGAAAAGGGCTCCAGTTCCAGCGAGCTGGCTGACAGCAGCCAGCTGGAACAGGGGATCTGTGTTTGTGGCCACAGTGCCTGACATAAGAATGCCTGTTACTTGAAGAAAAAAACCCTCTGGTGTTCCTCCATTTTTTATTTTTTTACATTATTGAAGAGGGAACATTTTAGTTCTCTCCACTGTGAACTCTTTCCAAAGGTTTTGCTTTCTTTAACTCTTTGTAAAAATTAACACTGGTGGGAGGCTGAGGCAGGTGGATCACGGGGTCAGGAGTTCAAGACCAGCCTCACCAACATGGTGAAACCCCATCTCTACTTAAAATACAAAAGTTAGCCGGGCATGGTGGTGCACACCTGTAATCCCAGCTACTTAGGAGGCTGAGGCAGGAGAATCACTTGAACCTGAGAGGCAGAAGTTGCAGTGAGCCGAGATCGTGCCATTGCACTCCAGCCTGGGCAATAGAGTGAGATTCTGTCTCGAAACAAACAAACAAACAAACAAAAAAATTAACACTCATTTCACCTTGGTGAAGAAATTGTGTATATAAGCCTTAATTGCAAAATAAAATCCACTTTTATGAAAGGACTTATGAGATGGTTATAACCTTGATTTTCAAAAAGAGGAGACTTGGCTCATTCTTTCTGTAAAAACATAAACTGGTAAATCACTACACAATCGGGTAACTCACCTCCCATAACTGTTAGACCCTGAACAAAGCAGATGGTGTAGTATTTCAGAAATAGTTTGAATTTTTGACTAAAGAAAGTCATAACCTGCCTATCTTGAAAATATACAGCAAACTTCCAAGAGAAGGAAATAATGAGAGGAATTTCCTGTTCGTATCTTTATTTTCTCTAGAGATAGAAATTTGTGAAAATCTGCAAGCTGAATTTCTATAGCTAATACAAAAAGCTCCTCATGCAATTTTAATATTTATAATTAGCTACTTAGAAAACTTTCTTTCATCTCCCAACTCATTAGAGGGACAGACTTCAAAATGACAACTAAATATTTTTTTAATCTCTTAGCCTAAAATGTTCAGTTCAACATTTTTCCTAGTTGCTAGTGGAATTTCATTTTGTTCCTTTTTACAAAAATCCATCATATAATCACATTCTTATATTTGAAGGAATGTTATAACATGATATTTTGTAAATATAAATAATCCTGAATATTTTATAATTTTATCTTCGTCTTAATTATTTATAATGCAATATGCAGAATAAGATATGTATGAATGAAGTTTGACTAAATATTCACAGTTTGGGAATATCTGGGTTCAAAAAAGTTTAAGCACAAAAATACCCTTCATTACAATAAAGAACTGCAATGCTCAGAGGCCCCCACATAAGCCTTCACTGTGGTGAATAAGCCTGGAGGGCTTATTCATACACAATATTAATACATATTTAACTGTCAGGACAGACCAGGTTAGGGAAACAGGCACAATAGGAGTTTGGTGGCAAGGAACTGTGTTGTCTTAGCATTTTTAAAAGTGAATAATCTTAGACATGTCCAAATAAGTGATTTAAGCGTCAGGAACACACAATACACAACATTAAACACAGTAACAGATCCCAGGACTAAGAACTGAAGCAGAAGTTGTAAACTTTGGACCCACCAACTGAGTTTGGCTTGGAGGTACATTTTGCATGAACTGCTCAGGGATTAACAATAAGTAATAAATGGTTGCTAACATAACTTGTGTTATGGGTTGAATTATGTCTCCCAAAAATGCATATGCTGAAATCCTACCCTCTAGTGCTTTAGAATGTGACCTTACATGGAAAAGATGTCCTCATAGATAATGATTTCATATTGGAGCAAGGCAAGCCTCTAATCTAACATGATTGGGATCCTCATAAAAAGGAGAAATTTAGATACAGACACTCCCATGGGGAGAACAACATATAAAGATGAAGGCAGAGATGAGGGTGATGCTTCTACAAGCCAGGGAAGTCAAAGTTTGCCAGCAAACCACCAGAAGCTACAGGAGTTGCATGACAGATTCTCCCTCACAGCCCTTAGATTGAACACACTCTGTTGACACTTTGATCTTGGGTTTATAGCTTCCAAGATTGTGTGAAAATTCTGTTGTTGAAATCACTCAGTTAAGTCACTAAGCCATGCAGCCCTAGGAAACCAATGCAACTTGTGTGTAAAAATTCTGGAGCTTCAGCTTCTCTGAAAAGTAGCCAACTTTGGTACCATCCAGCTGATGAACT
Organism: Pongo pygmaeus; assembly: GCF_028885625.2. Taxonomy (NCBI): domain Eukaryota; kingdom Metazoa; phylum Chordata; class Mammalia; order Primates; family Hominidae; genus Pongo; species Pongo pygmaeus. Next base: position 98,659,436 of record NC_072384.2, read on the forward strand.
GGAAGAGAGCATCAGCTGCCACCTTTCCACAGGAAGTTCTCCAGTTTAACAAATCTCCAGCCAGGCCGTTTTAATCAATTAAGTTGCCTGCCTTATTTTAACCATTTAAAAGTTGCCAGGTATCACCTCAAAGGAAAATGGATCAGGAAGTTTGGAAGTACCTCAATAAATACATTGTGATAATATGATCTTTGTGATTTATAGAAGTAAAAAAGTAGGAAGCATCCAAGTGTGAAAAAAAAAAGAAAGAAAAGACAAAGAAAATGAAAATAACTACCCAGGGAGTTTTCTGATCATCTCAAATTGTAAGGAATTCTTACCAAGATAAAAGAAAAAGATAAAATTAGAAACAAGTATAGAAAACTGTGATCATGATGCCAGAGAGGCCCCTCAGACCACCTACACTGAACAAGAAGAAGACAGAAGGGGTACCTTACCACTGGAGGGAGTTCTAAATGTGGAGAGAAAGCTCTGGAAAAGCAGTATAGACATGATGGAAAGAGAGGACTGAAGACAAACGTACATCAGGCTAAGGGGATGCTTCTCCACTCAAGTTCCACTTTGAACAAGTTCAAGCTATGAAGTTGAGACAAATTACATCCACAGATTTTCAGAAATGTTGATCACAGAACCATTGCTGATAACCCTTGAGGAATAGTGGGGGATGGAGAGGATCCAGAAGACTGGAAATGAATAACAATCTAACAGTTTTCAAAGAAAGAATCATGGAAAATTTTTACAAAATGCAGACCAATATGTCTGATAACAATTTTTACTAAAACGTTAAAACAGATCATCATTCAAATGTGTTTGGGACATGTAAGGAAAGCAAATGATTATTAGAACTTGGAATTGGTTTAAAAATAGAAGTTAAATAGTAATAGACGCAGCAGGAAGGTGACACATTCCCTACTATTCTACACTCCTCTCATTTTTTCAAGCCACACTGGCCTCTCGGTTGTTGCTAGACACACCTAGCATGCCTCTGCTGAACAGGCTCTGTGCTAACTGCTTGTTCATTCTGGAATGCTCCTCCCAAAGGCATCTGCAAGCCTTGTGCCCTGCTCCTTGAAGGTCCTGGTCCAGTGTCACCTTCTCCTTGAGGTCTTCCCTGATGACCCTGTGTAATGTTGCAGCCCCATACTCACCATCTCTATCCCCTACCTCCACTTTATTTTTCTTCATAGTACTTGTAGCTATTTTTTATTTATTCAATAAATACTATATGCACTAACTAATGCCAGTCACTTTTATAGGGGCTTCATTATCTTCTCTACAGTCCTACCACATGGCCATCATCTAACAGCCTTATATTTGACTGACCTTTTTAGGGTATTTTCTATCTCCATTTCGACTCCCATCAGAATTTTATGAGAGTAGGATTTTGCTTTTTCTCGTTTTACTTCAGCCCTTAGAACACAATATTGTGGCACATAGTAGATATTCAGTAAATATTTTGTTAAATAAGTAAAATATAAATATAAAAGGCTGGAGATGCAGGAGTCTCTCCTAAAATAAGAAGTTTCTGTGGATGAGGGTAGGTATTAAAGATTCTTAATCTTTGGATTTCAACACCTGGCAGAGTGCCTGGCTTGTGTAGTGAGGGAACATAGGAAAGAGGAGAGCTGGAAAGGAAGCCGGACACGTGAGGTGCTTGGCAGAACGTGAGCTAGAATAGCTCAGCATCCCAAAAGCCCAGAGAAGAGAGGTCTGTCAGGAATGAGAGAGTGGTCCATGGTGTTAAAGGAAGACAGAGATCATGTCATTGAACTTTCCATTCAACTGCTCAGTCTCTGAGACACAAATAAAATTGTCTGTAATCAAATAGGATAAAAAATTAGTTGCAAAATATGGATCAAGAATTACTCACATTTGAGCTACTTTGGAAAGTGCTATAAAACCTACCAAGAAGCAGAAGAAACATCTTGGCTCTGAAAAGACTGGCAATTCAGTGAGAGAGGATTCAATAGTCAAAGTGGTATCAAGTAGAAAACCAACTACAACAAATAGAACAGCAATGTAAGCAATGACATCAAGTTCCACGTGACTAATGTCAAAAGGGTAAATGCTTTCAGGAGAAGATTGAGGTCACAGTAGGCTCACAGAATACATGTCTGGAGAGCTCTGTCTTTTGGTAGCATAAATGTACGTCTTCATGAGGACAATTAACTTTAGTCCATCAACAAAAGACAGGATTACTAAAATAAATGAGTGTAAGGAAAATATTAATAACCAAATAGCATTAGATATCAAGATAATCCTACCTAATGCTGTTAGCATTTGAAAGAAAAACATTTGGATTCCTAATCTATTGGGGAATATTAACATAATGTGGCTTTGAAAATTTTAAAAAGACCTCATAATTAATTTAATCACCGTTTTGCATAGCATTCCCACTTGTAATCTGCATTTTTGCTTTAAAACTCTTACTATATAGCTGTCATTCTGATCTAATGAAATGCCTCTTACTTAGGAAGAGAGGAAATTTTCAAATGTTGAGTCTACACAGAAATGAAGAATGAAACATGTGTCTGTTGCTGCAATTTCACCATGGTAGACTAATTGCAGAGGCCTGTGGGTATGGATTGATGTTGCTGAGTAGTCAGCCTTTACTGCCGTCGCTTTCAGGGCAATTTGCATAGCATGGCTTGTAGTGTTTTATGATTTTTCTTTTAAAAATAATCCTACTTTGTTAGTCACTAAATCTATTTAACTCTTCCAGTGCTGACTAGCATCTAGGCCATGTCTGCAGACTGAGTGCACATATCTGTCCCTTGGTGAGTGCCAAGAAGAAGGGGAAGGGAGTTTGAAAAGGGCATCCTAGCTGGTGGAGTTTACTCTCTTTATCTCTGAGAAGATTAGATTAATATTGTACATTGGGTTTTCTAGAAAGTAGACATGGTGGTTAATTTTATGTGTCAACTTGACTGAGCTTAGTGATGCCAGATTGCTGGTCAAACATTCTTTCTGAGTGTGTCTGTGAAGGTGTTTCCAGTGGAGATTAGCATTTGAATTGGTAGACTGAGTAAGGTAGGTCACCCCCACCAATTCAGGTGGGCATTATCCAATTTGTTGAGAACCTGAGTAGAAAAAAAAGGTGGGAAATGGAGAAAATTCCTGTTTCTGAGCTGGGATATTCATCTTTTCCTGCCCTCAGAGATTACTGCTCCTGGTTCTTCAGCCTTTGGACTCAGGCTGGGACTTCCACTACTGGCTTTCCTCTTTCTCAGGCTTTTGGCTTTGGACTGGAACTCTACCACCAGATTTTCTGAGCTTCCAGTTTGCAGTTGGCAGACTGTGGGGCTTCTCAGCTTCTCCAGTTGTGTGAGCCAATCCTGTGTAATAAATCTCTTTCTGCATAACTACATATATCCTATCGATTTTGCTTTTCTAGAGAACCCTAACTAATACACAGATCCTGAGGCAGACATGGGTGTTCAGGAGGTTTATTGAGGAATGTTCATTGGATTAATACCTCTGGAAGAAAAGGAAGTAGGATTAGAAAGAGAGAGAAGTTGTGTTACAAAACAGTCAAAACGGAAGCCTGAAAGTGGGATGGTGCATCACCTAACTGGGTGTGGGATGATTTGGCAAGGAGGCATGACCTTGCATGATGCAATCAGCTGAGGCAATCCCTGAAAATGGCTGACAGCTGAGGACTGTCTCCCAGAAACACTCCCATCAGCTGGGGAAAGAAGTCTTTCACTCCTGATGGAGACCTAGGTGGCACAACACAGAATGGCACAATCTCCTTGACTTTTGTGAGAAGGTCCTTCTATGGAATATTATTCAAGAATCTGCTCCCTACTGTCTAATAATTTGTCATTAATCATCTTAATACATTCCATAATGCTAAACAACTTTAAGGGAGTCTTTGGCAATTTTAGTAATTTGTATCATACCTGAGAGAGAGAGAGAGAGAGAGAGAGAGAGAGAGAGATCCACTGATTATTGCAAGCTTAGGCCCTGAAGCTTAGCATGTGCATGATTATGTTGTGTTGGAGATAATGTTTTACAAGGGACTTAGATGTTTTTCAAGGGTCAGGATTTTCTGGTTGTAATGCTTATTTCCTTGGACTCCACTAAAAGAAAGCTTGCACAGTGTGAGATATATTTCCCTCTATAATTTTATGAGTTCTTACTTTCTAAGTCAATGAAGTTACTCTTTCAGGAAATTTCTGAAGAAAATAATGGAAGAATAGTTTAGACATGTCACATCAGTCATACAGATATTAAATCTACAGCCTGGTGTGGTATACAAGGTGAACTTGTTCACCTCATGGACTCTTTACATTTGAGTCAAGGGGAAACATCTAAAGCTAGGACAGTTGAAAGCTTGGAACATGGCTCATATTTAAACAAACAAAGGGTAATCTGGCCTGGCACAGTCTGGCCCCTGCAGCAGTGTATCTGAAGGTTATGTTTTATGTTTATTAGCTCCATCCAGATGGCGTTTTATGTCCTTAATAACTTTGTCCCTGACTAAGCCATGAACCTACCATTTGACAAACACAGTAGGAAATGTCTATCAGCAGAAAAGTCATTTTATAATCAGAAACATCACTTGAATCATTCGGACAACATTTTGAAAGAATTTGATTCCTTTATGTCAATGCCTACAGTTATTTGTTGACAAATACAAACAGCTTTTCCCAACTAAACCTAAATTCATTGAGCTCCTGGAATGCCTGTAAAAGGAATACATATTTATTCTAATATTTTACATGAGTAATAACGTTCATTGTAAGAGAGAAAATTGCTTTGATACACATTTATTCATCTTTATATGTCCATAAAAATTAATGTATAGCATGTACTAATACTCCAGTATTCCAAGCAGAGAAACTGAAGAACAGAAGGTCCAAAGTCATCAGGCGAACTTCCTATAATCCTGGTTTCTCCTGGCTCTCAGCTCAGATCTTTATGTCTAGATTAGTCTACACACTGTGTTTATGCTGTGTTTTGGAGAACTTCATAAGTGGAATTTTTTTTGGTAACAGTCATTTATGCTTGTGACTACATTCTATTTCAAAATTTCAACCTCCTTGAGGGCAGCTATTATATTTTGTTTATTGTTGTCTTCTTCAGACTACCAGTTTTAGGCAGTGGACGTACATTTGTGGATTTTGTTGAAATAAGTCACTGCTTTCCTGATTAAACTCTGGTCTTTAACTCCCTAGTAAAAAGTGAAGGTACTATTTTTAACATAAAAAAAAAAAATTCTACGTGATTGTTTTGCCCATTTCTCAGTGGGAGCGAAGATTCTTGTCTGGAATTCCTTCAGGAAGGAATCTAGACTAGAGAAGCAGAAAAAGTGTTATTAACATCTATTATAATAATTTTAAAAACATCTAAGTAATTGATAAATAATTTATCCCATTTAGTTTTTAATTTTAAATTTTATCTCCCTCTCCTTCCTTCCTTCTTTTTTTTTTTTTTTCATTTTTTGATACAACAAACATTTACTAAAGCATCTACTATGTACCAAGAGCCATGCTAGATCCTGTGCAGGTACATAGTCATTTAAGAAAATTATCAGTGTTCAAATTTTTTTAAAAGCACTTAGTGTTTTGTTTTTTGTTTTTTTTAAAAACACTTATTACAAATTATAAACACTTACCCCAGACACTATATTGCCCATTTTCCTGCACTGTGCCTCACCTCTTTATTTCGGCCTTAGAAATACTTTTTCCTGTATTCTTATATTCCTCCGAAAAGAATATGAAACTTAATTAAATACTATAATCACAAGTCATGGAGGCTAAACTTTTAATTATATTAACACATGATTTTAAAAATTGTATTGTAATAATAAACACTGACTTTAAGTTTACTCCATAGTTGTTAGTATTTTATAACATTTTGCCTAGATCCTAAGGCACAGAATCAAAAATGGTTTTAAGGGGCAAATCATTCCCCTTAGAACAGAGTAGAAAATCACTCACGCATTTGATCAGTCAACACTAACCAGGATACCTTTTTAAAGGATTGAGCTTCAACTCTAGAGGAAAAAAATGACTGTAAGAGAGTTTAAAATCATGGTAATACAGTAAGGAGTAAGTTTAACATCTTCTTTATTAAAGATTATCAGAGAAGAAATAAGACTGTATCTTCCTTGCAACATTTTACAATCGTACTGCCAAAGACTATTTGCTATTATAGCCTCATATATGACATTACAATTGGATAATGTTTAAGAACTTGTGGATAGTTGCTGTTTAACAAAGTTTAAAAAACTAAATAACTTAAAAATATTTGGTGAGAGTGTTTTTAAATAAATACTGTTTTTCTTTCTTTTAGTTAACAACATAGTTTCTTCATCAAGATGGTAGAATAAAAAGAACAACTTGATTTACTCATTAAAAACCAGAAAGGCAACATTATAGAGGCCAAATTTGATTTCACATATACCTCCTGGCTTTAGACAAATTACTTAACCTCTCTGTGCCCCAGCCTCCATATTGATATCATAAGAATAATAATATCTATAGATCATAAGGTATGGCGAATATTAAAGGAGTTAAGATCTGTTCATCACCTGTTCAACGTATGGCACAGAATGAAAACATAACTCTTAATGTCTTTATTTTCCTTTATAAAGAAAGTGGCCTTTCTTCACATGATAAAACCCCTATTCAAACTGTCGGAATGACAAAGTTTGGATTTACCGGGCCATACCAACTAAAAAATTACATTTGAAGAATGATACACAAAACATATCACAGACTATAAGGAGGAGACAGCAAATAAATTGCTGAACGCATTTGTAAAGAAATGAGACTTGTGTTAACAATAAGAAACATTCAAGGAAACTGTAATCATTCTAAGCTTACAGGAACCACAGTGGCCACACAGACCTGTTGAAAACAGGGCCCCTGTCTCATATGCTAATTTTCAACCAAATTATTTTTCAATTTTGTTTGTGTTAGAGGGAACATTAAAGACAAATAAACAGGAATTGATGGAATGTGAGCTGAACACAAAGGAGCTGCAGAAAATATTTGTTAAATTGGATACTGGAGATTCTAAGGGGAGGAAGCAACTTGAGGGCAGGCAAAGACCTTCTGCCTACTCTGGAGAATTTTTTTTTTTCTGCCTGAGGAATATGGAAAGATCTGGATCCTCAAAGCCCACCATGCCCTCGTCCACATCATGAATAACCATAAAATGGTAGCTTATTTAATATTCAACTTCTTGTACAGAAGTATTTAAATCATGAACTCCATAGGCCTTAGCTTGGAATCTTGCTTGTTTTCTGAATGACAATTTGGGAGATAGATGCAGTTCTTAGACAGCTGTCTTTATTAAAAAATAATAATAATAAAAGTAAAAGTATTCATTCTTCTCCCTCAAAGAAACTGCTGTGAGTCCTAACTCAAGAAAGAAGTAAATGGATTGTAAAAATATGTTAGTAATTAGGTATTAGGGTAGTAATTAAGTATTAAGTTTCAAATCTATTATTTTTTACACAATGTATTTGCACATTACACAGTATCACTATGAAGAGGTAGCAGAACAACCAAATTATATCTAAGGCATTTGAGGCAATGGAAGAGAAGGATTTCTCCTTCCCCATCCACATAGACCAAAATAGGGTAGAACTAGTGAAAAGTTGTTTGTGTTTTGCAACGCAAATGCCACCCCCATAGTCCTTCCAGAAGATAAAGCTCTGATGAACTTTGAAAATACCTTGTTCCATGAGAAATGAAGAAGTAGCACTTTGCTTCTGACCTCTAAGTGTCCTTTGTTGAAAGGTTTAGGAAAAGGAAGGCTTAAGTTTAATCTCTTGATGAAATAAATTCTATTCATTTTCAATTTGTGGTTTTAAATATGGAATGATCTAACATGTCTTTATTGCCTTGTTATTTAGAAATGCTGTGTTAGCCACTTTCTTTTTATTTTATTATACTACAGCTACTAGAAAGCTGTTTCTCCCCAGGAACCAATTCTTGATAGGTTTCCTCTCCCCAATCACCACTGGTTCCCAGCAATTTTATTTTTCAGATAAAATGAAGATCAATGTGGTTTTATTCTGTGCCATTTCAGTACATTGCATTAAAAAAATAATTGATTATATCTTTGTAATATATTTTTCTGTTAAAACAGAATATGTATAGTCATTGCTCAGATGCTCATTGAATTATAGCTTATCTGGGTTTTATTTTGGATTTATTTTAAATACAAAGATTATGAAGAAAAGCTGGTTAAAGCATTGCCAAGTGAACTAAACTTAGTGTGCCTGGTATCTGGCTAAATATATATATATATATATATTTTTTTTTTTTAAGTAAGAAGAGGAAACTACTATTGAAAGTGCAATTATCTTTCACAATACTGTGTTCTTGAAGGCTGCTATACAATAATGTAACAGCACTTGCAGACTTTCTACTTATAATGAACACAAATATACAAGAAAACATTCTTGTGCAAAAACATTCTTATGCTTTCTTGAAAATACTCTCTTTGTTCGTACTAAAACACAAAGCATAATTCTGCATGGGATGTTCAATAACCTGATAAAAACACCCCACTGGGTATACGATGCATACAGTTTGAGGCTTTCAAGTTAAGTATTTAAATTGAAATATTGCTGTTAATAATTTATTGAGTTCTCAAACACAGCTTAAGTGCTTTTGATTTTAAGTAAAAACTGTGAACATGAAATCAATAGGTTTAAGAGTTATATATACTATTATTTCATAATTATATATATATTTTTATATAATATATGTATATATAGCATAAAATAAAATACATTAGTGTAATGCATATAGTATAATGAATAATATATAATAAAATATATAATATATGTTATGTGTACTATTTAGTATATTTTTAAGTATAATTTATCATCTAATTAATATCATGTAAATCATATTACATTTGGATTATTTAGAACATGTGTTAATAACACTAAAACATGACAATAGCCTATCATTGTAGTAATTATATCTAAAGTTATCATGCACTGCTTAATTCTCAAGTGGAAAATGCTGTTTAAATAACATTCTTCATTAAATAAGAAAGGTACACCAACTGATTTTAGGAGCCCTTAGCATTTTGGAGTGCCAGGAGCTCTTGGCTCTGTGAGAAACATCTACAATGACAGAAGAGAAATAACCCTGAATGATATTTACCCTTTTGTGTTTTATGTAAAGAGTAAATGGCCTAAAATTATTGAACTTTTCAGGATCATTTTTCATTTTGCTGTGAGTTAGGAATGTATGAGATCCAAAGTCAGATTCTCTCCCTATGAATATTTCTCTTCACTTTCAGAAATAATAGAATTTAAAGGTGATAAAAGTACTGGCATTTGGAGTATCTGCCATTTAATGCTGAAACAACACTTTGACTCCATTTTGATGTTATTGTTTCCTGGGAATGCAGAATTTATCCCATACCAGGATGCGTCATACCACAAACTTGAAGAGAACTGGGTATGAGTTAGCTACACAATTTCACTGTACCCAAACCTTTTTGTTCTGATTTATAGAATAGCTGACATGAGTTGAAAAACATACACCTTCATGAGTTGATCCAGTACAGCATACCCAAAAAACGGTTTGTGACATAAAGTAACCAGAAAGTTCATCTGCATCTCAGCCCTGCAGAGCTTGCGATGTGGCATGTCACAGAGTTGCTTTCAGCTGATGCGATTGCTCGCTCCACATGCTGCCATTTACAGTACACGGTATACAGTAAATCTATTTTTTGTCAAGATGGGCTGGGTTTTCACAGCTCTGCACATGACATCCAGTCACTCTTCTTGGCTCTTAATGCTTAACATGGTGTAGTCTTGATTTTTGGCTGATTGCCTCCAATATGTTCAATTTTGGATGGTTTTTAAAGTAGGTTTGTGAAATGATGCCCTAGAAATGTGAAAAATGTATAGGTTTCCTTAAAGGGCTTGCAAGAATCATTCTGCTTGCATGGGCGTCATGTTGAAACTATAATATTATCTCAAGCATTTGTGACGTGACCTCAGTGGGCACTGGGAACATTCAGAAGGTAGATAAAAGGACACCGAAGGAAACATTAGTGGTTGTCTCTGGGGGGTGGAATTAGGGGCTGAAGTGGACAGACAGTTACTTTATGCAATTCATTTGTTGGCACACTGGTTTTTGTTTTCTTGTTTACCTGGTACATGTCTCATTTTTACAATTAAAAAGTTTAATTAAGCAAAAATAATGTTTCCAATACAATTGTCATTTAAAAAATTGCCTCCTGTCTATCACTCACATTTTCATTGCACTATTAAGTTTCATGAACACAAACTCTAGCCTATTACAATGTGTCTCTTCCTGAGTCTTAACTTGACCAACCTCATTTCTAAACCTTTATATGCCTGGACGCTGTATCTTTCATTCCCACTGTTCATGCCCATGGCCTCCTTCAGCCACAGGATTATTCCTTTTTCTATGTAAAATTTTTTATCTGTGTGTTATTGATGCAACTTTATGTTATCTGAATTGACCAGGATAAAGTTCCAGGAGGCACCCCCAACTGAATGCCTTACAGAACTTAACAGTTTAGGTCAATTGGTTATGAATCATCAGTAGTCATACTACCATGACATTAAAATAAAGTAACCAATATTTAAGTCAAAGATGAAGTATGAGGAAGAAGCCAGGTTTATAGCAAGTTTGATGTTTTCATTTTGTCTTTATATTTGAAACTATCACATGTAAAAATGGAAAGACACCAGAGAATAGGCATGTAGGAAATTCAACATTTAGCATTGGGTTTGTTTTCTACTTAGTTTTAACATTTTTGTCTAATTTGTATTTGAACATTTGGGAGGGAATTTTGTGTACAAATTTAGTTTCTTTTTTTCTTTTCCCTGAATTAGAGGACGGTAACAGAATATAGAGGTATAGATGCAAGTAATGAGAGGATGACACTGGTCATGTGGCAGAAGTTATACAAACTAGGTACTCCAGATTAACACATTGTAATGGGTCTAAAGAAAACAATCCTTTAATTAAAAAAAATAGTGGCAAATGATATTGCAATTTTTAGGGAGTTATATGCCTTGCCTGTTGATAAGGGAAAGTGAAACAGAAGCCGAGTGGGAAGGGAACTCTAAGAGACCTTGAAGGTTCTGATTCTGCCCTTAACTTCACAGGGCATGTCTCTAATCTCTCGGACTAAATGATCTCTAATGTCCTCTCTAACTCTAAAGTTTATAAGAAAATCAGTTTTATATTTGAGGGCTTCCTAGACAGTGTCTAAACAAAGTACCTGACAGCGGCACTTAATAAATGTGCATTAGACGAGTAAACAAGAACAAGGTAACAAGAGGATGAGCATTGACCACGAGCGTTCAACTTTAAATAATAGATCCACAAGGTTATAAAAACCCCACTAAGCAGATTAAACACAATCCCTCTATGCCAAGCTCTCAGGCACAACTACATTGGCAACACACAAACCCACACACCCACACTCTTTGTGGCGATTCATCAGGGGCTTTACCCTCTACAAAAATACATGGGGAGAGTCACAGGCAGAAGTACAAGCTGACTTGGAGATTTCATTAAAATCTGTGAAACTCATGAAACTCTTTAGACCAATACGTTTGTCAATCACCCAGTAATTGAGAAGTAGGAACTGTGGTTGTGGAGTTATTATATATGCAGCCATTCAATTAGCTGAGTTTCCCAAGTCTAAGAAAAACCGAGAATAAGACAAACTAAAAAGCTCCTTCTTGGATCATCTGGATAATTAATCTAGACTTCTAATTTGCAGAGCTATTCTAGTCATTACAGCAATAAACATTTTATCTATGTTTACCAAATATGTGCCAGGCACCATGTTAAATATTCTACATACATTTTTACCTAGATGGTTTCAGTCCATTTTATGGATGAATAAACAGAGGCTTCACATTTACTCATTCACTAGAACTTTATTGAATAACTACTATATGCAAGACCTGTGCTGAACACTGAATTCATGGCTACGAATTAAATAGGCGCAGAGAGATGTTGGTTAGGACAGCCTTGCTCAATCCTTCCTGAGTCAAGTCATGACGCAGGTAAATCACTGCAGAGACACCTGGATTGCTCAGCATTGTAGCACACCCCCACACACATAAAGGCCAATGGTTGTTAGTTGACTTGAAAATAATGTAACAGGCCAGGCACGGTGGCTCACGCCTGTAATCCCAGCACTTTGGGAGGCCAAGGCAGACGGATCACGAGGTCAGGAGATCGAGACCATCCTGGCTAACACGGTGAAACCCCGTCTCTACTGAAAATACAAAAAAATTAGCCGGGCGTGGCAGCGGGCGCCTGCAGTCCCAGCTACTCAGGAGGCTGAAGCAGGAGAATGGCGTGAACCCGGGAGGCGGAGCTTGCAGTGAGCCGAGACTGATCCACTGCACTCCATCTTGGGTGACAGAGCGAGACTCCGTCTCAAAAATAAATAAATAAATAAATAAAATAATAATAATATAACACATAGTGAATCATACCGGAAATACAAAGGTTAGATTCAAACATATAAGGTTGGAGGCAAACACACAAGACAATTTTGACAGTGTTTCAGGGTGATGTGACAGGAAACACAGGAGTTTGATTAATGTCTTTATACCAAGTGGCAGCATCTATCTCATTTAGCTTAATTATCACAGCCAACAGGATATGTCTCAGGAAGAAACTAAGATTCGAGAATCATACTCACTCATGTTCTCAGCTGTCCTTGTGTCTTTCAAGCTTGCTGCTGTGAAGTGTAATTTTCACCAAGTCTGTGTGTCTGACTCTTCCTTCTCAATTCTCGAATCCAGTTGTCTGTTGACTAATCCAATGCCTAATCTCAGGGAGCTTACAGTCTTGTTGAAGAAATCATTTTTAAAAAGTGACCAATATTGAAATCCTAGAAAAGGCAAAACTAGAGTGATAGAAAGCAGAGGAAGGGAATTGACTGTACATGGGACCAGGAAACTATGTGGATGATGGAAATGTTACACATACTTATGCTGTGGGAGTCATGAGACTAAATACATTTGTCAAAAGTTATAAAAATGTACACTTAAAATTATTGAATTTTATGTATAATATATCTCAATAAAGCTGCCAGAATGTTGCCTTAAACTTTGTAATTTTAATATTATTTTAAATTAAAAAAAGACGTTTCTAATTGTCTGTATATAGACATTATATATAATATATATACAGATACATATATGTAATTTTAAACAAATATAACAGAAAAAATGTGTGTATATATATACATGCATGTACATTTTAAGACATTTCTAATTGTTAAAAATTATATATGTGCATATATGCACATATATGTATTATGTATACATATGTGTATCACATTTTGAAAAGGTAAAATGTAAAGCTAAAATTTAAGAGGCTTTGAAGTAAGGTCCTCCATCATATTTAATGTAAGCAGTAAATGCAACATAATCAAAAGAAAAGAATCAAAAGTTACTAACACTGAGCTGAGCACTGAGCACTAAAACAGTTTAAAACGGGTTTTTCAGACTGATTTATAAAACTGATGAGGGTCAGCTGACATAGTATATGACTTATTAAAATATTTGCACAAAGTTAATTAAGAAAAAAGCAAATGAACAAATGAGATCATAATTATAAATTCTGATAAATGCTTTGAAAGGGAAAGCTCAGAGTTCAATGAGAGAGTTTGGCAAATTGTATTTTCTTAAATATGGAAGTATTTTTATTATTAATGTTAATTTACTTAGTAAAAAATAATATTGAAAGGGAAAAAACAACATTAGAAGGCAAGAATTTAGAAGTAATCAGCGAAGTTTACCTAGGGAAACTTTAAGAGCCTTGGGCATTCTAAACTTGCTTAGAGTTTATTTCCCATAAAGATCCTGAGCTCGGAATTTTTTTTCCTAAACTAGCTTTCTTATTTTCTAGATGCCTTTAACTGGTATCACCACACTACCAACAAATGAGCACTAATGCTGATATTGATATATCATGAATGTTTCTCACTAGTATCTTTGTTTCTTTTTATTAAAGCAATCACATAAAGTATTAAATGTATTTTAAAAGAGTTTGCATGTTTTGTGTAATGTGCTAATAACTATCGCACATTTGTCTGAACAAATGGTAATGACATGAAGACTCTGGCTTCATTAGACAGTGACTATTATTGCAGAGGGACGCAAATGCCAATGTCTCATAAAAGGGTTACGATGTACTATGAAACAGAACAAGGTAATACTGTGTGATTTTACACAGAGAAACATAATAGGGTGAAAACATTGACATGTTCAGTTAAAAATAATCCTTCAAAAGGCCAAAGTTAACAGTTAAAACCATTTTTTATCTAGAAATTGGCAAAAGATTTACCTAAAATGTTTATATTTTTGCCACCCCATAAATCAAAATTAGTTTTCCATTAAAAAAATTGGATCAGAGATGATAATATTCTTGCCAATTTTGTAGCTAAATGCAAATGGAAACATCTGAGATTTTAAACTGAAAACTGAAGTTTATAGATATATAGTAAAACTACTGCCTGTGAGTGTTACATTGTGAGATCTGAATAGCATATGAGGTTATGAATTAACAGTAATCTGAGATACATAAAGCCTTTAGTTTCCTTTTATTAAACCTATAAACACAAAGCAAAAGCCTAGCTTTATTATTGAGTCTGCTTTGTTATTTCTACCTTTTAATGTTGATGGAACAATAATGTAACTTCTATTTATTCCTCAAATCTCAATCAAAACTTTTTCAGGATCCCCAGACAAGCCCAGGTTCTTATGATCTGCCCTCACGGCACCATGTTATCTTCCCTTTGTAAATTGGAATCTATTTTTAAATTGAAAATAATTAACGGGCAAACAAAGACTGAATCTATTCAAGGTATACAACATGGCTTAATACATGCATACATTGTGTAATAATGACAATCAAAATGAATTCACACATCCCTCACCACTCATGCTATAGATTAGATACTAGAACTTGCTCATCTTACGACTGAAAGTCTGAACACTGCTATTCTGTTACCATTTTATTAATACCTGTGTGAATACCTTATTCACACATTTGTGAGCTGCACTACAATCTACATGGGGTTTTATTCACCATTTCATCCCTAGGACCCAGTATAATGTCCAGTGCACAGTTGACATTTAACAAACATTGATTAAGTGAATTAAATTTGATTATCACAGAGTAATTTCTATGATTTTTCAAGAATATGACCAATTACTTATTAAGCGTTCTACCAATAGTAGGTTTTCTTTTCTGTATTTTTCAGCCTTCCTCTGTCTTAAATGTCCCAAACTGGAAAATTAAACTGTTTCTTAGCATCATTGTTTTGTTTCTCCCTTCTCTGATTTCCATCTTCCTTCCCCAGCCTAGCTAGGAATGTTACCAGTGGATCCATGGGCCAGAAAGTGGGCAGCACATTTGCAATTCCTCCTCTATTATATTGCATGGTATTATTACAACTTTGACTTCACTATCAGAACTTTCCCGCTACTTCTAGTGAAGGTGTCAACATTTCTGGAAGAGGAAACACAGTCCAAAGAGTTTTGAGATTTTAGGATCCTATGAAATGCCAGGAACATATTGTGTAAAAATGTGTCTGTTTTCACTTTTAAAGTGAAATAGTTTCAGATCATCCAGTTCAACATTCACTAATGGCTATGAAAGCCACAAATTACTTTTAGAATGGCCTTATAGCTTTAAAGAGCTTTTCTTAAAATTCTACTGACATCCTTTCAGTTAAAACCATTAAGTCAGCGGATGCAGCATGTATTTACATGACAGCACAACCAAACTGAGGATGTATAAAATAGATCAGCAGGTACTAGTGTCTTAATGCAAACCATATTTTATGAGGTGGAAAGTCAATGAACATAGAAGAGATTGTTGGCAACAGTGTAACAACAATGAGATTCTGCTCTTCTTACCCTGGGGACAGAACAAAAAGCTAGCATGGAAACCAAAATACAACTTTACCTTGGGCCATAAAGACAAAGCAAGCAATAGAAAAGATTCATTCTTGATGATCAATTACATTTGCCCCATGTAGGTTCATTGTGGTAAAAAGGATGATTTTTACCAAAAGACACACTTTGAACAAATGTGCTCATTTCCATCATGTTTACAAGGTCTTAAGTCATGATATATGCTAACGTATGTATCCCACAGCTTCATTATAAAATCATTAAGCTGATTCCCTCACCAAAAGATATTTTTTCTCTTTAAATTTTGAGGGAGAAGACAGGTGGTTAAAGACTAATACATTTTAAAAGAACTGATGGTATCTAGCCAGCTCCCCCCTTGTCACACAACTCTTTGAATGATTAGGGGTACTGACTGCCAAATGTGTTTAAAAACTCATTTGAAATGAAGAAAAGACTCAGAAATAAACAAAAAGGGGAGGGAAGAAGAGGACATTTTATTTTTACATTTTTTCTTGCTTTATTTTTAAGATGAGAAGTAAAACTGTTCTTTTATTAAATAAATGACAAAAGTTGTATTCATGCAGGCTTAAAACACATTTCAACTTCAAAGTCTGAAGGAATTTTATTGTTGACTACTGATCCACAGACTTGAAGTTAGCAGGATAATTATTATGTGATTTTAACATTTGTAATACTATAGACCTGCAGTCTTGGAGATTAAGATTTTTACCTAGATGTCTGCAAAAGCTATAGCTGCATAAATAAAGTATGTACAATAGCACTGAGGTATCAAGAAAGCAATGCTTTTATATATTTAAGTATATAAATTACATGCATCAAATATATGTCTGTGACAAAATGCACAATATAAATGCACCTTTGCATTGGCATAACTATAAAACATTTTTTTAAAAAACAGAAACACTATAGGTGTTTCCTAAAAAGCATAAAATTGGTTTGAAAACAAGTTATAAAATATTTTAAAATGGACAGATTCCTGAGTTTTCCAACAAGGCAGAAAGTACTATAGAACACACTTGAGTATCTACCATTGCTCTAAGTTTAGAGAGACAAATACCCATGGGTTAGGGTCAAAATGTTATTAGTGCCACAATGTGCAGGACCAAAATCTGTCATAGCTGATTTGGACTGTGGCACCTCTTAAGAAAAAAATGAAGAACATGCTCTGCAATTACCATTCGCCTGGGCATGTACATAGAGAGAGCTGACAAATGATAAAGGAAATTGGAAAGGTTGAGAGGATGAAGTCAATAATAGATTTATCTCCAGACATTTAGCACTTGAAGTGCATCTGTTATACAATATGTAGACATATTTTACAGCAAATTTGGAGATACTGTGAGCCCACTGGGCAGGGACAATATCTAATTTTATATTCTATGTAATTCTGAGCATAACTTTGGTGCTTAATCAGTTAGAGGAGGAGGTACCCCCTGTGCTTACAAAAGGGGAAATGCATGAAAAGGACATAGGAACGTAACCCCGGGTTTTGTGTGCAGCAACAGTGTGGAGGAACAGGGCAAAAAAGAGCAAAGCCAAATATGAAATAAGATAACTATATTTCATGTACAACATGAGGAGACTGCACTCGGAAAGTTCTTTCGACCTTTAAAAGTCAAAATTTCTATCTTTTTTCCTCAAACTCAAGGAAAGTTATTTGCAACTTTTTGTTCTCAAAGAGTATGAAAGTTCTATAATAAATTGAAAAACAATAATATGAATAGATCTCATTAGATAGCATTTTAGGGAACAATTTCTTGCCAGCCTAAACATTATTTTCCCCAAAATAATTTATATTATTCTTCAAAAAATTTCTTATACTTCTCGAAGACTGTAAAGACTGCTAATCATAGGTATCATAAAGTATCAGCTTTTATAATACTAGTATTAAGATAACATAGCCTCATTTATAATGTGCATGCAAAAAATATTATGCCTATTTATTTATAAAAGTGTGATATGTATGTATAATTGAGAAATTTCTATTTTACCATTTGTGGGTTTTTTTTCCTCCACCTCTCTGTTTTCTTTCTTCAACCACACATGTACAAAGAAACACATATCCTAAGGCTTTAATTTTGCTTAATTTTGTGTAAATTTATCTGGTATACTTAAAAATCATAGGGAAAGACTAAAAAAGAAACAATAAGCCTCTAAAATATTCTTGCATCATAGCTTATTTCCCTAGGAATGGAAAAATAAATGCTTTACCCCTATTGTTACTTGTTCTTATTGTACGTGACGCTAAAGCAGTCGGTCAATTCAGCTGAAAAATGCTTACCCAAAGGAGTTACTTATGCTCCTCTAACTAAAACAGGCAGTTGGCTGACTTTTGCCCTACTATCTCCACACATACTTAATTTTGTAGTCACTGTGTGAATTTCTAAAGTGTCTGTTTTAGTTGTCAATTAAAATGAATTATTTCCTTCAGTTGTTGGAGAAAGTTTTTTGATCAGTGTGAACAAGACTTGGTACTCAGTCTCACTTGTAGGAGGGTTTTATGCTTTTATTGTGGAGCCAATTGCTTAGTGTTAGGTAGTGTGATATCATTATTTCCCCCAAACCACAGGATTCTGTTCTGTCTTTCGAGTTTACAGGTCTACATCGTTTTAAAAGGCATTTCACATTCGAATGATCTGTCTTAGGTAGCAAGTAACCCCAAGATGGAGTGTGGATAAACATAGCTTACTATCTTTTTGCTTGCCATACTGCCACGTATAAAATGACAATCTTACCAAAATTTAATGCATACGTTAAAAAGATTTACCGAGCTTGTTTTACTTATATTTTAATGTATTTTACAGTTATATCGAATCATTTGCTTCCTTACACTTCCTTCTCTGAGAAGTCAAATGTATGAACATCATTTATTGCATTAGCAGCAATGAAAAAGCTTGAGAATAATTTAATATTTAATCTTTACATTCACTTCGGAAAAAACCCTAAGTTTTTCTGGTTTTAATATCTAAAGCAGGTATCATGATATATAACTTAGTTAAAATAGATAGCCTCTTATAAGAATTTTTTTTTAAAGGAAAACCAGATCCTGGCATTATCTCAGCAAAGCTTAATCTAACATCCAGGAAAGAATACAGAAAACAGGAAAAGCTGCTATCTCTCTCTCTCTCTTTTTTTTTTAAAGACATACTGCAGCTTCCCTTTTGGAACTTTTATGCTAATAAAATCCAGGTACATTGCTATACAGTGTCTTAAAGAGATGGATAACATTGTTTTAATGGAATAGTTTTCTACTGGACTCAAGGGCATTTTCTCCTGCATAAAGAAAGGATTCAAGACAATGGTTCTACCACACTTTAACTGTATTTTATTTTAGCTTTGAATATTCATGTGTATTAAAGTAACCTTCACATTCACAATGAGAACTCGTACTACACTCTGATCAAGTTCTTTCCAATAAAAAAATTAATAATTTCTAAAAATCCCCAGTAAATCATGCTTTTAAAATAGCATGAAAAAAATAATATCATAGTCAAATGTATACAAAGAAAATATAATAACCAATGGAATCTTCTTTTACATCTTTTGAAACATATAGATCTCTAATATTGTGTTTAAAGAAATGTACATGGTTTAAGACACTAAGTACCAAGAACACAGCAGTGAACTAACGAATATATAACATTAAATTGTGTACTGAATACTAACTATACATTGCAGTTGTATACTACTATTTTAAAATGAAGGAAAATAGCCAAATATTGCTTTCTAAAAGGAATAAAAAGAGAACAAAATAAAAGTTCAATAAGCTGAGATTTTAGTGTGTTTGACACAAAATATAAATGCACAACTGTGATTTGGAGAATGAATAGTCAAAAGATTATTATGTGCTCCTGTATATTCAGAAAACTGTGTCCAGATTCATTTTATGTTATAGGCCCCTAAAGTCCTGTGTGTGCCTTCTCATGTGAACATAAAGAATTCTGAACTATACACTGTGGTGCACCAAGATGAAATGCCTTTGAAATTATTTTATAAACAAAATTCCAGACAGAAAAAGAAGCAACATGAATTTTTGTCTTGGAATTGTGCAAGTAGATAAGGAAGAATGAGCCAAAATAGTCACTTCCAGCCTTTTTCATTGATCAATTTATGGTTGCAAAATAAAAATCTTTCTTTAGATTTTCAAAATGAAAAAAATATGGATATATGTTATATATATTTTTCTGCATGTTTCCAATATTAGCAATTACAAACTTGTTTTAACCACTGCTTCTTCCAAGGTGGACTGTACGCCTTCCATGAGTAAATATGGATTTACAGGAATTTTCTCTGACCTTTATGAAATGCTATGGCAGATTATATTACAGCATTTCATTCTTCTATATACAATGTGAAGGTCACTTACGTTCTGTAATGACAGAAACCTCTATTTTACTAATGTTTTCCATATCACATTTCCAACTTGGTCTCTAGCTTTATCCTTGTAGTCTGGAAGTCATTGGGCAGACCAATTTATTGCCTAAGGTTAAGTAAAAACAATTTTAAGAAAAAGTTGTAGATATTCTAAAATATTCTATAGTGGCTTTTTCTATGTTCACAACTTTTTCACTTCTTTTTCCAGAAAATCCTAACCAGCACTTACTTCTTCCTACTCTGTGTATTTTCTTCACTCATTTTAGTTGCTGCCTTTGATCCCTCTTCCCTCGTTTAGAAACTTTCTTTCATTCCTTAGACTAAGTTAATCAAAGAGGACCTCCATGGATGCACGGGGTATGTCCCAAGCCCAGGCATGCTAAGTGATATGGCTTGAGCTTCTCAGCAGATAATGTCCTGTTCTTTCATGTACACTAGTGACTCATTTGAAAAAAAAAAAAAAAAACCTAAAGAAAATCAAAATAAGAGCTGTTTTTGAATATTACACATGCTAAATATGAAGTCACATAAAATAAGTTTATTATTGATGGTGTGAAAAATTATTCTAGTGTGCATTTTTTTCACATGTTCACTGAGAAGACAATGAAATAGAAATCGCTGTTATAGCTACCATCATAGATCTTTTCCAAATACAGTAAACTGTTTGTGTTTAGGGATGAAGAAAATCAGGTATTCTTTGGAAAACATAAGATTATGTGTTTAAAAATTCTTTTAAGCTTTTGATTTTAGTGACAGGAGTGTTTCAAAATTCAGGGAAAATAACTTTCTTTTTTTTTTTTTTTTTTTTGGCCACTCTTTTTCTAACCAGAAACCAATAATGCCAAAAGCATAAGATCAAACTCTGAGGGAACATGAACCTATAGATAAATCACTCACATACACAAACATGTATGAAATGATATTCAGTGATATAGACGCCACACGATGTACAATTTTCACAGCAAAAGGAGGCTTGTATAAATTTTTAAAGGTACTGTAGAGAAAAAAATTGGCCTAGGGTGTCGAAGGCAGTTGCCACCAGAGGGCGATTATCAAATGAGAGCTTCATTCTGCACAGTTGCTTGTGTGTGTGTGTGTTTGTGTGTGTGTATGTGTGTGTCCAATTAATCAAAAAATGTAAAATACTCACAATGGGGCCTTAAACTTCTTGCAGGAAAACTGCGATTTCTTTTTCCATTTCAAAAAAGAAAGCAAATATCGTTGGTGTAAAAGAAAGTAAAAGAAAAATTGAATTTCATAACTTCTAGATGAGCTAGTAGATATTTATACGACAAATTAAATGAAGAAAGTAGTGCCTTAGTACATGCTTTAAAAGCCAATGTGCTTCCCCTGAAAAGGTATTTATTACTCTGTTTTACTCCTTTATGTTCCTTGGGAGTCACAGAGCAATTTGATGCCTATTGCCAGAGGTTTCTGAAGTCATTAATTTTTAAAGGACTTTTTGCTTCTCCTTTCCAAGAGATGTCTTAGTAAGATATTTTGGATTTGATCCTAAACATCCTTTATAATTTCATATACACTTTATTTTGGTCTGAACATCAGACCACATAAGGGACAGAGTGATACATTTAAAAACATGAAATGTAACATAATGCAAGCTTTAATACCTGGAACAGAGTAAACCAGTAGCTTTGAGTTATATTACCCACCATAAACTTTTTTAACCTGTGGCTCATTTTCAAAATAATAAACGTAACTATTCCATAAAAATATCTCAACACAGAAGAGCCAGAAAAGTGAAGGACATGAACAGATGGCACATCAATCTTCTGCATTTATACAATTTGTTTTTTAATGCAAATAGTGTGGGTTGCCTGCTCATGCCTTGGATATTTGTTCCAAAGATGAGCACATTTTCTTATCTTTCTGGATCAATGTGACATTTGCAGTTATCATAAAGTGGGAGCCCATTTAATGATGTTAATGCTTCCTTAATGTAAAAATAAAATCACCTTCTTTATAAAAGCAAACAGATTAAAAGTCCCAAAGAGACCATTGAAATCTGTGACATTTGCAGTTACTGGGAACTAGATGGCTTGATTATACACAGGTAAAAAAAATCTTAAAAGCATTGTTTATGCTCATTAATCAGAACATTAAATATGAATTCTAGATTCTCCTGTGAGCAAGAGAGTAAGAATATATTTGTATAATGAAACCAAGATGCCAAAGTATTTTTTAAAGTTACTGTAGTTAAATGTTAAATTAACAAGCATCTCTAAATTTTCAAAGAGCTTGAAGATTTTTAGTCTTTGTGGATCCTTAAATAATACTATTTCTAAGATGTACTATTTTGCTAAAATAGAAAATGTGATCAAAAAAAGCAGAACCGCTTAAAAAGGTGTGGCACTAATATTTTTTATCATAATTCATATGATTGTTCCAATGTGTACCTGTCTCCTTTCCCCATATATTTCAACTCATGAAGAAGTGCTATTTATAGAGAAGAAGAGTGCTGTTTCCATGGTTCATTCAGTTCGATTGGTAGATCCCATTTGGCTACTTCATGGGGAGCCAACTCTGGGGATTTATTTCTTTTTTGTGTGTATTGTTGTATCTGTTTTCGATGTTTCATACACATGCCCAGAGGCCTTTTGGCAGAAGATACACTTTTCAAAGCCAATTTGAAAAAGCAAATCATTTTCCTTCCTGCTCAGACAGCTGGCTATTGCATACAGCCTTTTCCACTAGAAATGAGTTATGGTCACTAACTAATTCCAGAGGGTCCAAAAAGTTGGCATTTGATGAGAGAAAATTTTGATCGCTATCAAGTTGGCAACAACTCCCACAAGAAGATAACTTATGAAATACAGGGCAAAAGGATGCTATGTAAGTAACCTAAGCCACTCTGTGTAGCTTCTCCACAGAGCTTGTGTAGATAAAACGAGAAGATAACACCACCTCAGGAATGTTCTCTAAAACAGGTGGAGATATGTCTTAGGTATTTGTGACTTTTTATAGATCTCATTTCATGTGGAATTGTAATCCACCCTTCTCTGGTAGGTGGGGCTATGCTGGCAGATGTTATCTATATACTTGCTATAGGATACACACACCCAATTTAATAAATAAAGCTGATGAAGTGAGGCAAATTCAAATTTGAGAAACAGGACCTTTATTGTAGCAATAAAATATATTTCAGGCTCAGGCCTATGTGCCTAGGGTTAAGATGAAATCATGGCAGCATGAAATAATTGAATCATACTTGGAAAAGAAAATAAACATGCTAGCTGGGACTTCAGTCTCTGGGGAAAGTTTTCCATCCATTCCCTCATTCAATCATCCATTTACCACCAAATATTTATTTAACACACCTATTATGACAGCCAGGCACACTGATGGTAGGCATGAAGCATGCAGTAGTAAATAAAATGGCACAGTCTCTATCTTTATAGAACTTGTAGTCCATTGGGGAAAACATGTCAGACCATATTATTCTTATTATTACAAATAATAATAAAGATAATAAGAGAGCCTATATAGGTGTTATGAAAACACAGAGCATGGGGTGGTGATTTTGCCTAAAAGCCAGAGAAAAGAAGAAAGAGAAAAGTGTTTCCAGTAGAGGGAACATAAGTATAAGGGCTCAGTGATGAGAGTGTGGATGGTGTATTGCAGGAACAGGTAGTAGTTCAGGAAAATCCAAATCAGTATCATGGCAAAGACGATGGAGAGACATTGACGTTCCCATTGTTGGAGATAAGAGGCTATTAAAGGGCTTATGATATGACAATCAGAACAGAAAACTAATGGGATGAAAAACTAATCACCAGGAGTTTCTGGAAGCTTTTGAGATTGTTGCTCTGGTAAAGAAAAATCCAGAAGTGCTTGGCATGTCTACAGAAGAAGCCTAGATGGTAAGTCTTTATTTTCAGTAGCTAAAGAAAGTTACATTCATCTTATTTTCCTACGGAATTGGCTAAAGTCAGATTCACCATCACATACTCATACATGCATTCCCAGTTCCCATCTAGTGACTTGCAAATGGCTGCTCAATAAAATGTGAAACAGACTCCAGAGGAAGAATGAGTACTTATATTAGTTTCCTGTGATGGCTGTAACAAAGTACCACAAATTCGGTGACTAAAGATAAATGTATTCTCACAGTTCTAGAAGCCAGACAACTTTCATCAGTATCACTGGGCCACAATTAAGGTGTGGGTAGTGCAGGGCTCACTCCAGAGACTTTGGGGGATAATTAACTCCTTGCTTCTTCCACCTTCTGAGGGATGCTGGCATATCACAGCACTCTCTGTTTCTGTCTTCACATTGCCATCTCCTCTATGTGTCTATCTAGTCTCCCTCTGCCTCTCTCTTATAAAGACACTTGTGATAGACTTAGGGGCACTCGAATTATCCAGACTCATCTTCCTATCTCAAGGTCCTTAATCACATTTCCAAAGACATTGCCTTATAAGGTAACATTTAAAGGCTCCAAGGATGAGGACTTGATACCTTTGGCAAGGGGCTAGGGTCAGGGGTGTATTTTCAAGTGACCATAGTACTCATTCACAATTCTTAAAATCTTCAGTATTGAGGGAAGAAGAGGAATAGAATTGCCTGCAACCATTCTAGGATGTAAGCATTAAACTCCAACATGGAAGGAATCGTTTAACCTTGGTCTAAATATCATTCTAGTGAGCTGGCAATTCTGTGCTGTAGTGTGCAAGTCGGTGTCAGAAAGGTCCCTAGGAACAAATTATCTTCAAGAAGCTTTGAGTAATTTAGTGTTAAGTGAATTGTAAGAAACTTGAGGGCAAAACCAATGCCATTTTGTAGTTCCCACAGGGATTAAATCCACAAGAGATATCTCCATGGTCTCCAGAAGGTCCTAATATAAAGCAGATCCTTTCAGAGTTTTATTGAGATGGGTTAAAACTTCCAAAGGAGGATCTTCATTTGAACCATACATCCAATACTGGATTTTTTTCCATTTATATAAAAATGCATATATATGTGTATACCTTCCATTTATGTATAAATATATAGGTATATGCCTTTTTCCATTTATATATAAATGTATATGTCTATACATTCCATTCATATGTAAATGAAAAAATTATGCATCATATATATCATATATGTGATGCATATATATGCATATGCATATAGGTGTGTGTGTATATATATATACATATATATATACACACACACGTATATATATATACACACACACATATAATGTGTTAAAAAATACCCTCTATGCACCAGGCACTGTCCTAGACCTCTTGGGTAAAGTTTCACACTAGAAATAACTAAATGAAATGAAATAAGTTCTAAGTATTTTTCTTTTTCTTTTTTTTTTTTTTTTCAGTCCAGCACTGTATCCTATCCAAATTACATTAGTAATGTTGGAATCAGTCCTGGCCCAGAACATAGTAGAAGGGAAATTCAAAAGTGTTCTAGGCACTTTACATGTGCCACAATCCTCAATTCTCACCAAGACTCTGTGAGATAATGTTATTATCACCATTTAAGAAATAATAAATCATGACTCAAAAATTTCAATAAATGCATGAAATCATACAGCTAATTTGGAGTGATCTGTGATTCGAATTCAGGTCTGCCTGATCCCAGTGTTCCTAATTTTTTCATCAAACCAATCTTGTTGCTCAGAAGCAGAACTAGAATTTAGATGTCCTTGGATCCAGTTTTGAGTTTTGCCATTATGCTATACACCAAACGATAAGTCCTCGAAATAGGCCATTTGGGGATAAATAGGATAACACATCATTTTCCCACTACATTGGAGGAGTTGATTTCCTTAAGATGGAGTATAGGTCAATAAAAAGAATAAGTTCAAGTAAGTGTAGCTAAACCAATGGATCATAGGGTCATAAGCATCAAGAAAATGAACTTCATGGAATACTGCTCACTTTTGAGTCTGCTGCCACTAAGAATGGTCATGACCTTACACAAAATATCCTTGGGGACATTGATAGAGACAACAGTCATTTTGCTTTCTTTTGTTTCAGATAAGAGATGAAAAATTTGTAGAATTTTTGGTCTAAGTTTAAAGATATGGCTTGCTAATATTAGCAGGACTCTGAGAACATATTTTTCTGATTTCTATGTCTTTTACATGAGCCAGAAGTACAACTACAAATAGTAAAATGTTCCTATTAAGTCATGGTAGAATAAGGTTCTGGGCATGCCAAGGCTGTGGCTCCTGCTTTCTCTTCTCCAACAATCCTTGGCATCCTAAGGATGTCACACAATTTCTTCCTACAGTGAAGGACAGATTCATGCTGTTACTTTTTTTTTTTTTTTTTTTTTTTGAGAAATCTTGGTTGAAAGCACCAACAGTGATACAACTTGGTTCATTTTGTCATTTTTTTACTCCCTTGAATTACTACATAAATATTAATAGCTAAACACATTGCAAACAGGTGGAGCTCATTCTGTCTCTGGAGCGCTGCCACCGTTATGTGATATCTCAGATGGGTGACGAGATTTTCCATGTGGGGAGGGCGGTCTGTCATTCCATGCCAACCCCATTGGACACACCCTTGGCTTGGAGTCCTTTATTTCCTGTGATATCTCTATGACAGCCTTCTTGGTCTTTTAACAGTTCATTCAGTAGAGTGGGAAGGAGTAACACATTCCATTTAAGAACCACATTCACTCCACTGTGTATCTGGTTACTTTCTTTCAGACAGTGGCTGCTACTGATAAAAACATGGAATAGAGTTCCCAATATTTAAAGGTGCACATCAGTTATGCATGAAATATGTTTCCAACACATCTAAATTTATGTATGCTTGATGAACTTTTCAAATTAAGAGAGTCACAGAGCTATTATGGTAAATAACATTATGATAAAGTCCCTCTTTTGTCTCCTGATTGGCAAATTCAAAGCTTGAATTATAGATCCAGTCAAAGTAATAATTTATTCTCTTACAGTCCATCAATGCATAAGTGGCATACTTCTTTTCAAAGGCCTTAGATAATATTTGTCTAACTTTTATACTGAATGATTTTTATATCTATTTACCTTCAATACATCAAACATATATCAAAATAACATTCAGAAATCCAGCTGACTTCCATTTTGCTAGGCATAATGGCTAGTGTGTTTTTCCTATATCAGTAAACGATTCACCTGTACTTGTTTCATAGGAAGCAAGTATATTTAGAATTGTCCTGGACTACGTTGAATGTATGTGATTTTTTTAAGACTAGTAAGTGCATGAGGTTCAGTGTGCTTGAATTTCTTAACTGTTTCTATTTTATAATAAAATTTAAAAACTTGACCCATAAGCTCAAATGACCCATCTTCCAAATCTTATGCATTAGAAAAGTTTCTGATTTACCCCTGTAATTTGACAAAATTTAGATTTTTTGATTTTATGGAAGAGGTTTAATTTGGTCCCAACCATGAAGCAAAATGTAATTTTACTGTCATCTTATTAGTTAGTTACCATATGTTAATGAAAATAAAAATACTGAGGTAAAACCACTTTTTTTTTTCATTGAGGTAACACTGTTAACAGTCATTTAGTAATCTGCATTTAAATGGATTAGTTTTGTGGTAAATTTAAAATGATTTGGTCAGCTTTTATGTTTTTTTTTCTACTTGGAGCTTAAATCGGTGCCTCCCTTATTTTCTCTCTCTGTCTTGCATTATCTTGGGTACGGGGTCCTCTTCAGGGTGGTTTTGTTACATGCTTTACTAGAGAGAGAGCCCATAACTGCCATCATTTCATACAGGACTCTGTGGCAATCTACTGTAGGAACTCATATACTTAGATGATTCAAACCAAGATAGAAAGTGTCCAGAGAAATGAAAAACAAGTTATGGGAGGAAGGAGACATAGCTTCCATTTCATCAGACTCAATGTATGCAGATTGTTTTATTATAGGCAATGTATACAGAGGAAGACCAATGTGACTTATGATTCACAACCGTAAACTCAGCCTTTTGCTTGGATTGCTACATAGACATGTGACTATATCACAAATAGGCAGAATCCCAGGTTTTCTTCCCATTTACTTATGTCTTTTAAACTTTTTTATGTTGAAATTCAAGGCCTTGAGTTGAAATAATTGTATATGAACTAATAACCGGGGGATAATAGACTTCAGAGAGGTCTCATCTTATGGACTCTTTTTCCTGATCGGAGAAAATAAAAACAAGTGGAGAAGAATAGGGTGGCTTCCTACTATGATAATCTGAAATTTCACTCCAAGGCTTCTCTGTTCATCTATTCAAACGTGAGATACAGAGATACAATTTATTTAACTCATAATAATAAACTGTTCATCCCATTTGAAGAAACAATTACTTGTTTTGTTGAGGCAACCTTTTCAGTTTAGTTTTTCAGTTCTATTTATCAGTTTTCCCTTATTTGCCTATGAGTTTATAGGATATTGGGGATGGTATACTATTTGTCTTTGAAACTCTAGTTTAGGACAAATCATGAATTAAAAGATGGCAGTTGACAAATATTTACTGAATGCTGAATGAACAAATGCCTGCACTCATCAAAGTATGATGAGTGTGTGTGTGTGTGTATGTATGTGTGTGGGAAGTGATATTTTAGACAGCTATAACAAAGTATTTCTTTGAAAGTTTCATTTCAAATTAGAAAATTTTATTTTCTAATTAACAGACAGGGTTGGTAACATATGGGGGGGTATGACAACTGTTAAACATTAAGAGGCCATAAATCAGGTATAGTTGTTGAGATCCCTTTAGCTACCAACACTAGATGGTTAAAGAATCATGACTTTGATGTTGGAAGAGACTTTAAAGCACTTATAGTGTGAACGTGGATATTCTCATTGGGAATATGGCGTAGTTTAAACTGGTTTGAAACAATGACTAATCATTGACTCTCTCACCTCCTAAAAGTGACCCGTTTGCCCTTTAGAACACTAACGAGACAGTAACCCAATTAAAAACAAACCCCCAAATTCCACATGACAGTAGAGCTGAGGAGCTCGGGAAGCACACCTTTCTTTCCACTCACCCTTGAAGAAGACATGATGAAGCCCCAGTGCAGCAGAATCAGAATCCAGATGCCTCCCTACTGGGTGCCACTTTCAGATTTCCCCAGAAAATAAAACTGAGTGTGTATATCGGGGTTGAGGGTAGATGTGATGGTTGTGTGTACAGATGTCATCATAAGTTCATTCACTCACATTCTTGTGGTTTTGACCCCTGCCCAGCATACACACACACACACACACACACACACACACACACACACACACTCCCCAGACTTCATGATACCATAGATTCTTCTTTGCAAATTACACAATATTATACATTAATATTCTCATCTTTACTTACTTATTTGGCAAAAACAAGTCCACTTGCCAATATCTAGGGTCACCTATATGATGCTTTTACTGGAAAGTTATAGAATGTTTTATTGTATTTTTCTGTGAGGAAATTTTGAGAAGAGCAGCCTTGTCTTTTTTTCATAGCAATATCCATTGACAATTTGTATCATTCAACAAATATTCATTGGATGTTTACTGTGCACCTGGCACTCCTCTAGGTCTGGGGAGGTTTCAGATACTAACAATAAAGAGGAGAGAAAAGGAGAGGGAGGACATAAAGAGGAAGAGATGCCATCTTGATAAATCATAAGATGCCTTTCCCAAACTGGAAGCTCCTGCTTTTCTCCCTGCCCTCTCGGCCACCAAACAAACAAACAAACAAGATGTGGGGTCCTAGGAAATGTCCTTGTTGCTGCTGGAAATATTTGTAATCCCTTTGGCTAGGTTTGGTGGCTCACACTTGTAATCCTAGTGCTTTGGGAGGCTGAGACAGGCAGACTGCTTGAGCCCAGGAGTTTGAGACCAACCTGGGGCATGGCAAAACCCCTGTTTCTACCAAAGATGTAAAAATTATCCAGGTGTGGTGGTGCGTCCCTGTAGCCCCAGTTACATGGGAGGCTGAGGCAGGAGAATCACTTGAGCCCAGGAGGTCGAAGCTGTAGTGAGCCATTATTGCGCCCCTGCACTCCAGCCTGCGCGACAGAGTAGACCCTGACTCAAAAAAGAAAAAAGTAAAAGGAAATATTTGTAATCCCTTCTATGTCTTGATAGACATATTTGAAGATAATGAAGTCCAGTCCCAGCACTTTGGTAGGCAGATGTGGGTGGATCACTTGAGGTCGAGAGTTCAAGACCAGCCTGGCCAATGTGGTAAAACCCATCTCTACTAAAAATATAAAAATTAGCCAGGCGTGGTGGCACATGCCTGTAATCTCAGCTGCTTGAGAGGCTGAGGCACGAGAATTGCTTGAACCTGTGAGGCAGAGTTTGCAGTGAGCCGAGATCGCGTCACTGCACTTCAGCCTGGGTGACAGAAAAAGACTCTGTCTCAAAAAAAAAAAAAAAAAATTAATCTGTGGAGTTTATAAAATCCTGGCCAAATTCACTTCATGGAATTTTATCAGTATTAATAAAGCACCAGAGCTCTGCAAATACTCTGTGAGATATTCAGGAGTATTTCAGTTTTCCTTATTCTTAAGAATGCTGTTAAAGCTGTCTGCTCCTAAACACAGGTTGAACAAACTTACAGAACCATAGTTTTTCATATGCTACTTGCCTTGTGGCCTCATGAGGACCTCTCTTAGAAGCAGTAGATACAATAAAGTACTGGTTCATTAATCAGAGAGCCTGACTATACTGTTGATTTGTGGCTGTCTCTGAATCAGTCCCCTTTGGGGACTTGGTTTTCTCATCTGTACTATGA
Organism: Pongo pygmaeus; assembly: GCF_028885625.2. Classification (NCBI taxonomy): domain Eukaryota; kingdom Metazoa; phylum Chordata; class Mammalia; order Primates; family Hominidae; genus Pongo; species Pongo pygmaeus. The sequence goes on from NC_072384.2 coordinate 98,690,473, forward strand.
GGAAGATAGTGAATGGAGTCAGATTTATCTGGATTCCAATTCTAGGCCCGTCACTCACTACTGTGCAACTCTGGGCCAGGTACTTCAGGCTGTTAGTTTTCCCCATCTGTAGCAGTGGCTCAGAACAAACGTTAGATTATATCAAATGTTTGAAAGAATGCTTCATGGAAGGCTCTGCATGTATTCCTTTGATGCTCAGAGGCAGGTGAGTGGAAGCTACATGGGAACAGAATTTGGCTCTCTACAAGCGGGACCATCTTTAATGTCAGAGCTCATTCAAAAATGGAAGATATTGTCTCAGGAACATCAAATTACTTATGGACTGACTATTGTTAAGTGGTGACAGATTTCAGATCTGACCTAAGCATCAGAAAAAAAAAAAAAAGAAAAAGAAAACTTTCCCTATATTTGAATCAAAATCTTTCTATATTTTCTATTTTTCACTTTAAATTTTTTACATCTGTTTTCTAAAATTACCACTTGATTGACTTCTTTATAACGTCATCACTGAATTTCTAATTCCTGAATCTAATTTTAAAAGCCTTTCATTATTTATATATGTTACATCTACTTTTCAATGGCTACTCAATAAATACTATAGTCACAACCCTATCTTTTTTCCTGAAGTCTGAGACTTTGGCAAAATTTGTTTTTTTCCTTGAAACTTTCTCTTTCTTTAGTTTTTACACACTAATTTGTGAAATCCAAATTCCAAACATCTCTTCCAATCTTTTTTGCTGTTCTTCTTCTCTTAGGTTATTTTGTGGGCTCCTTATTCCCTGACTCTGAAATCTGGGAGGACACAGATCCTTGCTCTTTCTTCTTCTCCCTAGGTGAGTTCATCCCATGTCAGCCAAAGTTCACAGAATGAAACACTACTGCTCTCATTCTTTATTCTATATGATGAATTAAAGTTTCTCTTGTGCATTAAAAATGAAACAGATAATGTACCATCCTTAAGAGAATTGAGAAAATGGTCATTTATATCATTTTCTATAAAAATTAGTTAAAACTTGGATTGAGAAAGACAAATCTCCAAAACCTCTCTGGTCCAGACCACTCAAGACCCATGTTTCCAACAGCTTACTAGTCATCACCTGGACAAACTGGAGCCCCTCAAGCCTGTCATTTCCCTCACAGCTTTCTCTTCATCTTTGTGCCTAATGATACACTATTTTTCAGTCACTTGTTCAAGAAGCTAAGGAGGAACCCCAACTTCTTTCATCTCTGAAATTTATAGAAATAATGTACTAAAAATGTCTTATATCAGTTCTTTTCCTTTCTGTCCTACAGGCAAAATTTAGCCCTTTAGTATATTTTATTTGGACTATTATCAGAGAGAAATAGTTCTTTACCTGAATTTCTTCTTGCACATAAACTCATCAAGCAACCACCAACATCTTCGACTGATCCTTTAAAACTGTCAAAATGACCATTTGTATGTCTTCTTTTGGAAAATATCAGTTTGTGTCCTTTGTCCACTTTTTTTTTTCCTTTATTATTATTATTATTATACTTTAGACTCTATGGTACATGTGCGCAACGTGCAGGTAAGTTACATATGTATACATGTGCCATGCTGGTGCGCTACACCCACCAACTCGTCATCTAGCATTAGGTATATCTCCCAATGCTATCCCTCCCCCCTCCCCCCACCCCACAACAGTCCCCGAAGTGTGATGTTCCCCTTCCTGTGTCCATGTGTTCTCATTGTTCAATTCCCACCTATGAATGAGAATATGCGCTGTTTGGTTTTTTGTTCTTGCGATAGTTTACTGAGAATGATGATTTCCAATTTCATCCATGTCCCTACAAAGGACATGAACTCATCATTTTTTATGGCTGCATAGTATTCCATGGTGTATATGTGCCACATTTTCTTAATCCAGTCTATCGTTGTTGGACATTTGGGTTGGTTCCAAGTCTTTGCTATTGTGAATAATGCTGCAATAAACATACGTGTGCATGTGTCTTTATAGCAGCATGATTTATAGTCCTTTGGGTATATACCCAGTAATGGGATAGCTGGGTCGAATGGAATTTCTAGTTCTAGATCCCTGAGGAATCGCCACACTGACTTCCACAAGGGTTGAACTAGTTTACAGTCCCACCAACAGTGTAAAAGTGTTCCTATTTCTCCACATCCTCTCCAGCACCTGTTGTTTCCTGACTTTGTAATGATTGCCATTCTAACTGGTGTGAGATGGTATCTCATTGTGGTTTTGATTTGCATTTCTCTGATGGCCAGTGATAGTGAGCATTTTTTCATGTGTTTTTTGGCTGCATAAATGTCTTCTTTTGAGAAGTGTCTGTTCATGTCCTTTGCCCACTTTTTGATGGGGTTGTTTTTTTTTTTCTTGTAAATTTGTTGGAGTTCATTGTAGATTCTGGATATTAGCCCTTTGTCAGATGAGTAGGTTGCGAAAATTTTCTCCCATTTTGTAGGTTGCCTGTTCACTCTGATGGTAGTTTCCTTTGCTGTGCAGAAGCTCTTTAGTTTAATTAGATCCCATTTGTCAATTTTGGCTTTTGTTGCCATTGCTTTTGGTGTTTTAGACATGAAGTCCTTGCTCATGCCTATGTCCTGAATGGTAATGCCTAGGTTTTCTTCTAGGGTTTTTATGGTTTTAGGTCTAACATTTAAGTCTTTAATCCATCTTGAATTGATTTTTGTATAAGGTGTAAGGAAGGGATCCAGTTTCAGCTTTCTCCATATGGCTAGCCAGTTTTCCCAGCACCATTTATTAAATAGGGAATCCTTTCCCCATTTCTTGTTTTTGTCAGGTTTGTCAAAGATCAGATACTTGTAGATATGTGGCATTATTTCTGACGGCTCTGTTCTGTTCCATTGATCTATATCTCTGTTTTGGTACCAGTACCATGCTGTTTTGGATACTGTAGCCTTGTATAGTTTGAAGTCAGGTAGTGTGATGCCTCCAGCTTTGTTCTTTTGGCTTAGGATTGACTGGCGATGCGGGCTCTTTTTGGGTTCCATATGAACTTTAAAGTAGTTTTTTCCAATTCTGTGAAGAAAGTCATTGGTAACTTGATGGGGATGGCATTGAATCTGTAAATTACCTTGGGCAGTATGGCCATTTTCATGATATTGATTCTTCCTACCCATGAGCATGGAATGTTCTTCCATTTGTTTGTATCCTCTTTTATTTCCTTGAGCAGTGGTTTGTAGTTCTCCTTGAAGAGGTCCTTCACATGCCTAGTAAGTTGGATTCCTAGGTATTTTATTCTCTTTGAAGCAATTGTGAGTGGGAGTTCACTCATGATTTGGCTCTCTGTTTGTCTGTTATTGATGTATAAGAATGCTTGTGATTTTTGTACATTGATTTTGTATCCTGAGACTTTGCTGAAGTTGCTTATCAGCTTAAGGATATTTTGGGCTGAGACAATGGGGTTTTCTAGATATACTATCATGTCATCTGCAAACAGGGACAATTTGACTTCCTCTTTTCCTAATTGAATACCCTTTATTTCCTTCTCCTGCCTAATTGCCCAGGCCAGAACTTCCAACACTATGTTGAATAGAAGTGGTGAGAGAGGGCATCCCTGTCTTGTGCCAGTTTTCAAAGGGAATGCTTCCAGTTTTTGCCCATTCAGTATGATATTGGCTGTGGGTTTGTCATAAATAGCTCTTATTATTTTGAGATACGTCCCATCAATACCTAATTTATTGAGAGTTTTTAGCATGAAGGGTTGTTGAATTTTGTCAAAGGCCTTTTCTGCATCTATTGAGATAATCATGTGGTTTTTGTCTTTGGTTCTGTTTATATGCTGGATTACATTTATTGATTTGTGTATATTGAACCAGCCTTGCATCCCAGGGATGAAGCCCACTTGATCATGGTGGATAAGCTTTTTGATGTGCTGCTGGATTCTGTTTGCCAGTATTTTATTGAGGATTTTTGCATCAATGTTCATCAAGGATATTGGTCTAAAATTCTCTTTTTTTGTTGTGTCTCTGCCAGGCTTTGGTATCAGGATGATGCTGGCCTCATAAAATGAGTTAGGGAGGATTCCCTCTTTTTCTATTGATTGGAATAGTTTCAGAAGGAATGGTACCAGCTCCTCCTTGTACCTCTGGTAGAATTCGGCTGTGAACCCATCTGGTTCTGGACTTTTTTTGGTTGGTAAGCTATTGACTATTGCCACAATTTCAGCTCCTGTTATTGGTCTATTCAGAGATTCAACTTCTTCCTGGTTTAGTCTTAGGAGGGTGTATGTGTTGAGGAATTCATCCATTTCTTCTAGATTTTCTAGTTTATTTGCGTAGAGGTGTTTGTAATATTCTCTGATGGTAGTTTGTATTTCTGTGGGATCGGTGGTGATATCCCCTTTATCATTTTTTATTGCATCTATTTGATTCTTCTCTCTTTTTTTCTTTATTAATCTTGCTAGTGGTCTATCAATTTTGTTGATCCTTTCAAAAAACCAGCTCCTGGATTCATTAATTTTTTGAAGGGTTTTTTTGTGTCTCTATTTCCTTCGGTTCTGCTCTGATTTTAGTTATTTCTTGCCTTCTGCTAGCTTTTGAATGTGTTTGCTCTTGCTTTTCTAGTTCTTTTAATTGTGATGTTAGGGTGTCAATTTTGGATCTTTCCTGCTTTCTCTTGTGGGCATTTAGTGCTATAAATTTCCCTCTACACACTGCTTTGAATGCATCCCAGAGGTTCTGGTATGTTGTGTCTTGGTTCTCGTTGGTTTCAAAGAACATCTTTATTTCTGCCTTCATTTCGTTATGTACCCAGTAGTCATTCAGGAGCAGGTTGTTCAGTTTCCACGTAGTTGAGCAGTTTTGAGTGAGATTCTTAATCCTGAGTTCTAGCTTGATTGCACTGTGATCTGAGAGATAGTTTGTTATAATTTCTGTTCTTTTACATTTATTGATGAGAGCTTTACTTCCAAGTATATGGTCAATTTTGGAATAGGTGTGGTGTGGTGCTGAAAAAAATGTATATTCTGTTGATTTGGGGTGGAGAGTTCTGTAGATGTCTATTAGGTCCGCTTGGTGCAGAGCTGAGTTCAATTCCTGGGTATCCTTGTTGACTTTCTGTCTTGTTGATCTGTCTAATGTTGACAGTGGGGTGTTAAAGTCTCCCATTATTAATGTGTGGGAGTCTAAGTCTCTTTGTAGGTCACTCAGGACTTGCTTTATGAATCTGGGTGCTCCTGTATTGGGTGCATATATATTTAGGATAGTTAGCTCTTCTTGTTGAATTAATCCCTTTACCATTATGTAATGGCCTTCTTTGTCTCTTTTGATCTTTGTTGGTTTAAAGTCCGTTTTATCAGAGACTAGGATTGCAACCCCTGCCTTTTTTTGTTTTCCATTTGCTTGGTAGATCTTCCTCCATCCTTTTATTTTGAGCCTATGTGTGTCTCTGCACGTGAGATGGGTTTCCTGAATACAGCACACTGATGGGTCTTGAGTCTTTATCCAATTTGCCAGTCTGTGTCTTTTAATTGGAGCATTTAGTCCATTTACATTTAAAGTTAATATTGTTATGTGTGAATTTGATCCTGTCATTATGATGTTAGCTGGTTATTTTGCTCGTTAGTTGATGCAGTCTCTTCCTAGTCTCGATGGTCTTTACATTTCGGTATGATTTTGCAGTGGCTGGTACCGGTTGTGCCTTTCCATGTTTAGCGCTTCCTTCAGGAGCTCTTTTAGGGCAGGCCTGGTGGTGACAAAATCTCTCAGCATTTGCTTGTCTGTAAAGTATTTTATTTCTCCTTCACTTATGAAGCTTAGTTTGGCAGGATATGAAATTCTGGGTTGAAAATTCTTTTCTTTAAGAATGTTGAATATTGGCCCCCACTCTCTTCTGGCTTGTAGGGTTTCTGCCGAGAGATCCGCTGTTAGTCTGATGGGCTTCCCTTTGATGGTAACCCGACCTTTCTCTCTGGCTGCCCTTAACATTTTTTCCTTCATTTCAAGTTTGGTGAATCTGACAATGATGTGTCTTGGAGTTGCTCTTCTCGAGGAGTATCTTTGTGGCGTTCTCTGTATTTCCTGAATCTGAATGTTGGCCTGCCTTGCTAGATTGGGGAAGTTCTCCTGGATAATATCCTGCAGAGTATTTTCCAACTTGTTTCCATTCTCCCCGTCACTTTCAGGTACACCAATCAGACGTAGATTTGGTCTTTTCACATGGTCCCACATTTCTTGGAGGCTTTGCTCGTTTCTTTTTATTCTTTTTTCTCTAAATTTCTCTTCTCGCTTCATTTCATTCATTTCATCTTCCAGGGCTGATACCCTTTCTTCCATTTGATCGCATCGGCTCCTGAGGCTTCTGCATTCTTCACGTAGTTCTCGAGCCTTGGTTTTCAGCTCCATCAGCTCCTTTAAGCACTTCTCTGTATTGGTTATTCTAGTTATACATTCTTCTAAATTTTTTTCAAAGTTTTCAACTCTTTGCCTTTGGTTTGAATATCCTCCTGTAGCTCGGAGTAATTTGATCATCTGAAGCCTTCTTCTCTCAGCTCGTCAAAGTCATTCTCCGTCCAGCTTTGTTCCGTTGCTGGTGAGGAACTGCGTTCCTTTGGAGGAGGAGAGGTACTCTGCTTTTTAGAGTTTCCAGTTTTTCTGCTCTGTTTTTTCCCCATCTTTGTGGTTTTATCTACTTTTGGTCTTTGATGATGGTGATGTAGAGATGGGTTTTTGGTGTGGATGTCCTTTCTGTTAGTTTTCCTTCTAACAGACAGGACTCTCAGCTGCAGGTCTGTTGGAGTACCTGGCCGGCCGTGTGAGGTGTCAGTCTGCCCCTGATGGGGGGTGCCTCCCAGTTAGGCTGCTTGGGGGTCAGGGGTCAGGGACCCACTTGAGGAGGCAGTCAGCCCATTCTCAGATCTCCAGCTGCGTGCTGGGAGAACCACTGCTCTCCTCAAAGCTGTCAGACAGGGACATTTAAGTCTGCAGAGGTTACTGCTGTCTTTTTGTCTGTGCCCTGCCCCCAGAGGTGGAGCCTACAGAGGCAGGCAGGCCTCCTTGAGCTGTGGTGGGCTCCACCCAGTTCAAGCTTCCAGGCTGCTTTGTTTACCTAAGCGAGCCTGGGCAATGGCGGGCACCCCTCCCCCAGCCTCGCTGCCGACTTGCTGTTTGATCTCAGACTGCTGTGCTAGGAATCAGCGAGACTCCGTGGGCGTAGGACCCTCTGAGCCAGGTGAGGGCTATACTCCCCTGGGGCACCGTTTCCTAAGCCTGTCGGAAAAGCACAGTATTCGGGTGGGAGTGGCCCGATTTTCCAGGTGCTGTCTGTCACCCCTGGAAAGGGAACTCCGTGACCCCTTGTGCTTCCCGAGTGAGGCAATGCCTCGCCCCTGCTTCGGCTGGCGCACGGTGAACTCACCCACTGACCTGCGCCCACTGTCTGGCACTCCCTAGTGAGATGAACACGGTACCTCAGATGGAAATGCAGAAATCACCCATCTTCTGTGTCGCTCGCGCTGGGAGCTGTAGACCGGAGCTGCTCCTATTCAGCCATCTTGGCTCCTCCCAGCGCATGGGTATATTTGAATTTCAGTTGGATTTGGTTGCGGAGAGTTATATGGTCACAAGGTCCCACAACAGGCTGTCTGCAAGCTTGAGGAGCAAGAAGAGCCAGTCCGAGTCCCAAAACTGAAGAACTTGAAGTCCAATGTTCGAGGGCAGGAAGCATCCAGCACGGGAGAAATATGTAGGCTGAGAGTCTAGGCCAGTCTCTCGTCACGTTCTTCTGCTTCCTTTGTCCACTTTTTAATGGAGTTATTTTGTTGTTATTGTTTTGAGTTGTTTGAGTATTTGTAGAGTTTGGATATTAGTCGTTTGTCAGATGCATAGTTTGCAAATATCGTCTCCCATTCTGCAGGATTTTTGTTCACTCTGTCGATTATTTCTTTTACATTGGAGAAGCTTTTTAGTTTAATTAAGTCCCATTTGTCTATTTTTGGTTTTGTTGCATTTGATTTTGAGGTCTTAGTCACGAATTCTTTGTCTAGGCCAATATCCAGAAGAATTTTTCCAAGGTTTTCTTCTAGCATTTGTATAGTTTCAGATTTTGCGTTTAAGTCTTTAATCAACCATGGTAACTTTTTGTATATGGTTAGAGATAGGGGTACCGTTTCATTCTTTTGCATATGGCAATGCAGTTTTCTCAGTACCCTTTATTAAATAGGGTGTCCTTTCTCCAGTGTATGTTTTTGTCAGCTTTGTCAAAGATCAGTTGGCTGTAGGTATGTGGCTCTATTTCTGACTTCTCTATATTGTTCCATTGATCTATGTGCCTCTTTTTATACCAGTACCATGCTGTTTTGGTTACTGTGGGCAAAAGATGTGAATAGACATTTTTAAAAGAAATCATACAAACAGCAAACAAACATATGACAAAATGCTCAATATCGCTCTTCATCAGATAAATGCAAATTCAAACCACAATGAGATACCATCTTTACCAGTCAGAATGGCTATTATTAATGCTTATATTGAAATACTTTGCTACATTTATTATTAAATATCTTTGCTTCTTCATTATTAAAAAGTCAAAAAATAACAGATGTTGGAGAGGATTTGGAGAAAATGAAATTTTTTTTATTATACTTTAAGTTTTAGGGTACATGTGCACAATGTGCAGGTTTGTTACGTATGTATACATGTGCCATGTTGCTGTGTTGCACCCATTAACTCATCATTTACATTAGGTATATCTCCTAATGCTATCCCTCCCCCCTCCCCGCACCCCACAACAGGCCCCAGTGTGTGATGTTCCCCTTCCTGTGTCCATGTGTTCTCATTGTTCAATTCCCACCTATGAGTGAGAACATGCGGTGTTTGGTTTTTTGTCCTTGCAATAGTTTGCTGAGAATAATGGTTTCCAGCTTCATCCATGTCCCTACAAAGGACATGAACTCATCATTTTTTATGGCTGCATAGTATTCCATGGTGTATATGTGCCACATTTTCTTAATCCAGTCTGTCATACATTTGGGTTGGTTCCAAGTCTTTGCTATTGTGAATAGTGCTGCAATAAACATACGTGTGCATGTGTCTTTATAGCAGCATGATTTATAATCCTTTGGGTATATAGCCAGTAATGGGATGGCTGGGTCAAATGGTATTTCTAGTTCAAGATCCCTGAGGAATTGCCACACTGCCTTCCACAATGGTTGACGTAGTTTACAGTTCCACCAACAGTGTAAAATTTTTCCTGTTTCTCCACATCCTCTCCAGCACCTGTTGTTCCCTGACTTTTTAATGATCACCATTCTAACTTGTGGGAGATGGTATCTCATTGTGGTTTTGATTTGCATTTCTCTGATGGCCAGTGATGATGAGCATTTTTTCATGTGTCTTTTGGCTGCATAAATGTCTTCTTTTGAGAAGTGTCTGTTCATATCCTTTGCCCACTTGTTGATGGGGTTGTTTGTTTTTTTCTTGTAAATTTGTTTGAGTTCTTTGTAGATTTTGGATATTAGCCCTTTGTCAGATAAGTAGATCGCAAAAATTTTCTCCCATTCTGTAGGTTGCCTATTCACTCTGATGATAGTTTCTTTTGCTGTGCAGAAGCTCTTTAGTTTAATTAGATCCCATTTGTCAATTTTGGCTTTTGTTGCCATTGCTTTTGGTGTTTTAGACATGAAGTCCTTGCCCATGCCTATGATCCAACTTACAAGGGATGTGAAGGACCTCTTCAAGGAGAACTACAAATCACTGCTCAACAAAATAAAAGAGGATACAAACTAATGGAAGAACATTCCATGCTCATGGATAGGAAGCATCAATATTGTGAAAATGGCCATACTGCCCAAGGTAATTTATAGATTCAATGCCATCCCCATCAAGTTACCAATGAGTTTCTTCACAAAATTGGAAAAAACTACTCTAAAGTTCATATGGAACCAAAAAAGAGCTCACATTGCCAAGTCAATCCTAAGCCAAAAGAACAAAGCTGGGGGCATTACGCTACCTGACTCAAACTATACTACAAGGCTACAGTAACAAAAACAGCATGGTACTGGTACCAAAACAGAGATGTAGACCAATGGAACAGAACAGAGCCCTCAGAAATAATGCCACATATCTACAAGTATCTGATCTTTGACAAACCTGACAAAAACAAGAAATGGGGAAAGGATTCCCTATTTAATAAATGGTGCTGGGAAAACTGGCTAGCCATATGTAGAATGCTGAAACTGGATCCCTTCCTTACACCTTATACAAAAATTAATTCAAGATGGATTAAAGACTTAAACGTTAGACCTAAAACCATAAACACCCTATAAGAAAACCTAGGCAATACCATTCAGGAGAAAATGAAATTTTTATACATTTTGTATGGGAATGTAAACTAGTATAATCTCTGTGGTAAACAGTATGGAGATTTCTCAAAGAACTAGAAATAGAACTTCCATTTAATCCAGCAATCCCACTACTGGGTATCTACCTAAAGGAAAATAAATCGTTATATCAAAAAGATACCTTCACTTATATGTTTACCATGGCACTATAATAGCAAAGGTATAGAATTAGCCAAAGTGTCCATTAGAGGATAAATAAAGAAAATGTGGTATATCTATACCATTGAGTACTACTCAACCATAAAAAGAATGAAATCATGTGTTATGCAACAACATAGATGGAACAGGAGACAATTATCTTAAGTAAATAACTCAGAAATATTGCATGTTCTCACTTTTAAGTGGGAGTTAACGCGTACATATGGACATGAGAGTGGAGTGATAGACATTGGAGACTCAGAAGGGTGGAATAATGGGAGATGGGTTAGGGATGAGAAATTATTATTCTCTAGACACTCTACTACACTAATCAACTGGGTGATTAAAGAGTATTAATGAGAACAGTAAATTTTACTTGAATAATGAAGGAAATGCAAAGTTTACCAGATAAAGAGGAGAATGGTATTTAGAAAAGGGAAACAGCAAAGGTAAAAGCTTTTGGGGACACTATTTGGGTGATGGCTACACTACAGCCCAGATTTCACCACTACCAAATATATCCATGCCAGAAAACTGTGTTAGTACCCACCCCGTAAATCTATTTTATAAAAAACTGTCTAAATCATCTCTTCAGCATGTAAATAAGGTTTTTTGTTCACTTGGTTCTATCTTGATGTGATTGCTCCTCTTTCTCTGGCATGGCATGCAAGGTCTTTTATATCTTCCTTCCCGGGTTAATTTTCTGAATCCCTTGATGCAACCTGTCTTCTACTATTGAATAATATGAAGTTCATTGAATGTACATCATCTTTTTCTTTTTGCTCTGAGCTTTTACTTTTGCTGTTTCCATTTCCTAAGTACCATTCTCCTCTCTATCTGGTAAACTTTGTGCTTCCTTTATTATTCAAGTAAAATGTACTGTTCTCATTAATACTCTATCTAATTACCCAGTTGATTAGTGTAGTAAAGTGTCTAGAACATAATAAATACTTAATAAATGTTAAAACTTAAATATCATATCATATATTAATACTTGTTATTTTATTATTATGGTGTTGAAGATGGGATGTAGGCTCTAGGTAACAGGTTGTACCAACAAAATTGGTGGTTTCTTCCAGTTCTGAGATTCTATAGGTCTATGATTTATTCTAAACTAAATATTAGCTCACTGGCACTTCAACAAAATTCTTTGGCCATAGTTTCTCCTTGTTGTGTCCAGGATAAGCCATATTTTATAGGACTTCAACAAAAAAAAATCGTATTTTATTACTCCCCTCACCTACTCCTATGACCTAGTTTAAGTTTAAACAAGTCCAAGTCACTAAAGTCTCCACCTTACCTTAGGGACAAAAATGCCTGGAAGAGAAAATCTCTAATTTTCTCAGGAAAATAAGATTTTAAATATCTCCCTATCCTACCTTAGTGCTCCATGTTTTTACTTCCTTTCTCTCATCTTTTCTCCTCCCTCCCTGCCGACATTAGCATAAAAATGTGCTACACTAAGCAGTCTGTTAACTGGTAAGTTATCAAAAATCATCTGTTATTTTTGTTATTATTTTATTTTTTTGAGACCGAGTCTCTCTCTGCTGCCAGGCTGGAGTGCAATGGCATGATCTTGGCTCACTGCAACCTCCGCCTCCCAGGTTCAAACGATTCTCCCACCTCAGCCTCCTGAGTAGGTGGGACTACAGGCACGCACCACCACGCCCAGCTAATTTTTGCATTTTTAGTAGAGACTGGGCTTCACCATGTTGGCCAGGATGGTCTCGATCTCCTGACCTCATGATCCGCCCACCTCAGCCTCCCAAAGTGCTGGGATTACAGGCGTGAGCCACCGCACCCGGCCAATCACCTGTTATTTTTATAGCTCAAAGGTAGACACCATTTCAATAACTACAGTTGAACGGGTAGGATTTGTTAGTGCTTTTTAGATGCATCATTGTAAACTCGAGGTCTTTTAAAATGGAGTGATTGGAAGCTTGAAGTATTAGCCCATGAACAATCAAGCTTTAGAATTTTGCTACCCTTAAATTTTTGTCTGCATAAAGTCGTTGTATATTGTATTTTATCATAAAGAATCTTGGTTGTTGTCTAATGCTTAAACTGAAAATCTCTGCTACATTTAATTCATACCAATGTAATCATCAAACAAAACTCAGATCAGAACATCCTCTTCTATTCCAGCAGGGGCTTCCTTTGCTGTAAGATACTTTTCAAAGTGTCCCTGAAGCAGCAGACATGTGCTTTGTAAGCAATTATTTTCCAAGTTTGTATTTCTAAATCACTTTAGGTACAATGAGGTGACACTCAAGTTAGAAGTGGGTCTGCTTCAGGCCCCAGGCCTTATGGCACCTGGGATTGCTGGTAGAGGATTGGATTCTAAATCAATTTGAATAAAAGAATTATTAAAAAACCAAGGGACTCAGGTTGCCAAGATTTTTCACTGTGATAAACCATTTTTGCATTATAGGGCCTAGTCACCCATTTAAACATGACAGAAAAGGAAAAGAAAACTATAAATTCTGGAAAGGAGGATGAACTATTTAATCACACAGATATGAAAGCAGTCAACATGACCTTGGATCAAGATGTACATGTTGTTATCCTCCAATATATCTTATCTTATGTAATTGTCCAATAGTGGCCCAACAGGTTGAAATTTTAATATGGTTAATTCAATGATCAATAAACCATTTAAAGTATATGATCTCATTTGTTCTTAAATTCTAGCCCTTGTTGACATGATCAATACATAATTTCTCACAAATAACCAGCAACATTATACACAGAATAAGTAAGCTGAAAAAGTGTAACACATATTTGTGTGTATAATAGATGATTATTTTTAAATTAAATAATTATGTTTAGTTTTACAAGTATTGAATGAATAATTCTTTAGGATATAATGCTGCTGTGTTAAAAAAAGGAACAATTCTTGATGTAAAACTCCAAGCAATACTGAAAAATATTGAGTTAAAAAGACACTCCCCACTTATCCTGAAGCCAATACTATTAATACGTTAATATATATCCTTTGAGGTATTTTACCATGCATTCATAATATGTTGCACTGTTATATATACATACGTAAATATATCTGTAGAGTTTTAGACATTTAAAATTTTTATTGTCTTTATTTTGTTTTTAGGGAGGCCTCATTTCATATGCACACAAAACTCAGGAGTCAGACGGCGTGAATTTAAAATCTTCAGCCTTCTCTGAGTCAATAGACCTTTCTGTGCCTCAGCTTCCTCTTATTTAAAATATGGATAATAACAGTATACACCTCAAAAAATTTTGTGAGAATTGTTGCATGTGTATGTGTTCCACAATTCTTAATACTTCATATACATGAAATACTTAGAACCATTGCTAGCGCATAGTAAACATTATATAAGTATTGTTGTTTTTATTATTTTATACTCTACAACCCTCCTTTCACTTAATAATATATCCTATGATTTTTCTGGATCATTCCATAAAGATTTATCATATTCATTTTAAATGTTGCATAGTATTCCATACTCTGGAAGTAATTTATTCTCCTGTGGATAGATCTTTAATTTTTTTCTATTTTTCAAAATTAGCATATGTTGCAATGAGCATCGTGTGTGTGTGTGTGTGTGTGTGTGTATCTGCATTTCTGTGAGTACACCTGTAACTTCCATTCCTAGAATTAAATTGTTGGATCAAATGGTATAAAAATTATCTTTTAAGAAACCCACAAATCATCATCTAAAATGCATTAGAAATTTGCATTGCACCAAGCGTGGGTACACGTGTCTTCACAACCTCCCCTGCACTCCAGCAATTCTATACAACTCTTTTAAAGTTGCAATTCTCTTATTGGTGAAATTGGGCATTACCAACCAAATAGAATGTTAACACTTTCAAATTTCATGTAATCTAATGAATAAAAAATAGCAAATCTTTTTAAAAATAATTTTGGATTTGTCTAATTAATGATAAAGTTGGACATCTCATGGATTATGTATTTTTTGTCTATATGTTGGGTTTTATCTTTAAATTGATGATTTTCAAGATCTAACATTATGAATATTAATCATTTGAATCAGATATATCAAATATTCATATTCTTTGCATGCTTTTAAATTTTATTAATGTCTTTTATTAGTACAAAATCTTTACATTTCACTGCAGTAAAAATGTCATATGACTTCTATATTTTGTGTTCTATATAATGCATATTAAGACTTTTCTATTTTTGGTAGTTTTTAAATATGGAAATCTTGAATCCACCTGAAGTTCACATTTCTGTAAAATAAAGTGTGAAAAATATCTGTCTTACTTTCCACGTATGAATAGCCATAGCTAACACCATTTAGTAAGTAGTCTGTCTTTCCCCTAATTATTTGAAATGCCATTATATCACATACTAAATTCCCATATATAATGAGTCTTAGACTCATTATGTTCTCTACTGATAGACTTATATTCTCTATTCTGTTCCACTAATAAGTTTGTCTATTCATGCACCGATACTGCATAGTTTTAATTAAAATAGCTTTATAGTATGTTTTAATACCTGTTAGGGCAATACCATTACTACTGTTTTTTTTTTCAGTTTTTTTTTACAGCTGTCTTTATTGTTGTTATCTTCCAAATTAATAATCAATTTGTCAAGTTCTGCAAAGCCAATTTGAAATTTTTATCAGAATTTAATTAAATTTATAGATCAATTTAGTTTAACTTTTTAAAATTATTTTATTCAGGATCCTGTTATTTATTTCTACTTCCTTCAGTAGAAGAAAGTAAAACTGACTTTTACCTTAGTTAATTTGTGTTTCCATTTGAGTTTATCTATTCTGAACATGACTTTTATTTCTATTTTTATCTATTACCTGATACGTCCTTCATTACCATTTTGTAATTTTCTTCATGAAATAGGAACAATAATAATGATAAACTAAACCTACCATAGAATTTACTCTGTGCCAGGCACTTTTCTAACTAATTTACACATATTCTCCTTCTTTAATCCACACAAAAATCCTGTGAAATAGTTATTATATTTTGCATTTTTAACACAAGGTAATAGAGGTACATTAAAAAATTGCTCAGCATCATACAGTTAGTAAGCAGTAGAGCTGTGATTCACATTTAGGTAGTCTGGGTCCAGTGTTTATGTCCCTAGGAATTAGTTAGGTATACTGTCATTATTTGTGTATTTTATGTCATGATACTTTGTAATTTTTTTTTATACTTTAAGTTCTGGGGTACATGTGCAGAATTTGCAGGTTTGTTACATAGGTATACATGTGCCATGGTGGTTTGCTGCACCCATCAACCCGTCATCTACGTTAGGTATTTCTCCTAATGCTATCCCTTCCCTAGCCTCCCAATCCAACAGGCCCCGGTATGTGATGTTCCCCTCCCTGTGTCCATGTGTTCTCACTGTTCAATTCCCACTTCTCAGTGAGAACATGCGGTGTTTGGTTTTCTGTTCTTGTGTTAGTTTGCTGAGAATGATGGTTTCCAGGTTCATCCATGTCCCTGCAAAGGACATGAACCAATTCCTTTTTTATGGCTGCAGAGTATTCTATAAATCATTCTACTATAAAGACACCTGCACACATATGTTTATTGCAGCACTGTTCACAATAGCAAAGACTTGGAGCCAAACCAAATGCCCATCAATGATAGGCTGGATAAAGATATTTTGTAATTTTTATTGCAACTGAGACTGTGATCTTTTCTCCTACTAAATTTTCTAATTGCCTGTTGACAATATATAAAGAAAATGTTTTCTGTAAGGCTTGGTATTACAAACATAATTATTAAAGACAGTTTTGAATATCAAATGTAGTGCTACTTGAAGTCCAAAACTAGGCAAAGTCTCAACCAGTGGATATTTAGTTTTGATTCCAACTTTCCAATGGAGTGACTGCATTATACCTAGGAGTTTGGTATCTTTTAGAGTACATCAATAAAATGAGAAGAAAAAGAAATTCTCATCTTATTCTTTCTTCTAAAGAACAATAGACCTTATTAATCATTTATCAAACATTTATTAAGCACAAAAGAAAGCTATGCTCATTATACCATATGGACAACATGAATGTAAAATGTAATTCCACATTAGTAGTTTTGTGACTAATGAAGCTTTAAAAAATTTAGCATTGAAAATCATTATGGTAATTACATAAATTTTTTTTGATCCTATATTTTAAAAGAAACACTTTGCTTCTCACATTATAGTGAGTAAAATTAAATAGTTTGAAACTGTGTGACCTAGTAGCGGCACAGGAACATCCATGATTTTTACTTTCTTACCTGTATATATTATTCTACTCTCTTATAAATATTTCTTTTCCGGTTACTAAGTTTTCATTTTCTTTAAGACACTTCTCTGCCTGGTGGAAACCTCAAACAAGCAATATGATTTCCAATAAAGAAAAAAAATAAACAATAAGGGGATTGATCTTAACAAGAAGGTGAAATAGAAAGACCTAGACCTTCCTTCCCCCATGAAAATACTGATTTAATGGTAACACAGAAATAGAGCTACATAAATTACCTGATAAATAATTCAAAATAACCACTGAAAAGATGACCAAAAATTTCAAGAAAATATGTTTGAACAAAATGACAATAGTAACAAAGAGATAAAATATATTTTTAAAACGAATAGAATTTTTAAGCTAAATAGTAGAATAAATTGAAAAATTCACTGGAGAAACTCAACAACTGACTTAATAAAGCAGAAGAAAGAATCAGTGAAATAAACAGATCATCTAAATTTATCCAGTCAGAAGAGAAAAAAAAGACTAAACATTAGTGAAGAAAACCTGAGAGTCCTATGGGACAACATCAAACAGACTAATGTATACATTGTGAGGGTGTCAGATGGTATAGAGAGAAATAAAGGGAAGAAAGCTTATTTAAAGGAATAATTACCTAAAGCTTCCCAAATTGGGAGAAGGAAATGGGCATCCGGATTTAAGCAGCCAATAGATTTCTAAATAGAATGAACCAAAAAAGTCCACACTGAGACACATTATAATGAAATTCTCAAAATTGAAAAAAAAAGAAAAGATGAAAGCAGCAAAAGCGATTTATCATGTAAAGGTAAGCCTCCATGAGACTATCAGCAGATTTCTTAGCAGGAACATTACAGGCTAGAGAGGGTTTGAGATGATATAGTCAAAGTGCTAAAAGAAAAACAAAATGCACCAAACAACTCTGTCGACCAAGAATACTTTGTCTAGCAAAATTGTCCTTAGAAAATGAAAGAGAAATATTTTCCCAAATAAATACAAGCTGAGAGAGTTTATCACCACTAGACTTGCCATACAGGAAATGTTAAAGGGAGTTGTTAAATTGAAACAAAAAGAGAGCACACATGAAAGCATATGAAAGTGTAAAGCTCACTGGTAAAGATAAATATGTGGACAAAGACAGAAAACTGTAATAATGTAGTGCAATGGTGGTTTATATAGTATTTTAGTTCTGGTAAAGAAGATAAATGATAAAAGTATTCGAAAAATTATAACTATAAAACATGCTAATAAAAATACCATATAAAAAGATAAAATTTGATGCCAAAATATAAAGTGGCATAAGGTTGAGTTAAACTATAACAAAAGACAAAGAAGCACGTTATAAAATAATAAATGTCAATTCACCAGGAAGATATAACAATTATTTATACAATACAATAAAGTTTATTGATGTTTATTATTTGTTGTCCCATAAGTTTCTTAGCTTTTAATTATTTATTGTTACATCTTCCCGGTGAGCTGACATTTATTATTTTATAATGTACTTATTTGTCTTTGTTATAGTTTTTAACTCTACCTTATATCACTTTATATTTTGGTGTCAAATTTTATCTTTTTATATGGTATTTTGAGACTATTATTCTAAATGAAATAACTCAGGAATGGAAAACCAAATATCATATGTTCTCACTCATAAGTGGGGACTAAGCTATGAGAATGCAAAGGCACAAGAATGACACAATTGACTTTGGGGACTCAGGGGGAAAGGGTGGGAAGGGAGTGAGAAATAAAAGGCTACAAATTGAGTGCAGTGTATACTACTTGGGTGATGGGTGCACAAAAATCTCACAAATTACCACTAAAGAACTTACTCATGTAACCAAACGCCACCTTTTTCCCAATAACCTATGGAAATGCAAAATTTTATATATATATAAAAATATATATATAAATATATATATAAATATATAAATATATAAATATATATAAATATATAAATATACATATAAATATAAAAATATATATAAATATATATAAATATATAAATATATATAAATATATATAAATATATATAAATATATAAATATATATAAAGATATATAAATATATATATAAATATATATAAATATATCAATATATAAATATATAAATATATATAAATATATAAATATATATAAATATATAAATATATAAATATATATAAATATATACAAATATATATAAATATATATAAATATATATAAATATATATAAATATATATGAATATATATAAATATATATATAAATATATAAATATATAAATATATATAAAAATATATATATAAATATATATAAAATATATATTAAAAAATATATAAAAATATATATATTAAAAAAATATATAAATATATAAATATATATAAATATATATAAATATATATATAAAAAATATATATATACTCAACACCATAGCACCCAAATATATAAAGCAAATGCTGACAGAACTAAAGGGAAGACTAGACAGCAACACAATAATAGTAGGATATTTCAACATCTAACTTTCAATAATGAATAGAATATTTGGAGAGAAGATCAATAAGGAAATAAAGGATTTGAACAACATTACAGATCAAATGGTTCTAAAAGACATAAAAAATAGTCTACCCGACAGTAGCAGATTACACTTTCTTCTCAAGTGCACATGGAACATTTTCCAGAATAGATCACATTAGGTTACAAAGGAGGACTTAACAAATCTAAGAAAGTTGAAGTTGTACCAAATATATTTCTGACCACAATGGGTTGGAAGCAGAAATTAACAATACAAAGAAACTACAAATTCACAAATAAGAAGAAATTAAACAACATATTCTTGAGAAACGAATGGATAAAAGAAGAAATCAAAAGGGAAATTGGAAAATACCTGAGACAAACAAAAGCACATTACACCAAAACTTATAGGATGTAGCAAAAGCAGTATTAAGAGGGAAGTTTATAGTGGTAAATGTCAACATTAAAAAATAAGAAGGATCTTAAATAAACAATTTAAATTTTCTCTGAAAAAAAACTAGAAAAAGAAGAACAAACTATCACCAAAGTTAGCAGCGGGAAGGAAATAATAATAATAATAGAACATAAATAAACAAAATAGAGATTAGAAAAACAATATTTTCAAAAAATCAACAAAACTGAGTTTTTTTTTTAAGGCCAAAAGAATGACAACCAGCTAGACTAAGAAAAAGAGAAAAAACACAAATTCTAAAAATAAGAAACAAAAGAGAATACATCACAAACAATGCCATAGAAATAGAAAGGTTTGTAAAAATACTATGAACAGTAATATGCTGGCAAATTGAGTAATCTAGAAGAAATCAGTAAGTTCCTAGAAACATAAACCTACTGAGACTGAATCATGAAGAAATAGAAAATCTGAACGGACATATCTAATAAGGAGGTTAACTCACTAATAGTAATTAAAACAAACAAACAAAAAAACTTCTAGAGAATTCTACAAACTTCTAAAGAAAAATTAATGCCATTCCTTCTCAAAATCCTCAAAAATATAGAGTAGGAGAAGACTCTTCCAAACTCATTGTATGAGGTTATCATTATACTCATGCCAAATCCAGATAAAGACATATTCTAAGAAAAAACCCCTGACATCAATATCTCTGATAGATAGAGATGCAGAAATCTTCAACAAAATAATAGTAAATGAAATTCAACAGCACATGAAAAGAATCATACACAATGGCCAAGTGGGATTTGTTCTTAGGATGCTTCAGTACAGAAAAAAAAAAAGCAATCAATGTGATACAGCACATTAACAGAATTAAAGATGAAAATGACATGATCATCTCAATACATTTTTTAAAAACCACTGAAAAATTTCAATAAAATTTTATGTTTAACACATTTAACAAACTGGGAATTAAATGAAGTTATCTCAAAATAATAAATGTTATAGATGGAAAGCTACAAGTAACAACATACACAAAAAGAACTAAAAGGTTTTCCTCTAAGGTTAGGAGAGTGGAAAGGATGCCCACCCTTACCAATTCTGTTCAACATAATACTAGAAGTCTTAGCTAGAGCAACTAGTTGAGATAAGTAAATAAATAAATAAATAAAGACATCTAAATCAGAAAGAAAGTAAAATTATCTCTCTCTCTCACACATACACACAAACCTGTTAAAACTAATAAATTCAGCAAAGTTTCAGGACATAAAATCAACATGCAAGATGCAGTTGTTTCTATGCACTAACAGCGAACAATCTGAAAAGAAATTAGGAAAGCAATCACATTTACAATAGCATCAAAAAGAATGAAATACTTAAGAATAAACTCAACCAAGTAGGTGAATGACTGGTATACTAAAAATGACAAAACACTTGTTAAATAATAATAATAATAATAATAATAATAATAATAATAAAGAAAAATAAATAAATAAATAAATAAAAGAAATTAAATAACACACAAATGAGAATAACCGCTCATGTACACAGATGAAAAGTCTTACTATTGTTAAATGCTTATACTACCCAAAGCAATCTACAAATTCAAGGCAATCCCTGTCAAACTCTGAATGACATTTGTTTGCAGAAATAGATAAAACAATCCTAAAATCCCTATGGAATCACAAAGAACCCTAAATTTTCAAAACAATCTTGAGAAAGAACAAAGCTAGAGACTTTGAAACATATTACAAAGCAACTGTAATAGTGCAGTACTGGCGTAAACGTAGACATATAGGCCAATGGACAGCAATAAAACCCATCCATGTATGGTCAAATGACGTTTGACAAAAGTGCCAACACTACACACAGTGGGGAAAGGATTCAACTCAACCCAGTGGGAAAACTGGATGTCTTCATGCAGAAGAATGAAATTGGGCCCTTATGTTGTATTACACATAAAAATCAAATCAAAATGGATTAGACATAAATGTAAGACCTTAAACTACAAAATTCCTGGAAGAAAACATAGAAGAAAAGTTTCATAATAGCAGTCTTAGCAATTATTTTTTGGATATGACACCAAAAGCACAAGCAATAAAAGAAAAAAAAAAGTCAAGTGGGAGTGCATCAAACTAAAGCGCTTCTGCCCAGCAAAGGTAATAATCAACAGAGTGAAAAAGCGATCTATAGAGTAGGAGAAAATATGTACAAACAATATGTATGATAAGTAGTTAATATCCAAAATATATAAATAACTTCTACAATTCAATGGCAAAAACAAAAAACTTGGTTCAAAAATGTGCAAAGAATGTGAATAGACATTTCTCCAAATAAGACATGCACAAGGTCAATAGATATATAAAAAGATGCTCAACATCACTAGTCATCAGGGATATGTAAATCAGAACTACAATTAGATATCTAACTACAATTAGAAATCACCTCACAGTGGTTAAAATGGCCATGATATATGTGTATACATTATATATAAATACATACATCAAGTGTTAGGAGGATGTCGTGAAATTGGAACCCTTGTAAACTGTTGGCAGGAATGAAAAAATGCAACTTCTGTTGAAAATAGGATGGAGGTTCCTCAAAAAACTAAGAATAGAACTACCATGAGATTCAAGTATCTCACTTTTGGGTATTTATCCCAAAGAACTGAAAACAGGATGTTGAATAGATATTTCCACTCCTATGTTCATTGCAGAATTATTCACAATAACTAAGATATGGAGCCAACCTACAAGTCAACTGGTAGATAAATGGGTAAAGAAAATGTAGTATATACATAAAATGGAATATTATTTACCCTTAAAAAAGAAGGAAGTCCTGACATATGCTACAACATAGATTAACCTGGAGGTCATTATGCTAAGTGAAATAAACCAGTAACAGAAGGACAAATACTGCATAATTCTTTATAGGAGATATCTAAAGTAGTCAAACTCATAGGACCAGAAAGTAGAATGGTGGTTCCAGGGAATAGGGGAAGAGGGAAATGAGGAGTTGTTGTTCAATGAGTATAGAATTTCCCATCAATAAAGATGAAAAAATTCTAGAGATCTGCTGTACAACAATGTGCACAAAGTTAGCTATACTCATTTGTATACTTGAGAATTTAAGAGTATAGATATAATGCTGTGTGTTTTTTGCCACAATAAAAAAAGAAAAGAAAAACAAATTAAATGCTTATGTTGATTTGCTGTTACATATTTTTTTTTCAATGGCAAAGTTGTCTGGTTTCAGTGGTTTGTTGATCAGTGATTAGTAAACTACTGCCCACAGAACAAATCCAACCTGCCATCTCTTCCTGTAAATAATTTTTTATTGGAACACAGCCATGCCCATTTGACTACGTATTGTCTATAGCCATTTATGATCTATACCAGCAGAATTATATAGGTGTGATGGAGACCATGCGACCTATAAAGCCTGAACTATTTACTCTCTGGGCCTTTGGATAAAAAGTTGATCCTAATCTGAATAGTGGGAATTTCTTTACTTCATTTAAAGCCAAGCATGTGTGTGTTTAATAAATATCTGTGAGCCATGCTGTTAGTACTGCTGTTGATACTAATATTGAAATGCAAACTCTATAATACTTTGAATACATAAAATCAATATAAAGAATTAGCATAGAATTCTAAAATTGGACTGAAATTCTGTCTCATCTATTCCAATAGGCAAAGGACATGAGAAACAGAGGAGCAACTGCTGGTGGTTATTACAACATGAACCATTCCAAAACAGCAACTGCATATTGTTTCTTGGGAATCTATGGTTAACTTAGCAGATCTCCTGTCTGGCTGGGCTCTGTTGATATTAACTGGGCTTGCTTAAACATTTGCAGTGAACCAATGAGTTGGTTAGGAGCTGGCTGCAGCTGGGATGGCATCAGCTTGGATGAATTAGGTCTGTTCCAAATACCTCTTTCTTCCCTTCCTTCAGCAGGGCAGCCTGGACAAATTCTCACGGTCATGGTGGGAGGGGTGGGGGATTCATGAACGCGTGGAAATGCACTTTTTTCAGGCCTTTATTTTCATCAACTTTGTTAATGTTTACTGTCCAAATTAAGGTATATGACCAAACCCAGAATCTGTGTTGATGGGCATCAGTAGTGTGGATACTTGGAAGCATGAAAAAGTGGGGCTATTAATACAATCGGTTATCCTGGAGTCTTGGGCAAGATGGCCAAATAGGAACAGCTCCGGTCTGCAGCTCCTAGCAAGATCGTTGCAGAAGGCGGGTGATTTCTGTGTTTCCAACTGAGATACCCAGTTCATCTCATTGGGACTGGTTGGACAGTGGGTGCAGCCCATGGAGGGTGAGCTGAAGAAGGCTGGGGCATTGCCTCACCTGGGAAGTGCAAGGGGTCTGGGGATTTCCCTGTCCTTGCCAAGGGAAGCCTCTGAGTTACTGTGCCATGAGGGAATGGTGCCCTCCAGCCCAGATACTGTGCTTTTCCCATGGTCTTCACAACCCACAGACCAGGAGATTCCCTCTGGTGCCTACACCACCAGGGTCCTGGGTTTCAAGCACAAAACTGGACAAAGGTTTGGGCAGACACCGAGTTAGCTGCAGGAGTTTTTTTTTTTTTTTCTTTTTTCATACCCCAGTGGCACCTGGAACACCAGTGAGACAGAATCATTCGCTCCCCCGGAAAAGGGGCTGAAGCCAGGGAGCCAAGTGGTCTGGCTCAGCGGGTCCCACCCCCACAGAGCCCAGCAAGCTAAGATCCACTGGCTTGAAATTTTCGCTGCCAGCACAGTAGTCTGAGGTCAGCCTGGGACACTCGAGCTTGGTGGGGGGAGGGGTATCCACCATTGCTGAGGCTTGAGTAGGCAGTTTTACCCTCATAGTGTAAACAAAGCCACTGGGAAGTTCAAACTGGGTGGAGCCCACCACAGCACCACAAAACTATTGCAGCCAAACTGCCTCTCTAGATTCCTCCTCTCTGGGCATATCTTCTTCAGGTATCTCTGAAAAAAAGGCAGCATCCCCAGTCAGGGACTCATAGATAAAACCCCCATCTCCCTGAGACAGAGCACCTGGGTGAAGGGGCAGCTGTGGGCTCAGCTTCAGCAGATTTAAACCTCCCTGCCTGACAGCTCTGAAGAGAGCAGCAGATCTACCAGCACAGAGTTCGAGTTCTGATAAGGGCCAGACTGCCTTTTCAGGTGGGTCCCTGACCCCCATGTATCCTGACTGGGAAACACCTCCCAGTAGGGACCGACAGACACCTCATACAGGAGAGCTCTGGTGGGTGTCCCTCTGGGATGAAGCTTCCAGAGGAAGAAACAGGCAGGAATCTTTGCTGTTCTGGAGCCTCTGCTGGTGATACCCAGGCAAACAGGGTCTGGAGTGAAACTCCAGCAAACTCCAGCAGACCTGCAGCAGAGGAGCCTGACTCTTAGAAGGAAAACTAACTAACAGAAAGGAAGAGCATCAACATCAACAAAAAGGGTGTCTACTCAGAGACCCCATCTGAAGGTCACCAACATCAAAGACCAAAAGTAGATAAATCCATGAAGATGGGGAGAAACCAGCATAAAAAGGCTGAAAATTCCAAAAACCAGAACACCTCTTCTCCTCCAAAGGATTACAACTCCTTGCCAGCAAGGGAGCAAAACTGGATGGAGAATGAGTTTAACAATTTGACAGAAGTAGGCTTCAGAGGGTGGGTAACAACAAACTCCTCCGAGCTAAAGGAGCATGTTCTAACCCAATGTGAGGAAGCTAAAAACCTTGAAAAAAGGGTAGACAAATTGCTAACTAGAATAACCAGTTTAGAGAAGGACATAAATGATATGATGGAGTTAAAAAACACAGTGCAAGAACTTTGTGAAGCATACACAAGTATCAATAGCTGAATCGATCAAGCAGAAGAAAGGATATCAGAGATTGAAAATCAACTTAATGAAATAAAGTGAGAGAAGAAGATTAGAGAAAAAAGAATGAACAAATCCTCCAAGAAACATGGGACTATGTGAAAAGACTAAATCTACATTTGACTGGTGTACCTGAAAGTGACGGGGTGAATGGAACCAAGTTGGAAAACACTCTTCATGATATTATCCAGGAGAACATCCCCAAGCTAACAAGACAGGCCAACATTCAAATTCAGGAAATACAGAGAACACCACAAAGATACTCCTCAAGAATAGCAACCCCAAGACACATAATCATCAGATTCACCAAGGTTGAAATAAAGGAACATAAAGGGCAGCCAGAGAGGGCAATAAAGGGCAGCCAGAGAGAAAGGTCAGGTTACCCACAAAGGGAAGCCCATCAGACTAACAGCTAATCTCTCAGCAGAAACCCTACAAGCCAGAAGAGAGTGGGGGCCAATATTCAACAATCGTAAAGAAGAGAATTTTCCACCCAGAATTTCATATCCAGCCAAACGAAGCTTCATAAGCGAAGGAGAAATAAAATCCTTTACAGACAAGCAAATGCTGAGAGATTTTGTCACCACCAGACGTGCCTTACAAGAGCTCCTGAAGGAAGCACTAAACATGGGAAGGAACAACCAGTACCAGCCACTGCAAAAACATATCATATTGTAAAGACCATTGACACCATGAAGATACTGCATCAACTAACGGGGAAAATAACCAGCTGGCATCATAATGATGGATCAAATTCACACATAACAATATTAACCTTAAATGTAAATGGGCTAAATGCCCCAATTAAAAGACACATACTGGCAAATTTGATAGAGTTAAGACCCATCAGTGTGCTGTATTCAGGTGACCCATCTCACATGCAAAGACACACATAGGCTCAAAATAAAGGGATGGAGGAATACTTACCAAGCAAAAGAAAAGACTTTAAACCAACAGACTTTAAACCAACAAAGATCAGAAGAGACAAAGAAGGGCATTACCTAATGGTAAAGGGATCAATTCAACAAGAAGAGGTAACTATCCTAAATATATATGCACCTAATACAGGAGCACCCAGATTCATAAAGCAAGTTCTTAGAGACCTACAAAGAGACTTAGACTCCCACACAATAATAGTGGGAGACTTTAACACCCAACTGTCAATATTAGACAGATCTATGGGACAGAAAATTAACAAGGATATTCAGGACTTGAACTCAGCTCTGGACCAAGAGGACCTAATAGACACCTATAGAGCTCTCCACCCCAAAATAACAGAACATACATTCTTCTCAACCCCACATTGTACATATTCTAAAATTGACCACGTAATTGGAAGTAAAACACTTCTCAGCAAATGTGAAAGAATGGAAATCACAAAAAACAGTGCTCAGACCACGGTGCAATCAAATTAGAACTCAGGATTAAGAAACTTACTCAAAACTGCACAACTACATGGAAACTGAACAATCTGCTCCTGAATGAATACTGAGTAAATAACAAAATTAAGGCAGAAATAAAGATATTCTTTGAAACCAATGAGAACAAAGACAAAACGTACCAGAATCTCTGGGACATATTTAAAGCAGTGTTTAGAGAGAAATTTATAGCACTAAATGCCCACAAGAGGAAGCAGGAAAGATCTAAAATTGACACCATAACATCACAATTAAAAGAACTAGAGAAGCAAGAGCAAACAAATTCAAAAGTTAGCAGAAGACAAGAAATAACTAAGATCAGAGGAGAACTGAAGGAGATAGAGACACGAAAAACCCTTCCAAAAATCAATGAATCCAGGAGCTTGTTTTTTGAAAAAATCAACAAAATAGACCACTAGCCAGACTAATAAAGAAGAAAAGAGAGAAGAATCAAATAGACACAATA
Source organism: Pongo pygmaeus (assembly GCF_028885625.2). NCBI lineage: Eukaryota > Metazoa > Chordata > Mammalia > Primates > Hominidae > Pongo > Pongo pygmaeus. The sequence continues at coordinate 98,717,878 of NC_072384.2, forward strand.
AAAAATGGTAAACGGGATACCACCACTGATCCCACAGAAATACAAACTACCATCAGAGAATACTATAAACACCTTTACACAAATAAATTAGAAAATCTAAAAAATTTGGATAAATTCCTGGACACACACACCTTCCCAAGACTAAGCCAATAAGAAGGCGAATCCCTGAATAGACCAATAACAAGTTCTGAAATTGAGGCCGTAATTAATAGCCTGCCAACAAAAAGAATTCCAGGACCAGATAGATTCACAGTCGAATTCTATCAGAGGTAGAAAGAGGAGCTGGTACCGTTCCTTCTGAAACTATTCCATATGATAGAAAAAGAGGGAATCCTCCCTAACTCATTTTATGAGGCCACCATCATCCTGATACCAAAACCTGGCAGAGACACAACAAAAAAAGAAAATTTCAGGCCAATATTCCTGATGAACATCGATGTGAAAATCCTCAATAAAATATTGGCAAACTGAATCCAGCAGCATATCAAAAAGCTTATCCATTATGATCAAAACGGCTTCATCCCCGGGATGCAAGGCTGGCTCAACATACGCAAATCAATAAACACAATCCATCATCTAAACAAAACCAATGACAAAAACCACATGATTATCTCAATAGATGCAGAAAAGGCCTTCAACAAAATTCAACATCACTTCATGCTAAAAACTCTCAATAAACTAGGTAACGATGGAATGTATCTCAAAATAATAAGAGCTATTTATGACAAACCCACAGGCAATATCATACTGAATAGGCAAAACTGGAAGCATTCCCTTTGAAAACTGGCACAAGACAAGGATGCCCTCTCTTACCACTCCTATTCAACATAGTATTGAAAGTTCTGGCCAGGGCAATTAGGCAAGAGGAAGAAATAAATGGTATTCAAATAGGAAAAGTGGAAATCAAATTGTCTCTGTTTACAAATGCCATGATTGTATATTTAGAAAATCCCATAGTCTCAGCCCAAAATCTCCTTAAGCTGATCAGCAACTTCAGCAAAGTTTCAGGATATGAAATCAATGTGCAAAAATCACAAGCATTCCTATATACCAATAACAGACAAAGAGCCAAATCATGAGTGAACACCCATTCACAATTGCTACAAAGAGAATAAAATACCTAGGAATACAACTTCCAAGGGATGTGAAGGGCCTCTTCAAGGAGAACTACAAACCACTGCTCCAGGAAATAAGAGAGGACATAAACAAATAGAAAAACATTCCATGCTCATGGATAGAAAGAATCAATATCGTGAAAATGGCCATACTGCACAAAGTAATTTATAGATTCAATGCAATCCCCATCAATCTACCATTGACTTTCTTCACAGAATTAGAAAAAACTACTTTAAATTTCATATGGAACTAAAAAAGAGCCCATATAGACAAGACAATCCGAAGCAAAAAGAACAAAGCTGGAGGTATCAAGCTACCTGACTTCAAACTATACTACAAGGCTACAGTAACCAAAACAACATGGTACTGGTACCAAACAGATAAATAGACCAATGGGACAGAACAGAGGCCTCAGTTATAACACCACACATCTTCATCCATCTGATCTGATCTTTGACAAACCTGACAAAAACAAGCAATGTTTAGTAAAAGCTGTTGGGAAAACTGGCTAGCCATATGCAGAAAACTGAAACTGGACCCTTTCCTTACACCTTCTTCAAAAATTAACTCAAGATGGATTAAAGACCTAAATGTAAGACCTAAAACCATAAAAACCCTAGAAGAAAACCTAGACAATACCATTCAGGACATAGGCATGGGCAAAGACTTCATGACTAAAACACCAAAGGCAATGGCAACAAAAGCCAAAATTGACAAATCGGATCTAATTAAACTAAAGAGCTGCTGCACAGCAAAATAAACTATCATCAGAGTGAACAGGCTACCTACAGAATGGGAGAAAATTTTTGCAATCTATCCATCTGACAAAGGGCTAATATCCAGAATCTACAAAGAATTTAAACAAATTTACAAGAAAAACAACCCTATCAAAAAGTGAGTGAAGGATATAAAGAGACAGTTCTCAAAAGAAGACATTTATGCAGCCAACAAACATATGAAAAAAAGCTCATCATCATGGGTCATTAGAGAAATGCAAATCAAAACCACAATGGATACCATCTCACACCAGTTAGAATGGCGAGCATTAAAAAGTCAAGAAACAAGAGATGCTAGAGAGGATGTGGAGAAACAGGAATGCTTTTACACTGTTGGTGGGAGTATAAATTAGTTCAACCATTGTGGAAGACAGTGTGGTGATTCCTCAAGGATCTAGAACTAGAAATACCATTTGACTCAGCAATCCCATTACTGGTTATATACCCAAAGGATTATAAATCATTCTACTATAAAGACACATGCACACGTATGCTTATTGCGGCACTGTTCACAATAGCAAAGACTTGGAATCCACCCAAATGCCCATCAGTGATAGACTGGATCAAGAAAATGTGGCACATATACACCATGGAATACTATGCAGCCATAAAAAGGGATGAGTTCATGTCCTTTGCAGGAACATGGATGACACTGGAAACCATTATTCTCAGCAAACTAACATGAGAACAGAAAACCAAACACTGTGTGTTCTCACTCATAAGTGGGAGTTGAACAATGAGAACACATGGACACAGGGAGGGGAAACATCACACACCAGAGCCTGTCAGAGGGTGGGGGGCTAGGGGAGGGATAGCATTAGGAGAAATACCTAATGTTGATGGGTGCAGCAAACCAACATGGCACATGTATACCTATGTAACAAACCTGCATGTTATGCACATGTTCCCCAGAACTTAAAGTATAATAATAGTAATAATAATAAAAGAAGGCAAAAAAGTCCACCCAACGCACTAAATAACGTGTGCAAAACCACAGCATATTTTAGCATCTGTCATTACTCTCCTGAGTTCTTTCTATCATACCAAGTAATTATCAGTAAAGTCCTTCATGACATAAGTTAAAAGAGATTAATCATTTTAGGTAAAACATAGTGAACAGTTTAGATTGGCTCATGATAATCACATAGACCATGCTTTTAATAGAAATATAAGATAATTTAATATATTTTAAAAATGAACACATTCTTCTAAGCTTCAAAGAAGCTATTTTTAATTGGCACTAAAAGGAAGAAATATTTTTAAATCTCTGTAAACATTGGCATTTTCATAAAGAATGGATTTGAGGCTTACATAATAAAAAATACCATTAATCAATGGATGACCCCATTTTTTTCTATCAGATGTACAAGAAGTTGATAATTTTGAGACTATTTTTGTGTTATAGATATTTGAGATAATGATTAAGTGAAAGGACAAATGCTAAATATCTTTAATATTCAAATATTTGCTGACTTAGGATGTAGGAGTGATTCACAGTAGGAAAACAAGAGAAAACCTGTGTAGCACATGCCTTTATTATCTGACTTTCATACATCTTAATCGTGCAGTAGCATTACTGGTTGACATTAGCAGATGAATGCGCACAAACACACACACACGCATGTGATCTGTCATCGATCTTTCTTTCGAGATGCTCACTTTTTTGTTCTGCCCCTGATTTCACTAGTGTCAACATAAAATTCAATAGAAAGCACAAAACTTAAAAATGCCATTGGACACACTGCATTCAGATTCCATCGAAGCAGCACCATAACTTTGTTCTGGTGATGTGGGTGCTTAGTGTATGTTTCAGTACTAGCAATTTGTGAACTGGTTCTGTGCATACAGTTTGGAGTCAACCTGCCTGTTTTGGAATTCTTACTCGCCCACCTACTGTGTGACCTTGGAGGAACACTTTGACTTCACCAGGCCTTGGTGGAAAGAGCCAGGCTGGGTGTAAAGAGAACCGTAAGTGATCAATGAGCATTTGTTTTAAAAATAGCACTAGGATTTATTAAGCACCTGCTTTGTGCCGGATATCGCTTCAGGTGTAAGAATGCAAATCATAATTACAGATTACAGGTTTCAATTGCTTTCTGTGTGCCACTAAGCAAAAGTCTTCATCTAAACTTTTGGAGTCAGATATGATTTGTAATTCAGAATTCTTAAGATGCTTGTGAAGCATACAACAAGCTAAATGGGTCTGGAGCAGCACCCCATAATGCAATATATTAATTTTTCTGCACTGAAACATATCAACAGTCACACCAAATGGGATAACGTCTACAAACACCTTCACATTAGTTCAGGCCAGGTTTTGCCAAATGAGTTTGCTACAAATTTATGAAAAATTTTCCAGTCTCCAGAACATTTTGGATTTGAGTATTGTGAATAAGAGATTGTGTTTCAATTTAACCCACTTTGTCACCATATCAAACCTATGAATTTGGTGCTATCATTACTGTTACTTAAGTTCAAGGAAACTGACGCAGAGTGAGAACAAATAACTCGTCCAATTTTACCCAGCGTAGAAGAAGCAAAGGCAATCTGGCTTCAGAATAACTATCTGAACTAAATGATGTCAATAATAAGTAAGATAAACTAAGAGAAGCACAGGAAACTCAGAGCTCATTTGGATGAAACAGACAGCTAACAGGTACAGCCTAGAGTGGGAAGAGCAGGTGCTGGGGTGTCCAGGGTACTGTGGGAACTAAACAGAGGTGCAGAGGATCCCCAGGGATGGTGGGGAGGTGGTTCACAGCACGAACGATTCAGACCACCATGTCTCTGAAATAAGTTGAAATCTAAAATTTAACTTAAAATCTGCCATTTCTTGTGGTATTAGGTTTAGTGTCCACATCTTGACTTCTAAAAAGATACTCTATTTGTTTAAAACAAAACCTGGAATTCCATTGCTAAGGAAAGCAAGCCAGAAAACCCAAGGCTTTTGAGGGCAGCCAAGTTAAATATTGTATCTCTTTTTAAGAAGTTAATCCCCCTGGGTCTTCGACCTTTGTTCTTTGCTCCCAAAGGCAGTGACATATGATGTTTATCTTGCCAAAAATAGTTAAAAGTCATCTAGGAGCTCTCTGCTGAGTGGGCCAACCCGCGGTGACCTTTTTGACTAGACCAACTCCTGTTACGTTAACCTCTGACTTCAGTCCTCTTAATGGCAATATTCCCCAGCACTGTAATTTCCCTCCCACTGTGTTCTCTCAGGCAAATATTTACTACTGAGGTTTCACAATTTATTTTTCAAACAAAGTGGCAGGGACCACCCCATGCCACCACATCCTCATTTCGTATTAGAACCCATCATTCCCGAGATATAATTTTACCAGAACAAATGTGCTTTAGGGACTTTTGACATGAGATGAAGGCTTGACTTCCTATCAAAACCAAACCAGGCCCTTGTCAGCTTTTAGGTGGATATAAACAAGAAATGCAAGCCTGTAATTGGTGATGGAAATCAGATAAGACCTCTTTAAATACAACCATTGATACAAAAATGTGAACTCGAATTACCTTTGATTAAGTCACTTAAGAAAATAAAGCTGGGGTGGGTTTAAAAGAAGGATTCTGAACATGCTTGTGAACAAGATCTTGTAGTTTTTCAGCGTCTCAGAGGCAAGCTGAAGAAAATTAAAGTCAGAACCGAAGGCTTATGAAAGGAAACAGAACTCAGAATAGAGCTCCCCTCAATCCTTACCATTTCTAAAGTACCAACAATGACAAAGATCCAGCAATTATTCCTTCTCAAGCTGCAGTGTGTCATTCTGTGCAATAGAAATCTAAATATCGAAGTAGTCGATGTTTGATATTTAACTTCTTATTGAGCTGTGAGAAATTCAGCCCAACCGGGGACAAACAACCCTCTACTTAACCACTTGACATTAATTTTCCAATAATATTTTTTATCCCTGAGTTATTGTACAGAGAGACCGCCTTTTCTAATGCTGGCGTTCTCCATCCTTGGACATTTTATACTCTTTTCTAGAAAAAATAACATGCAAAAGAGTGAAGCTCCCCCTGCCCTGTTTTTATATTATTTGCATTAAGCTTCACGACAATATTATTCTCAAGTCCTTAAAATTATTTTCCAATTTATTTGTGTGCCAGAAGTTATAATTAAATTTTATGTATTTTATTCAGTAAAAAAAGTTCTAAGTTATTTTCAGATCTCAAAGAGAACTTTGTAGCATTCTTTTGATAATTATCTAAAATGCTTTTGGTAGATGGAGGATACAAATGTAAAGAAAATCTTTCACATCATTAGAGTTTATCAGTTAACAGATATGTAGGTAAATATAAGAAGAAAACAAATATATGAAAAAATGTTTTAAGTTCTTTGGATTTTTTTAGCACTTGAATATTGTTTTCCTATCATTATATTATAGAAGCCAAATCCTATTATCATGTTTGGCCTCTAGCTTAGAAAAAAATGGGAATATTCTACAATACACATGTAACATTTCAAAGTCGGCTTCTGGCTTCAGAGACAATACCACAGAAAAATATTACATATTTAAAAAGAAAGGAAATGACAGTATCTTTCAACAGATGGCAATCTAATTGTTAAGTGGAAACTTTGCTGCTATGTGTTATATTAATGTATTACTTTAGAAATAGTAAATGCTCCATGACCTACCCTCTACTGTTGTTAACCCCTACTAATACCCTACATTAGCAAATATTCATTTTCATAATATTGTTAGAAAGTTATTTTATTTTACACCTCAACACACACACACACACACACACACACACACACACATCATATTCATGGGTAACTTTCCAACAGAATAAAATTACATTTCCACAAAGCAATGATGTGAGGACAGTTTTGGGTGGTAGCGCACAATATATCACATTAGAAAATCCTCTGAATCACAGAAAAAAAAAAAAGTGTTACACAGATTCTTTTTTTTTTTTTTTGCACAACTGTGAGTACTAGTATTTGTATTGAAAATAAAATAATAAAATTAAATTCTCTAAATAACTAAGCACATTTATTTATATATATTTTCATATTTACCATGGAGAGGTTTTATTTTTTCCATCTTGTCTCTCTTTGTGTCTTCGACTTATTTTTTTCTTTTTAATCAGAGGCATTATTAAGCCATTCTATACAGCCTTCCACTTTTCTTGGGTCTGCTGTTGACACCCCTGAAGAAGTACCAGGAGAAAGGCTAGGAAGGAGAAACATCGAATTTGTATTTATTTCTTTGAGACATGGTGGTGCTAAGGAAGCAGTAACTCTGCCTGATGGTTACTCATATTCCACTGCTTCACACTTTCTGTGCTAAGGGGATGGAAAAGGGGAATGGAGAGCTATTGTAGGGCTGCCTGTTTGCCACATTTTCCCTAAAAATAGGGTAAGTTATGAACGTACAAAGGCTATCCCTTCCCTAGGATAGAGTTAAAATAAGAGATTGGAAAAATGCTGGTGTTATGTTAAAAAAAAATTAAAACGTGTACATCTCTCATCAAAATGTATTACTATGTGTTTATTTGTTCAAATGGTAAATACATAAACCCTTAGATTTAAATATTAAAACTCTAATTTGGGGGAAAATTTTTAATAAAAATAGATTTAATATTTTTAACAAAAGAACGCTGGCTGTATTCCCAATGACAACAATAATGACTCTTATCTGGAATATAATCAATATCATGTTCTACTTTATTACATTTACATCTCTGCAAATCTATTCTGCATATACACATATAAAATCTCTAGGAATTGTAATATTTCCAAACTATACAGTCAAGGAAATCAAGTTTCCTTTTAGTTATTTTTTCTGTAAAGAACCATTTACAATAAGAAGTTACCTTTGGAACACTCTATAGAAATATGACTACATGCACAAGTGAACCCCAAATGGTCCCTTTGTGCAGATAAAACTAAGATTCCTTTTATTCTGTTTCCCCAAATTGTTGCTGAATTTGTGCTCAAGGACTGATTGTGGGAAAAATTGCATTCTCTGTCATAAAAATAAAAAGAAAATATAATAAAACAGTAATTGGTCAATGACAATTGAGGCAACAACTTTACTGTGCCAGTCAAACATGCATCATAACTGATCTTTGTACTCTGCTCACGGTGCAGTGCTTTTCATAAAACAAATTCTACCTTATAAAGTTATTATTTTACACCAGGCCCTTTTATCCTCTGGTACACAATGCTGTAAGTTATATGGCTATTAAAGTGGCTCTTTTGTTCTATAGTACTGCCATCAATAAAAGGACACTGGTAGTAAAGGTGAAAATAGATAATCTTAGAAATAAAAAATGAGATGTTAATTTTATGGTTTTCAGTACTGAGAAAATGAAAACATGCACATGATTAGTAAGAAATGGGTCACAATAGGAGGAAAGGCAAGACTGACTTGCTGGTGATTACGCATTTAAACTTAGCCAACACAGATAAAGCTAGTTATTTGAGACATCATCCAAAAATTTGGCCACTGAGTTCACCTCTCCAGTTACTCTTCCTGCAAGTTTTCAAATATTATTATTTAGGAATTGTTAGATCTCTCATAACACCACGCTCTGAAGGAAAGAGAGCTTAAGCTACCGCCACAGCAATCACTGGCCTAGTTTCTTACAAGGTATCGCTATAAATTTTTAAATATTACTTGAGTAACTTTATTAGCTTTCTGCTTGAGAAACAACAGAATACAATTTCATTAAAGGATAGGACAAAAAATAAAAATTTTATAATGGGAAGCTGTTAATCTCAAAATCTTCTTTTTGGGCCACCACGACCATAACAGACACAGTAAATGTCTCAGAAAACTTGTAACTGGTTCACCTTTGAGAAATGACCACAGAAGAAATGTGTCTAATAATTAAATTTTCAATAATTTTGAAAATAAATTAATCTCAGGAAGAAGCATACCATGAGTTAACTGTTGTATTCTCTTAAATTTAGAGTTTTTTTACACCTAAGTATAAATCAAATCTTATTTAATAAATATTGCTAAATAATAACATTTTAATTCTCATTGCCTAGTTCATTTTATGCACTTTTTAAGAAATCCATTGGTTTTCAATTTGGTGCTTCTGTGCACTTACTCAGCAAACATGTATTGATATGCACTATGTGAATAAAGTAGTGTTTAAGAGGGCAAATTCTATAGTTGGACTGACTGGGTTTAAATGATGGCTCTGCTGCTTACTACCTGTGAGTCCTGATGCAATTTATTTAACACCTCTGTGCTTCATTTTGGTGGTATTAGTACTTACTCCACAGGTTTGGCATAAAGTGTTAAATGAGATAACATGTAAAGCACGTAACACAGCACGAGGCACATAGATAGGCAGCACTCAGTAACAGTAGCATTTACCATCAAGACTGAGGTCGATAACAATGTTGATGAGGGTGACTATGTGTCAGGATTTGTAACAAGTTCATTGGAAGCTATAAAGGAGAAAGTTGTTTAATTTCAAAACACTCAAAGATATATAAATTCTGTTGCAATCATGAGTCAACTGATAAAGCAGTTGACCCCTGCTGATTGCTTAAGGGTTTGTTCCTGAGGGCCTTCTGTGCATGAGGAAGCCTATGCAAAGGTGAGCTGCAAGGAACTTTAAAGCACATTCCCATTTATGCCTGAGAATTGTAACCTCAGCAGCAATGTAGAGCATGTACTGAAGGGGAAAGAAAGAGGAAGCTATTACTAGTAGAATATTGGAAACCTATTAAACCATCTAAGAGAGAGGTAGTGGGGATCTGGTACACACAGAAGACATTAAAAAATAAGACAGACAGGAAGTGTACCACCTGGATCTGAGGAATGATTTAAGGTAATTCCTAGATTTTTAGCTGGTTATATGACATTGCCCTTCAGTTAAATAGAAGAAACACAGGTATAAGGGCAAAATGTGAATTTCATTCTGCACATAGGGGTAGACATCCAATGGGAAGTGAAAAAAAAAAAAAAACAGAAAGTAGGAAAGACCGAGGGAGAGAGAGAAACCCTAAATACTGGATGATATGTCCTTCACACACATTATCTCATTTAACATCACAATAATCCTGTATAGTCAGCATTAATATCACCATTTTCAGATGATAAAATCCAAGGTATTTGTGACTCCAAGCTGTGGTCCCAACCATGATGTTATTATTTGGTTCTGCAATAAACTTGAAGCAGCTGGAAAAGTGAGTCTGACACATAGGAAAGAAGTTAGCTCTAGCAATATAAATTCCCAAGTAAATGTGTAAGATTACCCAAAAAGGTGGTGGAAAAAAACAGAAAAAGAACTAGAAGTGGAAGCTTGAGAAACAATAGCATTCAGCAGATGAATAAAACAATAGTTGCTGATAGAAAGAGGGAGAAATGGTCAGAGAGGTAGAAGAGCAGGGGACTGGTGTTTGGGTAGCCAAAAGGGGAGAGGAAGAGAAGATGTGGCTCAGGGGAGCAATTGAGATGCAGAAAAAAAAACACGTAGGAGGAAGTAGAAGTGAAACCAGGTTATAGCAGAATGAGGAATAGAAGAGGTTGAAATGGGATGCATGAATGTAGAGTACTCTTTGACAAACTTTGGCATGAGGAGATAGAGGAAATATGACAGGTTTTGAGAGGTCACTGGGTATAGCACAGAAAAAAAAAAAAAAGATGAATTGACTTTCTTCGTGCCAGACACTGGCAGGGGAAGGATGGGGTCAGTCTGGCTGTTACACTGGGATAAGGTTGGTCTGTGTGTCGAGAGGTGGTGTGGTGGGTAATGACTGTCACCTTAGAATGAGGGAAATTTTTTTGAGTAAAAAGAGAACATTAGGGCTATGTTTTAGAATTCTTAATTCTTTCGAATTTTTAGAATTTAAAAATGTTTTATTTGAGAAAAATGTGAGTAAAAATTAAGTTATTAAGAACACTAAATCCTCACTTGAAATAATCTTTGAAACAAGAAAGCATATCAAATTGTAATTATAGAATATTAAGAAAACAGTTATGTCAATAACACTGTGCATTAGGTTGATCCATATGAAATTATCATTTTTGTTATCTCAAAACTGTCAACTATTGTCAATTTTATTGGTTCAACCTAACATAGCAATGTGTAAGATTTCTTATAAGTTATACTCAGGGAAAATTTCTTAGTTTTAAATACTTTTATCATTAAATAAGAAAGAATAAAAATTAAATTGAAGAAGCTAAAAAGATATCAAAATTAACCCTAAGTATGAGGACAAAAACCAGAATGTTAATAAATAAACTTTGAAAAAATAGAAAAGGTAGAATTTTTTAATAAAGCTAATAACTGGTTCTCTGTCTATAAACTAGACAAACCTCTGACAAGACCAATATAGGAAAAAAGGAGAAAAAAGTCAAATACATATAGTTTGGGAGTTAGGAGGATGGTTTCTGAAGTTAGCCTGGGACTGAAAGGAATACAGTCATAGTGATTTATGTGAGTTTCAGCAAGGCTATCTTAGCATTGAGGGATCTGCTATTATCTTTATATGTTACTCCATCAAAGGAGAAAAATGTAACCATTGTAATAAATGCCTTGGTTTTCTCATTCAAAGACAGGAAACTGATAGCATCTAGCTCTTAGTGCCGTGGTAAAGATTGAAGAATATAATGTGTGTACACGGCATGGCACGGTGCCTGGAAAATAGTATTATTACTCTTATAATTGTAATATTTTGTTATTATTATTATAGAGAAGTAGGAAGATCTGATTAGAAATACAAAGACTTAAAAATTGTAAGTGCTTTCTACATGAGGCTCTATTAATTTTTAAATCTCAATGAATAAATAATTTTAATAAATTAAAATTGCCAAAGTAATAAAAAAGTAGTCATTATAGAATAAATTTCTAAGCTTATCCATAATCATCAAAAATTTGTCAAGCCAAGATGGTTTCACCAGAAAATTATTTGAAACCTTCAGGAGACAGACACTCATGGAACAATTAAACCCTGTTCTAATTGAACTGTTTTAGAATGTAAATAAAGAATAAAATCTTCAAAATTTATTTTTCAAATTTAGCCTAATTCTTACCTGAAGTCTAAAAATGACAGCATAAAAATATAAACTATGAACCAATTTCACTTATAATAAATATAAAACTCCTAAACAAAAGTATAAAAATACTAGAAGTATTTTTTTCTAGGATTTAAAAGATGCATTGATATAAATTACAGGTAGAAGAAGAAAAACAAAACAAAACACATCTTTGTGGCCATATTAGCAACAGCATACCCATTTTACAAATATTTCTGTCCACTTCCTGCTTTTCCGTGGTTATTAAAATATTTCTCTATAGCTATATGGAAGCAGTCTATTGCCATTTCCTTTCTCATCCCTTTGGCTTTCTTTACTCTAGAGCTCTTTTTAACAGTGCCATGCATTTAAAATCTTTCAGTTCAGTGAAGATTAAAGGCAGAATCATAGTCAAGCCAAATGGTCTTTCCCCACAAAGGCTATGGGGCCCCAGGGCAAATCATTCCTGGTTCAATGCTTTCTATTCTTAACATTGCTGCTATAAGTGGTAAGTGAAAGCGAGTTAAAATAAAAAAAGGCAGGTGGGAGGGCAGGTGTATCAGAATCTCCGCAGGATGCAAATGACACTAGCACATTGGATAATTTGAAGAGACTTTAACAAAGGGATTTCACATGGTGTAAACAAGTTGCAATTGAATGAACAAGTTCATGAAAATGAAGAAGGAATAACAAGCCCCTGAATTTGAAGAGGTAAGAAAGGGAGTTGGATACATACTGGGTTGAATAGTGTCCCATCTCCCAAATTGATGTCCACCTGGATCCTGTGAGTGTGACTTTATTTGGAAATAGGGTCTTTGCAGATATAATCAAGTTCAGATGAGATCATAATGCATTAAGGTGGACCCTAATGCAATGACTGGTGTCTTTATATGAGAAGAGGGAAATTTGGACACAGATACAGGAGAGAAGGCAGAGAAGAGTAATCCAACTACAAGCCAAGGAATGTCAAGGATTGCCAGAGCCACCAGACAGTAGAACAGGCAAGAAAGAACTCTACCCAGAGTCTCAGAGACAACATAACTCTGCTGACACCTTGATTTTGGACTTCCGGCCTCCAGAATTGTGAGAGAATAAATTTCTGTTGTCTTAAGTCACCCAGATTGTGGTATTTTGTTATGTCAGCCGTAGTAAAACTAATACAGATACCAAAGACATGGTGGAGGACAAACAGAACCTGTCCGGCATGGCAGAGGAGTAGTGACAATGAGATGTATGCAGTGTGGGTCTAGTGTCTTCTTCAGTGTTCAGTGAGCCATCTGTCTCTCTTCTATTGACTGCCTCTTAGAAATGCTGTCCGTTCAAACACGGCAACTCAGGCCTTCAGCTTTCTGTGATATTGCTGTACCTTGACCATTGTTTTACTATTTGGACAACAGCTAGAATGGGGTGAGGGGGTGAGGGGTGATATATCAGTCTGGAGGATGCTCATACCTCTTCAAAAAAAACAGAGGTGCTTTAGAATACAGCTGATATGCTGGCATGCAAAAGGCAAACAAACAAATAAGCAAAAGATGCTGTATGATGAATGAAGGGAGAAAGTACAAAATGGTACTGCCCATTGAGAGAATAGGAAACTCAAGCATAGTACCCAGAGCCTGAAATAGAGAGATGCCCAGCTAATTTGTGTTCAGTGCATTCATGGGTGGCTGGATGTATGAACAGATGGATGAATGAATGAAGCGCTTATATAAACACAAGAACTACTCTACTTTTTTCTAGTCCTGAACACCAATTCCATTGCAAAGTTCTGAGTAGCAAATTCACAAAATCCTATTTCACTCATAAAAGAAAGATTTTTGAACATGTTTGACTAGGAATTTTATTCTAGTACAGAACTAAAATGAACCAGAAATTACATTTTAGTCTAGAGTGAAAATGTCAGAGAATAAATTATTTTATTGATTTAGACCATTTAACTTTGAAATAATTTTAGATGTTTAAAACCATTTTACTTAATTTTAAAAATATTTTACTCTTAAAAAGCACCTTATGTTTTTCGGGTAAATGGATATTTACTTTCCAGAAGTGAATTATAATGAGTAGAACTGTTTCACTTTCACTTAGTGTTTGCCTGAAAAAATGAATTGTATCAGATAATTTTCAAAATCAAGGACGTGGCAATTTCCAAAGAAATGCTTAAGACCGCAGAATTGTGGCATCACCCCTGGTTTGACCTATGTATTGAGAACACCCTAAGGAATAGAAAAGGTTTCCCTTGGGAGATAACTTATTTTGAACAGATCTTGGGCAACATGCCCTTTGTATTATTTGTTCCAGTATTCTTCATCCTGCCCCTCACATGCCTGGCACATGGTAGGTGCCTGGTAAGTGTGCACTGAGTTTAATCAAACTAATTTAGTGCATAGATCTTCAGAAGAAGCTGCCTTGCTTTTACCACTGTCTCTGCTTTCAGCCTTTAAACTCAAAACTTAAAGGGCAAAACATATAAATATATGCAAAGCTACTTGTGTTTTCATTTTACTCAAGGTATTTATATCATAAGGCATTTAGAGTCATCTGCAATGCTTTCTGAGACATTTAACTAGTACTGCCTTGGTTTCTCACTAATTAAAAATCAAGTTATTAGAATATAAATCTACTGGCAACATATTTAGGCAAGCACAACACAGAGACAGTGTAAAATATAGGGAGGGGTCAGTGTTAATTTTTATGACTTTGAGACACTGAAAATAAGTTCCTCATTAAGAAAACATCTTGCTTCAAAGTGCAGTGGCTAGTCTCAGGGTCTCAAGACCCATAAAGTAGTTACCCTGATGACATTTTTTTCTCTACAAAAATATCTTCCACGTTTCTGAACATCCATGAAGCAAACCTAGAGTCAAGAAACAACAAAGGGTTACCAATATTACAGTTTATTGTTGCAGTGGGCTATAGGTAAGAAACAGATGAATAATCAACAGAGTCCCATCCTGTTAACCAGAAAGAGTGAAAGTACTGTGGTCACTGGGGTGAGGTACAGGTTATCCTGGCCCACTCAGAGAGCTGTAATGTCCCTTATCGGGCAGTGTTATTTCACCAGCAACTCCTAAAGATCATTCTGCCTGGTCTTGATGCTATCCAAGACACAAATATGGATTCAGCTAAAATCCAGGTATATATCCAGGTTGAAATTTCCTTTCAAGTTCTAGGTCCATGCCCTTAAGGGACCCACATAAGCTGAAAAATTAGTCAAACAAAGAATAGCTACAGAGCAGTTACCAAAGAGTTTATTCCTCTCCAAAGGTGATTTTGCAGTGAGGTTCATCTCAGCCTAGGTCCTGGGGGTTTTGGACTAGGTATAGACTGGAGCTTCTAGTCTATTTATACAAGGGGAATAATTGCATAGCTAGACTTAGAAGATAGTGTGTTAAATGTGTCTCAGGCATTTGTTTCCTTAAGAAACAGTTATTTAGCAATGACCATGTGATTCCTGGACCCTGGGAGTACAAAATTGGGTAAGACTCCATACTTCACAAAGCTCACAGTCAAGGCATATCTAGTCACTGAAATGTGATTGTCTCATTTCCAAAGGCTGGCTCAGGAGACTTGGAGAACACAGAGGAGCACCTAACTCACCTGGGCCAGAGGGAGTAACACTTAGGCAGCATCTTGAAAGATAAGTAGCATGTGGCAGCACAGAGGAGGGTCAAGGACATATTAGGCATAAGAAAGAGCAAATGCTGAAGCATACAGACATGAGAATGGGCAGCATGTCAAGAAAAGAAGTGGGTAGCTCATTATGGCTGGAGCTCCAGGTGCTTTGTGGAGGAGTGAGAGGGAAGGAGCCTGGTTAGGGAAGACGAGTTCAGATGATTCCATGCGTATAACACAAAACTTGGGTTTTATATTGGAAAGGACAGGAAATATTGAATTGAATATTGAATTAATTGAAATATATTAAGTAAGCACAAAACATAACCAGACTTGAGTTTCAGAAAAATTACTCTTTCTATTTGTGGAATATTGCCCATTTTAATACATAATACAATTAGCCAACTAGATGATGGAGCCCCATCCCTAGGTGCCATTTTTTCCTTTTGTCTTTCTCCTAATGTCTGAAATACGTTCTAAGTTTAATCATTTTCTTCATTCCACTTTTCATCACTATAGTGCAAGCCATCTTCTCTTAACCTGGATTGTTGCAATAGCATCCTAACTCGCCTTTTTGATTCAGGCTTTGCTTACATGCAATCCAGTCTCCTCAGGATAGCAAGAGTAAGCCTATTAAAAATTAAATTATATGTTATATGATGCTACTTCCCTGTTTAAAAACTCTCCAATATCTTCCTATCACTCCTAGAATAAAATGCAGACTCCTTTCAAACGCCTCCAAAGCCACATAATCTGCTGCCAGTCCACCTATCCGTCTCAGCCTATGTGACACTTTCACATTTTCTATGTTCTATCCTTGTGGGCTTGCTCTCTGTTCCAGCCTCATGCCCTTATTCATACCTGGAAGTCTGTCTTCCCAGCCCTTCAATAGCTGGTTCCTTTTCCCCATTCAAAACTCAGCTAAACGCTACCAATTCAAAGTGCCTTTTCTAAAAAAGAATCCTCCCTTAATATCCACCAGTCAGTATCACATCACTTTATTTTTTTCATTTGAAGTACTTAAAATCACCTGAAATTATCTAGTTTATTTATTTGTCTTCTTGGTTATCATTGTCTCTGAGCATCAGAACAGAAGATCCACAACAACAAGGATCTGGTCTATATTCTCAGTACCTAGAAACCACTAGGTACATAGTTGGTCCTTGATAAATATGTGTTGATTGAATCACAACTGGATGAAAAATGAAAAAAAAAATCAATTTGGAGACTTTTGAAACAACCCAGGTGAAAGATGTAAGGGTTTGAATTTAAGCAGTAGGACTAAAGGTGGAGAGAAAGAAATGGATCAGAGAGATGGTTGGCGGATGGAATTGATAAAATGTCATTACCAGTTGGATGTGTTGAGAGGCAGAAAGTGAGGAAAGTGGGAGGTATCCCCTTAGCACTGGAATGAGCCAGACATAAAGTGCCCTTTGGGTTTACCAGTTTAAAAGTTCGGAGCATTTCATTTTCTAAATAAAAGAATACACAGCATGTTCTTTTGAATGAGTGAAAGGATCATTCTAACAAAAGAGTTACTGAATTATTCATGTTACCTAGGAGAACTTACAAAATATGTATTAAAATTGCACTGAATGCCAGCACTGTGTAGGATATTATAAGGGATATGGCAGAAGTAAAAGATGCTGTCCCTGCCCTTTTTAAAGTTGTGGATCAAAATGGAGAATCATAAAACAATTAGAGAACAATCCAAGATAATATATTATCAATTTTGAAAATGTGTGATACACCAGAGCTTCAGGAATCATAGATCAGGCACAACATTTTAATGCAATGCTGTTCTAGGGCAGAAAATTTCATTCTAATTTCACCTCAAATCCTTTCCTATGGCCAAAAATGTTCTTAGCATAAGTGAGCTATCTTTTTGGGCTTCAAGAGGTATTGGCATTTTGAGAATTAATTCAAGAACTTTCAAAGGGGGAGTAGCACAAGCAGTCATTCATTCTTTCAAGCAGTCAGTGGATTTAATATTTTTAGACAAGTGCCAGATTGGAACAGTTTGTTCTAATGCTCCATGGATAGCATAGGCCCACTTTCCAACAGGACAACTTAAAAAGAAAAACAAAACAAAACACACACAGAAAAGAAGAATTAAAAAAGACGAATGAACTGAAATTGCTTTAAGAGGCATGGCCTTGGCCAGGCTCAGTGGCCCACATCTGTAATCCCAGCACTTTGGGAGGCTGAGGCAGGTAGATCATGAGGTCAGGAGTTTGAGATCAGCCTGGCCAATATGGTGAAACACTGTCTCTACTAAAAAAATACAAAAATTAGCTGGGTGTGGTGGTGCAAGCCTGTAGTCCCAGCTACTCAGGAGGCTGAGGCAGGAGAATTGCTTGAACCTGGGAGGTGGAGGTTGCAGTGAGCCGAGATCATGCCACTGCACTCCAGCCTGGGTGACAGAGTAAGACTTTGTCTAAGGAAAAAAAAAAAAAAAAAAAAAAAGGTGGGAGGGGGGCATGGCCTTATAGGCTGTTTTTCTCTGTAATATCTTACTTAGTTTCTCCCTACTAGACTGGAATTTCTTCCAGTGTAAGCATGGTGGTACTTTCATTTCTTAAAAGATGTTTCATAGCTCAGCACAGATATCTGCTCAACGAAAATGTGATAAAAGAGAAAAGTACAAGCCATCAACACTAAGGAGAGTGTATAGAAGATTTCTGTTTGTTATCTTCATGTTAAAATTGAAATTCCTGGGAGTATAATTAAATAGGCAATATGATTTTTGAAGATCTCTCTGATGTTGATGGGTCTGAATGGAAATCAGGTTATTTTTCATCATCACATAATCCGTGTCAATGCAAATGGCTTACTTGAAAAGCCGCTGGATTCTTTAAAAACAATGCAGTGGAGTTGGATGAAGGCCATTACAATTGTACAGTCATGCTATAGAAATGTACTATTTCACTTGTGTTACCTCTTTTTTTTTGTTTCCAAGTAACCCTGTAAGTTGACTTTCTACCAGCAATGGTCTCATTTTATATATAAGACTGTTGGAGAGTTTATTTGGCTCATAGAGAGTCATCATGAAGCTTGGGTTGTATCCTGGCCTCTTCATTCCTTGCTTGTTCCATGCTAAATACTGTGGGCATTATTATATGTGCAATAGTGATTTGTGGGCATCAATAGCTTGGATGTAAACGTCTTACAGTCACTTCAAAGCCTTACTGCTCTTCTAAAACTTGGAATCATAAAAGTATTATATAGCCTTCCACTGACAGTCAGTATTATGAACACTTACTGTACTGATAAAAATTTATATTTACTCTCTGCACTTGGCAGTCTCCGCCATGAACACTTCTGTTACAGAGCAGTGCCAAAACATATAAAGTTTAAGGCTTGACCAAGCACTAAAGCAGAAGCTTTCACCCTGGAGACCACTGCATGGGAGAATTAAGCAAACACTTTTACATTGTATCAAAACATCTCCCACCCTGCTAATTAAAATCAAGTTGAAATAATAAACAATTGCATTAGTGTATTTACAATAACCAGTAGATTTATTTTAGGTCCAAATTTGAGTTAATTTTGCAGGTTTTAATGACAAAATCCTGCAACGAATGAACTCATTAAAAACCTAATATATAATTGATACTCTAAAGAATCACACAAGTAATTCAAAAGTAGGGAATAAAGAGCTTCACTTATGTATGGTTTATACCATGCTAAATCCTTTACACATGGTATCTCTTTTAGTCCTTAAAACAGCCCAATGAGGTTGGTATTATTATTTGCATGTTAAAGATGAGAAAACCAAGGTTTAGGAAAGTTAAGTAAGTTCTGAAGAGCTGAATCAATGCTTCTCCAACTCTGATTTCTTAACTCCCACATAAGTGAGAAAACTCATACAGTTACAGTTTGCTGTAAGATACTGAAAAACCTACTAATAGTCACATTGAAAGATCTTGACTTTCTGGACAAAGACAAAGGAATATGGCCCTTAAAATAATGAAAAATCCAGAACTTGGAGGAATAAAGATAGCAGTAGCAAGTGACCCAAGGCAACACCATCAGTGTTTACCAGAAATAGAAGCATCAGTGAGCAATCAATGAGTTTGAAGGAATCAACAGTGAGATACAGAACAGGAAACCTAGATACTTAGTTGGAAAAAATTCATTCAAGTATATGTGAATGTTGAAACCCACGCTGTGTATCTGTGGTTCTCAAACTCTCTGATCTAACACTCTACTCTTACAACAAATATTTTGTAAATCTCCTTTACCACTATGAAATAAAATTCAGAGATAATATAACAGAACTTTAAAAAATCGCTGTAAAATAAGGAAGAAATAAAAAACAGTATATAACTAAACAATGTGTTTCAATATGTAAATACTTAGGGACCTCTACTTTAGAAGACAAATGCACTCCCCTGCATTTCCAAACTGTCCCTAGGGAAGGTCCCTCGAAATCCACTAGGTGAGATAGAGCCAGGTATGTAAGCATGGGCTTTTACCTTTACTCGAAGGTAATGGAAGGAGCAGTATTTAGGGCTTGCTGCCCTGTCCCTTTACTTTCAAGGATGTTACTGATTTAGAGGTAGAGTTGAGGTGGGAATCAATGGGAACCATGGTTTCCAAGATGGATATCTCTAATGGGAAAAGACGCACAGTTGAGAAGTTAGAGGGAGAGGGGTGAATTGGCCCAAAATTACCCCATACCTACTCTTCAGGAGAACTTGGGGGACATTTTCCAGAAGGCTATAGATATCCATGGGGCCTCTAAGTCCTTCTTCAGGATCACTCCCTGATGGAAGCAGAGCATCCAGATTCAGTGGGAAATTCATGGTGCAAAGGAACACCTTTCCCTCTAATCTTGTCTCTGAATCAGTTGTGCATCCTTCAGTATAAAAAGCAGTTGTGGAGAAATAGGAACACTTTTATACTGTTGGTGGGACTGTAAACCATTGGTGGGACTAGTTCAACCATTGTGGAAGTCAGTGTGGTGATTCCTCAGGGATCTAGAACTAGAAATACCATTTGACCAAGCCATCCCATTACTGGGTATATACCCAAAGGACTATAAATCATGCTGCTATAAAGACACATGCACACATATGTTTATTGTGGCACTATTCACAATAGCAAAAACTTGGAACCAACCTGAATGTCCAACAATGATAGACTGGATTTAAAAAATGTGGCACATATACACCATGGAATACTATGCAGCCATAAAAAATGATGAGTTCATGTCCTTTGTAGGGACATGGATGAAATTGGAAATCATCATTCTCAGTAAACTATCGCAAGGATAAAAAAACAAACACCACATGTTCTCACTCGTAGGTGGGAATTGAACAATGAGAACACATGGACACAGGAAGGGGAACATCACACTCTGGGGACTGTTGTGGGGTGGTGGGGGGAGGGATAGCATTGGGAGATATACCTAATGCTAAATGACGAGTTAATGGGTACAGCACACCAGCATGGCACATGTATACGTATGTAACTAACCTGCACATTGTGCACATGTACCCTAAAACTTAAAGTATAATAATAATAAAATTAAAAAAAAGCAGTTGTGATTAATGCACCATAAGCTGTGCAGGGCAAAGAGGGTGAAGGATCTGCATTACCCTAGCACAGGCTTTCAGTAATACCTAGAGCACAAGATTTTGTAACTCTTAAATCACCTCCACTTTGACTGACCATATATATCTAATCGAAGCCTGTCAAATTCCTTCTTAAACCTGGCACCATGTCAATGACCTCCTGGAAATGGTCTCAGTAGGGTGAAGTGTACAATGAAAGGAAGTATTTCCTTTTATTGCTTCTAAATTTACTAGCCTTTAGCTTCACTGAATTAAATTATGGCACAGAGTTAACATTATAGTTATAACTGACATTTATAAACTGCATTCCATTCATTAATCCTGAAATGCTATGCAAACTGATTTAACAAAATTAAATGTACAGATGTGTGCTACTTCAGGCTTTCTGATTGCTCTCTGGATACTTACAGGACTTCTTCAGTTTGAGAAATGCAGTATTGAGTATTACCTGCATTTTTAATCCCTGCCTTCCGGAACTTTTGTTGTTGTTGTTGTTGTTGTTGTCTACAGTTGGTATAGTTTCCTAAAAGCTTCGGATTCTTTCCCTGACTTGGGCAGAGGAAACCATTTGCCATTGCTGTGGTTGGTCAGCAATCCTGTGGGTTCCAGCAATATTCTACCTTGTCTACACATGTTCTCTCTTTCTTCATTACCTCCCTCCTTCCGTTTTCCTCTTTCTCTTCCTCCACCCTTCTTTTTTCTCTCCCCTCTTCCTTGCTCCCACTCTCCCTTACTTCCCTCATTTCTTACTCTCTTTTCTGTCTTTTTATTTCTATATTCTTTACTGATCTCTCTTTTTTCTTTCACATTCAGGGGATATATGTGTAGCTTTGTTACACGGTAATACTACATGATGCTGAGGTTTGGTCTTTGAATCTATCACCCAGATAGTGAAAATAGTACTCAATAGGCAATTGTTCAACCCTTTCCCCTCTCCCTCTCTCTTCCCTTTTGGAGCCCCAAGTGTCTATTGTTCCCATTATTATGTTCATGTGTACCCAATGTTTAGCTCCCACTTATAAGTGAGAACAGAACATGTGGTATTTAGTTTTCTGTTTCTACATTAATTCACTTAGGATAATGGCCTCCAGTTGCATCCATGTTGCTGCAAGGGACATGATTTCATTCTTTTTTATGGCTGTGTGGTATTCCATAATATATCTGTACCACATTTTCTTTATCAAATCCATTATTAACAGGCACCTAGGTTGATTCCATGTCTTTGCTATTGTGAATAGTGTTGTGATAAACATGCAAGTGCAGATGTCTTTTTGGTAGAATGATTTATTTTCCTTTGGTATATAGCTAGGAATGGGATTGCTAGGTTGAATGTTTACTCATCTCTTGACTCACTAGGGAATTGATCCTTGGTGTTAACATTTTCGTTTCCTTTTGCCTTGCTTCTAGGGGATGAGTAAAGGAAGTCAACTATAGGTGTACACATATATGTCTTTGTTCTGTCTAACCTTCTGTTCCACAAAGAGCAAATCTATGAAGTGAAATCTGAAGCCTGGGTCCTGGGTGACTTGTTCAATTTGTCTCACCTTAGGATGAGTCTAACAGGCAATATAATATAGAGGAAAAGCCAAAGGGATGACTAGGGCTTGTATGGAGGCTCTGATATCTACTCCCTGTATGATCTTGGGTGAATCACTTAACCACCCTGATATATAGTTTTATCAGCTGTAAAATGAAAGATTTGGGTAACATGGCCCCTAAAATTTCTTCAGTGAATTTTCAAAGTTCAGTGCTGCATCACCTCTTTTTAGATTGTGTGGTTTCTATGAGGCATACTTTTACCAAATCAGCCCTGGTTTGCATTTGTTTCAAATAGAATCATAGACTTAACAATATGCGTGTCCCAGAACCAGGAAGAACAAAACACCTTTTCTCACTTATGCATAGATATGTGCATAAGCAGGCAAACTGCAAAGTTCTGCTTGGGCTATACAACTATTGAGAATATAGACCAGGTTGGAGGATCTATAGGGGATTTCAATCTCTCCGTAATATTTTTTAAAATTATAATACACTTTGAGGAGAAGAATGTTTGTCTTAGAGTTGACAGAAGGCAATCAATAAAGTAAGAAGTTATTTCATGATTGTCTTGGCAGACATTTGATCAACAGTAGCGTTTGGATACTTACTTGATACACAAAAGGTACTAGGTGCTTTATTTACCAGCCAAAGAATACCACTGGGCCCTGACATAGCCATGCTGGACTAAATGATAAATTACACCATATACCAGGCCCTAGGTGCAATTGCCACTAGGCAAACACTAGTGAATAAAGGACATTGCCCTGTCAACCAGTAGAGGCACATGACATCCCAACAGAAGTCCCCATTCTCATCTCTGTTGTCATGAGGTTATATAAGGCATACCTAGACTCAGACGTTAGGAGGGAAACACAAGTAAGAAGATACTTGAGAGATTGTACATACTTATATGAGAGACTGATCTCTAAATGGACTATTTAAATCATTGGATCCGACCAGACTTTAAACCATATTTTATATTTTTTTCTTTCTGCTAATTAATGTGTGGGAATTTGGAATGGGGGTGGTGGTAATTGGTGTAAGACAACGGAATTAAATTTAGGCAGAATTAAAAGTATTCTCATTTTTATTCAAATCCAAGTTATAGAGTGAGTTAAAATTTGTGACTCCATTAAAAAATAAATAGGAAAAGTAAAGAAAATCCTAGTACACTGATCTCATAAAACATTTTCAGATGTAAGAAAAAAAAGAATGAAGACAGAACTTTGGTGGGTGGAAATGTGCAAATACACCATTAATTTTAGTGTAGGCTGAGTCCTAAAATCTAGAATAACAGCAATTATTATTTAAATTAATTCATTCATTTAGTTAAAATAGTTTTTAATGGCTACCATGTGCCAGGCACTATGTTAGGCACTGAGGATGCAATAATGAGCAAAAAAGCATAGTCCCTGCCTTTATGGAAATCAGTTTTGTGGGAGAGACAGATAGTAGTCAATGGTCACACAAATGAATGTAAAATTACAGCAGTGATAATGTGCTTCAAAGGACAGCTAATAGTGACCTATGAGAATGCAACATGGAGGAAGGGATCAGGGAAAGTTTACACCCTGCAGGGCTAAAAGCTGAAGGGCTAAAGTCTCAGGACAAGACTAGTAAGCAGGGGATAGGGGAAATCCAAGGGTGAGGTCAGAGCATAAAATGTTTGTAGCTGGGGAGCAGCCACATAGCAGGAGTGAGAGGGAGGCCAGGCCAAGGCAGCCCAAGCTAGGTGGGCCCTAAGAAGGGAATTGGTCTTTCTTCTAAGAGTAATGTAATGCCACTGAAATTCATTAAAGGTATTTATGCATCTTGAAAAGACAAACATATCATTTCTGCTTTTAAAACTTACTGCCATTCACACACGCTTTGTTTTAGGTGGAAGTAAGGCAATGTTTTGCAGATAAATTGTGTTTAACTAACAGTTTTATGTTTATTATTATTAATTACTCAGAAAGTGCCATCCAGCATCCCAAAAAAGGGAAAAGGTTTGCAAATTACCTGAGAGTTTACTTGTATATTGAATGATCAGTACGTCATATCATGTGATTATTTCTCTTAAAGTTACCTATTTTCTTTCAACTGACAGATTCAACTAATTAGTAATGGGCCTTATTAAGAGACTGGATCCGCAGCCTAGAGGATTTTGTAGGTTTCCTGAAGATGTTATTTTTATTTAATTGGGTATATATTAAGTGCTGCTTTGTGTGTGTGCATGCCTGTTTATGTGTGTTGGGATGTTAGATTAAGAAGGAGACAAGGATCATTGAGCAATGATACAATCTCATCCTTAGATCTCAACCACACAGAAAATCCTCAAATATGTTTCTAAGAGTCCCATTGGCACTAAGAAATATGCATAAGTTATTAATAAATATAATACTACTATACCACTTTTAATTATAACAGTTTTGCAAACAGTTAACTAACCCTTAAGAGCAACTGCAGTTTTGCCAAAATATGTGTGTGTGTGTCTTTATTGCTATACCTGATTATATTTAGAGAATGCATATTTATAAATATGCACACATCACATAAGTGAACAAGCAAAACAAAACGAACGTCTCAGGCCAGGCCCAGTGGGTGGCAGATACCTGTAATCCCAGTACTTTAGGGGCCTAAGGCAGGTGGGTAACTTGAGCCCTGGAATTTGAGACCCACCTGGGCAACACGACAAAATCCCATCTCTACAAAAAATTTACAAAGAATTATCCAGGTAGGGTGGTGCATGCTTTTAGTTCCAGCTACTAGAGAGGCTGAGGTGGGACCCCCTGACCTGGGAAGTCAAGGCTACAGTGAGCTGTGATTGTACCACTGCATTCCAGCCTGAGTGACAAAGTGAGACCCTGTCTAAAAAAAAAAAAAAAAAAAACCACAAACAAAATTTAAAAAGAAGAATGTCTTGAAGGGGGAGTAGAGCTAGCACAAAGACCACAGCTACTTGTTGTTCATAATAGTTGATAATAAACAGTGGAGCCTCTACATTTTTAAGGCACCTTTTTGACATAGATGCATTGAAATAGTCACATATAAACAGCGAAATCTAAGTTCCTTTGTCAAAAGGTTTTCTTTTGAGATAATCTAATAAATATATCCAATGGTAAATTATTTTCCCACTTTTTAAAAAGTTTTGTCTTTTCACTTTTGTTATATTTTCTTGTGGCTGGTTTGATGCTTGTCGTGTATTTTACACTGTCCTTTCTCAAAACAGGAGACTTATAAACCTAAAGCAATTCCATTCCTGGCCCAAAATGCGAATGCTGGTCAGTGTATTATAGAGGGGGGAGTTTTTTGACTTCTCCACTACCCAACTCAGGGAGTTGTGAGGGTTTGCTATCCTGAAATTTGTTTCTGGAAGACAAGTTCTACTTGTGGTAGCAGAGTAGACTCTATTCTCTGTGACATATGTGGACCATCTCTCTACCACCTATTTTATGTGGGCACCGTAACCATCACACACTACTAATTTTCTCCAACCATGAAAAAAATTACAAGCCATTATATATAGTAAACCAACTTTATCTGTTGTTGTTGATGCCTGTGTCCATATCAGTTATATTTATTTCCTGGGCAACTCCTGTGCTTTGCTTGAAAAAGAAAAAAAAATATCCAAAACAATTCAACAAATAACAAACAGAAGGCAAAAAAAAAAAAAAAAAAAAAGTGTTGTTGTTTCATTTACTTTTGTTTTGATTCAAAGTCTAGAAGGCTACATATTTGACTGTGTTGGACAATTAATAATTTCATTAAAGATACTTATTTGTAAATACCAACATAAAGTTGGTACTCATTCATGGAAGGCAGTAATCTTAAACTGTCTTAAAAATAAGTGTAATTCGGCCGGGCGTGTGGCTCACGCCTGTAATCCCAGCACTTTGGGAGGCCGAGGCTGGTAGAGCACAATGTCAGGAGTTTGAGACCAGCCTGACCAACATGGTGAAACCCTGTCTCTACTAAAAATACAAAAATTAGCTGGACGTGGTGGCGCACACCTGTAATCCCAGCTACTCGGGAGGCTGAGGCAGGAGAATTGCTTGAATCCAGGAGGCGGAGGTTGCAGTGAGCCGAGATTGCACCACTGCACTTCAACCTGAGCGACAGAGCGAGAATCTGTCTCAAAAAAATAAATAAAAATAAATAAATAAATAAATAAATAAGCATAATTCTCAGCCAGGTGCTGTGGCTCACGCCTGTAATCCCAGCACTCTGGGAGGCCGAGGCGGGCAGATCATGAGATCAAGAGACCGAGACCAACCTGGCCAAAATGGTGAAATCCCGTCTCTACTAAAAATACAAAAATTAGCTGGGCCTGCTGGTGGGCGCCTGTAGTCCCAGCTACTAAGGAGGCTGAGGCAGGAGAAGCGCTTGAACCTAGGAGGCGGAGGTTGCAGTCAGCCGAGATCACACCACTGCACTCCAGCCTGGCAACACAGTGAGACTCCATCTCAAAAAAAAAAAAAAAAAAGTTTTAAAAAAATAAGTGTAATTCTCTAATAATTACTTAAAAGACTTATGGTACTTTCTTTTCTGTACTATGCTCACTATGGGGTATGGAACCCATACCCCAAACCTCAGAATCATGCAATATACCAATGTAACAAACCTGCACACGTGCCCCCTGTACCTAAAATAAAAGTTGAAATTCTTTTTTAAAAAAGAGTCTGGGTGTGGTGGCACACCCTGTAATCCCAGCACTTTGGGAGGCCGAGGTGGGTGGATCACGAGGTCAGGAGTTCAAGACCAGCCTGGTCAACATGGTAAAACCCCATCTCTACTAAAAGTACAAAAATTAGCTGGGCATGGTGGCGCATGCTTATAATCCCAGCTACCCGGGAGGCTGAGGCAGGAGAATTGCTTGAACTGGGACCCGGGAAGCAGAGGTTGTAGTGAGCAGACATTGCACTACTGCACTCCAGCCTGAGCTAGAGACTGAGATTCTGCCTCAAAAAAAATAAAAAAATAAAAAATAAAAAAGACACAATACTTTAAAAAACATCACCAGTTATACCATAAAGGACCTTCTGAAGATCCACATAGTCTTCCTTTTTAGTCCATGCCTCCCAGGTAGCAGTTTCCTGACACATAGTAGTGTCTATGGCAACATGAATAACAAGATAATAGGATATCCAGGACCAGTCCTAGACAAATAGTTATACCATTTAATCTACTTTTAAGGAAATTCTAATGTTCCTGACACACTCAGATGCCAGCCCCTAAAATAGACTCTACTGTGTGACATAACTTACTCTTGCATTTTGTCAGGTCCTGGTAGAGAGAAATTGATGTGGCATGTCTTTAAGTGGCTATGTCTTTTCTATTAATACCAGTCACCCTTCTGCTGGTAGCATATTGCTTCTTAACCACAAAGAGAGTGCAGCACATGACCCAGGCTGGGCCACACTGTATCTGCTTCAGTTATCTATTCCTGCATAACAAGCCACTTCATAACTTAGTGACTTAAAACAACTGTAATTTCTGTGATTCGGTGCAGGGACAGCTTATCTGTGCTCCAGGTGGTGTAGGTGGAGTTGACTGAGTTACTCAAGCAGCAGCATTCAGCTGGGAGCTTAATGGGGGATGAAATGTCCAAAATGGCTTCAGTTACATACATGATGCCTCAGCTGGGATGGTTGGAAAGGCTGGTGTGCTGTGGTTTTTCTCTAAGTACTAGAGCACTCATCATTCACTGCTTACTCCAGCTTTTTTACATGGCAGTTGACTTCCAAGAAGACACCAGTCTCTTACAACCTAGGCATGCAACCATCACAGCATCATTTCTGCCATATTCTATTGGTCACAGCGAGACACAGGGTCAGTGCAGATTCTGGGTAGAGGATAGATTCTTCCATCCTGATGACGGGCATACCATGCAATGTACAGAAAGAGAGAGAACTGTTGACAGCCATGTTTGTAAACAGTCTACCACAGTCCTTACTTTAAACAGTTGGTCATCCTGGCCACTCTCCCCCACGGTAGACCTGAGAAGAACTAGGCAAAAGTACCTCTCTGGATTGCCAAATGGAAAGTAGGAAAGGTTTTTAAAGGAGCAACAAGCAAATAACAATAACAACAAACAACTTTTTCCTGTTTTTATTAATCTGGAAAGATGTAAGTCCTGTGCTGACAGTGGCCATTTTCTCTGCTGCATAAGAAGACCCCTCTGCCATTAGGAAACGATGTAGTCAACCCAAGGAACAGGAATGAAGAAAAAAGAAAGACAGAAACAGAGGAAACAGGTAATTTAATTCCTGGTTCTGGTGTTGAGATCAGCTTAATTTGCTTAAACTAAATTGAAATAGGTTTTCTTTATTTTCAATCCAGAGGTTTTCAAAAGACAGAAAAATCTTTGTGAGCTAAAGTCACCATCTAAAATATTTAGTCACAGAATTTTGTGTTTTTGGAGAGTTGCACAGGAATTAGGGAAAGTTTGAAAAGAAAAACATCAGTTTAAGTTAAGCACTAAAGAAAACTCTCTGTGGCTTTTTAATCCCAGTACTGATTTTTGTAAGGCAAAAATTCACCACTTTAATTATATGTGATTCTTTGCTCTCTAAAAATAATGTGAAAAGAGAACATTTTAAATGCTATCACAGACTAGTTTAGCATTAAGAACATTTAATCACACATTGTTTTCAGATGAGGTTACTCTATGAACTGTGCTCTCAACAGGAGTAAGAAAGAAAATTAATATACCAACACTATATATTTGTGTGGCATTCTAAAATCAAGTGTTAATAACATTTTAGAGGAGTATTTTACTTAATATTCTGGGTACTTTTTTATACTGAAGTAAATAATAGATTGGGTTTAATCTAACTTAATAGAATTTGAAGCTGTGTAACTAAAACTGTGTAAAAGTTATGATAACAACATGTATTGTATAATTTATTCATTATTTATTGTGGGTTAGGCAGGAGGAAAATTGCTTTATATGTGTAATAGACCATCAGTGAAATTTTTCCTTTTGTACCAGAACTGCAGTATAGAATAAATAGGGTTAGGTATATATCTATCCATATATGGAGGGCAGAGACTTTGCTTGCTATTGAATCATTCCTAACTGAAGCTATGCATAAGGCAAAAAAGAATACCTCATCATAGTGACTCAACTAAATATGGGATTATTTTTAAGCAAACCAAGAAGTCCAGAGGCAACAAGTCAAGGTTGGTGAAGTTACTCCAAGATGTTATGAAGGACTTGGTCATCTTTATTACAGGTTGAGTATCCCTAATTTAAAACTCTAAAATCTGAAATGCTCCAGAATCTGAAACTTTCTGAGCACTGACATGATACTCAAAGGATATGTTCATTGAAACATTTTGGATTTCAGATTTTTAAATAAGAGATGCTCAACCTCCAAGGCCTATTTGAAAGCCAAATGTGGTGAGAGTAGGAAAAACCTGTGGACCCAGCTCCCTTAACATGGGAAAGATGAAAGGAGTATTTGACATGTATCCTGCATGCTTTAAAATATAGTTTATATTACATTCAATTTTGAAGGATAGGAAGGCCCATAGATAAGGAAATGATTGCCTTTGAAAGGATAGTGTAGTACTCACAGCTTCCAAGAGGAACAGGCTTGCCACGCCATCAGGGACCACACAGGAGGCATGGGACAGCCACGAGACAGGGGAGGGAGTAGTATGGGCAAGAGCCTGTATTGTGATTTCTGTGAGAAGGAGCAGGTGAGGCAGGCACTCAGTCTTAAGATGGCTAGTTTGAATAATTTCAGTGGGCTCTGATGCATAAGGATGTCCCTAGTTGCTTGGTACTTGGCCTTAGGATAATTAGGGCAGGTGTATAGTGGCTGAGAGTGTGGGAGCCCTGTAAAGGAGGTGACTGGGAGTGTGGACTCTGGACTGGATTGTGTTTGAAAAGCCTATCCCTAGAAGAGGGAATGGCAGAGGGGGGCAGTTTGCTAAATGAACGAAGAAGCAGGAGGCCAAGGTCAGTTGACCCAGGCATATTATCATGTTGTTCAGAACAAGACATGTCCAGCATATACACATAGGGCCAATGTTAAAGCATCAAGTTTACAGAAGCTAGTGACATGATTAATACCCCTTGAAGACTGAGGTTTCCACTCCTATGTTAGAGATTTCTGATGGCTAGAAGCTCATAGGAATTGTCAGAGCCAAAGGTGCTTGAAGAGACCAAGTTGTAGAGAACGTCAAAGAAGATGGGCCAATCCCCCTCCATCTCAGTTCTCCATAGATTTCAAGGGGTCCAAGGAGCTCAAGGGTTGCAGTGGCTTCACATGAAGCAACAGATAAAAATAAAGGGCAGGAGCTGTGTTCTTGTATCAGACAAAGCCTCCTCCCCACACCAGCAAATAGTAGTCACTTGGGCAGAATCACCTCTCTCTCCTTAATGGTTGGGGGAGGGAGACATCCTACAAGTGACTGAATCCTAGAGGCTGAAGCCTGTGGGAATGGAAACTAGGAGAAAGATAGAGAGGAATCAACACATAAAATATAGAAATGCACACTGTGCTCTACTCCTGCTCACATGCTCCAAGTTTGAGCTTTGAAAAAATATGAAATTATGAGATTGAAGGTTTTTTTAAAATTATACTTAAGTTCTGGGATACATGTGCAGAATGTGCAGGTTTGTTACATAGGTATACATGTGCCATGGTGGTTTGCTGCCAGGAGATTGAAGTTTTAAAATCACCAGGAATGAGTCTTATATGCTTATATGGATACTATTCTGATATATCAAAAATATGTTATTCTTTAAGCAAAGGTGACTTTACAGTTAGGGCATATGACTATGATGTTATCAAAGGAACTGCCACAATTTAGGGAAATTAGGTTAAATCAATTCATGTTTATATACCAGTAGGTTGACACAATGAGTTATATACACACAATCTTGGCTAGTCTTTATGGTAAATATTATTAAATCTATTTGACAGATGAGGAAACAGAGGCTCAGAGAGGTAAACTAAATTAAGTTTGAAGTGGCAGAGCTGTAATGTGAACTCAGATTTGTTAGATGCCAAACGCCTGAATTCTTAAGTCCTGAACTACACAAATTTGAGTCTTGCTGGTTGATTTTGTTCCTAATATTGTATTCTGAATTTATTTATCCTCTTTTCCCTAAAGATTTTATTTTAATCTGCATATAAATACATAAAGACTCACAAGATCATCTAATTTTTTTGACATAGCAGTTGAAAAGGTAGGTGCTATACAGGCCAGAGGTGGCTGTGGAGCCCAGATCTGCGTATAGAGTTTCAGGCTCCTTGGGCTAGTCTTTCTTTTAGTTTGTACATCACGTCTTTAATGTTAGTCATCATTATCATTTGTTAATTTCAATCTTCTTTACAAATAAGAAACAGGTTTGTGACTATCATCCTAGTTGCTAAAATTTAAGCCAGGAGCCAAGAAGGCAGGGTTCTAATCTCGGTTCTGCCCCTAAACAGTTTGTGTAGCCTGGGGCAATTTCTTTAACCACTTTTGGTTCCAGTTTTTCATGCACAAAATGAAAAGATTTGATTAAATTATTCCTATAGTTCCCTTCAGTTTTATCTTTTCAAATTGATATGACAAAGTCCAATCTTCTTTCTACAAGACTACTAAGTAACTTTTTTTCTTTTTCTTTTTTTCAATATATTTCCATAGGTAGCTGGGGAACAGATGGTGTTTGGTTACATGGGTAAGTTCTTTAGTCGTGATTTGTGAGATTTTGGTGCACCCATCACCTGAGCAATATATACTGCACCCTGTTTGTAGTCTTTTATCCCTCAACCCCTTTCCACCCTTTCCCCCTGAGTATCCAAAGTCCATTGTATCATTCTTGCGCCTTTGGATCCTCATAGCTTAGCTCCCACTTATGAGCGAGAACATGCGATGTTTGGTTTTCCATTCCTGAGTTACTTCACTTAGAATAATAGTCTCCAATCTCATTCAGGTGGCTGCTTATGCCATTAATTCATTTCTTTTTACGGCTGAGAGACTACACAGTAATTTTTTCTTAAAGTGTACCCTTTTATTCCACATTAAAACAGTATTGCAGGGAAAAGCTCAGATTGCCAAATCCCTGACTCCTTGAACCATTTGAGAGGTGGAGAAACTGAAGCCCAGGTAGGATAAATGATTGTTACTTAGCCTTCGATGTATATTAAAAAATACATATATACTTCACATACAGAACTCTAGCTTGGCTTTTTAACGTGCCTTTCCTTGTATCCTGCCATCAATAAGGCTAGTATGTGAAAAAAGCACAGTATCAGGTAGAAAGTATGTAAACTGCTAAAATTTAATTTTGTTTCAAAAAGCATTTCATTGAAATGATTAAATCACTTTTCTAAAAAATGACAGGATGCATCATCTGTCGTGGAAGGAAGCATGTTTTGGTTACCACTTCAGAACTTCTGTTAAGATTGTCCAAGGCATGTGTTATGAGAGGAAGAAGCACTTCCTAGGTCACTGAGCATTTGCTGCTGAACATATGCTATCTCACAATGGCATACATCCACAGCTTTTTTATTACATAGTCATCTGAATATTTTATGGATATTCTGAATGGTGAGATAATTGATGATAGAACACTGGAGGAAAGAGTTGATAGCTTTTTTTTTTTTGTTGGTAGCATTTATCAGATTGTCAATTAAATGCTTGTCATGTGGTAAAGGAAAAATATTTATTGCTGAAGCAGACATCTAGACAGACCTTCAACCAAAAGTGTGGTACATATGAGAAGGCACAAAGATATGCACCTTTTGGAATGATGGATTGCTCTTTTTTGTCAGCTGAAAAGGACGAAAGGGTTGAAATTAACAACAAAGATTGGGGTGGCTTATCTTGTTTAAAGTTTATTGATAAAAGATGAAAGTATTTGCATTTGTTTCATAGATATGTAAGACTAATTTGCTAACTGAAATATTAACTGCCTCAAACAATTTTGGGGAAGAGGCCAGGTATAAAAACTTTAAGGCTTTGAAATATTTATGTTCAGTGTACTGAAGTGTACTGAAGAAAACTATGTACTAATCCAGAAAAATCGGTTTTAAGGTGCTTCCCATCTACATGAATTATTTACTTTTATTTGCTGGAAATTGGTTAATTCCCTAGTACATGCTCCCATAGTGCTCTGTACTCAACCTTTGGTGAGAGTCTCAGCTGTCTTGTAATTACTCACATTTTGCACACCCTCCTCAATAGACTACAAACTCCATGGGAACAGAGACCATGTCTATCACATTTATGTCCATAACTGCCAATGCTAAGCATTGGGCTAGACACAGAGTAGGGGGTCTATCAATATTTGATGATTAATTGGTAATTGCGTAAAAGGGAGTTTTTCTAACATATAAGAAATTGAATGATAAAGCAGTTAGTTGATATTTACCACTCACTTGTGGTAAAATTCTGCCCCAAAGTTCTCTAACAGTAGAAAGTACCTATATTATTTTTAGTGCAACAATGGTAACACTAAATCAAAGACTTACTAAGTGTGTGAAAAAAACTTGCCTTAATTTCTTCAGAGCATAGAAGAGACTGCTCTGAGAACTCTAAATTATTTTGTAATAATGAGCCCAGCTAGTGAGGTAAGTAAAATTTCAGTCTGAAAACTTTTTCTGTGACACTGCACAATGAACTTTTTCTTATTTTTAAAAATCATCTGGTCAGTTGTTTTGATAATATTCACATATCATAATTGTGTTCATATTTTTGTACTATGACTAGTTTTATTATGAGTACAAATCTTCAGTTCTCTAAATTTCAGAATCTATCACTCTAATATGTGTACATACTTGTATTTTAATATTTACTTTTTGTTGATACTGTTGTGAATTTTGTGTTCTTTCTAGAGTGTCCCATAGCAACTAAAATTTTTACTGCTTTCTCGAGGCCAGGCACACGAAATAGGCTTAAAATTACAGTTTACTAAATAACCTTTGAAAGTAATCTCTAGATATAAGCAATCCACTAATGATATCCTGATATGTAGCAGCTTTGCCATTCATTTTGGCAGCCTTTAGATCACGTTCTGCGGGGCAAGGCTCTCGCAAATGCCTAATATGGTTGGAAATCTGGGGCTGTGGTGGGTTTAATAAGTCCCAGTCTCTCTACAGAAACCAAATTCAAAGACATTGTCATGATTTTTGGAGCAGCAACTGAGAGTCACTTAATATTAGAAAGAGCTGGTTCCAGGGGACCAACTCTATCCCCTGAAGTCAACTAACAATTTTTAGTTTGCTTATTCTTTCCCTGCTCACTCACCCTAAATTATAGAGCTTTCATTTTTTTGGCAACCGCTAAAAAATGACATCAAACCAGGAGAAGGTCATCAAGTTCATACCTTCAATGTGTTCTTACTAATTGTATTTGAAAAAAACATCGGCATCCTCAATTTTATAGACTTTTATTATCTGAGACATTCTTAAATACCTGGTATCATTTCCAGATTTTTTAACATATCAGAAACTGATTGTCTTGGCCTCATACCACAAGACCAATTATTCTACCAGATTGAGAGATGAGGAAGAGGAATCTGTTTTATTTTTATTTTAATACCATTAAAAAAGTGATGCAAAATTTAAAAGCAAGCTTGCCTTTAAAATCATAATACCATTATAACTTTTCTACAACTAATAAATATTTGTTGAATACTCCATGTGCCAGCACCATGCTCATTTATGGTTTTCAGTAACTTCATGAGCTGATACTAATCTCCACTTCACAGATGCAGGGACTGAGGCTTAGAAGGAGTAAGTGACATGCTTAAACTTATACAACTGGGAAGCAATGGACCAGCATTCAAACAGGGACTAACCACTGATACCAGGAACTGACTACTATGCTACAAAGTTGAGGTGCTATAGGTATCAGGAGCAGAAAGTTTTTGAGCCATATTGATGCAACTCATCCTTGTTTCAAAAAGTAGGTTATTGAGATCTCGAGTACATATTATAAAATCACAAAGGCAAAAGATGGAATATTGAAGACATGCACTTTGGGAGGCCGAGGCAGGTGGATCACCTGAGGTCAGGAGTTTGAGACCAGCCTGGTCAAAATGAAACCCCGTCTCTTCTAAAAATACAAAAAATTAGCCGGGCATGGTGGCATGTGCCTGTAATCCCAGCTACTCAGGAGACTGAGGCAGAAGAATCGCTTAAACCCGGGAGGCAGAGGTTGCAGTGAGCTGAGATTGTGCCACTGCACTCCAGCCTGGGCAACAAGAGCAAAACTCTATCTCAAAGAAAAAATTATATATATATTTATTCATAAACAATATTTATTGGTGCTGTAAAAATCACTATTTAGATTCCAACATTCACCTATTTTAACACGCAGACATGAAAACTAAGAAACATGAGCATTTGTATAAAGGGTAATTTTGAGTATTGAGACTTCAATATTATAGTAACAGAAAAATCAATACATGATGTTTGGTATGTGTTGGGAGCAGGGAGTGGTAGACAGATGTGTTCTTATTTAAACCAATGGATGTGAACCAGAGAGACTTTAAATATTAAAATAAAGGAAGATACCTGGACTAATTGCTGAGTACCTTCTACAAACCAAGTTTGGAAAACATAGGAAATACACAGGTGCTTTGGATATTTTGAAAACGGGAGCACATGGAAGGTTGGGCAGCTTATCTTTATCAACTGTGAGCAGTAGCTTCTGATTTTCTTTGCAGCCCTAGAGCTATATTGTGGAACCACCCAGATGACAGTAAATCCATAATACACTTCCCAGATCATCATTCTTCAGTTAAATTTTTTCCTTTTCCTTCATCCATGCTCAAGCACATTTCCTACTGTAGGTGCTCCCAACAAGACACTCACTTAGACCTTCATCCTCCTCCTCCCCATTTAACGCTAAGTTTATCTCTACAATCGTTATCTCACCCTTCCTTCCAGAATATGAGCTTACCAGTGCACTGACCCAAGATCACTTTCCAGTTCCCACAAACCCTTTTGCTCTTTAATGGCACCTTCTTAATGTACCCTCCATCACTGATTCATCCAGGCATATCTGTGTCCACACTCTTCTCAAAGTATCTGAATAACCTCACTGATGCTTTTAGTCACTGGACTTTTCAACTAAAATTAATCACATGGTGGCTGGGTGCGGTGGCTCATGCCTGTAATCTCAGCACTTTGGGACACCGAGGCGGGCAGATTGCTTGAGCCCAGGAGTTTGAGATCAGCTTAGGAAACACGGTGAAATCCCATTTCTACAAAAAATACAAAAATTAGCCAGGTGTGGTGGCATGCACCTGTGGTCCCAACTACTTGGGAGACTGAGGTGGGAGGATTGCTTGAGCTCAGGAGGTTAAGGCTGCAGTGAGCTGTGATTGTGCCACTGCACACCAGCCTGGGTGACAGAGTGAGACCCTGTCTCAAAATAATAAAATAAAAGAAGATAAAATAAAATAGTCCCATGGTGCCTCTATTTTTCACTTAACCCTCAGTGCTCAGAGTGTACTCCCCACCCATCCTTCACATGGCTTCTGGCCTAAGTACTTGCTGAACTTAAAAGTCCTGGAGCTCACCACTGACTACCTCAATGTTATTTTGTTGTTGTTGTTTTGTTTTGTTTTGTTTTCAGACTACTCAAAGACTTTGTTTTATTATAGTACATGGGTTGGTACTGATGGGAGGGTATACATGTAGCCAGCAACCACTTCCCTGGTTAGCATCAGATGCCTATTCCATGGCCACAGCTGTGCCAAAGGTGCCACCACCCTGTATAATGATTTTCTCAGTGCCACCCATCAACCCCCAACCCTGTATTTGTTTGTTTGTTTGAGACAGGTTCCTTCTCTGTCACCCAGGCTGGAGTTAAATGGCATGATCACAGCTCGCTGCAGCATCAACCTCCAAGGCTCAAACAATCCTCCCACCTCAGGCCCTAGAGTAGCTGGGACTACAGGTGCATGCCACCATGCCTGGTTAATTTGTTGTTGTTGTTGTATTTTTTGTAGATGAAGAGTTTTGCAATGTTGCCCAGGCTGGTCTTGAACTGCTGAGCTCTAACCATCCTCCCACCTTGGCCTCCCAGAGTGCTGGGATTACAGGCATGAGCCACCATGCCTGATCCAAACCTGTATTCTGATCTTGAGACAGGAAAAGTTGCTGAAGAACTGCCATGAACACATTGAAATCCATCACAAAGCCCATCATCACGAGGTTAAAGCAGTTTGGTTGGGGCTTTTGGTCGGGACCCAGAGTGACTATCTCACTCACAGTGGTGCTGGTCTCTGCCACTAGGACCATGCTGCTAGGACCCCGTTGAAGGCAGGCAGTTCTGGAGCTAGAGTCCTCTTGGAGGCTGTGTCTCTTACCACTTTATTTTTAAACCAAGTGTTTTCTCCTTTCCCATTCCCCACAGCCTGAGTGTAACAAGATTTTATTAACCATTCACTCCCCTTTCCAAATGTCTCCTGATAAATGTTTTTTGAAACATTTGGCTTTTTCATTTATTACTGATTTATTTAGTCATCCATTAATTTATTTAGCAAACACTTATTAAAGGCCTTCTTGGTGCACTTGCAGCTAAGTGTGGATACAGAAATGAAAGTTAGCCGCATCTTCAGGCAAGAGACAAGAATGAAACAATTATATAAGAGTATGATAAATGTGTGATACAGTGGTGGAAAGATTGCTGTGAAGTGGAAAAGTGGGGCTTCTGATCAACTTAAAGCAGTAAAGGGAGGTTTCTAAGAGGAGGGGTTGCTGGATCTGGTGTGATGATAAGGCTCTATCCAGGCAGAAGGGAAAGTAATTACAGGGTCAAGGTCATGCAGCAATGGGAGAAGACGGCAAATACTTCAGTGTGTATGGCAGATAGGTGGTAGTCACAGGAGCTGGAGCTGGCTGGAGATACAATCAGAACATACATAGCATTTTGTAGAATGCTGTAGAGTTTAGAAATTATCTGAAGCTGTGAAGAGTTTTGGCTAGTGGAGATGAGATTATCAATTTTGTGGTTTTCAAAATATTTTTCTGGGAGGACAAGACTTCCTTTAACTCCCTCCTTATTTTCTGTTAAGGAAATTCCTCAAAGCCTAATTCTCTATGCTGTTATTTTACACTCTTTCCCTAGGATAATGTATCCACTAATGTATAGCCAATTGTCATAATAACCCGATGACTCTCAAATATTAATTTCCACTTCTGACTTTGCTCCCCAATAAGGGCAATTCTGCTTCTGCCTGCTGTTATGCCATTTTCTCTCTAATTCTGTTGTCTTTCAATGTTGACAGGGTTTCACAGCATGGAGACACCTTAAATTAACTCTGCTCTCTTATGTCCATTGCCCAGCAACCAATAGGTTTGATTGCTTTATATTCTCTACTGTCATTTGCATTGTTTGTCTCCATTCCCACTCTTGTCAACATAGCCCAGATCTATGTTGCTTACCTAGATTACTGACATTCCTCAAAAGAAGACATTTATGCAGACAACAAACATATGAAAAAAAGCTCATCATCACTGATAATTAGAGAAATGCAAATCAAAACCACAATGAGAAACCATCTCATGCCAGTTAGAATGGTGAGCATTAAAAAGTCAGGAAACAACAGATGCTGGAGAGGATGTGGAGAAATAGGAACGCTTTCACACTGTTGGTGGGAGTGTAAATTAGTTCAACCATTGTGGAAGACAGTGTGGTGATTCCTCAAGGTTCTAGAACTAGAAATACCATTTGACCCAGCAATCCCATTACTGGGTATATACCTAAATATTATAAATCATTGTACTATAAAGACACATGCACACGTTTATTGTGGCACTCTTCACAATAGCAAAGACTTGGAACAAATGCAAATGTCCATCAACGATGGACTGCATAAAGAAAATGTGGCAGATATACACCATGGAATACTGTGCAGCCGTAAAAAAGGATGAGTTCATGTCCTTTGCAGGGACTCAGCAACTAACACAAGAACAGAAAACCAAACACTGCATGTTCTCACTCATAAGTGGGAGATGAACAATGAGAACACATGGACACAGGGAGGGGAACTTCACACACCGGGGCCTGTTTGGGGGTGGGGAGATAGGGGAGGGATAGCATTAGGAGAAATACCTAATGTAGGTGGCGGGTTGATGGGTGCAGCAAACCACCATGGCATGTGTATACCTATATAACAAACCTGCACATTCTGCACATGTATCCCAGAACTTAAAGTATAATAAAAAGAAAAAAGAAAAAAAAGATTGTGTTTTCTTTTTTTTAAGACAGAGTCTTGCTCTGTCACCCAGGCTAGAGTGCAGTGGCACCATCGTAGTTCACTGTAGCCTCAGTTTTACAGGCTTAAGCAATCCTCCTGCTTCAACCTCCCAAGTATTTGGGACTACAGGCACACACCACCACTTTTTGTTGTTTTCAGTAGAGATGAGGTCTGTGTTGCCCAGGATAGAAGATTCTTAACTGTCTACTGTTTCTTCTTCCTCTAGTTGTTCATTTTTGTTATATGTATAGAGTAGTATTATGCAGAAAAAAATAGTGTGCACATAAAACAACATAAAATACATTTCTAGTTTAGAAATCATAAAATGGACATTGATGATTATACCACCAAGATTAAGACACAGAACATTATTAGTAAATTTAAAACCTTCTGTATACCACCCTCCAATATCATCTACTCTTTCCACCACCCAGAAGTAACCACTATCCTGATTTTGTGTTAATCAGCCCCTTCCATTTCTTTATATTTTTAACCACCAGCGTATGTATATTTCTTGTTTGCCTTTAAAAAGAAACTTTTTATAGGATAAATCAAACAATATATATTCATCAGAATGCTATGTATTCATTACACTATACATAATCATAGTATATAGATGAATGCTACATATATCTTATATATTCACTCATGTAATATAGTCATTCATACTATATATATTATTATCATATATATTCATCATACTATATGTATGAATCATACTTATTTCTTTCACCTAATATTACATTTTTGAGATTTATCTAAGTTGATGCATGTAGCAGTCACTTGTTTATCTTCAGTGCTAGCAGTATTCTATCACATGAGTTTACCTCAATTTATTTATTCTAATGTTGGTTCTTTGTTTTTTGGTATTACAAACAGTGCTCTTTTAGATATCCTCATACAAGTTTTGTGGTTACATGTGCAGGCATTTTTTTGGAGAATACTAAATGCTAAATTGTAAGTTGTATGCATATTCAACTCTCCTGATTAGTGCCAATCAGCTTTGTAACTTGGTTATATAAATTCACATTCTGATCAGAGTTTTTCTTGTTCTACACCCTTGACAATGTCCTTTCTTTAAAGTTTTGCCAATCTAGTGGGCATGAAACTGTGTCTTATTGTTATTCAAATTTGTATTTCTCTGAGTACTCATTAGATTGAGCATCTTTTCCCGTGTTTATAAACCTTTTGAGCTTTCTTCCTTATGAAATGAAATTCTTATTTAATTTGCTCACCTTTTTATTGGCTAGTTACCTTTTTCTTTTAGAAATCTACCTGATTTCTAAAGGTTCTTTATGTATTCTCTGTTCAATGCTTTGTACATTATATATACAATTATATTATATTTTGCTTATTCATATTATTGTTTCTTTTTCTATAATGAACACATGCTACTAGTAAAATTTAAAAAGTTATTTACCAATGAAGGTATAAAATGGGAGTTTTCATGTAAAGGAGCATTAGTTGCACACTTTAGTGGATTTTTTTTTTTTTTAGCACTAACACACCCAAGACAAGAAAGAGAGCTAACCATTTCAATACACTGCTCAAATGTCAGTAAATAAATAGATATCAAGTTACATATGTCCAAGGCTAAATCTAGAGATTATTTTTTCTCTTTGAAAGGCATGAAAATATGCAGACATTTTAATAATGCTAGGTAGAAAAATTCTCTAGCAAATATTAAATGTATTTACGATATCAATAAATGGCAAGACCTTGTAACTAGTTCCAAGGACATACATTTTATAGACATATATAACTTTCTAATATGTCTTAAAATGAATAAGCTATTTTTACTTTGTTGCATGTATATTTTTAATAGAATTCTGTTTGTAATTTTTTATTCACACCCCTTTTCTCTTGCTTGCAAGAGCCAGTTGTGCATGTCATTTTCTAATTCTGTATTAAGAAAAGTCACGTTGGAAGATTGAAATTAGCCATGATGGTTCTGTTTACACCATGCAAATTGGAAAATGTTTCAATCGGCATTGTTGGATTTTTGCTTTTTTGTTTTTTGTTTTTTTTCTCCAGATTGTCAGTTTTGAAAATTTTCCAACACATCACTGCCCACCTACCCAGCACATAGAAATTGCACTTGTTAAGGTCACTAATGACCAAAAAGTTTCCAAATCCAATACACATTTTTGTTTACTTTTTATTTGATCTCTCAGTCACATCTGGTACCATTGAACACTTTTTTTTTTTCTCTAAATGCTTTCTTCAGTTGGACTCCAAGACTCCTCTGTCTCTTGGTTCCCTGGTCACTTTACTGGTCCACTCTTTCCTGGTTCCTTGACCTGTTTTATCTCTCCAGCCTCTAAACGCTGGATGCTTCAAGGCTCAATCCTCAAAGTTTTTCTTTCTTTTTTTCTATTTACACTGACTCTCTAGTGATTTCATTCATGCCCATGTCTTTAAATACCCTTCATGCACTGATTACTCCCAAATGCACCTCTCCAGCCTTAACAGTTCCTCCAATTAGTATATCCATATATCAGCTGCCAGCTTGACATCACCTCTGAATGTCTAACAGACAATTCAAGTTTACACATGTACGAAATCCAACTTTTGATTACTTTCTCCAAATTTATTATCCAATCTTCCCCATCTCAATATATTATATTCCAATAGATTGTATTTTATCAGTTACTTACCCCAAAAATCTTGAAGTCATTTTTGACTCCTCTTTTCTCTCGCTCTCCTCCTTGGTCCAAGCCACAATCACACCTCTGCATTACTGTCTCCTGGCTTCCAAACTCATTCTTTTATAGTGTATTCTCCTCACAGTAGAAAAAGCAATCCTTTGAAATCACGCTGGAGCTCGCCATTCCTCTGCTGAACATTCCAATTGTTTCCATCCACCCCTACTAATATCCAAAGTCCTTATCATGGCCTATAAATTCCCCTGTAATGTGACCACCCACTGCCTCTTTGACTTGATCTCTTCTGACCTCTACACTACACCTAAACCATCTCCAACCACATGGGCAATTTTTCAAATACGTTGACTACATTCCTGCCACAGGACCTTTGTATGTGACTAGTTTCTCTGTCTGGAATATTCTCTCCTCTCAGAGCTACAAGACCCACCCCTTCACATCACAGCTTATCAAAGAGGCCATACTCGCCATTCTTTGATGATTCTCTACCATCCTCTCCCCACCTTATTTTTTATCCTTTTCTTCAGGACACTTCCCACAACCTGGCATGTTGTCTGTTTCTTTATTGTGTATCTTCCCATTAGGACCTAAGCTAAGTAACAAAAGAAGCCCTGTTTTCCTTACAGCTATATGCTAATAGCCAATAAAAATGCTTGCTGTGTAGTAGGTACTTGGTAAATACTTGTTACATAAAAAAATGTTTAAGGCCGGGCGCGGTGGCTTACGCCTGTAATCCCAGCACTTTGGGAGGCTGAGACGGGCGGATCACCTGAGGTTGGGAGTTCAAGACCAGCCTGACCAACATGGAGAAACCCTGTCTCTACTAAAAATACAAAATTAGCCAGGCATGGTGGCGCATGCCTGTGATCCCAGCTACTTGGGAGGCTGAGGCAGGAGAATTGGTCGAACCCAGGAGGCGGAGATTGTGGTGAGCCGAGATTGCATCATTGCACTCTGGCCTGGGCAACAAAAGCGAAACATTGTCTCAAAAAAAAGAAAGTGTTTAAAATAATATTTTGTTTGATTTATAGCAGATTAGTTTTCATATGTAAAGACAATTACAAGAAAAAGGAGTTGACTGCTAGGCTCTGGTTATATATCTTCTGTGCACTTTCTAAAGAAGATACCAAATATAAAAAGGGGCTTTTGTGTAGTGGAAAGTGATCTGCCCACTTGCCAAGGTATTTGATACAGAAAAAGTATGACAAAATTTAGTCATAAAACCTACATGAATGCCACAGGTATCTCTGCCTGCTTAGCTGTGGAGAGGACAGAGTTCTGGATAACTGTAATTTTTCTAGGTGCAGAAGAGTGGTCTGATCAGGCACATATTGGCTTTAATCTTGTTATTCACACTGGTTACAAAAGTTTGCTCTTCACCAGAGAAAAATACCATACAGACGTCCCATCAGTTCTGTGAAAAATTTCTGAAACCCTCTACTTGATATCTTCCTGCCAAATTCCTGCTGACTGCAAATGAGCACAAAATGTCAGCTTTTGTTATTTGAAGCACTAATGATGGATTTGAAATATTACTCTAACTTTGATTCCAGGATTCACTATTATGGTTTAACTGATGCAATATCCCAAGTTCCATTGATAGAAGAATCAGATTTTAATGGTTTTAATAGGGAGCATGATCAAATCCATACAGATAACATTTGGGGGAATTATTTTAAAAGGCTTTTTTTTCAGATTCTAATCGAATTATAAAAATCACGTCTGCCTCAAACATGCTGAGTTTCCTGGGGAATGGGGGGTACAATACTATTAATAAAGATTATTCTGTTTTTTTAAAAAATGTGTGGTTTAAGTTTTACTCACCAAAATAACCTCAATCCATCAAATATTTAATGATAGGACATTTAAAGAAAATATTTTAAATTTAAAATTAAAGAAAATTATGATTTCTAATTTTCCTTGCCCTTTGGTAAATGAGAACTTTTTAAATAAGAATTTGGTGCTCAACAGTAAAGATACTAACAAAATAAAAAATATAATATCCCGTCTTTCTTCCATTCACCTGTCCATCTGTTTCCCTGAAGTGTGATTTTAACTCATCTTGGTGTTCATTGTGTCTTGTTATATTTTATGTCTAATTCGTTTCCAGAACAAAGAAAAACTGAACTGAGAGGTGAAGTGACGTCTGTGACTAATCTCAAAACAAAAGCCTATTCTCCATAACCCTAGCCCAGTTTTGAACATACCAGAGGTTTGTTCTTGGAAACCTTGAAAAAGTCGTTATTATTTCCCAAAAGACAGTGAAGAGGACTGGCACATTTGTGTAATGTCTTTATGGAGGACAATTGAAAAGTGGTGACTAATACCTAGACTTTCATGTGAATTACCCATTCAGTCAGTTGTTACATATGTCCCTCCAGCGTGCTTATAATTTTTTTATTCTTCTAATATTGGTTAATTGTTTTGAAAAAAATTTCTGGTGGATTTTTTTAGCTAACTGCCTGGAATGTTAAAAAAAAAAGAAAAAAA
Organism: Pongo pygmaeus; assembly: GCF_028885625.2. Taxonomy (NCBI): domain Eukaryota; kingdom Metazoa; phylum Chordata; class Mammalia; order Primates; family Hominidae; genus Pongo; species Pongo pygmaeus. The sequence continues at coordinate 98,762,848 of NC_072384.2, forward strand.
AAGAAGATTCCTCAAGTTTATTTGCAAATCCATGGCAGAAAAATGAGGTTTGCTGGTGATTTTTATTATGATAGTATAAGGATCCAGACAGAGACCCAAATCAATACTATTTTTTTTAAGAGATGGGGGTCTCGCTGTGTTTCCCAGACTGGACTCAAACTCCTAGACTACATGATCTTCCTGCCTCAGCTTCCCAAGTAACTGGGAGTACAGACATTTTTAAACATTTAATTTAATCATATTGTAAGTAGAAAATGGAAAAAAATCTATAAATTGTTTTAAAATCGTTACCTTATAATTCTAGAAATGAATGTTTTGAAATAAGAGATAATATGGAAAATAATAACTAGAAAAGTCAGAATCTTAGCACTAAGTACTAATAAATAGCTCTTATGAAGTAGGTAACTTACAAGAAAGTAACATTTTCATATTTCAAGTTTCTTTCTCTAAATCATTATGCATATATTATATACAAACATATTTACATAAATGTTAATATGCTACATACTAAACATGTACTTTATATATACATACACATATATATATATATGCATATAATACCTACCGTGTTAAAAGCATTGCACTTCATAGTGCTGATCTAAAATGACTACAACACAGTACCTGCTATTAAGGAGTTCATAGTTTAGTGGGAGGGAGGGATTAGCACAGCAGTTATTTCCCAGGTCATTAGTCTGGTTATTATTATAGTGTCTAGAAACAACTACTCAGTAGTAATTCTTTTTTCTCCCCTGCCAGCCAGATTGCTTTAACTGTGGCTTCCCTGAGGCCCTTTATCTCAAAGGCTCCAAGCAAGACACTGGAGACCTAGAGCTGTGCCTCTCTTTCCTGCATAAGCATTCCCGTGGTTCTCAGGCTTTATATGGCTGCCTGATAAAATACATGATTTCCAGTTAAATTTCTGATCAATGAGTACATTTTAAAGTATATGTCATTCAATATATGGGATATCCTTATACATTAAAATGTTATTTGTCTGAAATTCAAATTGATATTTTATTTGCTAAGTGTGACAACCGCACTGTAGGCCATTGACCTAATTCTATTTCCCTTTAAAATGAGTTGCTTTCTCACTAGCAATGCACAGGAATTGAGGAATAATATTTATCCACCAATTTTTGCCAATTCTTAGATGGAATTCTACAATTATGGTAAAATAAGGAATGGTAATATAATGGGAGTATGCAGTATGCATACCTGATTTGGCACCCAAATATTTTATATATATATGTGTGTTTGTGTGTGTGTGTATAGGCATGGTGTTGTGCACCTGTAGTCCTAGTTACTTGGGAGGCTGAGGTGGAAGGATTGCTTATGCCTAGGAGTTCAAGGCTGCAGTGAGCCATGATTGTGCCACTGCACTTCAGCCGAGGCAACAGAGCAAGATCGTGTTTCTAAACAAAGAAAACAAATACATAGAATATTATTCTAGGCCAAAAAAAGCATCTGTAAAAATACAAGGCATTTGAGAATCTAGTTATAATCTATTATAACTATAACCTAGTTATAATAATAAGCACGTTTTTAAGTACTGCTAGAGTTTAGTCATGTAGAAAAGATAGTAGGAGATTAAACATAGGTTAAATCCTGTCGCATCTTCCCTGCTTATCTTGTTAAAAAGTCTGGGCTTCGTCTTGGAAGGAAAAGAGAGTAAAGAATTTTAAGAGGTGAGCTGCAAGGTCAGTATCTTATATTGGGTTCCTTCAAAAGCAGAGCCTCAGACAAAGACTTGGGTGTGGGCAGCTTATTTGGGAGTGATCCCAGGTAGCAGGAGAGGAGTGAAGCAGGGAAGCAGGAAACCCAATAGAAGACTGGGTTTGGTAAGTTGCTGCGGGAGACAACAGGGCCTCACTCCATAAGGATCTCTGAGTAGAGCATAAAATGCATTGAATTCTAGGAAGGATAGAAACTAGGTAATTGATCAAATGGTTCCCATTTTCCATTGGTTGAGGAAGTGCAGAGGGGTTGGTTGGTAACTCTCCTAGATCTCTCACCCTAGTGTGTGCAAACAGCAGTGGTTTTTTGTTTTGACAAGCAGAAAGCAAAGGTGGGGACACTTGCTTGAGGTGGGACACTGCATAAATCTAAGACTACGGCTAAAATTAGAAGTAGTCCTGGGGATGAGATGCAGGGAACCAACAGAGTCTCTACAATCAGAGATTCATCCGTAATTTACATTGTAAGTATAATTTGCTAAATTATCATCTAATCATAGCAATTAAGAGGGAATCATTCACGGAAACCCAAGAGTAGAAAAAAATAGCAATTGATGCATAATTGTGATTTATTATTTAGAATTAAAATCTTTTATACAAACAATTCGTATCTGCTAGGAACTGGTTATGTAAAAACCAGAGTACTAATAATGCCTTCCAAAACTATAAAATCAGCCAAAAGATGTACAGAAAGAATGTAAACACTATAAATCTATATGAAGAGCAAACTTGCTTTTTAAAAATAGAAAGAGTAATATGTTTGTCAGTATGAATTCTATGTAATTCAGAAAATTGTGAATGGATATTCAAGCACAAATAAATTGCATTTAACTTAATTAGCTAAATTGATCAAATAGAAAGAAGATGGGGGTGATACAGGAGTAGTATTTATTGGGTGTCCACTCTGTGAGGTTTTTAATATGTGTTTATTCTGTATACTTCACAATGACCCTGGGAAGGAGATATTATTAGCCCTTATAAATATTAAAAACCTGAGGATCAAGGTGGTTAAAGGGTTTGTTCAAAGTCACACACCTAGTAAATGGTAAAGTCAGGACTCAAATCCATTTCTTTTCAACTCCTCTTTCCACTTCATTGCTTTGTCTTAAAAGCCAGTTGCTTTGCAAGGTAAACCATGGAAATACTTATAATTATTTTTAAAAATAGAATTATAATATTCACGGTTACTGAAGGGTATATTGCGGTATTGCATGCTTGTAAAATATATGCTTTCCTAATTTTATAACCACAATAATATTTATAATAGAATATATTCAGGCCATATGAAAGGGAACTCTGAAAGTGTTAAAATGTGAAGAAGGTTCTTTTGGCCATGGGCAAAAGTTAATAAAAATAAAAAAAAAAGTCAGCATGTTTAGTAATGAGAGGAAAAAAAATGTTTTCTGTGGTCATGTTTTTCAACTTTAACTATATTTGCCTATCATTTTAATATAAACATGGTATATTTATACAGCCTAAAGCAATAGGAACCAGATTCCTTGTTTTCAGGATGCCAAAAAATACATCTTCAAGGATGATAAGCAATAACAGAGAAAAGTGAATCAAAAATATCGAGCTTCTATCTGATTCCTGACCAAGATTTTAATTTTGTTGCACAAATATGCTATGATGACAGCTACATACAGTAGTATCACCCACCCAACCCTGATGCAGGGAAGGGTCTGCCAGCATTCCCATTATAATCCATAAAGAGATTTCTGATGTTTTAATGCACATTAAATTGGCATCTACGTTCTCAGAAAGATGTGTTTTTGTTTAAAAAAATAAGTTTTCTAAAAAGAGACCTAAATAGTATCAGCTGGCTTTGATTAGAAGGTGCATAGCACGTGATTTCTGGTGAACCGTTAGACCTAATGATGTCAATGGAATGACTGCATAGTACTTGTGACACTGAAGGGCATCCAGAGGATAGTGCCAAAGGAAAGATTTTTATTTCAAGGGGTACTAAGCAAGGTGCAGCAGCCAAATTTTTTAAACCATTAAAGAAACTACACATGTAATAAATAGCTGAATCATAATTTAAACCACTCTGCTTTTTATTTTACAAAGTGAAAAACTATCATGGAGGAGAGGGAGTATTGCATAATGGCAGAAGCAGAAATTCTGGAAACAGACTGTCCTGAGGGGTTTGAATCCCAGATACATTTATATCTTAGCTGTGGGACCATGGGCAAGTTATTTAAACTCCTAACACCTCCACTTCCCTGTCTATAAAATGAGACTAGTAATAGTACGTATCTTACAGTTTTGAGTATTTAATGAATTAATACAAGTAAGTTCTTGGGACAAATATCAGACAGAAAGCACTCATTACACGTTGAATACAAAGAAAAAAAATCCATTGTGTTTGCACCTATTTTGGATAACTAACTCTACTCTTGAATTGTACAGGAAAGAGAAAAGTGTAAAATGTGTGTATGTTTCTCTAAAATACAGGTGCTGTGGAAATTGTCGCAGTTATAAATTGAAACTTCTTTCTGAAGATAATAAAAGTAACACAAATATTTCTTAATAGTTTTTAATATTGTAGTAAGAGAAATCTATACACCGAAATGTATGAGGCTCTCAGAGTAGAGATAAGAACAAATGAAGCAGCAAACACATTAGGCAGTGTGACCCATGTCTATTGCAACTTTGTCTAGTAGACATATAATGCCAGCCACACCTGTAACATTTTCTTAAAGTTTATGCCACAAGCTCATAGTGGCTTTAATTTCTTTGCAGGTGGAAAGTGGGTATGAATACATACATTGTTATGGAAAAGTACCAAAGATACCCAATGTAAGTTAAAATGTGTTGTTTACTAATCATTGTTTTACAAGAATTAAGGACAAGAAACGTTTACCTCCGAAAGCTGCCTGACCACCATAATGCAGTTTCTTAGCACATCATCTCTCACGTTTCTGTTTAAACGTACTTCAACCTAAGAATATGCCTTTAATTCAGGTGATGGCTGGGACCAGGGGAAAACATGGAGTCTGAAGTTAGCAAACTGCAAAAGGCAATTTGTAAGGTGTGGTGGTAACATACATGTGAAGGCATTCACAATGTTTATTCAGTAAAACATTACAGCTCTTTTTTATTTATTTATTTATTTGGCTAAGACTGTCACATTTTCTCTAATGTGTTTTTCACAGCATGAGGTTCTGTCTGTTGTGGCAACTAGGACTGAGGCTGGGGACACTGAGGGAAGGGCACGTGGATGGCCAGGTATACTGGAGCCCATAGATTCTGGGGTTTTGTGTCCTGCATCTCCATATAATTCTTTTAGGCCTCTTGGTGGCCTTCTCTTTGTCCTCTGTGGACGCCAGAGGAAAGTAAAAGCATAGATAGGGGCTCTTTTCTAGGTTTTTAAGTTTACCTTATAAATAGTATTATTATAAATCCCTCACTTCAATGATCCCCTTTATAAGTTTGTTTTATACACACAAACTTAATTCACGATGTTTAAATATTTAAATATTCAAATATTTAAAACTGTATTTATTAAACTGAATTCCTATGTAGGAACTTCAATTAAATTTTTAAGTAATTCAAATAAAATCTTCCTGATGAATAGCTGTATAACTTTAACAAGTTAAATTTGTAAATGGAGAAGAGCTTAAGTTCTTTTAAAAGCTTCAGCACTGCACATAAGCTTAATGAGATTCCAACATAAAATCCTGAGTTTAAGTATTCAACTACTTACTTCTCATCAGATTTATTCTAAGGAGATAACTTGTTTTACAGTTTATAATTACACAAAATATCAAGTATATACAGATTATTTCTTAATTTAAAAATATTAATGGTATGGTTTTGAGTTTTTTTAAGTTTTTTTTTGTTAAATTCAAATATTCTAAAAGTTGATACATGATTGACATAAAAAAAGTAATTAACATTGCAGTTAATGGAGGTAATTAAATACTGCTATTTGGACTAAGATGTTGAGGAAATTCTTACCCATGACCTTGATGAGATACACTGATCTCTATTTATAATTGTTATATCAGAGGTTCCATAACTCACTAAAGAAGTCACATCTTTGCCCACTTCCCTGGGTTCTAGTTAAACACGTTACCTCATTCTTCTGTCCACTCACAGAATTCTGGAGTGCTTGTCCTGTGTGATCATTTGATTCAATATAGCATTGTAATTCCTAATTTAGGCCAGCAAATATTCCTTTTAACTTTAAGTAATTTTAAATTTAAATAATTTTCAAATGGATTGTCACATTTTTTGTATTCTTGGGAATATATGATTGATATGGATATTTGAATACTTCACTAAATTTGAATTTAATAGCTTTGTCTTGCTAGTGATCACAATTTATGAGGTTTTTCTGATGATATGTCCCCTTCATTCCTCTTACAGATTTACTTGACATTCTTTAATTTTTATGTTGTTCGTTGGAATAACAAATGAGTTAAAAATATCAATATGATGGTGTAACAAGATTCAATGAGTATGTTTTCTTTTCTGTAGAATAAGATTAGCTTTTCTATTTTGTGTCATATTATAAACTTATGGCATTTCATATATTTGATGTTTTTCCATCAACCCTAATTAATATTCTCCTCTTGGTGCTTATACTATAACAATTTTGGCTAGTGGGGATCCTTGCAAGGTTGGTAGTTGTGCCCATTTGATATGGCCCCAATGATCTTTGAAAAATGTCTTGTTCTAACGAGCAGGCTTATTTTGTCCCTGCTCCAGATTTGAGATTGGTAATTTCCTCAGATTAATGCCAGGTTTCAGTAGGGGGAAAAAAGGCACCAGAGATAATAATCTAATGATGTAACTAGGCTCTAAGATAAATCATGGTAAAACATTACCTTTGGGCTATATCACTGAACCAACCTAAGAAAATAGATGTGTATTGATGTTTACTCCTTAGTTCTAACAACAGAGTATTTCTACACTTTTAATTCTAAACAATTATATCTATTTCCCTTTAAATGAAAATATTAGTTATTTTGGAAAGTAAACAAAAGTGCTTGTTTATCTGTCAATCTTTAACAAAAATTTCAAAATAATAATACCAGAATAATGTAAATAGCAATACTGCTGAGTGAAGTTTAGGGTTTTCTATGCAGTCCTTTTCCGTCCTTAAAATATCCCTGTTACACAATAGTGCACCAAGGTAAAAGAGGGAGTGGGAGCCATCTGCCCAGTAGCAGTAGTATCTTATCACTAACATTGCTAGACCTGCTGGCGCACAGTGATAATAAAAAGCAGACCAAATCTTAGGTATTTTTATTATTGTTTCTAAATTCTTTCAGGCAGTACAGCTTTATTGACTAAACCCAGGTTCTCTAACTCCCAAAGCCCCTCTCTATACCCCTGTACATGACTACTACCAAGTATGTACAGTTGAATTTCTTTATTCTAGAGTCACTCATACATTCTCATTCAGTTTTACCTAGTAAGAGCTTCCCTAGTAGCTGCTGCAGCAGTTTCTGCTCATTTTCAATTTAAAGCCATTTGTACAGCTGACAGTTTGGAGTTCTTAGAAGGTGACTGCTTTAAGCTGCTAGTCTTTTCTTGGTGGCAGAGCTCACCTCACGGAAGCGGGTAAAGTCCCACTCCCATTCCACCTGGAGAATATAGGAAAACTTGAGCAGCTCTGTATCCAAAATTTTGTACATTGAGTTTTATTTTACCACCATCTGGTTAATCTACAAAGAGATAATGTATATTTATAAGTGCAAGATTTATATATTTCAGTTCTGGCTAGCATACAAAAGAAGAAAATCTGCTTCCTACTATTTAATTTCTAGTGATATTAGAACCGTTATATTTTCATGTATTCAAATACATAGCAACTTTTCTAAATCCTGTTTTGATATTAAAGCTTTTAAATTTATCTTGCTCCCTTTTCAAAACCACAAACTCTTTTCTTTTTTACACTATGCAACATTCCCTTATTGACACAATATTCATGCTATGTATTTTTATAGCAAAGTTTGCAGAAGAAAGATCCAAATGATTTCATAGAGTTAGATTAGCAAAGAACTAAGTGTAAATAAAGGCTCTTGAGTTTTTAACCAAAATATCCTTTTTTGACTTTTATTATGAGTAGATATATAAAATTTTAAAATTGTAATTTATAACTTACACACAATATATAAAATTATGTAAATATATGTAAATGTTACCTATATATATGTTTATATATGTCCATAAATATTATATATATTTCTTAATTTTAATGAAAGATAGCCCTAGAAGAAAACTCGGTTTTTTTCAGTGGCTTTAACCTAATGCTTCTTAAATTCATACTTCTAAAATCTAATCTAAAAAACTGTAATCTATTAAGATAAACTGTAAATGAACAAATAGAAGAGGCATCACTGAAATTTTATACAAATCATATAAATTAGTGGCTTCTGCTAGAACTCATTCATTAAAAAATCATTTCTTTCTACTTCTCCACACTGTAATTGCATGTCTCTATTTTACAAAATATTAATATAAAACTTTAGACATTTAGTTTTTAAATAGAAACCCAATTTCTTTGCGGAATCAAAATATGCCCTGCTCAACAGTCCCACTTCTTCTTTTTGTAATAATCACATTAAACTTTACAGAGAAAAAATACACAAAACAATGTTATTTAAATTTAGAGGAAACCACTGATGTTTGCAGTTTTATTGTACAGTCTATTTTAATCAATTCATGATATTTAAAAGATACAAATGATTTATTAACCAAGAAGAGAGGGAGAGTTGATTTGATTTCTAACTTTCTAGAATCACAGTTTTGCTTATGATAAAACTTTAAAGCTGCCACCTTTATCTTTATTTCTGCCTTAGTCTCCTATTTATTCCTTAGCCTAGGGACGATTCTTCTCAGCCCAAAGTAAAGTTTTCTTTTGACTTTGAGTCTATTAAGGTTATGTGAAAGAATTACTGATTTAAATATAGTTTTTAGCCACATACATATATATTCACAATGTCATCCTTCTTTCGTGGCTAAAACCACATTAACACCTACTAGTAAATAATCAAACATAAGCTCCTTACTTTTCATAATGTTACTAATTGCAACTTCATGGTTTCAATTGAGTATTTTCTTAAAGTTTTATTCAGTCATTCTTAAGACCCTGAAATCTCAAGATACCATTTTTTAATTCAATAAATTTACAATGTTTATATCAAACTTAGCACTCTAAGCTCTTTTTTGGAGACAGTTACTTTTTGTAATATATATTTGAATTTCAATATCTATGCAAGCCTTCTTCTGGAAGAACATGCTCAAATATAAGCAATGCTTCCACTCTCGTCTTTTTGTAATCCAGGCATAGTCTAAGAAAAGAATTACTGTAATTTGATTTATTTCTAATGACTCAAAACTTAAGGTTCAGCTGAAGGAGATGTACATTTCAATCTCAATAGACATCCTCTGGGGAGGTTTTCTCAGTCCATTATCTGTAGGCTATGCACCGTCAAAGGTCAAAACCTGGATTGATGATACCTCGAGGACAAGACTCTCTGTGAGAAGGTTTATGATTTTCGTTTGTTTGTTTTTGTTTTTTTGTTTGAGACAGAGTCTCGCTCTGTCACCCAGGCTGAGTGCAGTGGCGCAATCTCGGCTCACTGCAACCTCCACCTCCTGGGTACAAGCGATTCTCCTGCCTCAGCCTCCAAGTAGCTGGGATTACAGGCACCCGCCACCATGCCTGCCACTGGCTAATTTTTGTATTTTTAGTATAGATGAGGGTTTCACTATGTACAGATGAGGGTTTCACTATGTTGGTCAGGCTGGTCTTGAACTCCTGACCTCATGGTCCCCTGCTTTGGCCTCCCAAAATGCTGGGATTACAGGCGTGAGCCACTGCGTTTGGCCGGTTTTTGTTTGTATGCAGGGTTTTTTATAGGAATCTAAAAAGATCACTCCTGTGTTTTCCTTTCCTTTCCTTCCCTCCTTCCCTCCCTCCCTCCCTCCCTCCCTCCCTCCCTTCCTCCCTTCCTTCCTTCCTCCCTTCCTTCCTTCCTTCCTCCCTTCCTTCCTTCCTTCCTTCCTTCCTTCCTTCCTTCCTTCCTTCCTTCCTTCCTTTCCTTCTTCCCCTTCTTTCTCTTCTTTTCCCCTTAAGTCCTTGAAGCAGCTTGCAACCTCAGCTGATCTCTGATGGAAGCAATTAAGGATATGCCTTTTGTAAGTCTCAGCTTCCAACAGACACAGCCACTTCAGGATTGAGTTTTCCAACTTTTGTCTTTGATGTTTGATAGAACTAACAGCCACGAAAGCCAATTTTGGGCATCCCTGGTATTTTAGTTCCAAACTTTAGAGCTCTAAAACTACAAAGGCCCAGAATGATTTAAGCAGGTACTATGTTTCTCATCTAAACCCTGAAATGAGAAGAGCCCATATGCTGTATGGTGAAGTGGATGGTGAAGGTATGACTGAGGACAGGTGGCAGAAAAGCCACACGGGAGCCCATAAAAGCAAATAATGATAAAGGTAGAAAGTGAGAGAGTTTCCTCTGAAGATGTTGGCCCAAACCAAAGTCAAGGACTTTGTTATTTTGGTACGTCAGGGAAAGGGCCATATGTGAATTAGAGAGCAGGACCTCCAAGAATAGTAAATGGCGAGTCCAGACAATTTTGTTTACAGGGCCTCTGACTGAATATTACCCGTGCTAGGAGTATCTTCCTTTTTACCTTTAGAATCTACTCAAATTTGGCAAATGGCAGAGACCCAAACTAAGGACAATGTGAGGTGGTGGGAACATGGAGAGAACTGGAACTAGTAGCCTGCCCAGGTCTCCAGTAAGAAGGCAACACAATTTTGTGTTTAGAAGTGGCTCCAGAGATTTTGCATGACTAGGCCCTACTCTAGTCATCCAGCAATCCATTTCCAGCAACTCCTAAGATCTAGAGGCAGTGCTACAGTCAGTGGTGAACTGCAGAGACACATGTCTCTAGGTGACAATGTTTAGGGAGGTATGTGAATGGCAGCAGGTGAAGGGCATGGACAGACATAAAAAAAAAAAAAAAAAAAAAAAAAAACCATGGGACTCCATAATATGCCAAGTGGAAACCAAAGAAAGAAAGTGACTGGACTTCTACAAATTTGGCATGGGAGGCTTAAAAGTTGTACAACTATGACTTTTTATTGACCATACCAGTTGGTAAAGTTTGTGATATTGTATGCAACATGGAACATTTTGGTAACTTGACTTTTTTGCTGAATGAACTAAACTTTATGTAAATATTTACCATCATTTACAAGTATTTTATGAAATGATTTTTGGCTGCAGTGTTGTATTCTATCATATGGATATACAACATAATCCATTTAACTAATCTTCCAGATTTGGAACTTTAAGATTGTTTCTATTTTTTTTTTATATTTTAAATAGTGCCTCCATGAACACATTTGTAGATATATATTTGTAGATATAATTTTGTGTAAATCCCCAATAATTTACCTATTGGAATTTTATAGTTTTTTTTCATTTTTGCAAGTTTCTGTAGGTCACAAGTAATAATTTTAATGTTTATTTTTCTTTTTCTATTTTCTGTATTTTAAAAACACCTCTTTGTAATGAGTAGTATATTTTTTAAACCATACAAAGGAAAAGAGAGAAAAAAAATTTACTGACTCATACTTAGCTGCATTGTTCCATTCATATTATATCTATAGCACTAATATCTATTTTCACGTCAGCATTTGACACTGATAATTTCAACAGCCAACACAAAGAAAAGTTTTCTCTGAAGACCACTCTCTCATTTCTCCTTATCAAATAATGTCACTTTGAAATAGATGAGTATCAAATTGAAATTACAAATATTCATATAAAATTAACAAAGAGAATTTTGAGTCATCTCTTTTTCACGGTGAAAATGTCCAGATATTTCAATACATTTACATTCCTATTCACCTCTACAGAGACAGACTTATTTACTACATGAATTGGTAGTCATACCACAATATGAATTTAACTTTTCTACAAAAAAAAAAAAAAAAAACACAACACTTTTTTTCTAAAGCATTTTGGAAGTAAATTAAATATTAAAATTCATGCCCAGATTTTTTTATAAAGCTGTCAAATTCTCCTTACCTTAAAAGTAAACTATGTAAGACAAGAAAAATAAAAGCTGGACAAAGAAATACCCCGCCAAGAATTCTGAATTGAAAGAATAACATGCAGCCATGCAGCTCGTCTACATGGCTGCAGATTGTGTGGTTGATTGTGAGAGTAACAACAGCTACCACAGAAAGAGGTACCATGGACTGGCCACTTAATTGTTGTGAAGGAGATTACTGCCATTACTTTATAGATTTAAAAAAACTGAGGTTTAGAAATCTTCAGAACTTTGCCCAATATCACATAGCAAATAAGTCACTAAGGTCTGTCGAACTTTAGAATGTGTATACATCCAACAGTACCCCATTGCTTTCTAACACAAAATTAGCATGAATTCAGAATTGTTGACTTGCCACGGTAGATCTACCTTGAGACCTCCATTATGGCCCAAGCTCTCCCTTGTGAAAGACCCAGAGAAGTCTGGGGAAGTAAGTGTGATAATTTATACACAATTCATATAGTCCCAAGATAGTGATGAAATTAATTAATTAGAAACTATTAAAAATGTATAGATGTGATATTCCTACAATTTTCTTCCTGAGTAGAAAGCTAAAATAACTCAGGAAGACATCTGGGGAGCAAAATTGGTCAAGCGGCACTCTCCTCCCCCACCCACACAGGTTCTCTTGGTTCTTTGCTCCCTGGCCTCAGTTTCCCAGATTCTGCCTCCTTTGTCAGGCCAGCAGTCATTCTGTGCCCCACAGAGCTTCACTGGGTAAGGAAGGGACGACGAAGGGGCTTTCCTGTAGGTCTGGTCTGTGGAAGAATCTATGAAATAAAATCAGAACTTTTGTGATTCATCTTATGCTACCTTATCTCCTATGCTTTAGTATATTAAAAGAATTTCTCTTTTTCAGCCTTGAATTACATTACAAAAGGAAAAGTTCCCTTCTGTAACTTAAACTGAGCCTTGATTTAGGGTGGAGGTAGTGGCCTAGTGGGGTAGGAGAGAGATACAGGAAGAAAGTTTATGAAGGTTTCGGAGTTGGGGACTGCTTCACACTAACTGGTCCAAAGTCACACACCCAGCAAGTGCTGCTTAGACAATGACAAGGAATTATTAGGGTGAGAATATTCACTTTTCTTAAACTGGTCAGCGGGTTGACTATAGGCTTCCAGCCTCACACTCATTTGTAAACAGGATTATTTCTTTAAGAAAGAAAGAATTAAGGAGGGGTGAATATGCCAACCCAAAGCCTTGGGGAGGGAGATAGGTTAAGCCACTGTTCTTCATTTCCTTTCCTCTGGTCATTCTTCTCTAGATAAGTCTACAGTGGTTTTTAAACACCCAGTTCAAATCAGCACATCTTTATAATTTATATTTATTATTCTAATAATTAGCTAAAAACAAGCCAATCAACCCCTCTATACCTCTGATAGTGTGCCAGGGTTGTGACTCTAAAGATAACTAAGATATGACTCTTGTCCTAGAAGATGGAAATGTCTAAGAAAGGAGAGAAAAAAGCAAACAGAAATATTAGTAATACTTTTAACATACGAATTAATGTGCTTTTATCTTTCAAACATTCTGATAGATAACCCTCCCCATATTCAGTAGGAAGAGTTCATTCCTTTGAGCAGCTTTCAGTTTTTGTGACAAAGAGAAGCAGTCAATGTTCAGCTTTTGGCCCCCAAAATAGACTATTGAAGTCTAAGCCAGAAAGTCAAAGCTTTTGTCTGCAGGATTTAGACTTTTGTAGAGCAGAATATGTTGAGAATCAAAAGGCAAAGTCAAGAAGAAATAGGAATTAAGAGATATCCATTAAGAAGATTCCAGAAACCAACCTTACCCAGGGAGAGGAGGGAATTTGAAAGGGTGAGGAGAGAGGTCCTTGAGGTGTTAAGTGCCTGTGATGACGTGTGGGGAGAAGCAGTGAGCAGCAGGGGCTTCCCAGTGTCTCTAAACCAACACTATCCTTTGCTAATGCTAGGGACAGCCTGGGAGGTGAGTCGCCACTGACCCACCTCCAGTATCATTCAACGCACTGTGGGACATGCTTAAGCTGTGATGGCAACTCAGCTAGTTGCCAGATAAACAGGGCCTGTCAAAATGCTTATGGGTTGTCCTTCACAGCTGATACCCATCTGTGTCCTAAAATGCAGCCCTTTTGAATCATTCTACATGGTCCATCTCTCTTTTAAAGGCCCAGGGACTGTCAGTTCTCTGACAGTGAGAGTGGCAAAGCCCCACAGCAGCACCCTGGCCCTGTGGTTCCATTGCAAGCTGGGAGAGTGCTGTGCAACCCAGCCCCCCAGTGAACCTTCTTTCCTTCATTCGTAGTCAGAGCATGTTTGTGGCTGGACACATGGTGGCTCAATGCAAGATTGCACTCCTGAGCTTGGCACCAGCCCTCTGCTCTGTTCCTCTCCTGCCATTTTCCAAGTACCAGGTATTTCATGACTTCATGGCTTCATAGTTTCTATCTTGCTATCATTGTACAACAATATACACATGGCCAGGCATCTTTTCCAAAGAAACCAATTTTCCCCTTAGAAATCCATTTTGATTAACTTTTCCCCCAGAAAGTGGTCCAGCCCCACCCTTCTCCTAGATGAATCTGCTTGGCAAGATCCTGTTCATTCAACTGTACACAGGTGTAGGACTGGGGGTGGAAATATGAGCTGTTTATTAAAATGAAATGTGATGTATCAAATTAAAGATTTATCATATTACTGAATTATTTAAGTTAGTAAACATGACTATATTACTTAAATGATATACCAGATTACTTAATTGATATACGAAATTATTTAACTGGATCTTACACATGCCTAATTCTATCAAATTTGCTAAACACTTTATGTTACTAAAGAGCCCTGTCTCATGCAAATAAATTATGCCAGGAACTGAACTTATAAAGAAAATGCTACTGATAATGTAATCTGAACCACATTACAAATGTGACAGATCTGACATTAGCTGACAGATACGAATTGACTTAATTAAGTATTAATCATAATAAATCGAGACAAGATTTAAATATGTGATCTAATGTGACTTTCCTATCAATAAAAAACTGTGATATTGCTGCCCTCAAAAGAGATAAATTTCTATTGCTAAGGACAGTGTAGTAACTACTTCATAATGAGGCTTACCTGTCATCAGACAGCAGTAGTGTCCTTAAACATGCAATGGCTCATTTACATAGTTAAGCGGTTTGGTCACACACTTAGCATTGGACTATTCATTTTAAGAATACAGAAAATATTCATAGAGAGCACAGAGAAAGTGAGAAGACCTCTTTAACTCTCTAAAACCAATATTACATGTAAGAGTGTGTGCGTGTCTGTGTGTGCATGTGTGTGTGTGTACATACTCTATCATGTAATACAGAGTATAAATGCTGTATCTCCAAGGGACCATAAGTTGGTGGTCTTGCAGTCAAATTCAGCCTGCAGACATGAAGACATATTTTGTTTGGCCCATAGTGTTTTAAACATAGGGACATTTCAGGCAAAATATCTGGATTCTTAAATTTCGTTTTGGAAAATCAGTGGGCATTCTCCTACTGCAACAGTTGGTTGGAGCTGAGTAGGAGCTATCTCAGTTAGGTACAATACACACACTGCTTTGCCAAGTTCTCCCCTCCACACTACTCTACACTTCACTTATTTGTGTAACCTACCTAGCCCCTGGCTCCTGTATGTATTTGAGTTTTTCACCTCTGTTCTAGACATTCAAAGCAGGCTCATTCAATACGGTATAAAGGAATGAATGGAAATGAAGACTAGATAATTCAAAGAATGTTTCATGCTTAAAGGGATCTAATTTGGCAATTTAAAGGTGAATTTAACTGGACTTAGCCTAGTCAAAAGGGGGAAAATGTGTTCTTAGTAAGGAAAACTGGGATGAGTGAAGGCATCAAGGCATGAGTGATCATGGTATGTGGACTTCAACGATTTGAGCAGATAAATAAGACTAATATTCTTTATGAAAACAATCTAAAGTGTTTGCATTTAGTCTAAGTTGGTCAGATGTGAGTTTACATTAAAAGAATTTTAGGAGGGAAGTAACACAGTTAAAGTGGTATTTTAGGTAATTCCAGGTAAATGGATGTATTGGCAGTTACTGGACTAGGAGGGACTGGTGGGTGGATGCAATGATCAGGTGTGAAATAAGGAGGAAGTCCTAGCTGGAGGTTTGTAGCAATAAGAAGGGGAGAGAAGGCTACAGATGAGACCTTGAAGAACACTTTTCAGTAACATATGTTCTTCAGTACATGGTTATCCTGACATTAAAATATTAGGTGCATTTGTTTCAAAAATCAGTTAATATTAGACTATCTTGAAATATCTATTTTTTATTTTTTGCATTTTATTAATCTTCATTTAATTAAAGCTATTTCTGAGACCAATTAGTTCTCTGTTGAGGACTCCAAGCCTTTGACTTTTTATCATATCCCTTCCACCAGCATCAAAAATTATCCGTCATGTGTTTGAGTCCCTTAGTAACTCATTTATATTGTTATAGACAATGATTTTTAAAATGTAATTCTTCTTTAAAGAACAATGAACGTTAAGGTAGGACCTGGAAAAAATAAAATCTAATCTTTTGACTAGATAAAATATTCACTAGTCAAAATAGTCTGATCCATATTTTGAGTTATAAAAGACTTTAGTGATTAATCTAATCCCCTTATGTTCTAGCCTATTGGTCAGAAAACAGGTCCAGTTGATACAAGTGACAGAATAAACTAATAAAATCGGCTACTTGTGAACAATGCAAAAGCATCTTCATCCCAAGCCCAGGAATTTGGATAAACTATCTCATGCTTCATAGTTACTAGAAGACAGAGAAAAGTCCATATCCAGAGTTATGGTACAGGACATATTAATGAGACATCAAAGGATTTGTTTGGTGCCAAGATCATCAAGTTTTTCTTAGGGCTAGATGTCTCTAACATATTGCTATTTCAAATTTGCTGGTATAAAGTGTTAATTTCAGGTATACTAAATTTTATTTTTCTTCACTGAGACTGCATTACTGGAGTCCTGAAGCAGAGAGTTTAATAAGCCTATGCCTCTAAGCAAGTGTCAGGTTAAGCAGTGGTCCTGATTCAAGGTCTGGTTCAAGGATGTGCACCATCTATTGCCTGGCTCAGATGTGTCTAGATAAGGAATAGATTTCATCTTCATTAAGATTTATAGGTATTTTAATCCACATATTAATTAAAATGCCTTCTACCTGAATTGAAATATTACAGTATCAACACATTATCTAATAAAACAATTTATTCACAAAGAAGATTTTATTCTCTCATTTCAGAAGATCCACCTCTAAATTTTAATGACATGACTGGATGTTGGCCAGTATGACTCTCACTCCACAGATATCATAAATCCAGATCCCTTAAAGATGATTTCACTAGATGTTGATGGTATCTATGCTAACAAGCTCTAGCTAAAACAAAGTACCAGTCCAGGATGATTCTTCTTTAAAACAAAAAACAAATGTGCATATAATTTATAACAATATATTCATGGGTGTGGACTAATACGTATATATGATGAACACATTAAATTTAAATTATGACAAATTCTATTTTATTTCGTCTGTTAGGACAAATTCTAAATTTAACATTGATGGTAGTTTCTCAATCAGAGGAGAAAACATGCATAGTACAAATAATCCACATAACCTACATTTTAGACATTTGTTTAAATAGTTGTATATTATGTAATTACAACATGACATTATACATTATATGCATTATTTGTACATTATATAATTACAACACGAAAAATGTTAACTATTAGAAGAAACTTCCAGAAAAATGTATGAATTACAGTGATATATTTGAGAGTCTTTCTAAAATTATCCTCCAATTAGGCTGTCCATCTCATTTTAAAAACTGATGCTCACTTTAAGAAACTGAGGGTTAAATGTCATGCATGCCTTACATTAAAAATTATATACTAATGCATAACCTTTGTTTACTAGACAGGTCAGTGTGAAGGCACTGAATGTTCAGAAAGGCCTTTTCAAAATGGCAGTTTTCTTACCATAAAAATTAAAATTAAAATTCCTATTGGAAAAAGAGTGCACTACCTCAGAAAGCATTCTGATGGCATTCCTTCCCTTATTGTTTTGTTAATTTCAATTTCTCAAGATATTAATAGCTTTAGTTTTTTTCTTATACTAGTGCTTTGTTTTCCTTAAACTAGCTCTATTTCAGAAATCTGGCCTCTCTGACCAGACTACAGAAAATAACATTTAAGCCGTTCATTTATTATTTTTGCTTTTGTATTCCTTGATTGTTTATAGTACTTGCTGCTGGCATCTTATGGATATATTTATAATATTTGTTTGTTGACTTGTCAGACTCTCCACTTGAAAGTGAGCACAGTGAAGACAGAGGCTTAACCTGTTTTTTTGTTGTTGTTGTTGCCAGATCCTTAGTACCCTCAGTTCCTGGCACACCGTAGGTGCTAAATTAATACTTTTAATAAATTTCATGAGTTACTGAACTTTCAAAGAAAAAATTACTTACAGACTTAGAACACTAATCTTGCCAATTATTTTCTTTCCTATCAGGAAGGAGTGATATATATGTGGAAATAAAAAAAAAAAACGCATTTTGCAAAACCAATTCATCACACTATTATCCCCTTGAGATTTATTTCACTGCATAGTTTCCATGGCACAAGTTGAGGAGAAGGAATAGAAGTCAATGTAGCCCATAAAAAGATGAGACCAACTAACTCAGTGCATCTGAAAATCATAATAATGGCAATAAATCACTCACGATAACAAACAACATTTACTTTTCGACAGATAACTTTGTGCCAAGAATTTGTCCTGCATTCCCTTTATTTATGATAAAACAAAAGTGACAAGTTTTGTCATGAAAGAATGCTTTAAGTGATGCTTTTAAAAATATGTACAGTGTTCTTGAAACAACTCCTTTCTGATTTATATTTATAGATGCTGCTATGCACATTCTAAGGTAGTTGATATAAAGAGGAATTGTGGCCAGCCATCATATGAGTAAGGATTTATGCCTTCCTCATTAGATTAGAAGTCTTAATACCTTACCCACTCCCAATTTTTCTCCAAACAAGCAACAATTTTTTTCATCTTCAAAGATATTCATGCTAACCTGTCAATGGAACAAAATTCAGTTGACTTAAAATCTGTGATGTAACATACTTTAATTATATTTGCTATACTAGGAGACTGTCCTTCTGTGGGAATTCTTGAAGGGTTTTCTTCCCATCCTGCATTATTTTTCAATGTTTAAAATCCCATGATTTTAGACTAACTGTATCTTGATGTTATGTTTATTACGTTTTTTGTGTTTGACACAGAAAAACATTGACTATTATATGCACAAAGCCAAAAGGAGAAAAAAGTGAAGCAAATATTTTATGTAATTTCAGTGTGTATTGGATTCATACTAACTCAGGCCACAATAAGCACAAATGTTTTCAAAATGGTCATGTGTTCCATAAACTTCCCCCACTCCATAGATAGACTCCAACGCCACAAATGTTGATTTTATCTGTTGAAAGCTAGATGAAAACAGGGAGAAAATAGTATAAATATTTGGTGGTTTTCAGGTCACACCTTTTATAAAACCAGATACTGGCCAGAAAGTTTTGGTTTTCCAATTGAATCAATTGAGCTGATATAGGGCCCATCCCTTTGTGCTCCTATCACCCTCCAATTCTTGTCTCTATCATACATGCATTCCACCCTCTGAAAACAATCAGTCTTCCCTACCATTTTGGTGCTTTGGGAGTAAGAATCTTATCGTGATCTAATGCTTTGATGAATACTTGGCACACGTCTGGCAGAGTTATTTGTTTTTCTTTTATTAGCTGTGTTACCTTAGACAAGTTTATAACTACTCTGGAAATAGTTTTTCTTATCTGTAAAATAAGGGAACTGAGCTAGAAATCTGACTTCAAACTGTTTTTCCTGGAAATGGGAAAAGAGAGGAGCAGATAGAATTAGCAGATATGACGCTGGTTTTTCCATTATCAGTAGGACAGGTCCTCTGATTTGTCTTATATATTGAATTTTTATATAATAAAATAAAATTAAACAGGTTTGGAAATCTCTGGGCTAAGTGATCATTAAGGGTCTCTAGTTTTAACTTATTTGAATGATATTATTTTAAAGCATCTTTCTGATGCTTTTAAATGTGGATTATACAAGCAGAAAGTAAAGAAAATTAAATGCACTCTGGGTGGTGAGATTATGCAGGGTTTATTTCTCTCCCTCTCCCCATATTTTCTACAGTGAATAAACATTGCCATTGGTAACCAAAAATTAATACTCTTTTTAACAAAAAGACAAAGAACAATATGTACAATATATATAGTTAAGAAAGACCTATGGGTTTTAAGAAAACATTTAATTAAAATGTACTTTAAAAATATTTGGAATATACAAAGAGAAAGAAGAAGAGCGACAGGAAGAAAGAAACACAGACTGAAAAAGTACATATCATGGTGGGTTGATTTTTCAAAGTATGGTATTTTCAAATTATTTTATATAGATTAGGATATAAATTGTTACTTATTTCATGTGAACAAAATCAGCCCCAGCTTACATTTGTTTCAGATGCTTTCCATTCTTAGAAATTATTTTAGCAGATACAATTTACATTTGTTGAGTATATATGTTAAACAGTAAGATTCTTAAAACCAATTTATTTTTTAATGTTCAGTCTTCAGAAAACTGAATAAAAGAAAAATTTCCATTAGTATTAATTAGTAAATGAGAAATATTATCACATACAGTTTAAAAAACAACTTTGTAACAAAAAAAAATCAAGGAAATCCTTTCTATAGTTCAGTCTTCTACCTCTTCAAAAAACAATATGTAATATAATCTTAAGCATGTACTCACACTCAACCTAATATTTTAAAATTATCTCTAATAAGCCATTTTCTCAAATCATTCTGGCTTTTAAAGTCATCACTATTCAAGCTCTGATGAGCAGTAGAGCCAAAAAGCATTGTTTTAGTTTTTGCTGCTTTTAAAACCAGTTTGTTTTCCTGGAACCAGTCTGCCAAAGTCTTTTTGCAGTTCAGTAGTTAAGTGAGAAACAGATTTGCCATTAAAATGCACAGTCGTGCCATCTGCATAAAGATGTATAGAGCAGTAATGACATATCCATGTTAAATCATTAATAAAAAGAGAAAAGAGGAACGGGTCCATGACTGACACTGTTGCTTAATAACTGGAAGGAGAAGGAGGGGAAGAGACAGCCCTGTGAACAGTAACAGATTGATGTCTGTCGGAGCCATTTCTTATCTTTTGACAGCATTTGGGCTGGAGCCCATGCTCCCTACCTTCTGTAGTCAAAGCCCATGGTTCACTAGGCCAAAGCAGTTTTAGAAATTAATAAAAACCATCGCTTAATTCAGAATTCCCCTTCAAGAATGTATTCATTAATATTAGGTTGTCATGGAGTGACATATGAAGCCTTGGCAAGTTCTTCACAGGCTTTTCATATGTGGAACTCACATGTTCCCCTCATCAGCATCTTTGAACCTTCTGAATGCTCATTATTAGGATTAACTATGGATAAAAATAGGCTTCACTGCATGATTTTTTATTTCATTTTATATTGCATTGGGGAAATAGGGTTTCCAGGGATGCTAAAGCAAATCATGAATTAAATAATGGGTACATAATATAAATTTCAAATTTCAAAAATCTCTTTAAGAAGAAAAGATAGATAAATGAATTCCACTTTCAGGTAAAGTTATACCTTTTGACTTTCTCTCTTTTGGTACCAAAGTTGGTAAATGATATTTATTTTGATATAATATGTGAAGTTCCAGAAAGAATTGATATGATCCCTCTGGCCTTTAGGAACTAACAAGTTTAAAGGAACTCTTAACCCCCACCGCCCCCCAACACACATATGTTTGTATATACGTGTATAACTCATGCATCAAAAATATATAAAGGAGATCAAAACTAACTTTGGCTGTATCATAATATTGATATAAATCTATAGGAGTCCTGGATTGATGGGAGTTAAGATTCAAATGACACCAGTCTGGGGAAATTTTTTTAAAAGACATAAATCTAGGAAATTCTGATGTCTCATGTGGGCGGTCTAAATTCACCTTTGACGATAGTTATTAGCTATTTGTCACTGTTGTGTAGTTCAATATTCAGTGGGAGTTGAAGTGGGATAATATCCTTCTTGTGTGTATTTACAAATATTTCCTCTGGGATATCATAGACCTATGCTATGGGGAAGACCATGGGGTTATGGCATGGGATCTATGTGTTAGTCTCCCTTGGAGGGACTAGTTGGGTGATATTAAGCAAGTCAGCCCTTTCTGCCTCAGATTTGCCTTCTATATTAGGAAAACCCTTTTAACCCTTTCGTTCTAAAATTCTGTGATGTTAACAACTATAGTGCAGTTGTGAGGTCCCTGCCTATTGTAAATGCTTTAGGAATGCTTGTCAGTGGGCCCCATGACAAGTGCAAAGCACACAATAGGTAAGTGGAAACCCTAGGCTTTACTTCCTCAACTTTTTACTCTGAGATCCCAATTATGTGCCAGGAATGTGCTTGGCATGGAGCGACGGTGAAAAGCAAAACAAATCTTCCTTTACGGAGCTTTTAGTTTGGTTGGGGACATTAAATAAGGAAAGAACTAAATGTATAATTGGCAATTATGTTAACTGATTTGGAAAAAGATACAAGAAGGAATTTAGCATGGGCTGGGGGCTCAGGGAAGCCCTTGGAGAGAATTGACTTGTGAACTGAGATGTATAGTATAAGCAGGAGTTAATTGGGTGTTGAGTTTGGGAATTTGGAGTAGACAGTGCCAAAAGTGTGCAAGGCAAAGGAAACAGCAAGTGCAAAGGCCCCAGGCACACTGGAGAAACTGAAAGAAGGTTGGTGTCTCTCTACCTTTGGATTGAGGAGTAGCAGAGGTTGTAGGGCTAGGCAGAGGACACATAACGCTTGTAGCCTTGCCTGTAAATCCACTTTTAATCAGTAGCTGAGAAGTAGTTCTAAGAAATATGCCTAAGGATTCATGAAACACCTTTTCACTTCTGTGATGGAAAGAAATAATGTACTGTATGTTATCTTAGACATGTTGTTGGATTCATTTCCCTCTGAATAACCTCTCTAATGTCTCTGATGAAGGAGCTGGTTGCTTACCAGCACAAAGAATGCTGGGAGAGTTTTTTGATCACTAAAAATGAGGTTAGTAATAATAGTGAAACATGACAGTCCGAGGTTCAATAATGCTTACTTGAAGTTGCCACTTCCAGAAAAAATATCCAAATCAACAACATTTGCTGATCAGAACAATGCTAAACTTTAGAATCAGCTGTTCTTTATTATTTTATTTGGCTGAAAGGGTAGACCCGAAACACATCCCTTAAAGTATCTGTAAGCTGCACATTCTGGAAGACTCTAGATCCTTTCTGCTCAAAAGATGGTCTGCAGACCAGCAGCATCAGCATTACTGGGAGCATGCTAGAAATGCAGAACCTCAGGTTCCACCCAGACCCACTGAATCTGAATCTGCATTTTATCAATATCTTCCAGGGGATTTTTGTGCACATTAAAGTTTAGGAAGCACTGCTCTAGGTCTCTCAATAAATAAATTTAAAATAATGTAGAAATTGAACATTTAGAGTAAATTTAAAATTAGCTTCCTTGTAGTTAATTATTGTTTTAATGTTAAAATGTCCTTAACACTTTCATAAATTCAAATTTAATTATTGTTACGGAAAAATGTTTCACTAGGAAACAATTACTCTAGGCATAATGCCAAAAGTTTCAAGGTTTAAAATTTACTCAAAACACAACAAAATATTTTGAGTGTATACATATTTCCTTGTGGGGCAGAAATAAGCATGCTAAATATCAATTATCAATTATGGAAATTTCCTGTAAGCCAACAATGTTCACAGTAGTTAAAGGCACAGCAATTCAATGGTATGTTCTTTGTACTAAAATCATCATTAAATAATCGTTTAGCCTTGAAGAGCCTTACAGGCAAAATCTAAAACTATTTATGGGATTCATGTTTGAAATTTCCAAGAGTATTTGGACTTATTTGGAACTCACGTTTAGATAATTAAAACACATTCTCAACAATTTACTTAACTAAATTTGGAGCTAGGAACTCTCAATGGATGTATGAATCATGGGAGCCTTGCCAGATGTTTTGGAGTGTGGAATTCAAAAAGCATTAGCAGTATGGCACGTCATGAAGTTTGATGCAAAACATTTCTTCTCCCTTTCCAAAAGCCTTGTTTAGTTTCTATTGTAAGGCATGAACTATGGTGACAGCTCATAGCTCTAGGGAAACATCTAAAATCCATAAGTAGTATCTACCCAGACAGTGGAAATATGAGGTAATTATCTACACCATCAATGTTATATAAAAGCCTATCCATCCAGCTATATCCAGATAACCAAATCCAAAGTGGATATTTATCTGTAAGGTGTATTTCATTTTTATTTTTTGCCTAACATTCTGTAGAAGATTGCCTGTCCCTTGCTCCATTCCCACCCTCCTTAACCTCAACAGATGATCTTTATTTTTTTTTTACAGAGTAAATACAATCAATTAGAAAAATCTTCTGAAACATCCCATATTTTCAGCACTACAAGGGTCAGAATCCCTCTGTGTTCTCTGGGGTGCTACTGTGCCATCTATAATCTTCCTTTTCTTATCCCTTTTCTTTGAATCTTTCCTTTTATCTTTCTAATGTTTCCCAGTGTTTAATAGCATCAAATCTGATAGAAGTAGTTGGCTTGTATATATAAGATGAAGGCTCTCCTCTCACACACCTAAAAACAAACAAACAAACAACAACAAAAAAACACCATGTTATCTTCTCTTGGCCCTGTCTTCCCCTAAAGAAGCTGTTTGTTTTTATCCTTTCTTCTTTTCTTTAGAAGAATTAGAATTAGAATTAGACTTCTTGAAAAAAATAACACTACTCAACTCCTGTTTCTTCCTTAACCATTCCTTCCAACTCACATGCAACGGTTGATGGTAATGTCACCAATTACCTCCTTATTGCAAAGTTCAAAGGTTAGTTTTTCATTCCTCATTGTACTCAACCTCTCTTCAGCACTCTGTGGTCTTTTACCTCCTTCTTTAAATTATCTACTTCCTTCTTCCGCAGTTTCCAAGGTACTACTCTTTTAGTTTCTATTCTAGTCACATTTCCAGAATTGGGCTCCTCCTTGTATTTACTGTCCCACTAACTAACTCAGTTTCTGATTCTTTTTCATCTCTTAATTGCTTTCCTCAGCACTAGTTTGTATCCATATCAGACCATTTTCTCACAACTACAGAAACAATCAGCCTTAAAAACATGATTTTTCTTTTCTACTTGAAAATTTCCTAATGCCCCATTCACTACTTATGAAGAACGGTGCCTTCTTGATTTAAAACATGAATGATCATAAATGGTGATTTATAAATATTAAAATGCTTTTGTCAGTATGAGCCATGCCTAAGTAGTGGTGTTGGGAAGAATAAAAATCTATTATGGTAATATCTGGCATTCATTGAGTTTATATGTTGTAAGCATTGTGCTAATCACTCTAAATGCATATTTTATTTCGCACAATAATCCTATAATGTCTTCTCACTATTACCTCATCTAATGACCCACAAAACTGAGAGGAGTGACTTTTGCTCATAGTCACAGAGAGTAAGTGTTAGATCTAAGATATGAAACTAGATAAGCATTATTTCAGATTCCATTCTTTTAGCCAGATTCCATGTGGCCTTCTGGTATAGGAAGGTCAGCAGCAAAGTCACCACATCTAGTTAGCTGCACCACCCCCTCCTACTAAAGGAAGAGGAGCCCCCATCTGGGCTCCATACCGATTCCTTGTCTAATCCTTCCCCACAGGTTTAGCTGTCTGCGTGCAAAGGGGACATGCCACCCAAAGCATATGTCTTCTCCTTTTTTTTTTTTTTTTGAGACGGAGTCTCGCTCTGTCGCCCAGGCTGGAGTGCAGTGGTGTGTGATCTCAGCTCACTGCAAGCTCCGCCTTTCGGGGTCAAGGCATTCTACTGCCTCAGCCTCCTGAGTAGCTCGGACTACAGGTGTCCGCCACCACCCATGGCTAACTTTTTTTGTATTTTTAGTAGAGACGGGGTTTCATCGTGTTAGCCAGGATGGTCTTGATCTCCTGACCTCGTGATCCTCCCGCCTCGGTCTCCCAAAATGCTGGGATTACAGGCATGAGCCACCACGCCCGGCCGCATATGTCTTCTAAGAATACTTGGAGTACCTGAAGCTGAAATTGACTTCCTGAAAGACACTGTGCCAGCTTCCAAGGCATGCACAAGCCTCTTTACTGAATCTGTTCTCCTGGACGAAGACCATGTTGTCAGAGTCCAAGCCTCTAGCTAAGCCCAGGCATCGCCAAGGTGTAGGTTGTGTGTCCCAGAAAGTGTACTTGAGGCCTCATGGGTGGGTCAGAGCTGGGGCTGCAAAGGGAAATGAAGCAGAATGCAGCCAAGGGCTGGTGATGGCTTTCTCTGCTCTACCACATTCTTGCACTGGAGACCAAGGAGTCTAAAAGTTTAAAACCTGGTCTTCCAGGAGGACAGAGAATATTTTATTATATAGTTGTTTTGCCTGATTTAAAACCTTTAAATACTTATACCAATGGTATATGGGCCTAAATTGTCTGTGTCTGAGGCCCTGCAATTGTTAAGAGTGGGCCTTGTTTAGTGCATTTCTTTTCTTTTCTTTTTTTTTTCCATTTGAAGATACAGGAGACTGAACATCACAAAGTTTTTGTTTCGTTTTCCCCATTCGTATAACAATATTATGTAGTTTAGAAAAGTACTTTTTTAGTATGCACAAGATTCACCTACGCACATAGAATTTCCAGATGTAATGTGCATAGGAATCACCTGGGGTTCTTGCTAAAATGCAAGTCCTGATTTGGCAGGTTGGAGGCTGGGCCTGAGAGTCTGGATTTCTATCAAGCTCCAAGTAATGCCGATCCTGTCCATCTTTGGACCACATTTTGAGTGTCAAGAACCTTAAGTACTTTTCAAAAATGCTAATTATTGGGCATCACCCTCAGAAATTTTGATGAATGAGATCTAAATGGGACCCAGATGGTGAATAAAATAGGAATTTTTAAAAAGCAACCCAGGTGGCGCTGGGTAAGGTGGTCTGCAGCCCACATTTTCAGAACAAATGCTTTAGAACATGCTTCTCCAACTTTAATGTGCATATGGATTACTGGAGATTGTTACAAGGCAGGTTCTGGTTTTGTTAGATGTTGCACTTCTGATAGG
This sequence comes from Pongo pygmaeus, assembly GCF_028885625.2. NCBI lineage: Eukaryota > Metazoa > Chordata > Mammalia > Primates > Hominidae > Pongo > Pongo pygmaeus. The sequence goes on from NC_072384.2 coordinate 98,789,956, forward strand.
CTCCCAGGTGATGCCGTACTGCAGACCTACCAACCACACCCTGAGTAGCAAGACTTTAGTAAAACACCTTGGGGTCTTCATTGTTTGACTATTTTGAATCTAGTTTATATCACTGTGAAATAAGGGGTGAGAAGGTGACTTGGGTGCAGTTTCTATGGACAACATCCTCAATCCTTGGCTTCACAAATTTTATACAAATAATCTTTAAGGCCTTTGTGTGATGCCAGATTTGCTGATGTTATTTTTTAGGAATTTCTGCTCAGGTTGGGCTCTTGTTATATCACTGAAGTCAGTGACAACTGGTTTGATATTATTTGTAGATGTTTCCAAGAAGCACATGTGGCTTATCTGGCAACTTGAAATAACACTAACCGTTTCAGATATTTAGACCAATGAGAACACTCAACTTAAAAGCTGAGGAACCAGTGTTCCTTCTTGGCATCCCACTGAGTAATACTGAATGCCTTGAGTGCTAAATGTGTGTTGTGATTATTAATCTCATAAATTGGGGGTATGTAAGTGGATAATGCAAATGTGTGGGTTTCTTTGGTTAATCCATTTTACAGTCTGAATCATGATCTCTGGGTGGAAGATTTAAACTGTGCCTATTCACAGAGTTCGTTCTAGTATTTGGAATCAAATTAATGACAGGCAGATTTCACAGGGCAACTCACAAAGGTGAACTAAGGTAATTCGGGGGTGGTTAACAATGAAGAGCTTGACTTTCCAAAAGGCCCAGAGAACCCGAGAAAGTTCACATTTAACATGCACGAACAGTGGAGGCAAAATCCTTGACATTGAATGTAGTTTCTTTAAAGTTTGTTACGTTCAGTTAGTTATTTGGGACACTTAATACAGAAATTGTGAAATACCTTGAATAGTGCTGCAAATTTTAATATCTCCTTACACCTGCCTGCTTTTAACTACTAGAGAACACACAAAAGGTTCATGCATCATTAAAACACACACACAAAAAATGAGGGAATTGCATTAAAGAACTCTATAATTAAGCCAATAATTCAAGCTCCTTGGAGTATTGAAGTTTTCTTTTCTACAATAATTCATAAAGTAGTCAGATCTACCTCTTCATCCGAGTATTAATTTATTGAAATAATAATAAACCAATAAAATATACTGATTCAAATATATTCTTTTGAGGACACGCTCTCAAAAAATTCAAAGTATCTTTTACTATTCAGTCACAAAAGACAAGATTCCCTCTAATTTCTACCATGAACATTTTGCATATTTCTGTACATAGAAACAAAAAACTGAGAGCTCTGGGAGTTATCTATCCCCCTTTCCCCATGCACCCATGTTCTCAACATGTGGTTCGCCAGACCAGCAGCACCAGCAAATTCTGGGATTTTTGTTAGAGGTGCAAATTCTTGGGTTTCACTCCTGGCTTAATGAATCCAACCCAGATATCTTATTTTAATAGCCCTCCAGGTGTTTCTGGTGTGTGCTCAAATTTGAGAACCACTAATTGATAACACTCCTTTCCAATTCAATTGAATTCAACAGGTATTTCTGGCACATCTCAAGAGGAGAAAGCAGAATCTTGGCCCAGAATAGATTTTGGAGGAGAAATTTGATCATGAGTATGTAACTTTAAGATGGTGCTAGGATTGCTTTAGCATCCATACAAAAACAAAAATTTTAATTGAATTTATAACTAGAAGTCTTACTTTTTCATTAAATGCAAGTAACAGGAAATAATTTTACCCTAAAAATGGGGTATGAGGCACGGTCTTTTTGCCCTCATAATGAGGGTTCTTTGACTGTAGAGGTAGCATCAGGAATAAGATCTAGAAAGCTGGCAAGACAAATGAACAACTTAAGGGTTCAAAGGTAAAATGAGCAAAGAATGCTATAAAAACATTTTAGAATGGCCCATCTAGACAAGGTGATAAAGAAAGGGGAATTTGGGAAGGAGTAGGGTCATCTGTTGCTATGTCCTTCACTTTAGGGATTTCTCCTCTTCATCATTTTAAAGCATACCATGAGCCTTGAGACATGCAGTGTTCTCTTAAGCGACAGAAAAAATAATGAATGAAGGTGAGAGTTGTTTCATAACATTAATGATCTCAGGAACTGTCTGGCATTGATTACTTACAGCATTTCACACATTTATATTTGGCACAATAGTATGTTAGTAGATTGCATGCTAGGGGCAAGAAAGGAGCTTTTGAATTGAATTTATTTCATGCAAGCTAAAAAGTTCACACTGATTTATAAATGTACAATGGAATAAGATTCAATGAGCCTTGATGAGACAAAGCTGAAACAATTCAGAGTCAGAAGCCTGAAATATTATAGGCAGTTTGTTCATCTCTGAAATCTCATACTGTCATTTAAATTTCTCCAAGTTCATTAATCCCATTTAATAGCAGCCGATGCAAATCCACTTGGACTTTTGGGAGAAAAAATATAATGAGCCATAATGCCTTACTACCACAGAAAATAATACAATTATTTTTGCTTTGCAAGAGGTCACAATTAAAGAGTTTGAGATTTTGAGCTGCCATAACTACAAATTTAGCAAAAAGTAGGCATTTAATGATAGAGTTCACATTGGCGGTTTAGGTTTTATTTTGAATGTTTGTTTTGTCTTAAAAACACTAATGCTGAAATGTTGTCTCAAATCTTTATTTTCAAATCACTTATTATATTACCATAAATTACATGGTGCAGTAAAGGCCAGATTGAAAATAAAGCATACTTTACTGTCTCATTTTTCTATAAATAACATGACACTTTATGAAATAAGAATTATCATAAAAGTTTCTCTTTTTTTCTTTTATAACTCCAGTTGTAAGCACTGAGCTAATGGCCTTCCTCCAAGTAGCTCAGTGGACTAGTCCAAATATAGGAGTATAATGGGTAGAGGTTAACTGTAGGAAGTCTGAGAAAAACGGTAATCTATAATTTCACCACAATTATAACTTTTCACTTAAATAATAGTTAAGTCTATGGGGTGAGTGCTAACAAATACCTTTTAAAGATGCTCTTATTACTTTCATTGTTTTGATGCTTTGGCATTCTCCACATGTGCCATTAGATGCAGCAAAAGACCCGGGCCGTGACCTACAGTGGTTTAGAGGTTGTGGGTGACAACCAAGCAGAGGGCCTCAGGCCATCGTCTGGGGTGAAGCACACTGTTATCTCAAAGACCGGCTGTGCCACATTTACAGGAAGCAAAGCTAGCAAAGTTAAGAGACTCTTTGTCGAGATTAACTAGGCCTCCATCAAAGACTAACAGTAGAGAAATGAATGTTTGCCTCAATTGGGATGACTCAGAAAAAAACTTTCTTTTTTCCCAACAAAGAGGCAAGATAATGAAAGAAGCTCCAGCTTCATGGGTATAAGTGGAAATCCTGTTATGTTTGTTTTACACCCTCCCTGCCTTTGTGAAAGGGAAATGCGTAAGTAAAGGTATCTGTTAGGTAAAGAACTCAATGGATCATACACGCAGCTGTGTGGAAATATCATAGATGGAATACACTCCAGGTCCCAAAAATCAAAGCAAGACATGCCAGTTGCACATTTAGGACAAATGATGAGCAATGAGTGGGATGAACATCCCTGTAATTAGACCAGTAATTTGAAAGTCTGAGATGCATTGTTTGCAGGCTTCAAGATCTGTGTTTATCTAATATCTTGGGGACAAAGAAGGGTCTGGCTGGAGAAAAACCTTCCCTGGGATCAGCTGGCAAAGGGAGCAGTGAAACAGAGACAACCATCCTGTGTGGATTTATTGGTATATTTCAGGAGAGTCCTTCTTCTGTTCCCACTGTCACACACTGTGCTATTATGGATTGTGATTAGGGATGGGCTCATGCATTACGCCAAGTTTAAAACCCACACAAAATTGTAGGGTTAGAGTCTGGAACAAAACTCCAGCTTCTTGGTGTGGAGTTTTTCTACTTATGGCAAAATGTGGCTTCCGGGAGGGTGAGTTAAGATGCCTCAAAGGGAAAAAATTCTTCCAAGGGAACATTTTGATAATTCAAGTGTAAATAAATATAAATCCAAAACACATTTTTAATTAAAGGGAAATTGCTTAGCAAAACATGTTTATATCCATCTCCCTTCTGCACACACTCACAATCCCCTCCAAATAAAGTTCAAAAGGGGTAGCTTTGGAAAGAGAGGATTTATAAACCCACACTGGATAGCCTCTTTCAAATCACATAAGATTTATTAAGGCAATGCAAAAAAGTGTTGTTTGAAATCACAATAAATCATGTTAAATAAAATAGAAGTAACTGGTTATGAAACATATGTTGTCATTTCCCCACATTGAACATACTGAAATTTTAGCACTTTTATCTTAACAACATACTAAATGATCTTTCCACAAGCAAGTTTTCCATTTCTCAAGAAGTCCCTGTACTTTGACAGCCACAATTCCTCTGCATTTTCACCTGCTCTATTACCATTCCATCACACCCGAGGCACTTGAATTACTGTATGTGAAATATGAAAATTTAGTTCTAGCTTTGTTTATTTTAAGCTTTTTTTCTCTTCTTGTGGCTTTTGTGGTATCTTATGTTTCATAAAATGCTTTCAGGCCTATCTTCTCCATATATAGATATATAAAAATATGTATAATAAGCAACCATTCAGAGGGAAAGAAGACAAGAACAATGGGAAGGGGAGTATGTGAAAAGGAGTATTCAGTTATTCTCAAACATTTGTGGTATCTATCTATGGTCTAGCATTTTTTTGTTTAAACCTGGCTTCAAAGGAAACCTAAAGACACTGATCTGTAATCTCTTAGAGAGCTCTCACCGGCTGCCTACAAGGACAAGCAGAATTTAGTATTTGTTTCACTATTTATACAAAAAGGGCAGAGGACATTTCATTTGTAGAAATGAAGTAATTAAGATAATACATAAAAGTTAGCCTTGAATTTTTATTCTCATGTGTGTTTTTACAATGTCTTTCTCCTATCCCCATATAGATATCTGTCTCCTCCACTACACTGAACTCAAGAAAAAAGGTGTGTCTTAGTCATTTTGATTTTTTCATTATCTAGCACTAGACCTGAAACTTACAGAAGGTGCCCAATTAGTGTGTTTCAAAAAATATTTTTTGTACATATACATGTATGGGCATGCATGTCAGGACCCATAGTGATAGCAAAAGAAATCTGTCATCTTTGAAATCTTCTATAGTATGTATAGACTGTTGTGAGCAAAAATGCCAGAGTTATATTTAAGTCCCATTAGTCAATCAGGTGTGTATTTACCCAGAATGTAGCCTAAACTTGCAGCAAATATTTGAAGATGTAAATTTAAGAGGTTTATGATCACCTTTGGCATGTAATTTATGGTTTTTTATTAATATTCATAATAATATCATCTGGTTAAGGTAGGCTTAAGATCTGATTTTTAGTTTTAATTATTAATGAGATTTTCCAGTAATAATGAGTTTTTAATATGCGTTATAAAACTATTTTAAATGAGGCCAACACTTTTTTTTTTCAATTTGAAACCATGTGTAATCCAAAGGCAAAATTAGTAAATATGTCTGATTCACCTATCTGTATTTTGAATATTGTTTTCATTTACATTTGCATCCCAAGAAACTTGGTAAAAGTACATTTTTGATGTCTCAAAACTGTATTACCCTGCATTGAAAGAAACATAATAAATCAAAGAGTCATATGAAAAATTAGAGCTAAGTCTTTACTCTAAATTTTAAATTTCATCTGCCTCTCACTTGCGGTGGAGAGGGCCTTTTCTACTGTTTTAAGGAAATATTTGGTATTTAACATCAGTTTGCAGAGAGAACTTTAAGCTTATACTTTTCAGAAAAAAAGAAAGCTATTTAGTTATCTTTGCCATTTAATGCTTACCATCATCACATTAATGAGAGATAGTTTAGCAATGGCAATGAAGACTTGTGATTCCTTTTATTTAACTGAATTTCTGCTTTTCAGGTTAATGATTAAACACACTGAGTAGCATAATTGGGGGAAAATGAGATTTCCCAGGCAATGAATGGCCTTCTGATAGGTTACAAATTTATTCTGAACAAATAAGCTACTGTATTTTCAATTGGACAATTAAAATATCACTTTACTTCAAAGGAAAGGGGTCAATAATTGAATGTCTTGACTGACTTCATATTTATGACTATTCTCATTATGGAATACAATTGGACATAGTTATAGTTTTATGTTCCTATGAACTGAACACATTCATTCTGCACGTGGACTTCACTACATGAAGGGGGTATTGTAGATCAGACGAATTGAAAGGCATATTAGAACCAGGTCAATGGCAATAAACCATTCTTGCTAAATATTTAGTTGTCCTCTCAACATAACAAAGGTGTTCTTGGAGTATCTTTTGTTAGAACCACCTCCTTTGCCCCTATAGTTTAGATATTCACATATTTTATATAAAAGTATCTTATTTTTCTTTAAAGAACCTGAAGAGTTGGGAATATATACTCCTAATATCAATTCTAAGGGTGCAAAAAGAAATCCAAGTTTGTGCAAAAAATAAATTTTAGAATGTTGTTTGGAAATTAAGAACTTGATAGTGCAATAAAATTGCAATAAAATTTGCTGCATGAGTAATTGTAGATGTCTGGGAGGGAGCTGAGGACAATGAACAAAACCTTGTAATCCTGCTGTGAAGGGTCCCTCCCTTAGTCATGTGCAGCAGTCCTCAAGCCAAGAACAGTGAGGGCACACTACAGATGCTAGTGTAGACACAGGGGGTTAGCTTTTCCATTGAACACAAACATATCTAAAACTAGACTTTGATTAGCCTCATTGTTATCACTATTTCATATTTATCAATTACCAGTAATGCACTTTATGATGAATGAGACATCAACAGGTCTTGATGAATGAATGCTACATATTTTCACATAAAGGGCAAACTCAGACTCCTAACATTTGTTTAAGAACCATGTTGATGTTAGTTTTCAAGTATAATGCCTGAGGTCCTTGTTTAGAGTTCTCCTTAAATCTGGGATTAAATAAGTTAAATTACACACCTGCCAAATATTATGGTATGTATTGCAGGTACCATAGCTTTCTAAGGCTTGTTCCCAATTTACGTTTTTAAGTCCTAGAGCTCAGGAAGTCTTACTTTGGGGAGCAGGCTGGTATTAATACAACGGAATTAAAAATCAGAAACAATGAACCTTAGTTTGATATATAAAAGACAGGTTTAGAAGAGCGTCACAGGAACATTTCATTTTTTCAAGTAGTATTTATTGAGATTATACTAAAAGTGATAACAAGACATTATTCATGGCCTTGAAAATTCACAATTGAATGGGAGGACTCAGGAAATACAAACGTGTAAACAGAGAACTCTACTACAGTTTCACAGAAAAAGGGAATCGGGAATCATATACCTGGGTACCCCCAACAACTGGAGAGAAGTGAGAAGGAATAAAGAGAGGAAATTTTTCCCCAAGGAGGAATGTAGTTGGGCTGGGTCTTAAAAGCCTGCTGGTAATTAGCTCATCCAAGGGCTGGAAATAGAGTGTTCAGAGAGGAGAAAATGATATAAGCCAAGGTATAGAAGCAAAAGAGACCTCAGGATATCAGGTAACTTGCCAATGCTGCAGTAGGGTGGGATAAGCAGGGTAGTGGTCCCAGTTGCGACTGGAGCAATGAGGGCAATTGCAGAGGACTTTGTAGAATGCTTTGGGTTTTACATTGACAGTATTGGGGACTTTTTGAATGCTTTTAACTAGGTGAGTGCCATGATCAGTTTTACATTTTTAAAATATTTTACCTGCACCCTGTAGAGAATTTTTGGAGAAGACAAGACTGGAATGATTGAAAAGGAATGATTGGTGCTTTAACATACATTGAGCCATCACAGTCATCTATTGTTTCTTTAGGTCTAATTCTAAAACACAGTAGCACATCTGGGGACTGTGAGAAAATATGGACTACTGTCATGCCTTATTGGAATGCTTCCTCACTCAGCCAATGGACTTATCTGAACCACGACTGTTCCAGCACAAAAGCAGATAATACTTCCTTTTTCAGTGTATGGTCCCATCATATGCTATTTGGAAAGTTACTTTGCTTCTCATTTCATCATAAAAATCATTGTCACAGCTTCACTATTGGGATTTATTATATATTCTCTTGCTGTCACCATATATCATCAGCAAACATGGTCGTTCAACAATCTCATTATGACCAACAGCTATTAGTAATACTTATTTTACGCCTATAACATGTCAAGCACTATGATAAGCATACACGTGCATGATGGTATTCAATTCTCCATAATGCTATGAAATAAATATTATCACCATACTGTCATTTTGCATATGAAGGCACTGAGCCTTAAAAAGCTATGTGATTTGCTCCCAGGCAACACCAGGAAGTGGCAGAGCCAGGATGGGAACCCAGAGCTGTTTTACACCACAGCCCCTGTCCTAGATAACCTCTATATCCTGCCTGTTTGAACCTGTTTTCACTAACATTTTTTCACTTTAACTCTTGTTTCTGAAATATTTCTCCTCTGTAGATGAGACACTGTCCTTGAAAATATTTTAGCATCTTTAATAACATGTTTTAAATAAACTCTTTATAGTTTTTTTTTTGTGTGTGTGTGTGTGTGTGTGTCCACTGGTCTTTTCAAAGTCTCTTTTTTGTTTTGCAACTTTGGCTTTATTTATAATTTAAATCTAAACATTTCTTCTTGTGGAGTCCATACACGCCACTCTTGGGACATCCCTATGTTGCAGCAGAGGATAAAAATGGAAAATTCAGGGTCCTTAACTGGACTCTGCCTTTGTAATTGCTTCTGTGGTGCTCTCACCACATTCCCAGATGTGTGAGAAAGACAGAGGGAGTAGTGAAGGAAGTGAAATGTTAAAATAAGGCTAAGCAAACAGTTTGCCCAACAGATGTTAACCCTATTCATAATTTAAAAGTTCCTATTTTTGTTCACCACTTAGACAATGAACATTTTAATTTCTCCTTCAAACACTGCTTGTGAACTAGGTTCAGAAAGCTAAACTCATTAATATTTCCATCAAACTTTCTCCCTTGTCATAGGTCAAAGAAACAAAAGGAGCATATTTCCTTTATATTTTAACGCTAGCATTATTATGAAGCCTGGTTAGGACTTAGATAATTTGTTTAAATATGTCTTCTTAGTTAATATGGTAACCAGGACTAGATTTAATCAAGATTGAATTAACCTATTGTTACAGCACAAATCCCATTGGAAAAGCAATGCCCCAGAGTTATATTTACATAATTTTAAGTAGAATAATTGACACTAACTATGACTAGCTTCCCCCCCACCGCCACGTCACTCTTCATAGTAACCTTAGTCCCCAAACAGAATTTAAGAGGCATTAAGAAACCTGGTGAATTTAGTAGAATAAACTAGTATTATCTCCCTACTAAGATGTGTTAGCAGAACATTTATAGCTGTTTACAATGAAGAGAGAAAAATAATATTTGCATAAACTTTAAACTATATTTTGACAAATTATTTACCTGGCAGAATTGAGTTTAAACATGCGCATTTCCTAATCTCCAGTCCTATACTCAAACCTCAAGAAAATCACACTTCCATTCTTCTTCACAGGGTGGGTCCCTCAATTGCCCCTGCACCATAAGTCCCACAAACAAGACCAGTTCATGGGGGCATGAAGACAAAGCTGACACAAGTGATGGTAAGAACAAACGGTGGTGGTGAAAGTCAAACGTATGTTGGAGGAGCTAAAATAATTGCAAGCCTGACTCTTGTGCTATAAAAGGTCAGTAAATAGAGAACAAAGGCATATGGAAAAGAACAAAGAAAATAAAACCCCTGAGAAAAACCAAAAGAACAATCCAATAGAAGATGAAAGCTCAGGATAAAGAGAGAGAACAGTCATTCAAAGAGAGACATTTCTGATCTTGTGTTTGTATTTGTAGACTTCTGGATTTTTTTTCTTTCCTTTTTTGTGGCATTCATTTCTTAGAGGTAAAAAGTATACAGAAACACTCACTGGCTTTCTATTTATTGAAGGACTGACACAAGAGAACTGAGCTGCTAGAGAGAGCAGTGAGTATTCTATTTATAAGCAGGTGGATAGGAACAGAGGCATGATTCTGTTGAAGATAAAGGTGATGATGATGTTTATGATGATTTCAAGACATTATATGGAATCATAGAATCAGAGACCTGAACATGACCTCAAGGACTAAACCTTCAAAGTTCTATATTTTACAGATGAAAGAAAAATAACAACAATCAGATATTTGAACTGAATATATTTACATATTGCTGTTCTAGATTCTCTGTCACTCTTTCAATTATGTGATAATCCTAGGTATGTCAGAGATACTAAGAGTGTTTAAATACTTAAATAGTTGGGGCAACATATTTGTTTGGCAAAATCATGTTTAAAAATTCAACAACTTTAAAATGTTTCTTTCAACCATATCAAATTTATATTTTCTATTTTTTGCCCTGGAAAATGTCTCATCTTTCCCAATGAAAATAGCTTTACTTTGGAAAAATTTGTATCTTATCTATTTTTACATCTTGGTTTCCAACAAGTCTGTGAATATGAATGCAATTATTTTTTCCTCTCCCATTTTGAACTTTTGGTGGGAAACTATAATTGTAAAGATATATATGAGGAAGTTTGGGGGATTTCTGGGAAGCTACAACATAAGTAACCTTTGTAACCAAAGCACTACAAATAGGAGTTTTGCTAAAATTGCTTTGCAGCCACAAAATTTTACAGGTGTAAATATTTTAACATTGACTTCTATCTGTAATGTTTATGGACTTAACTACCCATGAGAATAAAATCAAGTTAATAATCAATTTTGTTATACATGCTATGTATCAGTTATTATATATTATCATTATGTACCATAATATTAGTTATCATATATTGTAAACATATATTGAAACTAATTAGAATGAAGAAATACTGTAGATTTTTTTCATGTCTTTTATTTTCTCATAATTTTCAAGCTTTAATACTATGTTTCCTTATGATTACAGTGAACCTTATATTAAAAGATAGATTTTGGTAACCCAGCCGTTTATTTAATGCCCCTCCTCAATATAGATGTTTTTAACTTTATGGAGTTTTTCCAGGGATACCAAGAGAGAGAAAGGTGATATCTATGGAACCAAATAAATAGAAGATTTTCCATACTAAACCCACTTGTCTCCTTATTGGTGTCCTGGGATAAGGAAAAGAAAATAAGTTATAATTTGACAACTCCTCTGAATGAAGATCTCAGAGCAAACTTTCATCTCCTCCTCAAAAAATGACATACCCCAGAAACCCAAAACAAACAAATGGGATATTCAGTAAAAGGAGTGAATATGCTGTTTGCCTATTGATTCCCTGAGCTGGGCTGTCCCTGAGCAGAAGAGGGAAAAAACTGGCACGCACATATTCCACAAAAAGACCACATGATTAGTGACTTTGTTACTAATTACAATTAAGCTGAAATAGTAAAGTTTTCTTTTGACTGGATAATCATGCGTCTGAAGGACATAGGCTGTCCTGAATAATCATCCTTCAATATTATTTTCAACTTAGCAGCACAGACTTTTTTAGACAGTCAGGCCTATGTTCACAATGAAATTGAAGTAATTATAAAAGTTTTAAAAAAATCACCTCGAAAAATTCTACTTTCCTCCTCTGGGTTTATGAGAGAAATGTGAGATGGGAGCCGAGACAGGAGGGAGAGAGCAAGCAAAGAAAAAAATGTTTTAGATCATCAAATATTGCATTGACTGCAAGACCTGACAAAAAGCAGAGATTTAGGTTCACATTTAGAATTTCTTTGGAATGAATAATTCTAATTCTATACAAATGAGATTTGTTTAGCAAAATATCTGAAAATCTGAAGAATACATTTTCTGCATATCTGGGGTCTAAGAGAGAGTCACAGGTAAACATGCAAAGAAAGAATACAATGACCATCATTATACACATATATACTCATATACATACATATATATTGATTATATATGTGTGTGTATAAAATTGATTACTCAGTTGATTTCATTTTCAGGGGTAGTTAAGTCCATAAACTTTGCACACACATACACACACACATATATGTGTGTGTATACTTTATATATGTGTGCATATATTATATACATATATATAACTTTAACTTTTATATAGTATTGATTTTGAGAATTATTCAGGTGGTATATGAAAAGGTATTGTTGATTCAGTAGATGGCAGTCTTCCCACTAAGCCATTAAAAACCATTGTGAAAGTCACATTTTAAAAGAAGGAAAAAAACTATATTTTGAAGAACGATACAGCTTCTCTGACGCTAGTTATTAAGGTAACATAATTTGAAAATTTAGAGTCTATGATGACATTACACAATTTAAATGAACTATTCCTAATATCAAATCAGTTACACGAGTTGGAGCTATTACTCTAATTATTAGAAAAGAATTTACAAGAAAGATGGAACTTTTTCCTACTCACATCTCCGGTTACTCACATGCTAGGGAAGAAAAGAAACTGATTGATTTAGGTCTCTAGACACTGAACCCAAAGTATCATCAGCCCTCTAACCTTATATCCTCCCACCAAACAGACGTACAAACAAAAACGAAAATCTGTCCTTTTACGTTGTAATGTCCTACCAGAGTTTTAGTGGTAGGTACAGTGGAAAGCTTTGGTCGACTCTCTGGAGAGTGATTATTTTTCCTACCACTTACCTTACAATCCTGAGCAAATTACTTAAACTTGAGATTCAAGTCCTCCCTCTGTTAAAGCAGGGATAATAAAACCACCATCCCAGGATTGCCATGAGGATAAAAAATAAACTTGTACTAGACATTTAATAGGAGTTTGTTTCCCTTCCTTTCCTATACGTTCTCCCTCTTACTAAAAATGATCTTGGGAAGATACATATGTATATATTCAAATATGTAGACTTTTAGTTAAAGTGAATTAAAATTAATTTTGTTCTTATAATTTCAAGCTCTCTCTTGTGAAAATTGGCACTATTCTTTAAAGGATGTGGGCTCAAGAATACAAAATCAAGTATTTTGTCACTATTTTAAATTATGTTTTTTCTTTAACGTATGTTTGCAGCGTACAAATCATTAGTTATGTTGTATACTATGTAGGAACATGTGCATCAGAGTTAATCCTGTAGAAAAATGACATTTTACTTCTATTAAGAATAAGTTATTTAATGTTCAGTATTATAAAAGGAGAACTAAGATTAGATCTATTCAGTGTGGATACCAAAGAAATACCTTGGAAGTTATTGTTTCTTTTTATAAAAAAGACAAATTCTAAATATACCTGTTGTCTTCTTTTACTCTTTTTTCCATGCAAGTAAAATACAAGGACTTATTATTTGTACACTAACAAATGAGAATTATAAAGCAACAGAATCCCATTGTTCCTAGGTCTACTAATATTTAGCTTAATATTAAATATACTTCTGATTGCGTATGCAGAGTAAGAATTTGTTTATATTTAATTGTCCATTTCTTCTTAATAAATTAAAAATAATTGTATAGCTTTTTGCCCAATGAAGTCACAGAATACTCAGATTACCTTGGTGTGCCTGGCCTCAGCTGTATCTAACGCAGCTGAGGTACAATTATCATTCATTCCATCGGTCTCTTCAGTGCCTACCTTGATGCCTTAATGCTGAAGAGCACGTAAACCTTACTACAATAACAACCTTAGAAAGCTGATTTACACTTCTGAAGTGCAATTTCTCTACTATCTAAATAATTTGGATAGTTAATGAAAAGACAGTTCAAGCTCTGTTACTCTGAGGGTAAAGCACTTAAGGTGGTCAATCTCAATGTGAAGGGCTGGGGGAAAATTTTTTTTGTTTTGTTTTGTTTTGTTTTGTTTTTTTCATGCTGCTTCTGCTGTAGCAGAGTGGTCAGGGTTACCTAGCACAGGTCTGCGACTCAGAGACACAAGCAGTTTCCTCTGCTATTGGGGACTGTCACCAATTCTGTATTGTTGATCAGAGAGCTAACTGCTTTACAGAATGTTGGCATGATTTTTTGTTGTTGTTTTGGGGTTTTGTTTTATTTTGTTTTGTCAAGGTAAAGTAGGTAAGAGTCATTGCTGCCAATACATTTTTGAAATTTCTTTCCTTAAAAGCTTTTCATGTCAATTCTCTAACTCCTTCAGCATCTCTGCTTTCAAAGTAAAATAGAGCATATTTTTAAAGAGACAAAAAGGTGGGAATAGGGGAAGCTGAAATACACATCTGAGAGAACAATGTTCATCCCACTTTCCAAAAGCCAACAAAGGAGAAGGGGGGAACTGTGGAAACAAAGGAATAGTTATTAAATGAGATCAATGAAGCCTGCTGGAGGAAGCAGCTTCCCCTATTGTTGGCATTTTAAAAAATTCACCATAGCAAATGTAGATATCTCCCTTCCCCATCCCATTTCTTATCAAAATAGATATACTTCAAATGTGTAGTGTTACTTAACAATATTCAAGTCATGGGTCACTGAGAATGGTGAGTTTCTTGAATGTGAAGATGGCTTGTCCCTTTTTTCTCTGTATTCTCCACCCTGAGTAGAATGCCTTACCCATCACGGGCTTTCCAAAAATGGCTGCTGAATGAATGAATGCGTGAATAAATGAAAGATGTTCCTGATCATAAATTCATGGGGATTTAAGTGAACTCAGAAAAGAGATTGCTGATCTACGGAATCAAAATCCTGGTATGTGTCTGTAATGTGAGTTGCTTAACAATCTCACAAACACTTCACTGTCCCCAGATATGACATGCAGTAATTTTTATCCACTTCTAAAAGTCATTGATACGGATTCACTAACCTTTATAAAACTTCTCTCCACTTAAAGCCTTGGTGATGAACATTAAAGTGAATTTATCACAGCTCTTAAACTATTCAAACTCTGGAGATGCCCTTCCAGCATTTAGGTCTATTGGCATATAGTCCCCAAATTTTCCAGTGCCTTTGCCAAAGGTGGGAAAGTATTCCATTATATGCTATTCTTGATCGCCAGATAATAAGTAGAGTTTGGCTGATGGTATATTGATACACAGCATTTTTAAGCCCAAAGCTATCTTCACTCACCTGATTGCTAATTAGGGTAAGGGCCTTGTCTCATAAACCAAATTCCCCATTGTGACTATGATGAGCTATAATAATGATTGATAACAGGATGTGACGTAAGCCTACACTCTTAAACACAGGAACAAAGAAACACATCTAAGTAATCACAGGGAGATAATTAGTGCAACAAAGGCTCCCTTGGAAGCTTCTGACCCGATCAGAATGAGTTTGTGATGACTTCTCTGTCTAACCCAGTGGTTTATGCACTTTCATTCTCACTTCCTCAGGCTTTGAATCAGACTACTTTTAAAAAATGCTTATATTTTTAATCCATTTATTCCATTTAGCTGTTTTTGAGACACTTTTTTTTGAGACACTTTTATAAAATATGTATACATTTGTTATTCTCAGACACAAACTATTTCTTTTGTTTTGTTTTTTCTTCACCCATTGCTGTCAGTGTACAACAAACTATTATACTCACTAAATTTTTACCTTTTTTCCCGCAGCTTTAGAAATAATGCAATGGACCAAGAGAGAAAGTGAAAGTTTAGAATGTGTCAGAAAACGATGGCTCACTCTTTCTCATACCTCTCATTAAAGATGAGGTTGGAATAGTATGCTTAACTCTTTTTTAGATTCTAAACTTTTTTTAACTTATAATTTCAGAACCTTCTCACAAGGGGAAGTCATAGCTACTACTTCTTGTGCTGGATATGCAATTTTATGCACATTAATAACCAAGAATGAAAAAAGGGGGATATATTTCATCATACCCTGAGAATTGGATGAATGAAAATAATACAAAATATGCTGTCTTGAGATCAGCAAATCATTCAGGAGAAGGTGAATTAAAGTAGGAAGGAGAGAGAACACTCACTCTAGCTAAGGTCATACCTACACACATTTTACTGTGTTTTAATTTTCTGTTCAGTGTCATAACAACTGATGTATGTTGATCTACAGGTTGAGCTTAGATAAAATGCCCTATTTTCACCCTTCTGGATCTTAAAGAAAATTCACAGAATGATGGTACTAAGTTTTTTCTGCCATTGCTTTTCCTAGCTGTTACTGTGGACTATGGGACAAAAGCAGGCTAGCTGTAAATAGAGACATTATCTTCACTTGGTTCTTCCAAAAATTAGAATCCCCTCAACGGTCTTCTGAATTTGAACTATGGCTATTCCATGCAACTGCTATTATATAGCCATATGAAGCTGCACAGGCTGGCTTGGAAGAACCAGTTGAATGCTTCCAGGGGCAGAGTCAGCATGCCAATAGATTTCCTGGTATTGTTGTGGAACTTGCCATAGCTGGACAGAGCATGTTCCAGAGCAATGGGCATGTTCCATCCAGACTGCTTCAAACAGTTCAACTCACACCCCAAGTGAGTGCCTACTAGGAGTATGAGTTATATTACCCTCGTGAGAACTGTGGTGTGCAAATACAGCATGAAGATTACTGACAGCTCATAATAGAAATTTGGCTCTACTATATGGTTCTTTTTACAAATGGTACATGACACAACTTCACTCAACTAGTGTGAAAGCCGATTGTCCCCTATCAGCCTCATCATAAAGAATATGCACTAAGCATTATAAGCCTAATGAGGTGGTTATGGACTTTTAAAATGTTAATGATAAGTAACTCCTATTTTGATAGTAACTTTATTAAATGAAACTTTCTTAAAAATTTGGTTTCAATCCTCTCATCATCCAGTGAATCCCCACTACAAATATAACTATTAAATAAAATTAGCTAAGTAACACTGAGAAGTAAGGATACCTGATTATTAGGAATTATAGATATCTGTGCAAACTTAAACAGAAGTTATAAAATAGGAAATCAAAAGACTCACCCTTATTGTAAATAATGCATTAGCAGTCTTAGCAATAGACCATGTACTTAAGGATAGAGAGATGAACAGTAATATTTGTCAAGATCTTTCCTGTTTGTTTTTGGTTTTAAAATATCTTCAAAAGAGCTGACTTGAACATAAAATCCCTTGCTTTCCTGACACTGTTAAAAATACATTTTTACCTCACTTCCCTGTTTACTTTATCATCCTTTTTAAAGGAAAAGTTGAAGATTAAAATTTTATGTACTTTTATTACCAAGTTTTCAATACATGTGGCATCTTGTAAAATCTATTGGTAGGTGCCCCACCCGTGGCTTTTTTCCAGCTCCAGATCAGTTCAGCTATTGTTATGAAGGGATGGCTAACTTCAGGGTAGACTAGTGTTCCCATGACAGCTTTTTTCACATGCTGAATTTGGTTGATTTTTATGGCTTAGAGCAAGATAGTTGAAGTGATCATGAGTTCTTAATAGGCCACAGACCTCGATACTCCACTTTCATGAATAACTTCTGAAATTACCTTAGACTCTTTTCCATTGGAAAACAACATTTATTACAATACTTTATATGTGTTGACTTTTCCCAATTGCTGCTCTCTTCAGTTCTTTTCCTCTCATAATTCTTACCTATTTTATAAAATAAAAAAGGTTAAGTTCCTTCAATAAAGCTGTAAACAGTTTGTGGATTGGATTATTTTATGAGGTTATTGAAAGTTTGAACTAAATCACGTAATCAGCTCCCAGAACTTCCAGAAGGGTGGGGCCGAGTGATATACTACTTGCTAGCAGCATTCATTTATTTTTATAAAACTTTATTTCTATACACATTTTAGTTTGCCAGGGTATGTCATAATGTTCTTATTTTGAAGACTATTTGTAAGTAAGGCAACTACTTTGAATCTCATTGGGAACAAGTGCAACTGTATGCTATTAGATGCTCCCATACAAATTAAATGAAAATATTTCAAATGTACATGTTGACTAAATAATTTGAAAGTTGTTCATAAAATTAGAAAATATAAACAAACAAACGTGAGTTTCCTGAAAGCAGGAAGTTGTGTCTTACTTATTTTATTTTCAGCTCCTAGCTAAGAGCTTCACATCTACAAGTTGTTATTATTTGCAGGTTGTTGAATGAATGTTCTCCCACTAACTACCACAATGGTTCGTAGTGGTCCTCTAGTTGAGTCCTGGGTGATATTGTGTCCCTTTCAGACACAGACTCAGGAGGGGAGAATGATCACTATAGTTAAGCAGTTCTGTCCTCTCATATTTGGCCCATTTCTAATCATCGTACTTACTGAAAACATAGTCTGATTTGAGCCTTTTCTCTTAAATTGTACTTGTTTTTCCTTCTGTAGAGACCACCAGTAATAAAGTTAGTGTTAGCAGTTTGTACCCTGGCTCAACCTCTTACTGTATGGTGAAGCACAATGTAGGTCCCTCACGGGCTGGCACATCAGAAGCACTACTGCAGGAAACAGAAGGGCCAGTGTGAAGTGGCTGTGCCAAGGGAAGGGGCAGTATTTGGCAGAAGTAGCAACAATGCCCAGGAAAGGCACATTGATGGGCCAGCTGTCAGCCTGTTGTCAACAGTAAGGAACCTTCACACAGCTTCCCTGGAGCTGGATGCCTCAGCACAGTACACTAAGGCAGTGGTTTTAAACTTGGGCTGCACGTAAAAATCACCTGGGGAAATCTTAAGACATATCTACGTCTGCAGCCTCACCCAGACCCATTAACTCATGGTACCCCCAGCGTGGGTAGTGCTTTTCCAGTTTTGTAGGTTACTGTAATGTTTAGCTGGGGTCAGGTACCCAACACCTAAGGACACAGAGCAGAAGAAGAGAAATGACACAGTGAGACCACTTCTGATGAGACTTATTTGTGAACACCTGTAACATGATCCTCCCTGGGATACCCAGGAACTGGAAGTGACCTGGGAAAGAGAAGATGGAAGAGGGGCTGCAAATCCTGCCATGATAAGTTAACAAAATATTAAGCATTCATTTTTAAGGACAATTTTTACAGATGGACTACAAGTGTCATAGTGTCAAACTTTAACTCATGCTGATGTATGGAAGGCTGAGGAAATGTCAATCCTTCCTTTCATCTGCAAGTAAACCTTCTGAGCCCACATCTGCTGGGTTGAAGAAGAAAATTGTTATTCCCAAGCTTAATACTTAGGAATTTCTAAATGTATCAACAGTTCTGAGATTGGATAAAAAGGCCCAGTCTCTCAGATAGCCTGCTCCTAACTCTTGATGCTTTTCCTAAGACAAAGACCAAGTGGATGGGTGGAGTGCTGTCCAACTGATCACTGTCCCACTGGCCTCTGGCACTCAAATATCTGTTTGGTGAGCTAATGATCCATTCTTTAACTCAAGGGTCATCTCTTCTTCACCTAGACAGCTTCCCATCAGCTCTCCCTGGATGCAGACCTCAAGTCACAGTGTTTCTCCTCTGGCTCGTCTGACTTAGTAGTTCCCTCTGTTGGTCACCAGCTAGCCTGCCTGGCCACCCCACTCTACCCTCTTCCTAGGTGGACCTTTCCAGTCATTTCCTGGCCCTCTTTCTTCAAGAGTTCCATGTGGAGAAGTCTGTTAGGTGTCCTTTCTTCTCCAGGTTCTGCCCATCAATCCCATAGGGCCACGGTAGAGAGCAAAGAAATCAGAACAGATATTTGATGACTTTCTCTCATTTCTCTCTCTTCTCTTTCACAGACTCACTCTGTGGTAGGGAGACACAGGCTTGATTTTCTCCCTTATACCACCCCTCTCTAAAAGAGCAGCTGTAGGCATTTTCTTTCCTATGTTAGACAGCACACATCTTCTTCATGGGTTGCAACAGGATGAAGCAAATGAATTTATAAAAGTCTCTCTTAAGGCTGGGTACAGTGGTTTACACCTGTAATCCCAGCACTTTGGGAGGCCGAGGCGGGCGGATCACGAGGTCAGGAGATGGAGACCATCTTGGCCAACATGGTGAATCTCCGTCTCTACTAAAAACACAAAAATTAGCTGGGATTGTGGCGTGTGCCTGTAGTTCCAGCTACTCGGGAGGCTGAGGCAGGAGAATCGCTTGAGCCCGGGAGGCAGAAGTTGCAGTGAGCCGAGATCGAGCCATTGCCCTCCAGCTTGGGCAACAGAGAGAGATTTCATCTAGAAAAAAAAAGTCTGTCTTAAGACAATCTGGGTTTCTAAGGTATTGTCTTGCTATGTGATATTTTAAATATCAGAAGCTGTTTTGTTTTTTTTTTTTAATTTTTCACTGTTCTGAGACAAATCTT
The DNA here is from genome assembly GCF_028885625.2 of Pongo pygmaeus. Lineage (NCBI taxonomy): Eukaryota > Metazoa > Chordata > Mammalia > Primates > Hominidae > Pongo > Pongo pygmaeus. The sequence continues at coordinate 98,810,160 of NC_072384.2, forward strand.
TTTCTCCTCCAATGTTCTTAGGCAGGTGGAGGTCTCAGGACAGTCAGGAAGAAAGTAATGTGCTATGTTGGGAAAGAAAAAAGAGAAAAGCCCCATTAATAAATTTCAGACTATCATCCTCATTTCAGAAGTAGCTATCCTGAAAAAGGCATTAGTTATCATTTTGGGGGAGGAGGGAATTTCAGTAGAAGAGAGGGCTTCATATTTATTGTTATTCACTAGGTGCCTACTGCGTGCTGGACACTGCCAGCATTTGAGTCTCACCAGTATGGCCATAATAACATCCACTTTCATGGTTGTCCTGAAGATTAAATGAGAGAACATAAAAAAGGACTCATCCCAGTAGCTGTCATGGAATAGGAGCCAGATTTATGGTAGAATTAAAGATATACTTCTTCATTTCTTCACCCCCGCCTTTTTGTGTGTGTTTGTTTATAACTTTATTGTTGTTGCTGTTGTTTTTGCTAGTTAGGACTGTACATCCCTATGTCAATTCTAAAATTTAGTAAAAGTTGATTTAGCTGGTATTTCATCGACTAAATGTTTGAACTGTCTGATCTTTCTACATATTTACAAGATAATTCATAGTTCTCAGTTTGGTCTTGCAAGATCCCGAGAGGCCTTGGGAATCTAAGAATAACTGATTTCCATCAAGTTTCATTTAGTGATAAACATATTAACTCTATTGTACCTCCTTGCAAATTAGTAATGGTCACAATTATTTAGGCCAACCAGAAAACCACCAGATCGTGTTACTTAAAATAGAATTTGCTATATAGAACACTATGTTTTATTCATTCAAAATGGCTGCCATAAGACTAGCTTTCTCTATTTAAGAAAATAAAGTTGTGACACAGAATCTGACTAAAGGAACTGATAGACTATAGAACACTTGACCTATGAGTCACCAGTTCAAATGTGACCCCAAATTGCTAACATCTGAGTGTCAGAGCTAGCCTCGGCCCAATCACTGCAGGAAGAGAAGCCACATCATATGCATACCATATACCATGATAGTTGCCCGTTGTTCTCAATAGAAAAGCAAGGTTAAAATGAACCCGAGAACTTACAATTCCCTCCTATTGCACTTCCCAGAGCATTGTCCTAATGAAAACAAATGTCTGAGATTTATTTCCCAAAGGTATCATATACCTTTTCACTGTATTTTGCTTCTAAATGAGTTTCAACTAGCACTCAAGATACTGATATTTTTGTTTCATCAAAATGTCATTGGCTAGGGAGAATGGTGTACTGTGTACACTAATTGCCCAATGTCATAAATATGAGTAATAATCATCATCATTAACATTCACTGAGTATCTATGACGTTTCTATGTAACATCTTACAAAGACTCCATGATTTAAAATGCAAAACAATCCTGAAATTTAGCTACTATTATCTTTATTTCACAGATGTGGAAACTGAGAGACAGGTAGCTTAGGTATCTTGTCCAAGAGCATAGATAGTGGCAAACTAAGGATTTTTATTCCTGGCTTTCTGATTTGAAAGCCATGTTACTTCTCTTATGTGTATATATTTACCACATCTTACTTCCAGTGGCTGTTTCTTGTTTTGTTATTTTCTATGCATTTTTGATAACTCATTTTGCCTGGAGGAAGAGCAGCAGGCTGACTGTTAGAGTGTATTGACCAATCAGCTACACTAAGATTGTTGAATCTAGTTTTATATTCAAGGTTAATCTAAAATTCTGAAGACTGATGTCTCCTTAAAGATAGTGTTTATCCATGTTTTCCTAGGGGCTTTTTCATTTTTACTAGTCATTTAAAATAAACAATTCATGGATAGAGTATAATTATTTTTAAAAGTGATAAGTGAGGCAAAAGAAATAGGCTCAGAATTACCTATAAAGAAATGAACACTGGGGCCGAGAACAGTGGCTCACACCTGTAATCCCAGCACTTCAGAAGGCTGAGGTGCAAGGATCGCTTGAGGCCAGGAGTTCCAAACCAGCCTGGGCAAGCCAGTGAGACCCCGTCTCTGCAAAGAAAAATTAGCAGGGTGTGTAGCACATGCCTGTAGTTCCAGCTACTCAGGAGGCTGTGGTGGAGAAGATTGCTTGAGCCCAGGAGTTTGAGGCTGCAGTGAGCCATGATCACACCACTGCACTCCAGCCTGGGCACAGAGCAAGACTCTAATAAGAAGGAAAAGGAAAGAAAAAGAAAGAAAAGGAAAGAAAAGAAAAGGAAGGAAAAGAAAGAAGAGAGAGAGAGAGAAAGAACAATCTCATGTTAATCACATAATGTTGAACTACCAGAAGATGATTTAACTTTTTCTTAATCCAAGTGTTTTTATACTACTCTTTGGATGGATATGAAAATAAATCATTTTTAAAATACTAAATATTAATTTTCACTTCGAGAGAACAGGTACCTTGTTTGAAGCAAAATCTACTGGCACTGATCTTTATGTAACAATTTTAAGAGGTCTTGGAGAGCTAATGTTCCATCAAATCAGTTTCCAGTTGGTTGAATCAAGAAATCATTTTTCCCTTTGGCAATCAAAACCTTAAGAAAGAAATAATAGATGTATTTAAGATTTAAATTTCCTTTGTGTTTCTAAGTATTTTTCTCATGATTGGATCCATAGAATGCTTACTTACACCATGGTGTGTTCTAAAACAGAGTGAATCTTAGCTGGTGTTATAATGATTGATTCCAAGGTTTTCATTCAAGAACCAATAGTCTGAGAAGTGACCAAATCAAACAAAACTTTTTAGTCAATGGATCTTATTGGACGAATACTAATTATATGTCTCTGAGTTCTAGGTGATCATACACTTGAATTTAAAGGCTTAGCCCCTTTTAGATTAAAGCCTTTCCCCATGTAATTCAAATGTGGCCTAATACTGAAATTTGGTGGTGTATGGTAATTCTAATAGCTAGCCCATCTTAGCTAGAGGAATCTATACAAATGCATGGCAAATATGCACTTAGACCAACAGCAACAACCACCAACAAAAGAACACCACCAGGTTTATGAGGCATAAAACATTAAATTTAATAGGTTACAAACCGTGATTAAATTACAAACATATTTTTATTACCCAGTTCATGGTGAAGAGCCACACCTGTTAGGTTTAGCTGCAGGGGTGATACGCACAAATATGAAATGGAATCAGCAGGATCTTCCTGTGCAGGGACAACCATGGGCACAGGAACCTGAAGCCCAGCCTTGCTGCCAATGCCAGGTAGCAACTGAAGGGTCAGCTTGTTTTCACCCTTAGAACTCTATAAGCACAGTAGGAGGGCACAGTTGCTAACAGTAATCCTATTTCCCCTTCTACTTAGAAAATCACTTTGTTTTACAAATTTCCAAAGGGGAAAATATCTGATAGAACCTTAAGAGAATGATTTTTTTCAGATGTTTGAGCAAAAATTTACAAATCATTTTAAGACTGAAATAGTTTAGAGAAACATTCCTCTACATTGTAGCACTTAGTAATGTATTCCACTTGCTGGTTTAAGTTTAAAATTATACTTTAAAGCTGGTGACCTGTAGTCTGGATATGATTCACAGATATGATTTTGTTTTTAATGTATTTGTTTCAACAGAAGCTCTAAAGTACACAATCCTGATGTGACAATCCACTTGAGCTGGATACTGGCTGGGTTGCCACTGTTGACTATTCACGGGCAACCCGTTCACAACCATCCCTTCCTAGTCCCCTTCTCTCATATGCTACCTTCCTGGAGACATGTGAATTTTCAACCTCTGAGTAAAATTGATGGCCCACAAAAGAAAGCCTCACTCTATTATGTAATGTCTTTCCCCACCCCATAGTTTCAAACTCTTCCTTATAATTTCTACCAGTACATCCCCCCACCTATTCCTTTCCCCACTTCAAAAAAATTAAATCACCTTTACACTAATAGAAAAGTCAAATCCAGAAATTATATCTGGAAAAATGTAAGATACAACCAAAATAAAGAAACTAGAAAGATCACTCAGATCTCAGAATTTAAAGTTACTTTTAAAACGTTCTTGCCAACAAATCAGTGCAAGAATTATTACTTTTTCCCAAAGAGTTAAATATTTTTATTTACTCAATAAGGTTTATGCTAAATTTAGCATACTTTTCAGCATATGAGTTGAGGGGTTGTGGTGAGGCAGATAAAAATCAGTTCATGCAGGTGAAATTGTTTTTTTTTTAATGAGTTTTTTTATTATTATACTTTAAGTTCTGGGATACATGTGCAGAATGTGCAGGTTTGTTCCATAGGTATACACGTGCCATGGTGGTTTGCTGCACCCATCAACCAGTCATTTACATTAGGTATTTCTCCTAATGCTATCCCTCTCTTAGCTCCCACTCCCCAAAAAGGCCTGGTGTGTGATGTTCCCTTCCCATGTCCATGTGTTCTCATTGTTCAGCTCCCACTTATGAGTGAGAACACGCGGTGTTTGGTTTTCTGTTCTTGTGTTAGTTTGCTGAGAATGATGGTTTCCAGCTTCATCCGTGTCCCTGCAAAGGACATGAACTCATCCTTTTTTATGGCTGGATAGTATTCCATGGTATATATGTGCCACATTTTCTTGATCCAATCTATCATTAATGGGCATTTGGGTTGTTTCCAAGTCTTGCTATTGTGAATAGTGCTGCAATAAACATACAGTGTAAAAGCGTTCCTATTTCCCTGCATCCTCTCCAGCATCTGTGGTTTCCTGACTTTTTAATAATTGCCATTCTAACTGGCATGAAATGATATCTCACTGTGGTTTTGATTGGTATTTCTCTAACGACCAGTGATGGCGAGCTTTTTTTTTCACATGTTTGTTGGCAGCATAAATGTCTTCTTTTGAGAACTGTCTGTTCATATCCTTTGCCCTCCTTTTGATGGGGTTGTTTGTTTTTTTTCTTGTAAATTTGTTTAAGTTCCTCGTAGATTCTGGATATTAGCCCTTTGTCATATGGATCAATTGCAAAAATTTTCTCCCATTCTATAGGTTTCCTGTTCACTCTGATGATAGTTTCTTTGGCTGTGCAGAAGCTGTTTAGTTTAACTAGATCCCATCAGTCAATTTTGGCTTTTGTTGCAATTGCTTTTGATGTTTTAGTCATGAAGTCTTTGCTCATGCCTATGTCCTGAATGGTATTGTCTAGGTTCTTTTCTAGAGTTTTTATGGTTTTAGGTCTTACGTTTAGGTCTTTAATACATCTTGAATTAATTTTTGTATAATGTGTAAGGAAGGGGTCCAGTTTTAGTTTTCTGTATATGGCTAGCCAGTTTTCCCGACACCATTTATTAAATAGGGAATCCTTTCCCCATTTGTTTTTGTCAGGTTTGTCAAAGATCACATGGTTGTACATGTGTGGCGTTATTATTTCTGAGGCCTCTGTTCTGTTCCATTGGTCTATACATCTGTTTTGGTACAAGTACCATGCTGTTTTGGTTACTGTAACCTCATAGTATAATTTGAAGTCAGGTAGCATGATGCCTCCAGCTTTGTTCTTTTTGCTTAGAATTGTCTTGGCTATATAGGCTCTTTTTTGGTTCCATATGAAATAAAGTAGTTTTTTCTAATTCTATGAAGAAAGTCAATGGTACTTTGATGGGGATAGCGTTGAATCTATAAATTACTTTGGCCAGTATGGCCATTTTCATGCTATTGATTCTTCCTATCCATGAGCATTGAGTGTTTTTCCACTTGGTTTTGTCCTCTCTTATTTCCTTGAGCAGTGGTTTGTAGTTCTCCTTGGAGAGGTCCTTCACATCTCTTGTAAGTTGGATTCCTAGGTATTTTATTCTCTTTGTAGCAACTGTGAAAGGAGTTCACTCATGATTTGGCTCTCTGTCTATTGTTGGTGTACAGGAATGCTTGTGATTTTTGCACATTGTGATTTTGTAACCTGAGACTTTGCTGAAGTTGCTTATCAGCTTAATGAGATTTTGGGCTGAGAAGATGCGGTTTTCTAAATATACAATCATGTCACCTGAAAACAGAGACAATTTGATTTCCTCTCTTCCTATTTGAATACCCTTTATTACTTTCTCTTGCCTGATTGCCCTGGCCAGAACTTCCAATACTATGTTGAATAGGAGTGGTGAGAAAGGACATCCTTCTCTTGTGCCGGTTTTCAAAGGGAATGCTTCCAGGTTTTGCCCATTCAGTATGATATTGGCTGTGGGTTTGTCATAAATAACTTAATATTTTGAGATACATTCCATCAATACCTAGTTTATTGAGAGTTTTTAGCATGAAAGGGTGTTGAATTTTATTGAAAGCCTTTTCTGCATCTATTGAGATAATCATGTGGTTTTTGTCATTGGATCTGTTTATGTGATGGATTAGGTTTATTGATTTATGTATGTTGAACCAGCTTTGCATCCCAGGGATGAAGCTGACTTGATCGTGATGGATAAGCTTTTTGATGTGCTGCTGGATTCAGATTGCCAGTATTTTATTGAGGATTTTTGCATCAATGTTCATCAGGGATATTGGCCTGAAATTTTTTTTCATTGTGTCCCTGCCAGGTTTTGGTATCAGGATGATGCTGGCCTCATAAAATGAGTTATGGAGGAGTACTTCTTTTTCTAACAGTTTCAGAAGGAATGGTACCAGCTCCTGTTTGTAACTCTGGTAGAATTTGGCTGGTCCAGTGCAAGAATTATGATAACCACAGCTCTGATAGATGGTTTTCCAGCCTCTTCCTAGTGCTAAAGAGTTAGACTCACAGAAAGGAATTGGCTCCAGTATTTAAAATCTTTATATTAAAATAATATAAATAATATTTATTTAACAAAATGTATGACTTACTATAAAAACTAATTTGGTGCTAGCTCAGAATGGTATATCTTCCTGGTATTGGACTAAGTATCATGATATCCTGACTGCAGATGATTTTTGATGAAAATGAGTTAGGAGTGAAATGAAGTTTGACTTCATATTAGACATGGCCTGGGTGCTTTTCTTTACATTCACTTTTTAAATTGTATCATTACATCTATTCTGAAATTAAGTGTTTACCTCATTTTTAGTGAAAGAACTGGATCGAGATCTAAAGAAGACTTGCCTGGGGTCACATGGCCAGCACATTGCTTGGCACATTCTCAGAGGTAAATAGGTCATTTTGAGTAGTTTAAGTGAGTGGCAGAATCTGGGCCTGCCTGTCATTGTGCATTCTCACACTATACTGTAATCTCTACTTAGACAGAAGAAAAGAGCACTAGAGTGCTGGACATCAGAAGTCATAATAATATAATCTATCTTTCATAATAATATGATCCATTTTAATTACTAGCCTGTTGCTGGGATCCTTATAAACCCTAATGAGACGAATTTGGGGGTAAATGATACTCAGGCCTCTTACGCTTAATTTTTTTATTAATTTGTCATTATTTCTATCTCCAAAGGTCACATTTCCCAGAATTCCCTTCTCATACTGTTTTAGGTCAAAGCTTGCCAGTGAAAGGAGTGCAAGTAAGATTTGGAAGACAGAAGTGAGAATCCTACATTTTCAGGAGTTTGCAGCATGTCATATGGGTAGACACGATGTCATTAAAATGTCTCAGGCTTCTTGGGACTATCCACTTAGGTATACACACCAAGATGTTTAGTGGAAACTTTTCAAAGCCTTTTGAGAATTTCAGCAACTTCCCCATGAAACTTTTGAGAATTACTCAACATGAGTCTTCAGTAATGGTTTCTCCAAATCTCAGCTTGGCTTCCTGAGCTTCACTCAGCAATTTCCACATTGCTGCAATTCCTAACTTCCATATTGATCCCTTAATTCCCATAAAACATAGATTGGTTCTGTTTTTCTGAGTGAATCCTAACATATCCTTGTCCCCTATCTTTTACCTCTCCAGGACACAGAGCCAACTTTGTAAAACCTGGAGCCACCAGGAAATGAGCCCACTAATGTGGACACTATTGGCTGTCCTCCAATACCAGTTTTACCCTTATTCTTTGGTAAGAGAAGCTCATTGCAAGTAAGGAGGCCCACATGAGTGATTTTTAAGTCAATGGAATGTAAGTGGAAGTGGTATAGGTAATTTTAGAAAATGTTCTTAGAAAAAGAGTTATTGCCTCTTCCTACTGGCTAGAAAATAATAATTACAATTCCAGGAGATATTCTGGTCCCTCACGGAATTTTGGTTATTGAAGACTCACACATTAAATCAGAAATTTAAAGAGACTGGACCCCTGATATTGTAAGCCAGGTCTCTAAAACTAGATGGCTAACTCTAGGCATTGATATGAGAGAGAATGAAAGTTCTATGTTATTTAAGACATTGGTGTTTTGAAACTGCTGTCACTTGCTGTCATAATTTGTACTAACCAAATAAGACAACTCTACCAGATATTTTAAAAACTCTTAATGGGGTTAGAGGAAGAGAGAGAAGACTAAGTGGCACTTGCAGGGAATGAGCTTACAACCGCAATAGGAGTAGAAGTAGGAGCAAGACTTTTATCAGCTGTGTCTTGTCCACTTGAAAACAAGAACATATTTTGACAATTGGCTATTCTAATTAAGAAGGAAGCCCAAGTCATCCTAAAATGCATGGAGCAGAATGAGAATGACTGATAGACTTATCTTCCTCCTAAAACTAGTGTTTTACTCCAACATATATTTACTTATAATTTAGTCCACTATTTCCAGAAAATATTTTTAAGAAGCTTAGTGACATATATACAGATAAAAAACGAGGACATTAGAAAATAAGACAAGATTGAGAAATAATACGCAAAATGCTTAGTATGAGCTGTGATCTGTATTTCACTATATTCCTGCAACCAATAAGTTGTTCAATAAATATGTTTAATAAATATGTAAATTCTGAGTAGACATTTGTGGATTTTACCTGTCCAGCTGCCTTATATCCCCTATTTTTTTGAAATAAGCACTTCTTGTCTTTAAGTAAACCCCTTTTCACATAGTTTAAGTAGGGGCTGACCACACTTCTGGCTCCTGGGTAGGCTTCTGATATAATCCCCGACAGCGAGAGTGCTACCTGGGGCTTTTGCTGGAGGTATACAGAAAGAGGTATTCTCTCACCCCACCACAACCCTCAGAGTGTTGAGCTGGTAGAATAGGAGCCCACTCTGGGGCCTTTACGTTTGAATATGAATGTGATCCTGTTTGAAGCTATTTAAATACCTGGACTTCTCAGTTATCTAAAACCGTGGCTGTCAGCTGACCACAATTTCATCCCCCAAGGGACATTTGGTAATGTCTGGAGCCATTTTTGGTTGTCACAACTGGGGGAATGGTACTATTGGCATCCACTCAGTAGAGTCCAGGGATGCTCCTAAACATTCTAAAATGCTCAGGATGGCCTCTTACCCCTCTAACAAAGAATCATCAAGCCCAAAATGTTGATAATGTTAAGGTTGCTTTCTGAACCTTTCTGAACCAATCTATCTCCCTTTTTCTTCAAGTCAGTTTGAGTTGGATTTCTATCACTTGCAACCAAGGATCTTGACTACTACGGAGTGCATCAAAAATTGGATTCTTACTTCTTAGTAGCCAGAATAAAGCACACAATAGAATGAGCTAGTTTCTCAGGAGGTGTACAGCTAGCTATCCTAAGCAGCAATACTTAAAATGAATGTCACCCATGAATCCTCATAAAGGAAATAGAAATCTAGTTTTTGTAATTATATTCTGACCTTCTTGGAATTGACTAACACTAATAATAGTCTGTAAAGAAATATCACACCTCGCCAGTCATCAAGACCTTATTTCAATATGTTCATGGAGCCACCGTGTGCTGTTGTAGAGTTTGTACACCACACAAAGGTGCACTTCCAGGAGACTCCTTCCTGATTTGCCTGCCCAGAGGGAGTGTCTTTTCTTATTTGCATAAAGACATCTTACAAGCTAGTGGCAGCTCTATGTGTTCACATGCATAATTCTAAAAGAAGCAGAAATGGTTCTGATCTGTAGTCATTCTAAGGCCATCACCTTTAACTTGTTTCAGATGAACCTCTTAGAATAAGGTTCACTCTATCCAGAATGGTAAGAACTGCCACTGCAGAGATTAACAAATGAGTGTGTGCCTCAATTGTCATGTGGTAACATGTACAGTATGTTGCTCAGAGGCAAGTGATGGCTTGGGGATCTTTTTCCATAGCACTCAAAATGCAAATTTTTCTTCTGTTTTCTGTTAGTAAGAGCTCTTATGTAGGGAAGTATTTTTTTGCAAAAAGACTCACTTTCCAGCAGGAAAGTCTTGAAGTTCTTTCCCTTCTTGTGTCATAAAATTGATATAACCCCAGAAGATTGAATGATCACTGGATCAAACAAAGCATTTTGGATCAGATTAGGTCTATATCAGATAATGTATTTGAGCATTTATTTAAGGGTGGGAGAATGAAATAAACGTTAACAAATTTTACCAGTTTCTCCAAAAATTCTATAGATGGTTCTCATTGGAAAGTACTCACAGACTTTGCAGAGAGCAAATATTCAGTGACAGCACTTCATTGCTTTAACTGTAAAAAGAGTTACAGGGTCTAAGATAAAAAGTAAGTTAATATTATATCCTTGTGAATTTATGAATATTGACTTGATTTCATATTTTAAAACATCACCAAGAATCCAAAAATTAATTTCTTAGAAGGATCAGTGTGTTTAGATAAAATGATATTTAATGAACTTAAAACAGTTTTAGAATCAAAAAGTCCAGATTCAATTTTCATTTATGTCGGCTGTATAGATATTTTATTACAATTGCAAATCATATGATTGCAATTGAATTAAGGTCAAAACTCTATCTGAAACTAGATGTTTTGGTCAGGATAGACTAGATTATAATACAGTTACAAAATAGTCCGAGAATCTCAGTGGCAAAAACATTTTTTTTGCTCCCCGTAGATGTGCCATAAAGGTTGGTATGACGTCGAGGAGCCCAGGGTCATTGAGGCTTTGCCATTTTGTACCTATTAGAACACATGAGCTCAGAGGGTGCTGGAACAGGGGGAAAAGAAAGCCAGAGTGTCCCCAAAGGACTTTCATGGTCAAGCCTGGGAAGTGGCATGCATGAATTCCACCCACGTACCATTGGCCACACTCAGTCATACAGTCTCGGTTTCAGGGGAGGTTTAGGAAATGTGCTTCCCCCGTGCTCAAGACAAAAGGAAAGGCCAGGAGCACCCAGTATTGTCTCTGCCACATTGGCAGAGTGAAAGCATAGAGACTTTGCAGTTATATGAGTCTGAGTTTATTTCCTTTGATATTTACTAACCATGAAATCTCCCAAAGTTTTAGTTTTCTCACATCAAATGCTAGGTCTTATTATATTAATATTTGAATTACTTTGGTTACTTTCATCTTGACCAAAATATTATCTTTAATTTTTAATTGTTTAATATTTTGTAGCAATACATTCAGTTATTACTGATAATATTTAAGCTCAATGACTTCATTCAGTCTTATCTAGTTCTAGGTATCTGTGCAAGAAAACGAATATGTAATCAATGAGAACACAATGAAGGAAAAACTTGGTTAAGACACTAACTTGAATCAACTCAAGAGTTGTCAATCTAGCTAAAGGAGATGAGAAATTTTCTCTTTACGCTGGCTAATTATACAGCCTAAATTGTGCACAGATAGAACAGACTGTATTTGAGCAAATAGTTAAGTGTTTTTCTAACAGCATATACTGTATATAAATAATACGCACCCCATCCACAAAACTCAGCAAAGCATTTTATATGATACCTAACATTCATTGAATCTATGTGTATATGTGATTCTAAAGAAATAAACAATACTAATAATATATATGATATTGTGTATGTATGCATATATATACAGTTATAAGTACATATGTACTTCTATATAAATGTATACAATAGCTAAAAGTAGCTGGATTGAACCCCCTTCCATACCTAAAATTTGGCAAAATTGTTCTATGACATTGGTTCTTAAAATTTTTCTGACTTAAGAAAACATGTGTCTCAACATACATCATTTTGCATTATTTAAGATGAACCTTAAAGGAAGGTAAGAGTCTGTATTAGATTGTTCAAGAAGTGATGACAGTACATAATATTTAAAAAATGCTGAACCTCAGATTTTACAGCTATTTTGATGTCATGTGTACATTTTGATTTACAAACTTATTCACTAGTGCTGTTTAGAAATATCTCCAGTTCCCCATGCTTTCTGGGTAGGATTGTACTTGTTAGCCCCTGTGTGGTGGAACAGGCCACATGGCCAGTGGCTGTGAGCTGTGAGGAGCCATGTGTGCCACTCTGGACCAGGACCTTTCATTGAGAGTGCCAGACCCTGCAAAAGCTTTGTCCCTCAAACACAGGGAACAGCCAGATTCTAGCTGGTGGCTGCTCTACCTTTCTGGCCCTTGAGTTACTGCAATCAGTGGACATGTAGCTTGAGTGGCAAATAAACCATTTCTGTTTCGAGCCACCGAAATTTGGGGATGGGTTACCATGGCAGCATAAGCAGCTTATCCTGTATGATATGGGATCTTGTGCCTGTCCTGCCCCTCGGTGGACCACCAATCCTTGTTCCATCCCTGAACTTAGTCTCATCACTGATTCCATGAATAGGGAAATGTTTAGTGGTATGGTGGAGGCCAAAATAAAGTGGGCCTGCCTATTTTACCTTACTTAATGCTTTTGTATTTCTATATTCATATATTCATATTTCTTAACATATTTCAACACCACTTAATATTTTAAAAGCTAAAGATTGTAAGATTATTATTAAGTGAAAGAAGCCAATCTGAAAAGGCTACATAGTGTATGACTTCAACTATATGATATTCAGGAAAAGGTAAAATTATGGAGACAGTAAAAAGACCAGCGGTGGCCAGGGGTTGTGAAGAAAAAGGGCTGAATAGGCAGAACGCAGAGGATTTTTAGGGCAGTGAAACTGTTCTGTATGATACTGTAATGATGGGCACATGTCATTATGCATTTCTCAAAACCTGTAGAATGTACACAGTTTACATTAGTGTTCACTTAATATACATTGGGTGATAATGTGTCAGGAGATTGATCTATTACTAGAACAATTGTACCACTCTGGTGCGTGGTGTTGATAGTTAGGGAGGCTCTGCATATGGGGGGCAAGTTGTATGTAGGAAATCTCTGTACCTTCCACCCAATTTTGCTGTGAATCTAAAACTGCTCTTCAAACAATAAAGCCTATTGTTGAAAAAAAAAAAGGGATTTATTTTTAGGTTACCAAAAGATTACATAAGTCATCTGAGCATACAGCTCATCCTTCCTGCCAGTCTTAATCTCTTAGGAAAAAAAATCTAGTTATATATAACTAGATATTTAGTGTGTGTGTATGTGAGTGTGTGTGTGTATGTGTGTCAGTATGGAAAATAAGCTTGACAGTTTAAAATTCTAGTAAGATTATATAAACAAACAACCACCTATCCCCTGCCGCCCACACGCATACATATTTGTACACATTAGTGTTGAAAAACAAGACAAGTATCTTCCTTGAACTAGAAAACCATGAGCAGTTCTGGAATGAGAGGAGATAACTGGTGTCAGATTGAAAATAATCCCACAGGTTTTCGTATACTTAAAGACTTTAAACATAGGTAACAGCCTGCCTGAGGGTGCTATCGACTTAAAGGTGACATATATGATGAAGAAAAGGAGCTGCCAGGGTGATATCGGGATGATTTATTGGGATGTCATGATAAGACCAGCCAAGTGAATCTCTTTCTGTACTTTTAAAAAGAAATGGTAGCAATTTGGAACAGAAACTGTAGGAGTTTAGGCTGAAGAAGTTTTGTGTCTGGAGTGGCTGAAAATATGGATCATTCATATCCTAGAGATAAGTATCTGGCAAACCCCACCTAATAGTAGAACTACCTTTTCCCTACAAAGAAAAAAAAAAAAAAGGCCGGGCGCGGTGGCTCACGCCTGTAATCCCAGCACTTTGGGAGGCCGAGGCGGGTGGGTCAGGAGGTAAGGAGATCGAGACCATCCTGGCTAACACAGTGAAACCCCGTCTCTACTAAAAATACAAAAAATTAGCCGGGCGAGGTGGCGGGCGCCTGGAATCCCAGCTGCTTGGGAGGCTGAGGCAGGAGAATGGCGTGAACCCGGGAGGCGGAGCCTGCAGTGAGCCGAGATCGCGCCACTGCACTCCAGCCTGGGCGACAGCGAGACTCCGTCTCAAAAAAAAAAAAAAAAAAAAAAAAATCATTAAAAGCAGACTTTGGTAACATTTACAGTATTCAAACACAGGCCAACAGGGAATCTCAGGTACAAATATTGTCATACAAGCGAAAATCATCAAGTATTTGAGGGAAAAACTACCAAGATAATCAGTATCTGATTCAAAAGTAGAAGTGCTAATACCTGATAAAGCTAATGAACAAAGAAAAATAAGTTTAAATAACTGTAACAAATATAATTATAAAAACGAAAGAACAATAGCAACAATGAAAAACTCAGCTAGAAATTGTAGAAATTAAAAAAATGTGAATTCAAAAAAACAATATCTCAATACACAGCAGCATTGATACAACCAAATTTATGGAGCTGAAAGATTAATCTAACGAGTTCTCCCAGAATATAGCCAAAAAAAAGGGCACGGAAATTGTAAATGTAAAAGAAAAAATTAAAACTTAGGAGATAAATCTGGAAGTCCTAATGTCCTTTGGTTAGGAATTCCAGAAAGAAAGAAAAGAGAAAATGTAGTAAGCACTAAAAAAAATGAGAAAACTGAATGTTTGAACAAAATACAAGTTTTCAGAGCATATGGGTCCAAGTGCTAAAGTGAATGAATGGAAAAGATCCACAACTAGACATATACAAAACAGCAATAGTAAAGGTAAAATGGTAAAACCACCTTGAAAGGAAAATAAAAATTATCTGCAAAACAAATGAAAATAAGGTTGGAAACAATTCCCAACTGCAAAACTGAATATAATAAAGCATTATTGCTATAGAATCATGGTTCTTAGGAAAAATGCAGTACATAGACAAGCAATCACTGACATGTGAAGAAAAAGTAAAATATTTTTATACTTCAAGGATTCAGGCCATTTTGGAGGAATTACTTGACAATATAGAGAATATACTACAGCACAATGAAAACTAAACTGGAGAGGAAATTTTGGATTACAGAAACAAAGGAAACAGTGATGTGCAATTTAAATACATTTCAATAAATTCATTTCAATAACAAAACTGTTATAATAATATATAATTAAAATCCTAGACTATATTAACTCAGTGTTTGGACAGCTTGAGTGGGATAGAGTAGGTAAGAAGAGAGAAGGGAAATGAGCACAATGCTCTTTCTTGTTTTGTGTAAGAAAATGATTTGAAGTTACACTAATATTGAGTATTATTAAGAAATACTGAAATATAATTTAACTGAAAGTCTAAAAAATTTAACAATAATTACTGGGATGTATGATTGAGAAAATTCAATTAATAAAAGAAAAATGCTGAAAATTAATTAAAAAATTAATAAAATTGCTAAACATGGGTGAGGAGATGTCAACTGTTTATCATTGGTTTCTTCTGTCCACAATTTTTCCTCCCTTGTTCATTCAGAATTTGACTTAACTTATTAAAAAATTTTACATCTGCAGCTCAGGTATCTCAAGGTGCCACCCAGACCAGATCATCCTCAAGCCTAATCATTTTCTTCTAGCCTTCCTAGTTTAGTTTTCTTGTTTGTCCAGACTGTTTCACCAATTGTTATCCCTGATCTTTGAGTGAAATTCCAGTTTCCCTCAAACTTCTGTCAGATCCCGGGTGTCCAGGCTGCTCTGGAAACTTTTGTTTCTCTTTTTTTCAAATTTTGGTGAATGTCTGGATCCATGGGTTACTCTTCTTAGACTTTTGATAGTGTTACCTTTGAAAACCAGCAAGGGTTAAAAAATGACATGTCCTTACTGAAAATTTGATTACAAAATATTGAGGTTACAGGCTTGATAAAATAATACAATCACATGCCACATAATAATGCTTTGGTCAACAATGAACCACATATAAATGGTTCCATAAGATTCTAATACCACATATTTACTGTACTTTTTCTGTGTTTAGATATGTTTAGATACACAAATACTTACCATTGTGTTACAATTGCCTACAGTATTCAGTACAATAAGACGCTGTAAAGATTAGTAACCTTGGTGTGATAGGCTAGACCATAAAGCCAAGGTGTGTCATAGGCTATACCATCTAGGTTTGTGTGAGTACACTCAATAACGTTGGCACAATGATGAAATTACCTAATGAGCTTCTCTCAAAATGTATCCCCATTGTTAAGCAACACATGAATCTATAAAAGTATAAGAAAAATAATGAGTATAATAAAATTATAGAATTTTAAGTCTCAATATTTTGCAACATGATAGAAATATAAACAACATATTGGGGCAGGTGGCTTCAAGAAAAGGAACCTAAAATAATGGGTCCTAAATCAGTTTTTAGAAAGGAGGATACTTTGATCTTCCCACATAGGTTTTCTTAATTATCAATGCCAGGAACATTTACGTCTTTATTTTTTATTTAAAATTGTCTCATTACTATCCTGATTCCTTGTTCCTAATCTGAAGCCTGATTTTAAAATTTAATTTAAACATGAGCAACAACACAGGGTGTCTTCACCAGTATTGAGCAATTTCCAGAACCATGTGGCTTTTCCTGAAGGCTTGTGGAGATAATCTTTGCTTAAGTTGGGGGTATATGAATAGGAGATAGGCAATATCCTGGATTCGTGAGAGCTGCTCATATTTCTCTGTTGCTAATATATGCCAAACTGCAGCTTGAGACTAAAGTGCTGCATGCAGCTGTCGCTATTAACAAATAATGAAAAATTATTTCTTAGTAGTGGCTACTTAAATAGTATTAATGTCAAAGAAACATAAGTGAATTTTGAAAATTGTATAATATTCAGAAAATTATGCTAGATATCTGCGAAGGGTCATAGGTTTATAAGATAGATTACACAAAGATTATGTTTAAATTATTAATTGATGGAAAGAAATATACACAAAAGGTCTATTTCACCAGCTATATAACCACTGTTGCCCACACTCTCCCACACACAAAAGGACTAAGACCAGTAATTTTCACAGGCGAATCTAACCAAACACTTTAATAGAGAACTTCAATACTGCTTAAGTTGTGTAGGGCTTAGGAAAAGATAAAAAAATGAATATTACAAATTTTTGAATAAAATTTTAAGTATAATTAAATAAACATAAAAGTATACCTGAAAACTTAAATGCAAACTAGTTGCATTTTAAAACTAATTTTACTTATAGATTAAATTTTTCCTTACTTATACTTTAAAATTTTTTATTTTTACTTGCTTACACATTAATTTTTTTAAATTTATTTTTGTGGGTACATAGTACGTGTATGCTAATACTAATACTAATTTTAGTTATACATTGAATTTTTTTATTTTTAATTTTTGTGGGGACCTAGTAGGTGTATGCTAATGCTAATACTAACTTACTTATACATTAAATGTTTTAATTTTTAATTTTTGTGGGTACATTGTAGGTGTATATATTTATGGGTTACATGAGATATTTTGATACAAGTATGCAATGGGTAATAATCACATCAGGGTAAATGGGGATATTCATCACCTAAAGCATTTATTCTTTGTATTATAAACAATCCAACTATGATATTTTAGTTATTTTTAAATGTACAATTAAACTATTTCTCACTATAGTCCCCCTGTTGTGCTAGCAAATACTAGCTCTTATTCATTCTTTTAAATTATTTTCTTTTACCCCAGGTACTTATACATTTTGAAACAAAAATACTAAATAAAATATTAGCAAGTAGATTCCAACCTAATATGAAAAAGATAGTACATCACTACCTAACGGATATTTATATGTTAAGAAAATTATTAGTATAACTTACTATATTAAGACCTCAAAGAGAAAATCCATGATTATCTTCATAGATAACTAAAAGCAATTTAAAAAATTAAATGGCCAAATCCTCCAACAAAATCCTAGCAAACTGAATTTAGCAACATGTGAAAAAGGATTATACATTTTGACCAAGAGTGATTTATCCCAGGAATGCAAGATTGGTTTGACATCAATCAATATAATTCACCATTTTAATAGAATGACAGAAAAAAAAAAACCCTGAAAAACAAAACAAAAGCCATGATCATCTCAATGGCTGTACAAAATGCATTTGAGGGTAAAGCTCAACATCACTGATGTTAGAGAAATGCAATCAAAACCACAATGAGATACCATCTCACACCAGTCAGAATGGCAATTATTAAAAAGTCAAGAAACAACAGATGCTGCTAAGGTTGTGGAGAAATAGGAATACTTTTACACTGTTGGTGGGAATGTAAATTAGTTCAACCATTGTGGAAGATGGTGTGGTGATTCCCCAAAGATCTAGAGCCAGAAATACCATTTGACCCAGCAATCCCATTACTGGCTATATACCCAAAGGAATATAAATCATTCTGTTTCAAAGATACATGCACATATATGTTCACTGCAGCACTACTCACAATAGCAAAGTCATGGAATCAACCCAAATGCCCATTAATGATGGGCTGGATAAAGAAAATGTGGTACATATATATGATGGAATACTATGCAGCCATAAAAAGGAACAAGATCATGTCGTTTGCAGGGACATGGATGGAGCTGGAAGCCATTCTCCTCAGCAAACTAATGGGAATAGAAAACCAAACACTGCATGTTCTCACTTATAAGTGGGAGCTGAACAGTGAGAAGACATGGACACAGGGAGGGGAATAACACACACTGTTGTGTGGGCCTGTTGGGGAGTGCAGAGAGGCAGAGCATTAGGAAAAACAGCTAATGCATGCTGGGGTTAATACCTAGGTGATGGGTTGATGGGTGCAGCAAACCACCATGGAACATGTTTACCTATGTAACAAACCTGCACATCCTGCCCATGCACCCCAGAACTTAAAATAAAAATCAAAATAAAAAAAGAAAATGCATTTGACAAAATCCAGCATTTTAACATAGCAAAAACACTTGATTGGATACTTTTCCCCTAAAATCAGGAATAAGAAAGTGATGTTCACTCCCACCACTTCTAAGTAAACATTTTACTAGAGATTTTGGCCAGGTCTAATTTTCCTGGGGAAAAAAAGGAAATAAAAGGCATTCAGATTGTAAGAAAGAGGTAAAACTATCTCTATTCAAAGATGATGTGTTCTTATATAAAGAAAATCTTAAGTAATTTACTAAAAAACCATTAGAACTAAGAGTTCAGCAAAGTTGTAGGGACACAAGAACAGTATACAAAAATCATTTGCATTTCTATACATTTGCAATGAACAACCCAAAAAAGAAATTAAGAAAGCGTTTCCATTTATGATAGCCTCAAAAGGAATATAAAACAATTTGAAATGAATTTAATAAAAGTTCAAAATGTGTAATGTGAAACCTATAAAACATAGTTTAAAAATTAAAGAAGATCGAAACAAATGGAAGGATATTACATTTTCATGGTTCAACTTAATCCTTTTTATAGTATCAGTGGGCTTCCTTTCAAAAAAACCTGATAACCTGATCCAAAATTCATATGGCATTGCAAGAGACCCAGAATAGCCAGAACAATCTTGAAAAAGAGTAACAAAGTTGGAAGGCTCACACTTTCTTATTTCAAAACTTACTACAAAACTAAAATCACTAAGACAGTGTGGTACTGGTATAATATAGACCTATAGATCAATGGAATATAATCAAGAAGTCCAGAAATGTGAGAAAACGCTCATATTTATGGTCAATTGCTTTTTGATAGGGATATCAAGACAATTAAATGGAGGAAAGAACGGTTTTCAGCAAACGGCTAGGGTACAATCAGAAATTCACAGGCAAAAGAATGATATTGTGCCCATACATTTTATCATATGTACAAAAATTAACTAAAAATGGATGAAATACCCAAATGTAGGAGTTCTAACTATATTCTTAGGAAAAAAAAAACATAGAGATAAATACTTGTGACCTTGGATTGGGTGATGGTTTCTTATTTGTTGTAGTAAAACATATATAACATTTATTATTTTAACCATTCATAAATGTACAACTTAGTGGCATTAAATACATTATAATGTTGTGTAACCACCACTACTATCTTATATATACAAAATGTTTTCATTATCCCCAACAAAAACTCTGTACTCATTAAACAATAACTTCTCTTCAGCCCCCACCCGCTGGTAACCTGTATTCTACTTTCTGTCTCTACAAATTTTCCTATTCTAGGTACCTAATAAGTGAAGCAAAACAATATTTTTCTGTGTCTGGATTATTTCACTAAGCATAATGTTTTCAAAGTCCATTCACATTGTAACATATATCAAAATTCCATTCCTTTCTATGGCTGAATAATATTCCATTAGTATGTTTTTACTACATTTTTTATTCACCTGTTGATGGACATTTGGATTGTTTCCATCTTTTGGCTATTGCAAATACCATTGCTATGAACACTGGTATACAAATATCTGTGGAAGACCCTACTCAAACATCTGTTGAAGTCCCACTTTGGATAAAAGTGGGATTGTTGGGTCGTATGGTAGTTCTCTGTTTAATCTTTTGAGAAACTGCCAAACAGTCTTCCACAGTGGCTGCACCATTTTATATTGCTACCAGCAGTGCACAAGATTCCAATTTCTCTACTTTCTTGCTAAGACTTTCTTTTTTTCTGATTTTTTTTTTAAATCACAGCCTCCCTTATCTGTACGGAGTGATATCACATTGAGGTTTAATTTGCATTGACCTAATAACTAATAATGTTGAGGATCTTTCTATGTGCTTATTGGCCATTTGTGTATCTTCCTTGGAGATACTCAAAGTTCTTTGCTCAGTTTTGAATTGTTGTTGAGTTCATGATTTTGTAGATATGACACTAAAAGCATAAGCAACAAAATAAAAGATAGATAAATTGGACTACATCAAAATTTAAAACCTTTGGGTTTCAAAAGACATCATCAAGGAAGTGAAAACAAACCCCACAGAATGAGAGAAAATATTTGCAAATCATATATCTGATAAGGGACTTGTATCTGGAATATATAAAAAGCTCTGAGAACATAACATCACACACTGGGGCCTGTTGGTGCCTGGGATGGGAAGGGGAGGGATAGAATTAAGAGAAATAACTAATGTAGATGATGGGTTGATGGGTGCAGCAAACCACCATGATAAATGTATACCTATGTAACAAACCTGCACATTCTGCACACATGTATCCCAGAACTTAAAGAATAATAAAAAAAGAAGCTTTATTGCAGGGAGCCAAGATTGTGCCACTACACTGCAGCCTGGACGACGATGAAGCGAGACTCTGTCTCGAAAACAAAATAAAACAAAACAAAGAAGCTCTAACCACTCAATAACAAAAGGAAAAATAACCTAATTATAAAATGGGGCAAAAATCTAAACAGATGTTTTTCCAAAGTTAATACACAAATGTCCAGTAAACAAATAATAACACATTCAACATCACTAGCCATAAGGGAAATGCAAATCAAAGCCACAGTGAGATACCACACTGACTAGGATTACTAGAATCAAAAACTTCAGAGAAAAACAAGTGTTGACAAGGATATGGGGAAGTCAGAAACCTCATATACTGCTCATGGGAATGGAAAATGGTGCAGCCACTTTGGAACACAGTGTGGCAGTTCTTCAGATGGCAAAATACAGAAGTATCTTACAACCTAGTGTCCACTCCTAGGTATATGCTTAAGGGAAATGAAAACAGATATCCACTGAAAAACTTGTGCACACAACAGCTCACCTGTACCAAATTCAAATTTTTTCACACTCAGTAGTTTCAAGCATAGCTCAAATAAAGAGATTGTTAGCCATTTAGAGCCTGCCTGCTTTTCATACCCCATGAAACTGCATTCAGCGTCTGCTAGTCATAAATAAGTGCCTGTGTTATAAATATCCCAAGCCCCTATGCCTTTCAGAGTTCTTTGATCCTCTTTGCTGCTTAGGGATATCAGCTAGACACACAGTTTCCTTTATAATTCTGCTTTTCCCAGGAGTTCCCTTGCCCTGCTCCCCTTCTGAGTAGTAACCATCACGTTGTAGAACCTGAACAGTCCCTTGCTGTGAGGAAACTGTCCAATGCACATACTCGCCTAATAATGTCATTTGTCTAATAAAAACAAAACAAAACAAAACCTTGGCCTGGCACGGTGGCTCACGCCTGTAATCCCAGCACTTTGGGAGGCCGAGGCGGGTGGATCATGAGGTCAGGAGATCGAGACTAACCTGGCTAATGCGGTGAAACCCCGTCTCTACTAAAAATACAAAAACATTAGCTGGGTGTGGTGGCTGATGCCTGAGGCTGAGGCAGGAGAATGGCGTGAACCCAGGAGTCGGAGCTTGCAGTGAGCCGAGATTGCGCCACCGCACTCCAGCCTGGGCGACAGAGCTAGACTCTGACTCAAAAAAAAAATACGTCTGCACAAATGTTTATAGCAGCATTAGTCATGACAGCCGAAAGGTGAGAACAACTCAAAGGTTCATCAGCTAATGAATGGATTAAAAAAATGCAGTACCAGCATACAATTGAATATTATTCAGTCACAAAAAAAGAATGAAATACTGATACATGCGACAACATGATGAATCTTGAAAAAATTATGCTAAATGAAATATGCCAGGTACAAAGAACCCCATATTGTATGATTCCATGTATATAAAATGTCCAAAATTGATAAATCTATGGATAAATAAATAGGTTGTTGCCTAAGGCTGGAGGGAGGTGGAGAAAGTAGATGTCTGCTAATGAGTATAGGGTTTCTTTCTGGGGTGATGTTCTAAAATTGGTTGTGGTAATGATGGTTAGACAACTCTGGATATATACTAAAAAAATTGAATAGTACCCTTTAAATGGATGAATTATTGGTCATGTGAATTATATCTCAGTAAAACCACTTTTTAATTCAACAACTACTGTTGATTTAAAAATAACAAAAGAGAAGTAAAAGACTTTTGGGGATAATAGATATGCTCCTTATCTTAATAACACATAAAACTATATACTCTAAATATCTGTAATTTATTGTACATCAATTACAACTCAATAAAACTCTGGAGAGATATCATATTTATTATAGAATATTATATAATTATATAATTATATTGGACCTTGGATTGGGCGATGGTTTCTTTTTTGTTGTGGTAAAACATACATAACATTTGTCATTTTAACCACTCATAAATGTACAATTTAGTGGCATTAAATACATTATAATGTTGTGTAACCACCACTACTATCTTATATATACAAAATGTTTTCATTATCCCCAGCAAAAACTCTGTACTCATTAAACAATAACTTCTCTTCAGCCGCCAGCCACTGGTAACCTGTATTCTATTTTCTGTCTCTTTTTTATTATATAATTTTTTATTATATATTAATTATGTAATATATAACTATATAATACTATTTAATATAATAATTATATATTATATTATATTATTATATAATACTATATAATATATTAATTATATAATATAATATTATGTATTCTATTATGTAATATATTATATATTATACTATCTATTATATTGTATTATATTATTATATATTATTTTATTTTACATTATATATTATAATTATATAATATAGAATAGTTATATAATAACTATTTATTCTATACCCATTTGTATTTCTAAAATTTTCATGATATGTGTTTCCATGAAATAAAATATTCTGAAGAAGAGATTATACATAAAAAATAAGGAAACATTTCATCCTCCTTTCCTACAGGTTAAGGGGAGACAATTCTGTTCTTTCCTTTGGGATGAAAACAGGAAAATAATGTAACTAAAATAAATATTTTCTTACTTATTAGAAAATTAAACAAAAATCTTAAGGATAAGATATGACAAGTGGTGTTAAAAACGAACAAATATGTTAATATTTTTTATGGGAACACAACAAAGAATGGAATTAATTCTGTTCTGCATTTGGGCAAAGCTCCTGACCCTGGGCCTCAAAGCTTGATAAAATGGTAGGGGAGTCTGAGTGACAGGAAAAATAAGTCAAGGTGACAAGGGTACACTGGGTGTGGAAGGGGTGAGTAGTTTAGCCAGGCCATAGTATATGGGGGAAAAGGTAAAGTCCTTGGAAGAAAAAAGCAAATGTACTTTTCAACCAGGTCATATAGAACTTTCTATGCTATTCTCTTAAGAACCTGGACTCACTTCTTGGCATTCTGATCTTTGGAATTCTGTGAGCAGAGGATTTTCTGGATTAAAATTATGCTTTGGGAGGATTATCAGGGGTTACTTAAGGACATAGAAACAACTAGCTCTCATTCATTAATTCATCTATTCATTGTACAAGTATTTGTCCAACGCTTACTATGAGTCAGGTAGCTCTTGTATAAAAACTACTATATTATGAAATTTTTATGTATTAATTTATTTTTCTTAATGCTAAAAGTAATATATGTTGCTATAGACAATTTTGGAAATACGCAGAATTACAAAGAAGAATGACTCATAATTCTAGTGCCTAAAATAAAAACTAAGATTCTGATGTGTGCATATGTGCTTGTGATGTGTAAAGGTATATGTAGATTATATTGCCGGGCTCATTTTATGCACACACACATGTGCACGTGCACACACATTCATGTATTCTACTTCATTGACTTAATTTTATGCCATAAATTGTTTCTATAATTTCAAAAATAGTTACTGTTAAAATTTATGGAAGGCTTAATCTGTGACACACTGTGAGAAGCACTTTTTATGCATCATGTTATTTAATACTTAAAACAAAAGTAAGACATCATTTGCTTTTATTCTCTTTTCACAGATGACGACAGTATATCAGTGATCCAGAGAATAATGGGGAAGGGATATAATCCCAGGAATAACTGGAGAGACTGGGCTCCTAACAACCAAGTGCAACTGTCTCATCAGCAATGTAATTTCAATAACTATATATAACACTTCATTACCTGGATATAACATAAGTTACTTCATTGGCCTCAAATTGTTAGCTGATTATACTGTTTCAAATTACTCACTATTGGAAATATTGCTATAGTGACCAACCATGTACATAAATCCATTCTAAGGTCATAGCCAGAGAAACAGGTTCTTAGAAAGAAAGTTACTAGGTCAAGAAATATAATTAAAATTTGTGAAGCTTAGTCCAAAAGAAAACTACACTCATTTTTATCTCATAATAACAAGCCCATCTTAGTACAGTCCTATATGAATTGGCATACTCTTTTTAATATAAAAAAATTAATGATGTTTTCTTATCTTCTTGGTCTGTTTGTTTTTTGGAGACAGGGCCTTGCCGTGTGGTCCAGGCTGGAGTGCATTGGTGCAATCACAGCTCACTGCAGCTTTGACCACCCAGGCTCAATCTATCTTTCCACCTCACCCTTCTGAGTAGCTGGGACTCCATGCCTAGATAATTTTTTATTTTTTTTGTAGAGAGGGGCTTTTGCCATGTTGTCCAGGCTGTTCTCAAACTTTTGGGTTCAAGCAGTCCTCTTGCCTTATCCTCCCTAAAGTGATTTTTTTCTTATCTTAAAATGAATGCATTCTCATTTTAGAAAAACAATGGTAAAGCATAAATACGAACATGAAATATGTGGCAATTCTATAATCCAGAGTCAACACCTATTAACATTGTGGGGTTCTACTTTTTAGTTGGCATTTATATTTTTATTTTTTTTAATATAAAATATAAAAGTATTTCTGTATTTTAGTTTTTCCACATCTCATCCACATTTCTTGTCAGGTTGGTTTATAACTGAGTTTATTCCTATTTTCTTTTCATCTTCTCTTGCCCTTTTGCCCTGGCTCTTTTGTTCTTATCTGATGATTTATAGTATACACTTGAAGGTGTCAAAAATTTTTTTCTAATTAATAGATTAGATAATTTGGGAAGTAATTTTTTCTTTTGAATGTTTTTTTTGTCTAATATTTCTCAAAGGCCCCTTGTTGCTGTATTTATTTTTTTATTTATCCTTAAATGTGGACAGATGCACACAGATTTGATTTAGTAACAGTCAGAATAGATGAGCTACCCTTCATTCCTCTTTTCTAATTTCTCCCTCTTTATTCATTCATTTAACAAATACTGAAGTTTTCATGTGCTGAGCTTTATTCTAGGTAATAGATAAGCTGTAAATAAAACAAAGTTCCAGATTACATGGCACTACTTTCTACTGGTGCTGAATGAATCCCTTTCAAGTACAGGTTATTAGTGGAGGGCTGGCTGATTTGCTCAGTTTTGAGCTCAATTCCCAACACTTAAAAACATGAAGTTTGGTTTTGCTGAAGGGGTTTTATGCCACTGCCTCATTCTCCAGCATAATCAATGAAATTTGCATACATACAATGATGGTCCTAAAGTTCAGTTCAATCTGGGATCTTGAGTGCCTGCGCCAACTGTCCAGATTTAAACTATGGAGGGCATCCAATGTCCCGGAGGTACTTGCTTCCCTTCTCCCTTTCCATCCCTATAGGTTTGGGGGATTGCAACTGACCATGAAAGTCAACAGTGGAAGAACTCTACCCTGGTCATCTCAGAATCCAACCTTCCACCAAGAGAGGATCAAATACCAATTTTTAGGCATTTACAAATGAGGACAGTGTACAACAAATATCTGGTTCAACGAATAATGAGGAGAAGATACAATCCAGGGATAACTCTAGAGACTGGGTTCCTAACAACCCGATGCACCTGCCTCATCAGCAACATGACTTTGGGTGCCATATAGTGCTCCATCATGTGGATTCGTTATAGGGTACTTGATTTGGTCTCAGATGATTGGCCGATTATAACTATTTCCAATTATATGCCAATATATCTCATGTCTAATACCAGAGGCAGAGAGCATAATAGACGAAAATGTTTTCCTTCGACTTCTTAAGCTAGAAGGAACTACACTGTGATGAAAAGCTTATAAGTACTGGGCTTTCCTCAGTTCAGCATTGTTGTCTTCAGGTTAATGGGAATCCCTGCAAAGGTATTTTAAGAGCATATCCATAAGTCTTCATTTTTGTTAGTGATATAACTTTACCTTCTCTGTGTCTTCAGAAGTATTTAAATAGGATTTGGAGAAAAATTTATTGAGGGGCTGCTTGCTGTCAGAAGACGGGGCACTGATACAAAGCTACAGTTTTGATAGTCCTTGCAAATTATTTTTCCTTTAATTGAAATGTGCTTATTTTATTTTACTCCTCTTATGTCATAATTTTCTGTTAAATTTATATTGCACAAGTTTCCATTACTCAAATTATTTCAATTGATGGGAGGAAAATTGATTTTTCATAGGGATTATGATGTTCAAACATTATATCCAATTAGGAAAAAAACTGAGAGGAAAAGGTAAAAAAAAAAAAACAAACCATTTATTTAGTACTTCCTTTGGGATGCATACTATTATTGATTCTCATCATTAATCCCATTTTACAGTATAGAAACCAAGGGAATAAGTTATTTTTTAAGGGTCACATAACTGGTAAATAATGTAGCCAGAATTTGAACTCAGGTCTTACGGATTCTGAAATTCATACTTTTTTCACACACCATGTGGCCCCCTCAAGAATGTAAGAAACAAAAAGAATGGCCTGCATTATCACATAATAAACAAAATATTTAAAAGAGGAGTTTTACAGACTGAGAGATTTATGTTCAGTCTTTAGACTTATGAAAACCGAATCAGGATAGAAAAGTTGAGTCAACATGGGTTTTTGCTAAAAATTACTTAATTGGGCCCCTTCAGCTGGTCAGATTTCCTCAGTGATGATGATCTCATTCTATGGTGGAGGCCAGATTTTTAGGATATCTATTCACTTTTCTCATGAAAGCATACTTGGTCCAAGAACCAGGTGAGTAAGCTCTTAAAACTTGCTAATGCATATTTATCTCCTTATTACTGTCTTTTATTATCAAGGGCATTTATGCAAAGGTTGACAATATAATGAAAGGTCAAGGAATGCATAACCCTGGTTCTATACTACGTTCATTTAAGTGATTACTAAAGGCTTGTGTGTGTGTGTGCGCGCGTGTGTGTTGTTTTGTTTTATACTTTTATAAGGTAAGTTCTGCTTTCTAGGAGGTTCTGGGTTTTGTCATTTGATAATGTCATGGTGGGCAGTTGAGACAACTTACAGAACTTACTGAAAGTGGAATTTTGTTTGTTTTATTTAAAAAAATACTGAAAGTTCTCCTTACCAAATCAATGGTAATGTCAAGGATAAAACAACAGCTGTGAGTTTAATGCATAAAATAAAGACTTGAAAACTATACATTCAAAGACAGGATCATTATTTAAGTGCCAATAAGATTACACACCAGGACTGAAATAAATAAGCCATCATCAGTGACTTGAGTAGCAAAGTTTGTTTTCTCTGGGAAGAAAGCTTGCTTGCTGCTGCAGTCCTCCAAAGAGTTTAAAAGAGAATTTTCCAAAAGAAAAAGGTAACATGTTAAGCACCTCATCATAAAGACATATAGGAAAAAAATAACTTGGGGCTTCACTTAGAAATAAAGTATATATATTGTCTTAAGTCAGTGCATGTGAAAATATGATTTTAGTTAGATTACTTTTGAGTGCCACAAGAACTGTATAGACACGTAAGCAATTGCATTGCCTGCAAATTGGTGCAGGGAAGTAGGTTTGTCCTCCAACATCTGATGATATAATTTAACTTGCAAAGTTTTAGAATAATCTGCAAGCCAAAGCAAAGAGAGATGGGAAACAAGTCGAATCTTTTGGGAAAGTTTCTTATGTATACAACAAGAAGATTTTGTTTTTATACTTTTTACTAAATTATAATTTTTGTCTAAATGCTCTGGTATAGTCCCAGTAAAAATATTGTTGTATATGTTTCGAAAACATAAATTTCCCTTTGAGAAATACCTGTATCGTGGAGTAATTTTGAAGTGTGAGGACCTAAGGATCCCTGCTTTGCATTGTTAGCCCAAAGGAATGATAGGATAATGTATGAAAATGTTTTTTTTTTAAATTTTTTTATTATACTTTAAGTTTTAGGGCACATGTGCACAATGTGCAGGTTAGTTACATACGTATACATGGGCCATGCTGGTGTGCTGCACCCATTAACTCATCATTTAGCATTAGGTATATCTCCTAATGCTATCCCTTCCCCCTCCTCCCACCCCACAACTGTCCCCAGAGTGTGATGTTCCCCTTCCTGTGTCCATGTGTTCTCATTGTTCAATTTCCATCTATGAGTGAGAACATGTGGTGTTTGGTTTTTCGTCCTTGCAATAGTTTACTGAGAATGATGATTTCCAGTTTCATCCATGTCCCTATAAAGGACATGAACTCATTGTTTTTTATGGCTGCATAGTATTCCATGGTGTATATGTGCCACATTTTCTTAATCCAGTCTATCATTGTTGGACATTTGGGTTGGTTCCAAGTCTTTGCTATTGTGAATAGTGCCACAATAAACATACGTGTGCACGTGTCTTTATAGCAGCATGATTTATAGTCCTTTGGGTATATACCCAGTAATGGGATGGCTGGGTCAAATGGTATTTCTAGTTCTAGATCCCTGAGGAATCGCCACACTGACTTCCACAATGGTTGAACTAGTTTACAGTCCCACCAACAGTGTAAAAGTGTTCCTATTTCTCCACATCCTCTCCAGCACCTGTTGTTTCCTGACTTTTTAATGATTGCCATTTTAACTGGTGTGAGATGGTATCTCATTGTGGTTTTGATTTGCATTTCTCTGATGGCCAGTGATGATGAGCATTTTTTCATGTGTCTTTTGGCTTCATAAATGTCTTCTTTTGAGAAGTGTCTGTTCATATCCTTTGCCCACTTTTTGATGGGGTTGTTTGTTTTTTTCTTGTAAATTTGTTGGAGTTCATTGTAGATTCTGGATATTAGCCCTTTGTCAGATGAGTAGGTTGCGAAAATTTTCTCCCATTTTGTAGGTTGCCTGTTCACTCTGATGGTAGTTTCTTTTGCTGTGCAGAAGCTCTTGAGTTTAATTAGATCCCATTTGTCAATTTTGGCTTTTGTTGCCATTGCTTTTGGTGTTTTAGACATGAAATCCTTGCCCATGCCTATGTCCTGAATGGTAATGCCTAGGTTTTCTTCTAGGGTTTTTATGGCTTTAGGTCTAACATTTAAGTCTTTAATCCATCTTGAATTGATTTTTGTATAAGGCGTAAGGAAGGGATCCAATTTCAGCTTTCTACATATGGCTAGCCAGTTTTCCCAGCACCATTTATTAAATAGGGAATCCTTTCCCCATTGCTTGTTTTTCTCAGGTTTGTCAAAGATCAGATAGTTGCAGATATGCGGCATTATTTCTGAGGGCTCTGTTCTGTTCCATTGATCTATGTCTCTGTTTTGGTACCAGTACCATGCTGTTTTGGTTACTGTAGCCTTGATTAATTGATTTTTTCCCCTCACTGCTATAGAATAATCTTAAAGGGGAAAATGTTCTCCTATTGGATGAGAACTTTCACTAAACATGTTGCTAGGAGAAGCATAGGCTCAAAGCTCCCCTTTGAGGACAGGGCTAAACATGATTCCCCACCTCTTTCAGCTCCTCCTCAGATCTTTTTGATTTCTAAGAGTTAAAAGACCATTCCACTATTGCGTACAATTTCTTTGTGGTCACTGACACTAATTCTGCAATTTTTGATGCTGCTGCTTCTGTTCATTCATGAGCAGTCAGTGACATCCATATCACCATTGTCCCAAGGTCACCAGTGTTTATCAGATGTCATCAGTTATAAAATGTATATTGCTTTCTGATAAATTTCAGGTAGAAAAAAATGTGCATCTTGGAATCAATAAAAGAGTACATTTTAACTGCTTGTTTTTTTATTGTCTCTCCCTTCTACTAGAACACCTACTTCATGAGGGAAAGATCTTTTTCTGCTGTAACAAGGACAGTATTTATATGACAGATAGTAGCATTCCAATAAATAGCTCTTAAACCAATGAATTAATAAAAAATGTCCCAGACTGAGAAAATGACAATGGAAACAAAGCCATTAAGAAAACAATCTTTGCCACTCATAGTACAGGAAAATAAATCTGAAGTCGTCAAATGGATTATTGATGGACTCTTCTTACTAATTGTTTATAGTAATGTAATAAAGTCAGAGTCCCAAATGAGAAAAACAGAACATTTTGTTTAATACAGAAAAATATTTTGTTCAAATTAAGACATATATTTCAGAGTATAGACATATTTACCACTTCAAGATAATGTCTAGAGTCGATAAATTTTTATCCTTTCAGGATCTGTTCACTCTTTATTCTTTTGACATTATCCAATGAATCAAAAAGACCTTGAAATTCTTAACATACGTCATTAGGAAAAACTTGAACATACCCTAAAGACTAATTTAAATACAGGAGGGGGGCTACTAGTTGAGAGATCTAAGTGGTTATATTTGATTTATAAATAGGCTGTCCTAGATAAAAAGGAGCCAGGAATCAATGTGCCAGATAAAAGAGACCAGATGCTAAGGAAAGTAGCCCTATTTTCTAGAAAGGCCTCTTCAATAGAGACACTATGGGGAAAATATAGTTGGGCCTTGTAAGCTGTATTTGCAATCACTTCTCCGTAAATTGGGAAAAATCAAATGCCCAACTCACATGTTTTGGTATTGATCAAGTTTTTAATAACTGTAATTTAAATCTATCTGTGAATAAATGTGAAAGCCTCTATATTTTCAATAACATTCTAAATTCCTGCATATGTCTGGAATACTTTTTTTTTAGAAGAAGTAAAAAGCAGTTTCATAAAGGTGTAGGATCACATGCTATCTAAAAGAAAACATTTGCAGGAATATGTCTCTGTGAATAATCTTACAGAAAATTCCCTTTAAATATATAGTTCAAGTTACACATTACAAATCACATTACAAAACTTTTTGTTCTCCGTATGGATCCACTCTCTTGATTATTAAGGACCATGAGTCCTAGCTTGAAAGTAGAAACTTAAATCAGCGACTTTATTTTTATTGCCAAACAGAGAACTGAATTCATATAATAAGAGAGCAGTGGAGATGAGACATGACAGAATTCATTAATGTGCCAAGGATGTGGCCAACTTGTCTACAACTAGTTAAAAGGCAAATACACAGATTGATCATTTTTCTTTCCAGGACTGTACGTCACAATACACATGGCCTGTTTCCTAAAACCTTCTGTCTAATGTTTAATAGATTGATGGAACTTCAAAAACAGCACTCCCTACAATCCTGCTAGACAAGAGGGGACATAAAGATACACTAGGTTAGAAGAGAGACTGTTTGAAATCTGAACTGGGAAGAATTAGGCTTTTTCCTGCAAATTTTCCCCTTTAAACTAAAACTTTCCATTGGAAATAAAAGGGGCTGTGGCTTGAATCTGAGATTTTTTTTAAAATGACTGATTCAAACCATTTTGATTTAGTTTTTATTTTTTTAAATATTTTATCTTCAGCTTTCTTTGCACAAAGAAGTTACTATGCTTATCAATATGGACCATGATGTCAAAGATGCGAAGGTCAGCTTTAAATTCTCTTCTTAAAGAAGCAGCATGGAATGGTGGTTAGGAGTCAAAATCCCCAAGATAGAATGTCTGCTGCCTCAACAATATTAGGCAGAAAGCACAACCTCTGTGAGTCCCAGTGTCCTGGCATTATAATGGTGCAACCTGCCTTAATTGCTTCCTAGGATTGCCTTGAAGAGAAAAATGAGATAAATTCACATGTAAACCTTTGAAATAAGAGTATTCTAAGGCAGCCCAAAGTGTAATTTTCAGGAGACTGCATAAAACATTATCTTCCTAGTTCTCCATGTTCCTTGAAGGAAATTTTAGTGTATTATTCATTGAACTGAAAGTTAATAGGTTATTTGTTAGTCCTTAATTGTTCATCCTTCCCTAAATGTTAGTCTTTAACTGTCCTACTTGCTGTTCTTGGTCAAATTACCTAACTTTTCCCGCCCTGTATCTGTGTCTTCCATTGTCCCCTCTTTTTAGAATTTTAGAAGATTCTATGTGGGAAAACCAAAGAAAGTAGATAAACTACATTACATTAGTTTGTAATGTAGTTCTTTGGAAGATCTACATTAAAAATCATTAGATGCACTGCTAAGAAGTTTTTACATTCTCCTTCTGTTTACACAAACGCACAGAAACTGACATGAGCCTGGGGAACCCATATTGCCCTCCTCAAACTAGAACTTTAACCTCATAGTATTAGACAAAAAGAAGCACTGTCAAACAAGGGCTGATATTTTAACTTCTGGAGATGCCCTGAGCCACCCAGAGAGTGTCCTTTCATTACCTTCTGTCGTCTGGTAACCAAATTTGATTTGACTTGTGCAGAAGTTAGCCACAGTTTTTCAGTCCAGTGAAGACTAATTGGTGTGTCACATATCATTTCCCTGAATGACTTGCATTGTAAAGTTTACTGTCTAGTATGTGTGCTTTGAACTCTATGTACTTTTAAATGCATATGGATTTTAAATGATTTACATTATAAAATTTTCTGCAATTTACAAAGTAATTTTAAAGTATATTACTTCATTTGATTTTTGCAACAAACTCTCTAGGGCAGGAAATTCACTATGACTCCCATTATAGAAATGGAGAAACTGAATCAGAAAGAGTTAAGCAACTTGTTCAAGGCCACATGGGTCCAAAAAGACAGAACAAGCCTAGAGCCCAATTTCCTAACTGTTGTTTTAGGGATCTGTCAATTGTATGCCTCCCGTCATTGTCCTTTGTTCATTAATTCATTCAATTATTCAGTCCTTGAAGTTTGATTCAAGTTATCCAATGGCAGCAAAGTAGAAAATGCTCTCAGAGTCCCAGCCCCTGGGTAAGTCATAATAGTGCTCTACGCCTCAGTTTCATGTAAAAAAGTGAAAGGTTCAAACTAGATTATTTTTTTCCTTTTTTTTTTTTTTTTCTGAGACAGGGTCTCACTCTGTGCCCTAGGCTGGAATGCAGTGGCTCAATCTCGGCTCACTGCAGCCTTAACTTCCCGGACTCAAGTGATCCTCTCACCTCAGCCTCCTGAGTAGCTGGGACTATAGGCACATGCCACTACGCCCAGCTAATTTTTGTACTTTTTATAGAGATGGGGTTTCACCATGTTGCCTAAGCTGGCTTCGAACTCCTGGGCTCAAGGGATCCGCCTGCCTTGGCCTCCTAGAGTGCTAAGTTTACAGGCCACTGTACCTGGCCCGAACTAAATGATTTCTAAAATCAAATCTATCCAGGGGTAGTGTGGTAGAATGGAAAGAACATGAGCCATGTATTAAAACAATACAAGATTTGAATATTGGCCCTTCTGCTTCCTGGCTGTGTGATTTGAGAAAAATTATATAACCTCTCTGCTTATCAGTTTTCTCATAAGTAAAGACAGGGGTGCTAACATTAATTTTGAAGAAATCCTGTGAAAAATAAGTAAAATAATCTATATAAAAGAAATTGCCAAATGGCAAGCACTCAATAAATGTCAATGATTCCTTTTGGTGTTAACACTTGTCATATTCTAAAAGCATATACGTTATTTTTAATAGCAGTTTAATCATTATCTATAAAGGCATTGCTAACTTTACTAATTTCAGAGGGAAAGCATTAAATATATTAAACATCTATATGATCAAAAATGACTTCACTAAACACAACATTTTTATTAAGAGTTCATCTGTAAGATCTTAGCATTGTAAGATCATTTCCCTAAGATTCAACTCAGAAGACCATGGATTCAATAAGAAGTGTGAACATATTTTAATATGCTCATCCTTTTCTTTTTAATAGGAATATAAAAATTAAGTATAAGAGCTTTACATATCAGGGCAGATGGAATCTTATTGCATAGGTTAATTCTTTAAACCAGTAAATAAAAGGAGCAAGCCCATGTGGAAAAAATTATTAATGATCTTAAAAAAATGGAGCATAGATAATGGGTATAAATAATTCTGCTTGCCAAAATGTTTCATTAAAACTGGAAAATAAAAGTATATAATTTATTTTTTAAATGATTTAGGCTTACTACTAAACAATAGCATCTTTGGAAAAATTAAATCACAATCATCATCAGAGACAGGGGTAAGAAGCCACATAGCTACATCACCAAAAAGAGCAATTCACCAGTTACAATGAATATGATGGTTTTAATTGCTTTCTGGCAGGGCTGTCAGATTACTAAGAAAAATCCTATAGACAGAAAAATCATACATAAGGATCTTTCTCTTTCTGTCTCTTGTATTACAAAGTAAAAAGCATTTGGGTAGCTTTTTTTAATTTTAAATTTTTATTTTTAACATATATTAATTCGAAGCATCGTTTCAGGTCCAGGTGCCATGTGGAAAATGACTGATGTTCCAGGGATAGGAAGGGGATGAATACTGGGTGACATCCAAATTATAAACATCTAAAAATCCTGGGAAAATACCCATTTCCTCTAAGAATAGATTCTCACTAAGAATCTAATTCTATTTTTATTTGTGTGCTTATTGCTTCATTCATCCAAAGTAATATTATAAGCAGTTTTCAAATAAATATATTTAATACTTGACCCTATGAAAATAACTACCAATTTAAGTTATCTAGATTTTGTTTGCTAAAAAAATATTAAACCCATGTTTACATTTATGTGGTTCAATCCTTTTATATTCTAAATATGACTTTATGCAATACAAAAGGAGGATTTTAAATTTTATTTTTTGTTTTACTTTATAAAAAGTTAACTGAAATATTCTACTTTAGAAAATTAGAAAGTGAGCTTCAGAAGAGAGTCAAATTAAGTTTTTATAAAGTTTGCCTTTTACTTTTAAAAGTTAGTGTTTATATATTGGTATAAGGACTTTAATATAGTCTCTGAGCTCTGTAGTATGCAACCTAGTAAAATAAAAACAACTTAGGTAATATATATGACTGAAAATATCAAAGTAATCATTGAACTTCATATTCAGAAAATTTTTGTTTTAAAGCCATTATTCTGACACCAATTTTTGATTGCTCAGATATGATAAAGTTTCTCTAAGAAAAGTCATTCTCAAGATATTTCATTTCTGTTCTCCACTCTACATACAGTTTTTGTATATAAAGTTAGCATTAGAACAAAGCAGTTAACCTTATCAAAATCTATTATAAATTATCAGTTGTAAGATGCAGAAATTCCCAAAGGTACTATCCATCTAATTTACGGTAAAGATGTGCCTCTTTAAATAGACTCCATTTTAGATCAAGGTTGAGCTAACCCTCACTTTTGGTCCTAAAGTGGCTAAACTCTGCAATAGCAACAACAACAATAATAAAACCTCACAGAGCTTCTACAAAGAAACAGTAATAATAATAATAATAGGACCAGAAATACCCAACTTTGATAAGCAGTCATGTTTTAGTCCTCAGTTTTTCTTCTCCATGTAATTTCTCAAAAGATAATGCCCAGAAATTTAGGCTTCTTGTCAGGGTCCTGCCCCCAGTGAAAAATAATAAAAACCCACCAATCTAAATAAGCCCAGTAAACTTTATTTATAATAATTAAAATGCCAGAAAGAAGGGGTAAAGGTATGAGTAAATGATGATGATGTAACTCCTTAAAACTTCCAGTAACAGTCTTGACCTTCAATTACTTGTATCAAGATAAGCATGATTATGATGATTTCAGGATGTAAAAGAGGAGAAAGTTATGCAAGTCATAAACTTATAGTTCCCATTTTTAAAATAATCCATGTTTTATTGGTTCAGATATGGAGCCTAAAGCTGATCAGTTCAATTGATTAAAGAATAGCACCAGTGAAGCCAGAGGATCATTTTGGTCTTTGGAGACAAAAATTAGCTGTATTGTGTGTTTTGGTATAGCAGAGAGTAAAGTTAATTCTATTAAGATATCTACAAGGATATGCCATTGGTTGGTCTCAGAGGGAAGCAGATCAAAGCAATATAAGTCGGTCATTACCATTACTAGAAATACAATTACCTTGTCTTCATGATAGTGGGTCAATGGCATAATCTTTGGCACAATTCAATACATATTAGGCAATTAGTCAACATTTGAGTAATTGCAAACCTGAATTTTGAATGTACCTTTATAGTATGTTTATTTTATTTGTTTAGCTCTTCTATATCAATTTGCTATAATTATATTTTTATCTAGCCCCTTTATATCAGTTGTGTTTTAATAAATCCTTCCTAGAACATATATTACTATATGCAAATTACTGCTTGTCTTACGCAGCATCCAACATGGACATACTCTATTCCCAGCATGCAGTTCAGCACACATGATTCAATAATACTCAAAGTGTATAATATTGAATGATACAAAAGAGCATTAGAAATGTTTTATTATGAAATTTTGTTAAAATTATTTTCATTTATTGTTCATTCTTTATTCATTAACTATTTATTGAGTGCCTACTGTGTGCCAGGCTATAACAGATCATACGGTGGTAAAAAGACTAAGTTCCAACACTTCACAGCAGGCTCATAAACACATCTACTCCTACCCACCTTCAACAAACACAATGTTATTACATTATAAACCACAAATGGAGGAAAACTTTCCTTAAGCCTAACTGTGTCTCTAGCAAGCTTTATCATGTATTTTGGGAAAAGGATTGAGCCTTACACATTACACACCGGAGTTTACAACAGCTGTTAAAAAGAAAAAGTCTCTAGTTACACAGCTCTGGCTTCTGTTCATTTTGTGATTATTATTATAAGTCAAAAGTCTATAGCAATAAAAATGACATCAACAGGAACAACAATAACCATAATATACACCAAATATTGTCTACAGCTATATTAACAGTGCATATTCATTGCAGGAGACTGGGTGGAAGACTCGGAGACTAGCTGACTCAATAAAAGGAACAAATCATAGTAGCCTTTCAGCTTCCACCAGGTCATACGGCATTCAGAGGTGAAATTAAAATCTGGTTTACAACCTGAAAAATGAACTTCAAGTCACGGATTAGAAGATTAGTCAATGCCGTGTCAACAAAAGATTAAAAAAAAGAAAAAACTGTTTAGGCCATAAAGAGATCATGACACTTTATTATCATAAACAAAAATTTAACAATCAATTTTTTTCGCTAAAGTAAGCAGCATATTAGGCCAATAAAGAATGGCAAATGATATCTGTGTACCTGAGCAGTGAATGTTTTACTGTATTTTGGGGAAGAAAATAACATAAAAAAAGACAAATAAGAAAGTGAATTAATGGGAAAGTTTGAATATCTGAAAGAACTCTTAGATCAGTCATCCTTAAACGTCTACGTAAAATACTTAAACAGTTACCCTCAATGAACTTCAAATTACATATTTATAAATTATAAAGATATAGCACCATGCAAATATGTAACATTTAACATTAAAACCATATACAAAGAGAGAAAAACTTAAAGGATTAGAAAAAACTGTACATAAAGAGCAATTCTAATATTTTCCTTCTAAAAAGGATTATATTATTTACACCTTGTATTCTGAGCATCCCACTTTGTAGACCACTTTGTAGAAATAAAAACAGGCTGAAGGCAAGCTACAGTCAGAAAAAACAGCAGCTTAGCAAATATTACTGATGAGCAAATTCCATGAAAGGGTATGTTTTAAACTTACAAATAAAGGATAGCACTGAAAATCTGTGAATAGTAAGGTCCTGGTGTATTGATAAACACCATACTTCATCTAAATTCCTAAGAGTCACTGACAATTAGACAGGCTTAGCCTTGAAAAATATCAAGAAAAAAACGTATGTTCTCAAGCAATAATACTAATAATGTCTCACTGGGCTATTAGGACAGTAAAACCTCACTAATGTTAACTCTTAAAACTCTTAGGATTGGAACTAGGGACCATTCAGCATTGGGGTTAACATTTACCTTCCTTATTCTTTCTTCTTAGGTAATATAAAGAGAGATTATGTAGAGTTGTTTTAAAGAACAAGCAAACAGATTACCTCTCAGCACTTGAGAAATACTCGTTTACATAGCGAAAATATATTTACTATTTAAACAGTCTTGTCTATTGATGACAGCAAAAATCATGCAACTTTTTTCTAGCCTAATTCAGCTACTGTGTGCATCTGAAAGAAATAAAATTAAATTTGTTTAAAGTATTATTTAATTGATTTTTGTTTACCAATTCTGCCCAGTATTTTCCATTTTATTTGAATTAATGAGATTTCCCTTATTCAAAGTGTTATCAATGTACACATTGTGAGGCTACTTGCATGTTTCAGTAATTAATAACTTATTTATTTACAAAATATTTGGCTATACAAAGGATAGTAAAAGATACATTTTAAATATTGACTCATTGTGGCCATCAAGCATTACCTAGAGCCACAGTGTAAATAACTGCCTTTGTTTTATCAGGAGTCTATAAGTGCATAAAACGGAAGTGAAAATGTCACATTTCTCAGGATATTGAGGCCCCTTGAAGTTTTATGAAACCTTAAGTAGAAAGTATATAGGAAAGAAATTGTACATTCTACAATTATAAGTATTTGATCTTAAAAAAAGTCATATGGCCTAAGATTAATGCAAAAATATTATGGACTGAGATTTAAACCAAATTGGTTGTGTATGCATTTACTTATCACCCAGTAGGCATGGCAGAACTCCATCTTATTATGTTTAAAAGTATAAATCTCAAATTTGTACGTCATATGGATGGAATGTATCCAGCAATAAATATGCAGTTTAGAGGAACCTTTGCAATGCTGTAGAATAATTTGGACAGCTGGTGTTATTGGTTGATCTACAAGGTTTTTGGTGTTCTTATCAATCTGCTCTTTTACACTTAATTTAAATTTAGTATAAATATTCACTGTCAAAAAAATTAAATTGGGGGAGAATGATCTCACATTTTAACTCAGGATACAAAACCAGAATATTAGCAGATGAATTACATGGATAGGTGAGTTTTTATGGTTCTGACTGGTATGGAGACAAAGAAAAGTGATAATTTGTTTCTGTTTATGCAGGCTAGATGAAGTTCCAAAATGCAAAATAAAATAAAAAATAAAAAAGAATCTTCTAGTTGCCAGTTCTGTGGTATACATGCTCTTTTTATTAGGAAAACTTGTTAAATTACTAATAACACATAACATTTGTTGAGCACTTTCTACTTTCCAAAGCATTTACACATCTATTATCTCATAACAGCCTTAGGAGATTATAAGTAATTAAATATAGCAAAAGGCAGTTATGGTAGGTAATTTGGAGTATTATAAACCAGCCTTGGATTGATACAGGTAGAGAGGAAAAAAAGTCTTTTATTCTTTGTCTTTTACATTAGGAATATGGACTCTTTGCAGTATATTAGTATTTGTAGTTTAGGAGCTGCTTATACAGTAAATACTAAGTGGTTGTATCCCTTGTACATTCCCTGGATATGTATGATTATTATTTGTGGTAGAATTACCCTGATGTGGCTTCCGCAGGTCTAATGAACTGTTTTCTTGAAGCCCTAATCACAGTGTTTCTGTTTTTTTACCCAACACAATGCTCACCTGCATGGCTATAGTCATATTAGACTTAGCCTTACATGGGACTCTAACTTAATTGCATTTAATTCCTTGTTTAAACAAGCAGCATTTTGAAAGTGCTTGTAAAGTGGCCACAAGATCTACACAGGAAAAGAACAAAATAACAAGGCCTGAGCATGTTTTACATGGATTCTGTCAAGCTCAAAGCAGGATCATATTTGGCCACTTCCAACATAGAGAAACATAACACACAATTGTATCCAGTGTGTGAAAAAGCAAGCCAACGGAAAACTTTCAGACCTTATCTATCAAATAATAAATGAAAAACAAGCTATTTACACATGTGAGGGCAGGTGGAAACATGGGAGGCCCCATCAGGAACTTAGGAAAAGCAGGTAGCAAACAAAGCCAAAAGGCATGCAAAGCTTTAATTTTTATTAAAAGGCAAAGGAAACTTTTTAACGAATTACACAGCTTAAGAAAGGTAAAAATCCTTCAGGCAGGGAGAGATGAGCCTATGGAAATAGAATACCAGTTCTACTCATACTCTAACACAAGAATATCTGTAGTTCTTTTCTAAACTTTGCTATATATATCACATCACTCAGCTCTAAATTGAGTTTATATGTCACATTAATGTAAATACTGAATATTTATCTAATCAAAATTATAGTATAACTGTATTGGGAGAATGGTGTGGGGAGACGAAAGGGAGTACATGTGTGGTGGGTGCAGAAGAGAGAGGGTGCTAATTCCTTAACAGTACACTTCTCCCGTAGTGAGAGAAAAGAGAGAATGTCTACAATAGAAAATTTAAGAACTTAAATGATTTAGAGGAAATAATCAGGACAATAATAATTTAGGATAATAATAATTTAGCTCTTGGATTCTTCAAGTGCATGGAGTTTATATTTTTAATTTAATGTTTTTAAGGGTTTGGCATTCTAAAGGTAGTTTTAAGCAAGCAGGAGTTATCTTTGTTTTAAATTCTCACTAGATAAAGTGATATTGGTCCAGACACTAAATAATAAAGATTGGAAAAGGAATTGAGAAAAGGCTAATGTTTATAAGGTAGTAGTTTGGCCTATGAGACCATAAAACCCACATGATTGTTGCAGAAGGGTCGAGGATTCTGGGAAATAAAATGATTTAAATAGTGATTAAAGATCTATATCCTTACAGAAAAGCATTACTTATCACACTATAAATGAATAAAACAACAGACTTTTTAGGACCATCCCTCCCCAAAATTGGTATAACTACTCGGAGTCTATTTTTAAATTTATATGTCTCATTTAATATAATATTTTTATTCCTTCATCTAATTCTTCTCTTTTCTTGCTTTGTATAATGTATCCCTTGCCTGACCAGATGGCAGTGAATCAGCCAATAATCACGGAAGGCACATCGTAATATATTAACATCCTAATGACTTATTTTGCAGATCTGTTTCCAAAAATCACAATCAATAATAAAAATACAGAGTTGACCTGGAAACAAGACTGCATGATATGAAAATATCCTGGAGTGGCATTCCTGTTGTCCATCTGTAATGAACACTGCACTGTACCTTACTTAACCAGTTTCCATGACCCAGGTCTCCCTAATAGAACTTCAAATTTGTTCAGGTAACTACTTTGCTTCCATACAGAAAAAGTGCCTCATGGGAAGCTGCCCCAACCTCCACTCCAAAGGAGGGGCCGGCTGGTCTAACGGTAATCACCTTTCCAGTAATTAGTTTAGAAATGGACAGATGATGACCCATTTATGATCAATGACACACAAGGAGAGGTTTGCTGGAAGCGTCAGAGAAAGTTATTTCTTCTGAAAGAGTAATGGAATCTCTCTCTCTCTCTCTCCCACTTTTTTTGTTGGTTTTGGCTGTTTTTTCCTCTAAATTATTCAATTTTTAAAAATTTCTATTTTAGACATTACCTGTTGAATTCCCACCATGTAAGAAGTTTAGGATTTAACTTCTCTTACTTCCTTGACCCTACCACATATGTATCCCTTATCATCCCCACCCCTCTTCCCAATAAGGTTATATTATAACTTTGATTAGATCAACATTCAGTAGTTACTATATAAACTCAACTCATATTTTAGTGCCTGGGGTGTGCTAGTAAACTGGTTCTCTGAAAAGAAAATAATTGTATAAGTCCCGATTGGTACAGTGTGCTGAGTCCCATGGCATAAATACTCCTGCTTTGTCCAATTTCAGGTTACCAAGGTCATTAAATGTAAAATTTGAAATAGATGGGCACATTCGGTTCTCATGAGTTCTTTTCCTTTGGGTTAATAATTGTCATGTTTGGATTTGTTTGCTTGCTACATTTTCTATATACTTATAAATGATTAAACAACAAATTCCCCCACTCATGTAACTCTCTTCTAAAGATGTACAGGTATGTCAGATATTTCATCAATTGGATGTTTTTGAAAAAGGCTTTTCTGCCACATCATGCTCTCATTGCCTTCTATGCCTGGTATGCCATTATGCTTGGATTTCCTTGCACTCTCATCTTGAGAATTCTCGTTGCCAGCTCTGATCCTCTATTTCCTGCATCCCATGTCTTTCTTGCTTTACTACCCCATTTTCGTGGATCACTTCCTCCAGTAGCTTCCTAGGAAAATTTCTGAGGCTTTGCATGTCTGGCAATGTCTTTATTCTACTTTCACCCTTGATTGATAGTGGAAGTGGCTTTAAAACTCCAGTTTGGTCAGAATGTTGAAGGCTTTGATTCATTTTGATCTAGCTCTCAATGTGGGTGTTGAGAAGTGCAATGACATTCTGATTGCTAATTCTTTGCATGTGGCCTGCTTTTTCTCTGTTGAATACTTTAAGTATTTAGCCCAAAACATTTATATTTTGAGAATTAG
This sequence comes from Pongo pygmaeus, assembly GCF_028885625.2. Taxonomy (NCBI): domain Eukaryota; kingdom Metazoa; phylum Chordata; class Mammalia; order Primates; family Hominidae; genus Pongo; species Pongo pygmaeus. The sequence goes on from NC_072384.2 coordinate 98,853,498, forward strand.
AATGGATTCAAGGTTTCCAGAGGCATTCCAGTATGGTTTTCTGAGTAGAAGGGAAGAGTATGCAACAGTGTGTACCCTAGAGGAAATATGGCAGCCTATTATCTTAATGTGGCCACAAGAGTATAACATATGCAAATATGTGTGTTAAGGTAGGAAAAATTAACTTCTTCCAAAAGGAATTGATAAGAGGCTTTCATCAATTCTATATTGAGGGGGAGATTAAAGAAGAGAAGGAGCACAACAGTTTGGAATGAAAGAGGGGAAAATGTCTTTTCCTCTTGGCCTTGAAGAATTGCTAGTTTAAAAACTCTATTGGCCGGGTGCGGTGGCTCACACCTGTAATCCCAGCACTTTGGGAGGCTGAAGCAGGCAGATCACCAGGTCAGGAGACCGAGGCCATCCTTGCTAATATGGTGAAATCCCATCTCTACTAAATATACAAAAAATTAGCCAGGCATGGTGGCGGGTGCCTGTAGTGCCAGCTACTTGGGAGGCTGAGGCAGGTGAATGGCATGAACCTGGGAGGCGGAGCTTGCAGTGAGCCAAGATCATGCCACTACACTCCAGCCTGGATGACAGAGCGAGACTCCATCTCAAAAAAAAAAAAAAAAAAAAAAAAACCACACGCAAAAAAATACTATTAACAGGTTTCTGTTGTAGAAAATGATAAAGACAAAAACTAAAAATGATCCATCATCTTACCTCACACATGTATTTTCTTAATGTTTTAAATAATACTTATAACAAAAATAATACATGACCTGGAAAATTCAACTGGTCACACAGGAATATTACAAAAGTAAAATTTTCTCTCCCCAATGTACAGTCCCATCATTCACAGGATTTTATTTAGCTTCCTAAAAGAAGGTTAACAATATGTTTTAAAAAAAAACTTAAAAGTTATTATTCCCAAAGTTACAATGTCATAATAATGTTCTCCTCCTTGCTTTAATACATAATAATGTAATTCATCTTAGTTCACACAGGTCTACCTCCTCATCTTTCATGGCTGCATGGTATTCCATTGTATTGACCAGAGGTCAGTAAAGCAGAACGTGTAGGCCAACTATGACCCACTGCTTGTTCTTATAATGGCCTGTGAGCTAAAAATGATTTTTGCATTTTTAAATGATTAAGGAAAATAAAAATACTATTTTGTGATAAGAAAATTATGTGAAATTCAAATTTCAGTGCCCCTATGTCAACTTTTATTAGAAGAGCAGCAGCCACATCCATTTAGGTACTGTCTGTAGCTACTTTTACACTTCAACAGAGTGGGATGGTAGTGACATGGAGTATGTAGCCTGCAAAACTTAAAACATTTACTGTTTGGCCCTTTGGCTGACCTCTTGCATAAGCTATATAATCTATTTAACTCAACATGAAAGTAAGCGTTCAAAGGGTTTTCAATCCTGCAAGTAGGTGTGTCCGGAATTGGTTCCTTCCGGTGGATTCCTAGTCTCGCTGACTTCAAGAATGAAGCCGTGGACCCTCATCATCAGTGTTACAGTTCTTCAAGGATGGTGTGTCCAGGGTTTGCTCCTTCCAATGTTCAGATGTATCTGGAGTTTCTTCCTTCTGGTGGGTTCATGGTCTCGCTTGACTTCAGGAGTGAAGCCACAGACCTTTGCAGTGAGTATTACAGCTCTTAAAGGTGGCACGTCCAGAGTTGTTTGTTCCTCCCTGTGGGTCCGTGGTCTCACTGACTTCATGAGTGAAGCCACAGACCTTCGCAGTGAGTGTTACAGCTCATAAAGGTAGTGTGGACCCAAAGAGTGAGCAGCAGCAAGACTTCTTGTGAAGAGCAAAAGAGCAAACCTCCCACAGCACAGAAAGGGACCACGTTGCCACTGCTGACTTGGGTAGCCAGCTTTTATTCCCTTATTTGGCCCCGCCCACATCCTGCTGATTGGTCCATTTTACGGAGTGCTGATTGGTCCGTTTTTACAGAGTGCTGATTGGTGCATTTACAAACCTTTAGCTAGACACATAGCACTGATTGGTGTGTTTACAATCCTTTAGCTAGACAGAAAAGTTCTCCAAGTCCCCACCTGACCCAGAAGCCCAGCCAGCTTCACCTCTCATAGGTAAAGGAGCAACATAAGCATAAGTAAAGAAAATGGAAGTATTGGAACTAATCAGCAAATTGATCAGTGTAGATTTGGGTAGGAAAGTGATAAGAGACAAAGCAAGAAAGACGGGTTGTGGCCATGCCATCATTAGAATCCCAGGTTGAGAAATCTGCCTTTCATCTGGAAGGAAATCAATAACTATTGAGGATATTGAGCAGGAGAAAAGTGACATGAATGGGGATCTATTTTAGGAGATTAATCCGGTTGTATAATGTGGAATTAATGTAGAGGGTATTGCTCACAGGTTAGGAAACCATTTATAAGACTATTTTAGTAACCTATAAAAGAGGCCATCTGTTCCTGTGAAGATACAAATTCTAAAGTGTAAATGTACTATTGAAATCATTCTACAATTCTGAAATCAAAGAAAGTTGTCTGTTTTTTTGTATGTATACAAAGTTGTTTCAATATCACTTAAAGGTATTTATTTTTATAAAATAATACCAAGGTATATCTTTTCACTGAAGTTTTGGTCCACTGCGTTTCAGTACACCCAGCTATGATTTTAATATATGCTTTCCATGTAACAAACAACTGAAGAAACTAATTGAGTGACATAATAGTTGCTGAATTAATCTGGAGTATGGTATCTGATTATTTGATTATTTCTTAAGTATTACTTGTAAGCTTAAGGCTCAAAATATGGCAGTGGAAAACATACAGGACCATCTGTTATTTCAAAGCCATAATGTGAAGTGCCCATCATAATCTGATTAAAAATCCTAAATAACAAGAATGATGGTCTCCTAGACAGAGTAATTCTAATTAACCTTATAAAAATGAGATTTGTACAGTGTGTGGAAAATTAAGGATATAAACAACCATTAAAGGAAAAACCTAATCACATTATAATAATTATGTGCAATGGACACAATAGGCAATAGTCACATAGCACTACCATATTTTAAATGCCATCATAAATAATACAAAATGATAATGTCTTATTGTGCTATTATTCAAAATAATGTTTTATGTTATTCTTTTAAATAGCCAAATAAGTTGCGTTATTAACATGAGATTTAAGTTTGTACCCTGTAGTTTGGTTTTGTTTTTTTAAAAAGAGTAGTCTGGACATTCAGCTAAATTACATTGGAATATAAATAAATAAAGTAAAAATCAGTAAATACTTATAGTAGGGTTTTACACACACAGACACACACATACACACACACAGATAGACAGATAGATACATACATATATCTTAAAGCTGGAACAAGAACAGGAAGAGAGAAAAAGAATATTTTGTTTAGTTCTGTGTAGAGTTGTATTTGTTTTCATGCTTAATAACTGGCCATCGTAGCAATAAAAGCAAGCATAGTGTTTCAGAACTTTCACTCTGACAACAGGAAGAGTTGAGTTCCTGTGTGACTTTGTCAAGCTTCTTCATGAGCTCAAGGCTCAGATTTTTCACCTATTATAATGATACTCTTTACTCTGAGTTCCAAGAGTTGTTGATGGGTTTAAATGTGCTTATGAACTTGGTGCTTGCCATTGTAGGTATACTACATATTAAATAAATGATAGCTATTGTTTTTATTATAATTATTACTTCCTATCTGAGGTTTTATCCTTTAATGATTGCATTTTGAGATGTAATAAATATGGAAAAGAGAGAACTGAAAATAAAGAGTAATAATATAATTACCACTTCCCATCCCCCTCCCACCTGCCTATGCAAGCATTGGCTTAGGAGGAATGTTTACATAAGTCAATTATTATTGTGACTCATGGCCTTTAATGGGCTCTTAAAGGTCATATTATGGAGGTTATTATTAGGATACAAGGCCAAAAGGTCCTCAGAGGGTCCATGTCTAGGGGGTTCCTACAAACACTCATCAGAATCTCTGGGCTTTGAAGCCCCCATGGAAGGCTTTCTGCTTACTAGAAACCTTTGTGAATATGGTGTCTTCAGAAATATCTGACTTACATATTTCTTTGAAGCCTCTTTTACAGTATGATGTGCTACATTTAGTGTTTTATTTACAACTTTAAGGAGGTATTTTTGCTAAGACACTGTTTGCATAAATATGTAATGGAGAGAGAAATAATTGTGGACGCCTGAAAGTCAATTTTGATCACACTAGCCCTACTTTGCTTGATCTAGATAATTGCTCTACTCAAATGGTGTTTATTAGAAAATTTCATTAGTCAGCAGATACTATTCCCTGTCTCAAAGATGATATTTTTATTTCACATTGTAATCTCATGGTAATTGTCCTCATATATATATATATATATATGTTTTTCATTTCACATGGATTGGGTAGTTGGTAGAAAATTTCTTAGTCATATCAAAAATACGTAGAAACAATGAGCCTATAGCATGTTAAAATGGATGCCCCAATCGTTGATATACATTTTTGTTTAACAATCATAGAACCATCCCAACTCTCAGATGATTCTTTGTTTTTCCTTGTATAATATATGCTTCACAGACTGATATGCAGGAGTGAGTCTAGTCAGATACCTATCCTCTGCATCTCAAAGTGGCCTTGTCTCTCTTCTCTGGTATCAAGTATGGTAGAAATTGTCAAGAAGTGATAAAAATATGTTCTTTTGAAAAAAAATTACCTGATTCTCTAAATCAAGTTTTAGTGCTAAAGACAGAAGTAAAGAGAAAGCAAAGTGGTTTTTTGTTTGTCTTAGTTTTTATTTTAGAGTGAACACTGAACTTATAAACTATTCAGGGGACAGATTGCTGAATGCCATGACACCTTTGAAGAATGTGTCCACAAAAGAAAAATTGAATAGGGAGTCTGCTTTGATCAGTACAAACACCTTATTAAATACTCTTATTTTATTTAATCACAATTTGGTCAACTTCAGTTGATTGTAGCTCAAGTATATGCACAGAATGATTAGAATTCTATATGGACATGTGCTTTTATTTTTTTACAAGGCATCAGTAAATAGAAGCAATGTGAGATGAAGTCAACAGTTTACAAATTAATCTTTATTACAAGTAAGAGCAGGTTGATAAACTTCAAACTTTGAGAAGTTTGGCTTTTTTGCATAAATACAGAGTTAATAGAAGGGGCAGCATCAGCTGACCAAATTGCTATACAAGGATTTTCATTGAGAACTAAAAATTCATAGAGGAGAAATATTAGTGTAAGGAAAATGTCTTGAAAAAAGATGAAACTGACCTAATGCAAAAAAAAGCGGAGGGGTAGGGGGTGGCTTTCAGAACATCCATAGCCAAGAATGAGAATCACGGGTAGGATTTCAGGTAGCCCTGGGTGGATGGGAGTGTATTTGTTGGGAGCACAGCAAGCTTTGAGATTAAGTAGTATTTATTCTACCATAAAAACTCCAGGACACTGAGGTGCAAGACAATAATTCTTTGACTATATTTAGTCAAGCAAATAAAAATCCAGGAGCAGGGCAAGACTAGCTGAACTGTTTCTAATAAAGTTGGTGTTCTAGTGGCATTCATAAATTTACAGTGTTTGAAGGTCTCAGCCCATAGCCTTTGCACATGTAAGGGCCTACTCTGTTTACCTTCAAATATATTTGTCATGTTGTATTTAAAAAAATCTAGACTTGCTTTCAGATGGTGGATAACTTATATTTAATTGATCTCACTCTTAAGCAATAAATATATTCAGTGAAGGCTTTTGGTTACTCATCTTTGAACCAGATATACTGACCATAGTTCTCCTAAGTAGATGCCCATTAATTTCAGGCCAAATTGAAATTTAATTTAGAAATGTGCACTGCTCTAATTCCATGATCTAAGTCAGTGGCAACAGGTAAAAATATATATTCAGAAATACATTTTAAAGGTATCTTATATTTATTTCCTAAAAGCAGTGCACAGAATTATTTTAAGTGGCAACAATTTCCTCCCTGATATCTCCCTAAACTGTTGTTTATTACTGGAATGAAATGGCACCAAAAGGAGAGGCCAATATCAAGGTTTACATTTGTGGGACATGAGATCTACAGATTTAACTGTACATGAGGTACATTTACTCTATGAAGTGCATTGCTAATGTTTCAAATGAATAAAAAGCAGTCATGATGTGAAATATGTCTTGAGAATCAGCAGTGAATGTTTTTTACACATATTTTTAAAAAGTTCTGTTTTGCCATATAATGTGTTAATTACCAATGATCGAATTTTTTCTTTGCTTCAGTGTGATTGTCCATGAAGTGTCCATGAAGTGGTAAATACATTGAGTCCATTGAGTCCATGTAGTGGTAAATACATTGACTTAATATTTTTTCAGATTCTTCCTAAATGGCACAAGTGATCTAGCAAAAAATATTATTTTGATAAAAATAAATATATTTTTGATAAAAATAATTGTTTCCATAATAATGTATTTAGGTGTCCTTCCGATGACACTTAATGTATTTACATCATCATTCTGATGATGTAAAATAAGAGTGAACAACTGAAGACTACTTAAATATAACAATTGTAAATGAATAGGGGATAACCAAAATATGTTAAGGGTAGGTCAAAAGTTGATCTCTGGAAAAATGAATTTAACTTCTTCTCTATGGCTCAATTGGTTAATGAGACATTACTTTGGAAGTTTATTGGACATAATTGAAATGGAAGCATCATACTACCTTGACAGTCAGTACTGAATTTTGTCTTTGTGGTTTTCTCCTCCAAGGTTCTGTTTTGTTTTGTTGTTTTTCTTTTTCTTTTTTCTTTTTTTTTTTTTTTTTTGGTGGTGGCATATAGATAGTCAGAACAGCTTCAAATGAAGCCAGCTAATAGATTTATTTTGTGTGTGAATCTAACATCATTAGAAAAACATTGATTTCACCTAATAACTAAATAGTAAATTCAAGTTCAAACTATAAGCTTTCCTGAAGTGTGTTTTCCAGCTGCTCAAGGAAGTCAGAGAGGACACAAACGGATGGTAAAACATTCCACGCTCATGGATATGAAGAATCAATATCATGAAAATGGCAATACTGCCCAAAGCAATTTATAGATTCAATGCTGTTACCATTGTACTACCATTGATATTCCTCACTGAATTAGAAAAAACTATTTTAAAATTCATGTGGAACCAAAAAAGAGGTCATATAACAAGGACAATCCTAAGCAAAAAGAACAAAGCTGGAGGCATCATGCTACCCAACTTCCAACTATACTACAAGGCTACAGTAACCAAAACAGCATTTTACTGGTACAAAAATAGGCACATAGACCAATGAAACAGAGTAGAAATCTCAGAAATAAAACTGCACATCTACAACCATCTGATCTTCAACAAACCTGACAAAAACAAGCAATGGGGGAGGGATTCCCCATTCAATAAATGATGCTGGGAGAACTGGCTAGCCATATGCAGAAGAGTGAAACTGGACCCCTTCCTTGCACCATATACAAAAATTAACTCAGGATGGATTAAAGACTTAATTGTAAAACCCAAAACTATAAAATTCCTGGAAGACAACCTAGGCAATACCATTCAGAACATAGGCACAGGCAAAGATTTCATAACAAAGATGCCAAAGCAATTGCAACAAAAACAAAATTGACAAATGAAATCCAATTAAACTAAAGAGCTTCTGCACGGCAGAAGAAACTATCAACAGAGTAAACAGACAACCTACAGAATGGGAGAAAATTTTTGCAATCTATGCATCTGACAAAGGTCTAATATCCAGCATTTATAAGGAACTTAAACAAATATACAAGAAAAAAACAAACAACCCCATTAAAAATTGATCAAGGATATGAACAGACACTTCTCAAAAGTAGACATACATGTGGCCAACAATCATATGAAAAAAAAAAGGCTTGACATCACTGATCATTAAAGAAATGCAAATCAAAACTACAATGAGATACCATCTCATACAAGTCAGAATGGCCCTTACTCAAAAGTAAAAAATAACAGATATTGGTGACATTGTGGAGAAATAGAAATGCTATTACATTGTTGGTGGGAATGTAAATTAGTTCAACCATTATGGAAGACAGTGTGGTGATTCCTCAAAGATTTAGAACTGGAAAATACCATTTGACCCAGAAATCCCATTTCTGAGTATATACCCAAAGGAATATAAATCATTCTATTATAAAAATACATGCACACATATGTTCATTGCAGCACTACTCACAATAGCAAAGACATAGAATCAACCCAAATACCCATCAAGGATAGACTGGACAAAGAAAATGTAGTACATATATACCATGGGACACTATGCAGCCATAAAAAAGAACAAGATCATGTCCTTTGAAGGAACATGGATGGAGCTGGAAGCCATTCTCCTCAGCAGACTAATGCAGGAACAGAAAACCAAACACCACATATTCTCACTTTTAAGTGGGAGTTGAACAGTGAGAAGACATGGATGCAGGGAGGGGAACAACACACACTGGGGCCTGTTGGGGGAGGGTGGCAAGGTTAGAGCATTAGGAAAAATAGCTAATGCATGCTGGGCTTAATACCTAGGTAATGGGTTGATGGGTGCAGCAAACCACCATGGCACACATTTACCTATGTAACAAACCTGCACACCCTGCACATATACCCCAGAACTTAAAATTAAAAAATAAATGAAAATAAATAGCCAAATTTAAAATTAAAAAATAAAAACTATATGCTTTCAAAATAAATATTTACATCTGGAAAATCACCCAGTTGATTGTTTTAATGCATGTATGAATGTGCTTTGACAGCTTTTAAGATGTTTCTTCTTTATATTGTATGCTTCTAGGAATAATGTTTCCTGTTGAGTATTTCAAAATGATATAATTTAGATTATTCTTCATCTTTGGAAGGCAGCTATGCTCACCACTATACCACCAATGCTAGATTATTCTTCATCATTCAATCCATGACTAGGATGAGCACCATCAACATAGGGCCTTTATTCCACTTATTGCTGCAACCCCAGGGCCTGAAACACCACCTGGAGCATAGAAGACATTTAACTGGATGATAGTTGTTTTGGAACTATATAATCTTTGCAGATGTAGAATCTTCAAAATGCTAGTTCCTGGCCAAAGTGAAAGATCCTTTATAAACATCTATGAAAATTTCAGATTGCAGTTTGCACCTGCTCTTAAAATAATATCAAGAGTTAAACTCTGGGTTCTACTTTAATCATTCCAAAATAGCTGTTACCATGATTACAAATTAATAGTCAAATCTTGTGGCACAGTTTTTGTACTCATTCTAATTGAACTCATTTCCTCCATTGATACTTTAGTCCATCCATCTTAAAACCCCATCATTTTTTTCGATTCTCTCTTGGTTCACCTCCTTGTTTTGCAGCTTCTTGGCTGATTCCTACACCTCTGTAGGTCCTTGTAAGTGTAATTTCCAGAGGCTTATTCTTTTCTTTTCTTTATTTTCCTCTTGCATTATAAATTTTAGCTAAAGCACTTTGTCTCATGTTTCAGCTGCTATATTTATGTTTGTGATTCTTTAATCTGCACTTTAAGCTATCTTCTCTTTCCTAAGATACAAACCCTTTATGCTAATGTTCTACAGCACCTCAAACTTGGTAAGTTCAAAACAAGCTTAGTTTTTTCTTCCCCAAACATGTTCTTACTCCTTTATTCATTATTTTAGCTGTGTGTAAATGAGTTTAGTGTTGAGTATGAAAACTGTTTTGTTGTGTTAGGCTGGATAGCAGAGAGGGGATGAGCTATTATTCGTAGCAGTGCCAGGAAAATGAAATATTCCTTAGTGAATATAAATTAACTTTTCTTCAATTTTTAAAATGGGAACAGTTTGGATTTTTTTAGATGCTAATATTGGGACATATGGAGTAAGATGGCATATTGACACTGCTCACAGGACCACACTTCAGAACACAAACCTACTGAAAATAAAGAAGAAAACATAATGTCAAACAATCTATCAGTAGCATTCCAACAACAAAAATAGCAAATGTGAGAAGTGAACCTGTATATCAACACATGCTCTCTCAACTGCTGTAGGAGGAGTAGAGAATGGGTACTGGGCACCTGCTATTAAATGCTTCTACCCAGAAGTGGCACACATCATATCTATCATGCTAACATTTTACTGGTCAAATTATTGCATATAGCCCTGTCTAACTCAAAAGAAATGGAGAAATACAATCTATCCATATGCTCAGAAATAGAGAAGAACTGGATATCGTCAATAGTAGTAATATGTGCCACAGCATATTTCCAATTAAACACACATGCACACATACACACACACATACACACACTCCTACTTATACTTCTCCAGGAACATTCAGGATGAAGGAAGTGGTTAGGAAGGAGAAAGGAGAAGGGAAAATACAAAGTTTAGCAAATAATAGCATTCCCAGAATATCAGTTCTAGAAAGGTAGTCCCACCTTCCATGAAGCTGAGCTAATAAATAAAAAATTATATTTTACCATGTATTTTTTTCTAGTTAAAGAGCAGATGAGAAAATGAGCATCAGTAATGATCCAGATCTATCACAAGGACAAATGAGAACATAAATATAAAATCTGCTAAATTAGATAGTAGAAAAGAAATAAGAAAAAAAATAAGAAAAAGCAGGTGGGACACCATAAATGACATATTCCCCACAGAGCTGAAAGTTCTCTGGTCAAAATCCATATGATTTGCCCACCTTTGCTGACCTTTATCTGGAAGCAGAGTAGGGGAATATTCTGCGCGGAAAAGAGTAAATAGGGTGGGGAAAGATAGCCTATGAGAATTCGTTCTAGCAAACTCAAGTAGCAAGAATGTCAAATACCGGAAACTGTCCTAATAGGTGGGCTGGAGGAGAGCTATTTTGCCTGCTTTCCCTATTAACTCTTCCCAAATCATCTAGGTAATATGTCCACCCAGAATTGGGGAAACACATTTATGGCAACAGATCTGATAACCTACATGAAAAGTATACATTATATGAAAAACACAACTTACCCAAAAAGAAATAAGAAATTAGCCCTGTATGTATTAAAGAATTTGAATTCATTATATATATTTTAATCCCACAAAGGAAATGCTAGGATTAGCTGATGTCAACAGTGAATTCTTTCCATTTAAGAAAAAGAACAATACCAATCTTATACAAATTCTTTTGGAAAATAGAGGTGAAAAAAAAACTTCCCAAATTATTTTATGAGAACAACATAACATAAAAGCTTAATGAAGACACTGCAAATAAATAAATTTACAGAATAATATCCCTCATAAACATAGGCCCAACAATGCTTAACAAAATATTAGCAAATTAAATTTAGCAATATATAAAAAGGGTAATATATCATGATCAAGTAGGGTTTGTCCTAGAAATTTCAAGTTGTTTTAATACATGAAAATCATATTAAGAGAACAAAAGAGACCGGCCATATGATCATTTCAGAAGATGCAGAAAAGCATTTGACAAAAATCAACACCCATTCATTAAAAAAAAAAATCAATGAAAACCATAAATAGAAGAAAACCTCCTCAACCTGTAAAGCATACCTACAAAAAAAAAAAAAAAAAACTATAGCTAGCATCATACTTAATGGCAAAAAAAAAAAATAGAAATAAGTCAAGGATAGGCAAGAAATAAATATATCTGTTTGCGTTTTCAGATGATATTATTGTTTATGTAGAAAATCAGGCCAGATATGGTGGCTCACCTCTATAATCCCAACACTTCAGGAGGCCAAGGCAGAAGGATCATTTGAGCTCAGGAGTTCAAGACCAGCCTGGGCAACATAGAGAGATCTCATCTCTATAGAATAATTAAAAAATTAACAAGGCATGTTAGCCCGCACCTGTAGTCCCAGCTACTCAGGAGACTGAGGTGGGAGGATGGTTTGAGTCTAGCAGGTCGAGGCCACAGTGAGCCATAATCATACCACTGCACTCCAGCCTGGGCAACAGAGTGAGACCTTGTTTCAAAGATTAAAAAAGAAATTCAATTATATTTGTATATGGTAGCAGCAAACAATTGAAGAATGAAATAAATTCATTTATCATGATGTCAAAAATACAAAATAGCTAGAAATAAATTTAACAAAAGATATTTAAGAACTTCCACCCTAAAAACTATAAAATATTATGATGGAATCTAAAAACAACACAAATGGAGATATGTACCATGTTCCTGGATTGGCAGATTAATATTATTAAGATACAGTTTATTTTAAAGTATTATATCAATGCTAATTTCCTGGACTTAATAATTGTAATACAGTGATGTAAGATGTTTGTATTAGGAGAAGCTGGGTTAAGAGGCATGTGGGAATTCTGTCAAATTTTTGTGAATTTCCTATAACATTAAAATATTTCAAAATAAAAAGTTTTTAAAATGTCAATTATCTCAAAATTGATCGATAGATTCAATGCAGACCATTTATAATCCCATAGACTTTTTTTAGAAATTAAACTGGTTCTAAAATGTACATGAAATTCAAAGCACTTAAAATATTTAAAGTAATCTTGACAAAAGGAACATAGTTGGAGGATTTACACCACCTGATTCCAAGGCCTGCCATAAAGCTACAGTAATCAAGACAGTGTGGCTCTGCCATAAGGATAGACAAATAGACAAATGGAACAGAAGAGAGAGCCCAGAAATAAATCCACAGTTATACAGTTATTTGCTTTTTGACAAAGGCACCAAAGCAGTCCAAATGAGAAAAGAAAATGTATTTTTAAATACATGGTTTTGAAATAACTGGTTACTGATATAGGGGAAAAAAAAAAAAAAAACAACCTCAGGCCCTACCTTATACCACATACAAATACATTTGAGATGGAACACAGATCTAAACATAAATCTAAAACAGTACAGCTTCTAAAGAAAAATATAAGAGTAGATATTCAGGGGTTGGGGGTAGGTAAAGATTTCTTAGGCAGCAAAAATCAATAACTGTAAGAGAAATAATTGATAATTTAGACTTTGTCAAAGTTAAAAACTCTCCCACTAGTTATAAGACACCATCAACTTTCAATAAAAGTAGCAGTCAATCCACAGAGCATGAGGAAATATTCACAAAATATATATCTGACAAAGGAATAGTATCTAGGAAAACTAAAGAACTACTACAAAACAAAAATAAAGAGATAAACTACCCAGTAATAAATAGCCAAAACATTTAAACAGATATACAAATGGCCCATAGCTCTTGAAAAACTGCTACACATCATTAATAACCAGGGAACTACACACTAAACCACAATGAAATACCAAAACACATCCACCAGAATGGTTTAAATCAGAAACTGACACCCACAAATATGGTGAGGATGTAGAACATCATGATACCCATGCAACTCTGGAAAAATAAATCTAAAACTAAACGTGTACACACCCTATAACCAGCAATTTAACTCCCAAGCATTTACCTTAGATAAATTAAAACATTAACAAAAAAACTTGTACAAGAATACTCACAGCAGCTTTAGCTTTATTCATAGTAGCCAAAAACTGGAAAGAGCTCAGTTGTTCCTTGATAGGAGAATGGGTAAACTGTGGTATATTCATAGAAAGGAATATCACTCAGCAGCAAAAAAGAGCAAAGTAGTACCACATGCAACAACATGGATGAATCTCAAAAACATTATGTGTGTTAAGAAAAATTTACACAGATGAGCACATTTTATTTGATTCCAACAATATAAGATTCTAGAACTGAAAATGATTCTCTGTGGAGGAAAAAATTAGAACAGTGGTTTCCACTGGGAGTTTAAGGGCAGAGATTGACAAATATTGAACCCTTGTTAATCATATGTGTATTGAAATATTTAGGAGGGACTGAACTGATGTCTGCAATTTAATTTGAAATGCATAAAAAATAAGATGAAATACTGAATGGAGAAATTAATAGAAGGATGGAAATATGATAAAGCCAGCATAATTGTCATTAATTGCACGTAGTAGGTAGGTATATGGGTGTTTACTGTAAAATTAATTCTTTCAACTTTGCTGCATGTTTGAAATTTTTCTTCAAAGTTTTTGGGGTTTAAAAGAATCAACTATCTATAGTTGGCTAATTGCAATAACTGGTGACTAAAAATCATACCCCAATACTACAAGTCAGTGTACTTTCCCAAAACACTCTGATTCAGGAGAAGCAGGTTAAGTAGGAGTAGGCTCAGCAATGCTACTGAAAGGTGCCACCAATAAACAGTGACCATCATTATCTTGATGTGGAGTATCAAGAGGCATTTCAAAGTGGGGTAGCAGCAAGTGTTTCTCTATCCTCTCTTCTCCCCCTGCCTCCTCTTCTACTTTCTATTTGCACTGACAAGTGTCCAGGCCAAAGCAAGCAGTCAGGATAGGAATATTAATTTATTTGTGAGGACAGTAGTATTAGGGGGAAAAAAAGAGGAGCACATGCAAACACATGATGTGCTATCATTTAAAATCCCATGATACACCAAAACCAAAAATAAATAAAACAAGCTAAAAATCTTCTGCAAAACAAAGGAAACAATCAATGAAATGAAACAGCAGCCTATGGATAGGGAAAATATATTTGCAAACTATATATCTGATAAGGGGTGAATATCCAAAATTTCCTTTTAAAACTCATACAACTCAAAAATAGAAAAACAAATGCCTCAGTTTAAAAATGGGAAAAGGACCTGAATAGACATTTCTACAAAGAAGACAAAAATGTGTCCTATAGGTATGTGAAAAGTTGCTCAACATCATTAATCATCAGGAAAATGCAAATGAAAGCCACTATGAGATACCAAAACACGTGTTAGGATAGCTATTATCAAAAAAGCCAGAAGATAACAAATGTTGACAAGAGTGTGGAGACGAAAGAACCTTGTAAGTATTTGTGAAAATGTAGGTTGATGCAGCCATTGTGAAAAACAGTATGGAGGTTTCTAAAGAAATTAAAAATAGAACTACGGTATCACCCAGCAATCCCCCTTCTAGGCATATACCCAAAGGAAATTAAAACACTATGTCATAAAGATAGCTGCACTTTTATTTTCATTGCAGCATTATTCATAATGGCCATAATGAACAATGAAAACCACCTATCTGTCTGCTGAGGGATGAACAGATAATGAAATTGTTATATACATGTGATATATATTCCAATGTATGCATAAATATGCATGCATATTTGTATGCAAATGTATGGATAAATATGCTTACATTGGAATACTATTCAGCCTTAGAAAAGAATGAGATCTTGACATTTGCTACAACATGGATGAACCTGGAGGACATTATGCTAAGTGAAATAAGCCAGACACACAAAGAAAATATTGCATGATCTCACTTATATGTGGGATATTTTTTAAAATGTCAAATATACAGAGATGAAGAATAAAACAGTGTTCACCAGAGGCAGGAGTCGGGGGAGAAAATGGAAAGATGTAGGTCCGAAGACAGAAAGTAGCAGTATGTAGGATGAACAAGTTTAGAGATGTAATGTATACCATGAAGACTAGAGGTAACAAAATTGTACTGTCTTTGGGATTCCTACTAAATTAGTAGATATGAGCTGCTCTTGCCACAAAAACAAAAGCAAAAAAATGGGTAACTATGTGAGATAATGGATATGTTACTTTGTTTCACTATAGTAATCATTTTACTATCTATATGAATCACATAACATCACATTGCATACCTTAAATATATATAATAAAATTTATTTTTAAAAAATAATTAATAAAAATGTAGAATATACTGCTTCCCCACAGCTAAATGATCCAGAGTGATAGAGAAGGGGAGAAACTTATCTTTGACAGCAACTATTAATATATCCTTCCCTCCTGGCTTTTTGCTCTAATTGTCTACCCTACTAACAAAACCTACTTCCCTGCTTCAGCTAAAAAGCTTATTTCATTACTGTTATGTATATTATGTACTGATATGTACGTTATTGTTAACAACTTAGGGTATGTGCCTTCCCAGAGGCATTTAACACAATCCAAAGCCAGTAGGTAAAAGATGGCTTAGGTATGAGTAGTGAAAGGCTTTTGGACCAGACTAGGATTCAGAGAGATGTGAGGAAATTTTCAAATTTGCCATTGCTCCCAGTATCCCAAATAAAAGAAGATATGACAAGATAGCTCTGTGACTGAGCAATAAACAAAAGAGAGATTATAATAGAAGCTCACAGAAAGTTGTCCTGGGAGTGAAGAGAACTAAGTTCCAGAGCCAATCAGCTGTAAATCAGCAAATCACTGGATTTCTTGGAGGCTCTGATTTTTTGAGGCCTTGAACACTTTGGTGCACAGGAAATGCAGGGTTTATACCCTGGAAGGTAGGAGCCATAAATCAGAGATTATTTTACAGAAAAGAGGCTCCTATTAGAACTCTGAATTATTGAATGCAAGAAGGAAATAACTCCATCAATGGTCTCTAGCAAAACAATAATAAAATGTTATAAGAGACTATGGCACATGAAGAAAATAACCAATCAAGGAATGAAACTAATAGGAGTCGAATGAAGGCAGGGAGAGGGAGCGTAGGGACCATGTTGTTTTTTAACTGCCCAAATTACTTTACCCCATAAAAGCGGATTTGTTTAATCTACCGGGTATTGGGCACCTAGCTTAATAATTTACTATTCAACAATCAAGTTTGATTTTTAGCCAACAGATTTTCTCACTCTCTTACTTTAAAAGCTCACTTCAAAATCATCTAAAAAAAATTTTCAGTAGGAATTAATGACTTGGCACTTGGGGACAGAGTTGATAAATGTTTCACAAAGACAACTGTTTCAAGTTCAAGTCTCTGAAGAGTGATTATTTCAGTCATGTCTGCTGAAATCTGTGATTCAGCTATGGTTAAGAGAAGCTAAGTGGTCAACCGACATGCTTACCCCCATTAAGCCTTTGAATCAGCATCTCGATTTATTGCATAAATTTACTTAAGAAGCTATACAAATCATAACTAACTTGAATCCTTTCCTTTAAAATACTTAGCAACCTAATTCAGCAATAATTTATAATATGTTTTAACTAACCATTATATAAACATGGAAGAAAGCAAACATCTTATGCTTTTGGCTTATTAGAATGTCGCTCTATTTTCTACTCTGTCTCAAACTTGCTGTGTCCCATTGATTTATGGAACTCAATCTTTAGGGTGAAACAAAACAAAACAAAACAAAACACCAGAGGTGGGTATGCAAGTGGGATTATGGGACATCCTTTTCCTTCAAAAAAGAATTCTTGCTGAAGCCTGGTCTAATGTGATGATTAATTTTACAGAGCTGTCCCTGACCGATGTCACTATGGCAATGAAAATAAACTATGAGACTAGGATTCAGCCAGAGGGGAAAAGTTCATTAAGAAATAAAAGTAGGGACAAAATCGCTCATTAAAGTGGCTAACCAGGGTTGTTTTATGAGAAGATGGATTAAAAAAATAATAAAGGGTTACCATGTATTTTAAAGAGATGAATTCAAATGTGACTCATAGATTCCAGTTTCAATATAATTCTGTGGAATATAACAGTTTAGCTCCATGGAAAAAGACGATAGTTAGTGGACCCTATTATAAAATTTGAAATATTTTAACATGAAATCTGACTTGCCCACAAGCTGCAAAAAGTATACCATTAGTTTCAGAATTGTGAACAAAAAAGAGCATAATTATTTTCTTCGCCTCGAGCCTGGTCCAAGGCAAAGAAAATCCCACTCAAGATGTTTCTATCTAAATCTGAATGCAAAGAATTTTTTTTGGAAATTGGAAATCATTTTTAGCAGCTTCTAGCACTTCGTTGAGCATCTAAGGGATTGCTTTAAGAATGATTTGGTCCATTAGAAACTAGTCAACACACACAAAAGTTGGATGCTTTCCTTAGCTACAAGGAAAAAGTAACTCTAAAGTTTATCCTTAAAAATAGGGTCATATCTTCCTATGGTTATCACTTCATTCAAAATAGATGGATAGATGGAGGATAGATAGATAGATAGATAGATAGATAGATAGATAGATAGATAGAATATCCCAGATTTTGAAGGCTGAATAGATACCTAAGGAATGTATGATACGTTAGATTCTGTTTCTGAAAGAAAAAAATATGTTTTTTAACATGGAAAACTGGTTAGTCCATTTCAAAATGTGAGTCAAATCTTCATATCTCATTACAGAGCCTTTTAAAAAGTACAACAATGAATGTGAGTACAGCTCCTTTCCCCCAAAATGCAATCTGATATTTAGAAATTTTGAGTAAGGAAGCTAAGGGTCTGAGGAATCAGGTTTTGTAATATAATCCGGATTAGCTAAAAGTCAGCTTGGAAAGACATTGATAATTCACTTAAGCCTTGTTGTTTGCTCATCCTGCTACCAGCATTGTGTTATGTTATAGGAAAGTTTCTAGCCTGGAAGTTTGTCATGGAGAGCAGGATGGTCTGGGTCCGCTACTGTTAGAGGTCCGCTACTGTTACTGTGAAAGACAAAATGTGAAACAGTCAGAAGAAAGAAAGACTCAAATTGTTCTGGGTCAAAAGCAAGGATGTTCAACATGATATGCTTTTCTTTGAGAGTTTGGCAGGGGGAATGGTAAGGATCAACTCCAATTCCATTAGTAATAAAGCTGAGCCGAGGAAAGAATTCAGTCAAATAGCCCATTTTATCTCACTGACTTCTAGTTTCGAGGTATTTCTCTTGTTTATGATGTTTTATTGTTGCTTTGAGTTATTCCGTTTGCAAATTAGTTAGATTTATTTTCTTTCTATGTTGGGAAGTGTGGTGAAAATGAGTCTGGATCTAAACCAGAAACCATGGGTGAAAATTTTGTTGGTCACCAGTTGCTTGTCTAGGTTTATCTTGGGCATGACTCCCTTTCTAAGGCCTCTTCCAGCTCACTACATTATTATTACGCTCTGTGCCAACCACAACTGCCTAATATTAACTGATTGTGCCACTTTTGAATTACTGCTTGGGAAGCAGGACCTACTGGTTTTATTTCTTTTATTACCCATGACCCCACAGAAAGGCGGATTGGCTGGGAAAAAATAAATAAATAATGTGGGATAGTAAATACTTCTGGTGCTTATTTACCCTCACTTTGTTGCTTACCCCCTCTTTATCCTCACAGTCTCAATCCCGATTCCCATCTATTTTGGTTTCAGCTGATTATATTGTTCTTTTATTTAATTTTTCCCTTGCATTTTCCATTCACTTAGAACAGAATCCCACATTAAATGAGGCTCCAGGCTCACTTAAGGATGCATTTTGCAAACCAAATAAAGTAAAATCATCAGTAAATTCCAAATTTATTATGATCTTCTACACATGTACAAATTCCAGTAAGGCTCTAGTTATGAAAATAATTCTAAGACAAGGATTCCAGATGCAATTAATAATTTTTTCTAACCATGCTGTTTATTTTAAGTGCATTAGAAGGATCTAATATATTCAACTTTGAAGGAAAAAATATTCAGAGACAACTTGGACAGACAGAAGCCAAACCATAACTTGACATAAATTGCTTGGCATATAAGAAAATCCTGAAACAAGGACAAATCAGGATCTATCAGAGCAAATACAGAAGAGTGGCGAGAAAAAATGGTTTTGTAACTTCCAAAGTTACATAGTCCAATGTTCTACCATAAATTGTACTATAGGAAATTGATTTCAGTGCTTAACACTCAAATATCCTTTCTTTTGGAGGTGAAAAAAACCTCAGGCTTAGGGCCATTAACTAGCTGCTTAACAACAGAGCAAATACTATAATGGCAACCTTAAGACTTTTGCTTAGAGCCATTGCGAACATTTCACACATTTGCCTTCTCAATTCAAGAACCAGCCAACATTTCTTCTCTTTTGAAACTTGTTTTACATATTGGAGTTCTAGCCTATTGGTCCTTCTTGCTTTCCAGGTTTTTCAAACTAATATTGTTTCGTACTTAAAGCACTGTATGCATTCTGGACGCTCTGAGAAAGCAGAGTAGGGCAGGATGCTACAACAGGGAAGTACCCACTGTAAATATTTCTGCTGCTTTGGGTCAACTTCCTTGGGACTCCCAGGAAGATGCTCTGTCTCAACATAGTGGTCAGGATGGCAAGAGCATGAGGCGCTGGGACGCTTGGCTTCTGCCACTCCTTGGTAAGAAGATTGCTTCCAGTACACCATCTATGGAGATGATTCTTTCCTTAAGCTGCCAGCACCTATCTTCAGGCCAAGGGAGTATTTCTGGATTCTCACAAGCATATATAATATGCATATGTGTATATATGTATGTGTGTATACATATGTATATATGTGTATATGAAATAATTTTTTCAATACTGGATTATTTTTCCTTCTCTATATTTTCGTGCCCCAAAGTATAAAAATAAAAACAGATCTTAACTCTCAGAAGAAAATAAACAATTTAACCAAGATATACGCTCTGCAAATATTCACAAAAGCTGAGTTCACTATCTATTATTAGATTTCAAGATTATCATACCTATTTATACATAAAACCTCCTCCCCAAATGTCTCTCTCTTTCCCTCTTTCTCCACCAACATCAACTGAGTTCTACTTCTATCTTTTTACAGTGGACAAAGAACTAATGGCTTTTAATATTAAGCTCTTGCACCTTGGAGCCTGAAATTTCCACTATGACTGCTTTTTTTTAGTGGGATTTAAAAGCAGAGTAAGTGATCAAAAGTTTAAAAATGTATTATCCATTAGTGCTACAGACAATAGGTCATAGAGAAATAGGACACAGGACAGGGAAATTTTGATAAGTTTAGAGATGGAGAACCAGTGGGAAGGGGAAGGCCAATTGAAAAGCTGGTAGGCTGTGAGTTAGTAGTAGGCTGGTTGAGGGAGGGTCTGGGAGAATGAGTGATTTCTAACACTGAGAAAGCAGCAGAAGTACTTCTGATGACAATTCACTCACTACATGACATTTTTTTTTTTCTTGAGTGTCGCTCTGTCGCCCAGACTGGAGTGCAGTGGCATGATCTCGGCTCACTGCAACCTCCGCCTCCCGAGTTCAAGTGATTCTCCTGCCTAAGCCTCCCAAGTAGCTGAGACTACAGGCACACACCACTACACCCAGCTAACTTTAGTATTTTTAGTGGAGACAAGGTTTCACCAGGTTGGCTAGGCTAGTCTTGAACGCCTGACCTCAGGTGATCTTCCTGCCTCAGCCTCCCACAGTGCCGGGATTACAGGCGTGAGCCACCACACCCAGCCTACATGACATTTTCTTGAGTTGACGATAGGTGTGATAGGTGTATGTTAAATTAAAACTCATTCATTTTGTTAGTTATTCTTGAGCTGGGCCAAAATATAAGTACTAAAAGATGTAGTAATAGCTTAAGGGGACAGGTTGAGTCACTGTATAAAATGTATACTAAACCACAATAGCATTCATGAACATGAACCTATTAGCCACATAGCCTTGAGTTCCTCAAGGTAAGCAGAGTTCGAGTAGATTTGAGCCATCTTCACACAAAATCTAAAGATCTTTCTAAATTGTGATTATCCAGAGGCATGTACTTCACCACAGTGACAGACTTCTTTTTCAAAATTGTGCTCATTGTCTTAACCACAGCAGAATTTCCAAGATTAACCAAATAATTTCAAGACATATAAAAGAATACTGGTATTACATATGTATTTTCTATTTCATTAAACTTGTAGTCACATTTAATTTAATTAACTAGGTTTTAAAATGTTCTCTTAAGCACCAACTAGATGTCACTGACCTATCGATATTAGGAATCAAAGTAATATTCCCACAAATTTAATAATTGTTCAGATTAATTTCTCCTAAATTTCAACATACTTTGATCTATTCTAAGAAATTTGGTCATTTTTACTGCCTGATATATGTCAGGGAACCCTCTATTTGTGCTGTTCATTTAGATATTGCAAAGTACAACCTTTTAACAGACCTTTTAAATAATTACTAGGGATTCAAATTTAATTCAATCTCATATGAAACTACCAATGCAAATAATTCATATAACAACTGAAGAGGCAGATACTTTCTACAGATAGCTAAGTTTTCATATAACACAAAACAACAATAATATCAAAGCTAACTTTTCATCCTTGGGCTTAGCAAATTTATTTTGACATTGATTATATATTCCAAATTCAGAAGCATTAAAATATGAAAACCATACATCTTTGTTTCAATGAGGTATAGGATAGATAACCTCTTTGCCTCTACTTTTATATAAAGTATTCCTTAAGTTCTGACCCTTTTATCATTCTTTATTTTTATATGCTGTTAATCTCAACTTCTTCTACTTGCTCTTACACCCTAATATGTCCAATATATCACTATACATTTTCTTACCTGCCCTTCAGTAGCCCTCCGTATTTCATCACTTTTGTTACTTTTTTCTTTTAAAAATATTAAGATATTGCATCTCATTACCTCTTTAAGTTACTCACCCATTGCCCTCCATCTTTTCAGCATAATTTCCTTAAAGGGGTAATTCCTTACCTCTACTTTCTTACTATCCGTCTTCTAAAGAATGAATGCTTTTCTGACCTGAGGTTCACTAGCAGTCATTTTAGATTTTCCTTCCTTACAGAGCTAATATTTGAGAAAAGTAGTTTGTATTCATTGTCTCTTTCCCTGTCACATATTCACTATTTACTTCACCTCAATATAGTATCTCCTCCCATTATTACTACACTAAAAGCACTATTTTCATGGTTTTTGATAACTTTCTTGTTGCTAGATCCAATGGGAGGTTATCGGTTCTTATTTCAATGGACATATTTGCAGCATTTGAAATCAATCTATCCCTATAGGTACTCTCCCTTCCCTTGCTTTAGGTGACACTGCTCTATCAGGGGTTTCTTCCTACTCCTCCAACCAATTCTACTTAGTCTCTTGAAGGTTCTTCCTTTATATGTCTCTTCACAATGTTTATGTTCTCCGCTCTCTTCTCTTCATGCTCTCTCTAGGTAATTCCATTCACTTTCACAGCTTGAACTTCCATCCTTTTGCTAATGACTCCCAAATCTACATTTCAGCTCAGAACTCTTCCCTGGACACTAGAATCATAAATCCACTTGCTCTTAGCAATTACCACTTGGCATCTCCAACTCAACCCCATCAAAACTTCATTTTATGTGTTCATTTCCTCCATCCCCAACCACCACTGAACCAAATATATTTTTTCTCCTTATTCTGTACCTGGATGGATGGTACAATTACCTATGTAGTCATCCAGGCCAGAAGTATCTAATGGTCTCCTCATTCTATTATTCTGCAAAAGTAATATAGCCTATCAATCCAAGCATGCCTAGATTACTACTGCAACTTCCTAACTAGTCTTTTTCCCTCCAGTCTTGTCTCACACTTTCATACTTCAACACGATGCTTCCAGAGTGATGCTTCCAACATACGGATCTGACTATATAACTATGTTAAAATCATTTCCATGAGTTCTCATTGCTTTCAAGATAGAACCCAAATTGTTAGTCTCTATGTACCATGTTCATGGGAATTCTTAATGAGGTAACTGGACATCAAGGGTCAGAGATCACAAAATAGAACAAGAAAGGTGGTGATAAAAGGGCAACACATGTCTTCTACCAGCTATGTCTGCCTTCCTTCAGTTCTTTGCTTACCATTCTCCTTCAACAACAAAATCTTTAAAAAGCTAGTTATTGCAATGATAGCGTATATAGAGCTCATTACATTTTTAAAAGTCTATTCACATCCATTGCTTAATTTAATCTTCATTCTATTCTTTGAGGTATTTTTTCATATAGATTTTATAGATGTGAATACCACAGGTAAGCATTTTCTAATAAACCACCCAGGATCATCACTAAGTGAGTGAAGGCCAGAAATAGTTCTCAAAGTCCTATACTGTGTTCTCAATCCTTGTTCTTTTTACCATTTTCACATGGCATTTCCCAATGTATCTCAATAGTCTAGAGGTTGAGATTAAAATCATAGGGAAATCTCCTATAAAATAATGCTGCCTGAGCTCTACTCAGAAATTCACATTCTGTGAAGAGAATTTTGCTTTCTGTGTTTTGTAAAAGTTTCTCAGTGATTATAATGCCCAGCCAGATGGTCTTAAATAGGCACATATTTGCCTTCTTTAGATGTTCCTTAAAGTCAAGGTCATCTTCAAATCTCCCATCAAATCTCTTTGTACTTTGGACATATCCAGCATGCAAAAACTTGTGAATGAAAAGTTATAAAATAGTTCTATTATATGCCCTATCCAGAAAAATAATCAAATTCAAACTTTGTTCTTGAGGAGCAAAGTTAATGTCAAAATTCAGAAGACTAAGTTTAACAAAATTAAAACAAACAAACAAATAAAAACTAAACAAAATAAAAAATCAAAGAAAAATGTTTGTTCACAGTCTGGGGTTTGAAATGTGGCCCTAGAAAAATAAACAGTTATAATCTGTTAGAAGCAGTTTGCAGATGCTGTTCTAATCAATTCTCTTATAAACTAGCCTCACTAACCTACTCTTAGCATTGTCTAAATTATGCTTTTGCAAAAACTTGCATAATCTCCTTTTTGCACCTATCTTTCCTTCATGTAACTGATCTTACAGGACATTGACAGTGTTGGACTAAATGATGGAAGTACCTCTTTCGTTATTGTTGTCTTTTGGCCCAGATGGGAAAGATGCTCTTACACGCTCATTTTTAACGGCTGTGAATGTATAATTTTTTTAAAAGAATAACAAGAGGGAAAATTGGTTAATAAAATGAAACTACATTAACTTCTGCTCCATGATACTTGAGAAATACTAGGATAATAACATTTACAAGCCATGCTTTAAAAAAAAATATTTGCCATCCAAATCAGTTAAATAGTCCTCTGCCACTCTTCACTCTTGATTTTCCAGGAAAGGAAAATGTCTTCCAATGTTCTAGATGCCTCTGAGCAAGACAGACCTCCCCATTAACAATAAGTGCAGAAACCCTGTAATTTCTGCAAAAGGGAGATTAGCCTCCAGGCTACACATGGGCTTGGGGACCTGGCTGAGATGGTTTGCAGCAGAGGGCATACCAGATGTTTTCAAGAAAAAACTGGGAAAGATAATTCAGCATTGATTTAGAAGAGCACCTTTCAAATGTGTTCACCTGTAATGGTAATACATGTATTTTACATAATGACCCAGTATATAAGAAGTGTGTGTGTGTGTGTGTGTGTGTGTGTGTGTGTGTACTTGAAACTAAATTTATAAGAGAAAGTTTCACAATCCATTAATAGGTCATGAAATCAATTCCACATATGTCTTTTTTAAAAAATTAGCATTTTTTTAAAAAGTATAGAAAAGAAAATGTTAGTTTTTATTTTACATATTAAAGGTAAATATTGTTTTGTGATTTCAGTTGTGTACACTAATTTCTAAAAGGCATAAGCTCATAAGAGATTCTTAAATTTAAAGAAATAAAATTAAGTAATAATCTCCATGAAAAAACATAGAATAAGCTTTTGCTAACCAATGGGTTCCAGGAAGTTTTAATCATTCAGTCAACAAAAATGTATGAACAAAGACTGTGTTTTAGTTACCTTGCTAACCAGAAGGGAAGAGGAGAGTTTCCTGTTCTTGGACTGTTTTAAGCACAAAATCCCCAAATTTCTTCTCTGTCCACTGGTCATTCCAGTCTTAGCTTTACCTATTGAGGGATAAATATAAGCAAAGCTCTGGGGAAAGGTAAATACAATTGGAAAAACACATGTGTTGCTGTCTTATCACTACTTTTCTTGCTCTATTTTGGGATGTCTGACCCTGGATGCTTAGTACTCTCATTATGCATTTCTTTAGCTTGGGGTCTGCAGATCTGATGCCCATCTAAGATCAGAGGTCTGGAGACAGTGACTTCCTCTTCTGATTCATCAAAATACACCTGCCCTACCAAAATACACATGCCATGTCCTTGGTCTCAGAAATAAGAGGGATGAGACGTTAATGGTAATAGTGTCTGAATATATCTTTGCAGATAGCATCATCATTTTGATCATTTTGACAGGGGCACCCCAATAGCACGTGTACTGTAAATAATTTAGGCTAAGTCACTTCATTATTTAACTGAAGAAATACTGAAGGAGGCTAGATGGATACTGTTCCTGCCCTAATTGGGCTTTGAGTCTGGCAGCAAAGACAGACATTAAACGGTAAGCGTAATATAAGATTAGCACTAAAAAGGAGCTATGAGAATTTATAACAAGATAATTTAATCAGAACTATGGAGTCAGGCAAGACTTCTGAGACAATGATATTTAAATTGAGGCCTCCCAAACAAAAACACAAAGTGAGGAGAGGACACCATTTTCAACATATGATGCTGGGATAATTGGCTAGCCACATGTAGGAGAATGAAACTGGATCCTCATCTCTCACCTTATACAAAAATCAACTCAAGATGGATTAAGGACTTAAATCTAAGACCTGAAACTATAAAAATTCTAGAAGATAACATTGGAACAACCCTTCTAGACATTGGCCTAGGCAAGGATTTCATGACCAAAAACCCAAAAGCAAAAGCAATAAAAACAAAGATAAATAACTGGGACCTAATTAAACTAAAGAGCTTTTGCATGGCAAAAGGAACAGTCAGAGTAAACAAGACAACCACAAAATGGGAGAAAATCCTCACAATCTATACATCTGACAAACGACTAATATCCAGAATCTACAACGAACTCAAACAAATCAGTAAAAAAACAAACAATCCCATCAAAAAGTGGGCTAACATGAATAGACAGTTCTCAAAAGAAGATATACAAATGACCAAAAAACACATAAAAAAATGCTCAACGTCACTAATGATCAGGGAAATGCAAATCAAAGCCACAGTGTGATACCACCTTACTTCTCCAAGAATGGCCATAATCAAAGCATCAAAAAACAGTAGATGTTGGTGTGGATGTGGCGATCAGGGAACACTTCTACATTGCTGGTGGGAATGTAAACTAGTACAGCTGCTATGGAAAACAATGTGGAGATTCCTTAAATAACTAAATGTAGAGCTACAATTTGATCCAGCAATCCCACTACTGTGTATCTACCCGGAGGAAAAGTAGTCATTATTCAAAAAAGATACTTGCATATGCATGTTTATAGCAGTACAATTCACAATTGCAAAATCGTGGAACAAACACAAATACCAATCAATCAACGAGTGGATAAAGAAACTGTGTACAGTTTCTTTGCACATTATACATATTATATATTATATTATATTATATATTATATTTATTATATATAACATATATAATATATTTTATATGTATAATTACATTATATATATATTTTTATATATATGATTCCATTATATATATATTTTTATATATATATTATTCCATTATATATATATATTTTTATATATATATGATTCCATTATATATATATATTTTTATATATATGATTCCATTTTTTTATATATATGATTCCATTATATTTTTTTTATATATATGATTCCATTATATATATTTTTATATATATATGATTCCATTATATATATATATTTTTATATATATATGATTCCATTTTTTTATATATATATGATTCCATTATATATATTTTTTATATATATGATTCCATTATATATATATTTTTATATATATGATTCCATTATATATATATTTTTATATATGATTCCATTATATATATTTATATATATATGATTCCATTATATATATTTATATATATATGATTCCATTATATATATGATTCCATTATATATATTTATATATATATATGATTCCATTATATATATGTTTTATATATATATGATTCCATTATATATATATTTTTTATATATACAATTCCATTGTATATTTTTTATATATACGATTCCATTATATGTATATTTATATATATATGATTCAATTATATATATGTTTGTCTATATACGATTCCATTATATATATGTTTTTATATATATATGATTCCATTATATATATGTTTTTATATATATACGATTCCATTATATATATGTTTTTATATATATAAGATTCCATTATATATGTTTTTATATATATACGATTCCATTATATATGTTTTTATATATATACGATTCCATTATATATATGTTTTTATATATATATGATTCCATTATATTTTTTTATATATATGATTCCATTATGTATATTTTTATATATATGATTCCATTATATATATTTTTATATATATAATTCCATTATATAATTTATATATATAATTCCATTTTATATATATATTTTATATATCTAATTCCATTATATATATTTTATATATATTTTATGTATATAATTACATTATATATTATATATATTTTATGTATATAATTCCATTATATATTATATATATTTTCTATATATAATTCCATTATATATTATATATATTTTCTATATATAATTCCATTATATATAATATATATTTTCTATATATAATTCCATTATATATATTATATATATAATTCCATTATATATTATATATATAATTCCATTATATATATAATATATATTATATTATATATATAATTCCATTATATATAATATATATTATATTATATATATAATTCCATTATATATAATATATATATATTATATATATAATTCCATTATATATATAATATATATATATTATATATATAATTCCATTATATATATAATATATATTATATTATATATTTATATTTTAAATATATATTTAAAAAATATATAAAATATATTATATATTTTATATTTATATATAAATATATATATTTTATATTTTATATATATAATTCCATTATATATGTATGTTATATATATATTTCCATTATATATGTATGTTATATATATAGTTCCATTATATATGTATGTTATATGTATATATAGTTCCATTATATATGTATGTTATATGTATATATAGTTCCATTATATATGTATGTTATATATATATATAATTCCATTATATATGTATGTTTTATAG
Organism: Pongo pygmaeus; assembly: GCF_028885625.2. Lineage (NCBI taxonomy): Eukaryota > Metazoa > Chordata > Mammalia > Primates > Hominidae > Pongo > Pongo pygmaeus. Next base: position 98,882,409 of record NC_072384.2, read on the forward strand.
ATATATAATTCCATTATCTATGTATGTTTTATAGATATATAATTCCATTATCTATGTATGTTTTATAGATATATAATTCCATTATCTATGTATGTTATATAGATATATAATTCCATTATCTATGTATGTTATAGATATATATAATTCCATTATCTATGTATGTTATAGATATATATATAATTCCATTATATATGTATGTTATATAGAGATATATAATTCCATTATATATGTATGTTATGGATATATCTATAATTCCATTATATATGTATGTTATATAGATATATAATTCCACTATATTTGTATGTTATAGATGTATAATTCCACTGTATAGGTATGTTATACAGACGGATAATTCCACTGTATACGTATGTTGTACAGACGGATGAGTCCACTGTATACGTATGTTGTACAGACGGATGAGTCCACTGTATACGTATGTTGTACAGACGGATGAGTCCACTGTATACGTATGTTGTACAGACGGATGAGTCCACTGTATACGTATGTTGTACAGACGGATGAGTCCACTGTATACGTATGTTGTACAGACGGATGAGTCCACTGTATACGTATGTTGTACAGACGGATGAGTCCACTGTATACGTATGTTGTACAGACGGATGAGTCCACTGTATACGTATGTTGTACAGACGGATGAGTCCACTGTATACGTATGTTGTACAGACGGATGAGTCCACTGTATACGTATGTTGTACAGACGGATGAGTCCACTGTATACGTATGTTGTACAGACGGATGAGTCCACTGTATACGTATGTTGTACAGACGGATGAGTCCACTGTATACGTATGTTGTACAGACGGATGAGTCCACTGTATACGTATGTTGTACAGACGGATGAGTCCACTGTATACGTATGTTGTACAGACGGATGAGTCCACTGTATACGTATGTTGTACAGACGGATGAGTCCACTGTATACGTATGTTGTACAGACGGATGAGTCCACTGTATACGTATGTTGTACAGACGGATGAGTCCACTGTATACGTATGTTGTACAGACGGATGAGTCCACTGTATACGTATGTTGTACAGACGGATGAGTCCACTGTATACGTATGTTGTACAGACGGATGAGTCCACTGTATACGTATGTTGTACAGACGGATGAGTCCACTGTATACGTATGTTGTACAGACGGATGAGTCCACTGTATACGTATGTTGTACAGACGGATGAGTCCACTGTATACGTATGTTGTACAGACGGATGAGTCCACTGTATACGTATGTTATAGACATGTGTAAGTCCACTGTATACGTATGGTATAGACATATGGAACTCCATTGTATACGTATGGTATAGACATATGGAACTCCATTGTATACGTATGGTATAGACATATGGAACTCCATTGTATACGTATGGTATAGACATATGGAACTCCATTGTATACGTATGGTATAGACATATGGAACTCCATTGTATACGTATGGTATAGACATATGGAACTCCATTGTATACGTATGGTATAGACATATGGAACTCCATTGTATACGTATGGTATAGATGTGGAACTCCATTGTATATGTATGTTATACAGATGTATAAGTCCATTGTATACGTATGTTATAGACATATATAAGTCCATTGTACACGTATGTTATAGACATATATAAGTCCATTGTACACGTATGGTATAGGCATATGGAGTTCCATTGTACACGTATGGTATAGGCATATGGAGTTCCATTGTACACGTATGGTATAGGCATATGGAGTTCCATTGTACACGTATGGTATAGGCATATGGAGTTCCATTGTACACGTATGGTATAGGCATATGGAGTTCCATTGTACACGTATGGTATAGGCATATGGAGTTCCATTGTATACGTATGGTATAGGCATATGGAGTTCCATTGTATACGTATGGTATAGGCATATGGAGTTCCATTGTATACGTATGGTATAGGCATATGGAGTTCCATTGTATACGTATGGTATAGGCATATGGAGTTCCATTGTATACGTATGGTATAGGCATATATAGTTCCATTGTATATGTATGGTATAGATATATAGTTCCATTATATATGTATTTTGTAGATATATAATTCCATTTTATATGTATTTTGTAGATATATAATTCCAGTTTATATATATATGTAATGGAATACTACCCAGCCATAAAAAGGAATGAATTAACAGCAATTGCAATGACCTGGATGAGATTGGAGATTATTATTCTAAGTGAAGTAACTCAGGAAGGGCAAACCAAACATCATATGTTCTCACTGATAATGTGGGAGCTAAGGTATGAGGACACAAAGGCATGAGAATGATACAATGAACTTTGGGGACTTGAGGGGAAGAACAGGAGGAGGGCAAGGGATAAAAGACCACAAATACAGTGCAGTGTATACTGCTTGGGTGATGGGTGCACCAGGATCTCACAAATCACCACTAAAGAACTTACTCATGTAATCCAATACCACCTGTACTACAATAACATATGGAAAAATTTTAAAAAAGTTAAAAATGAGGCTTCTGGATAAGTAGGCATTAGCTAGGTGAGGGGAGAGGTTTAGGGACAGACTGTCTCTTCACTAGCTTTGTACCTTCATGAAGTTTTTTTAACTCTTCTAATCCTCCATTTTATGTGTATAAAATGAAGGAAATATACCAACCTTAGAGGATTGCCTGTAAATTGTTTGGCACAGAAATGGTACTTAGTACACAATATGTGGCCACCAGTAATGGTAGTGGCAATCGTGATGGTGATGCTGGTAGTGGTGGCAGTAGTACTTAGCCAGTGGAATATTGATTTCCAGGAGAAAGATGGCAGTTATGTAGATCTTTACAGCCTGGAATTTCCAAGAGAGCTGTATATTTATAAGCCTCTTTCAACTGAAGTAGAAATCATTTGCACAGCTAATGGCCCTGTATAGGCCCCAAAAGAAAGCAAGCAAACAACTCTTCCAACCCTGAATGTGGTGGTAACAGACTCGGAGCCTCCATATAGCAGCATACACCCAGGAAGTCCTGTAGTAATAGAATGTCTTTCTTCAGAGTGGGAATGTGGGATTCCTGTTTTCAGTAACTGTTTCACTATTCTCTGCATTATGGTTTGCACTGAGACTTCCTTTCTTCTTTCCAAGAGAATCTAAACATTTTTTAATAGTTCAAATGGAAGTTTAAGCAGACTGGTGACAACACTTGATTGATGTTCTTTTTTTTTTTAGTTATATCAGGCCACATCCTTGGTATTGAGCAAACAGCATGAATAGAAACCATTTTGAGAAATACAAATAATTGTTCCATTATATTGATCCAGTGATAAGCAGAAAATGTCTATGCAAGTGAATATATTTCTCAAGCATCAATGGAAAGCCAGATTTTAAATAGTGTTCATTCATCTTTTTACAAAAGAAAGAAAATTATTATTTTCTTTCTCTGGTAAATTATAACAATTATAATAAACAATCCTTCATAAACTCTTTCCATTTAAAGTGTCCTGGCATTGAATAAACACTGCTCAATGAATAATAGTGTCCCAAGAATGTACCAAGGCAAAAGAGCACGATAATCACAAATCTTATTCAAAAATCTTTCAATGGCTCTGTGGAATCCCAAGTCTTATATAGCTCTTCATTTCAGCATATAACCCTCTGATTTCAACACATTTTACTAAATTCACTTGTATATGATCCCCAGGCTCTGCAGCTGAACTAGATTACCCATGGTTTCTGAACCACAACCCTCAATTTCCTGGCTCTCTGCCTTTGTTTATGACATTGCTTCTACCTGTAACAATCATTCTGAAGGCCATCTTCTTGCCAAGGTCACTACATCTTTCTTGGTCTGTGAAATTTGATGGGACGTCCTTGTTTGTAAGCCCCCAACATACTCTAGGTGAATGTTATTTATTCTTTTCATGCTATTTTTGTTTAAAATTTCTTTATATGCCTCATCTTTCATTCTATATTGCAAATTTCTTAAGGCCACCTTGGTAGAGGAATACAAGAATGATAAGACCCATTGCATCTCATTATTCTTGTATTCCTGTACCATTTTTCACAATGCCTTATCCTAAGTTCTAGCATAGGGGTTGAGAACATGAACTTCAAGGCCAAAAAGAAAAATGGAATGGTGTCCTGACTCTCCTTTTTACAGGCCGTGTAACTTTGTTCAAATGGCTAAACTTTTTAAAGCCACATTTCTTCATTTGAAAAATTGCAAGGCACCTACTGCTTGGCTGCACCTCAACATCCCACACTTCTTAAATTGTTTTGGGTTGCATCACATTTCTAAAAAATAGAATGATGGCTCTGGACATTGCCCTAAGAGAAAAGTACACACATATATACACATCCAGTAATAAAACTTACATCTATTCACTGGTGTTCAAGAGCAGAGGATCTTGAATTATGGTCTGTGTACTCTTATGGTCCTCAAGGCTCATTTCAGACATACAGGAGGTCGAATCTATTTTCATAATTATACGTACACAATATTTCCCTTTATCTCTGTATTGACATATGCATTTATAATACAAAAGTAATGTTGGATAAAACCATTGGCCCCTTAGCACGAATCAAGGCAGCAGGAGTAAACTAACATTGTATTCCTATATTGTCTATTAATCATGGTATTCTTCAATGCCATGCACTTACAATAAAAATAAGGAACACAAATTTAAAAATCAGTTTCACTTAAGCAACTCCTTGATGATGCAATAAAATTGTTAACTTTACTGGATGTCAAACCTTGAGTGACATTCTGTATATGGAACAGGAAGTCTACATGTAGTGCTTCTGCTGCATCCTGAAGTATAAGGTTGTCTTGAGGAAAGGTACTGGTGGTTAAGCTGTGAGCTGAACTTATTGTTTCTCTGTTATTAGAACACTATTTTTACTTGATAAGATGACTGACTGACAAACTAATGTTGTTTGTTGTTCAGACAACAGTTTGGGTATTTGGTAGAGATTTTCTCACAAGTAAACAAAGAGAGTATAACTTCGAGAAAAAAAAAAAAAACCTAAAAGTATTTGTTCCCAAAGGCCAAAGAACTTTAGAAAACACATATACCATTATGCGCCTGACAGCTTCCCTAAGACATTTTTTATTTGATCAAAGATGATACTAACAAAATTATTTTTAAAATATGTTGTATATGGCAACATTTGGAAGATCTGTATAACTCCATAAACCAATATTTTCCAAATGGCCACTGCATGGTGACATAAAATCATGCATGGGTAAAGATTCATTCAATGGAAGTCAGACAGAACTAGAAAAAATCTATTTTGAAATTCATACGGAACAAACAAACAAATAAAAAAAGCCCAAATAGCCAAGGCAATACTAAGCAAAAGAACAAAGCTGCAGCCATTACACTACCTAACTTCAAACTATACTACAGGGCTACAGTAACCGAAATAGCATGGTACTAGCATAAGAACGGACACATAGACCAATGGAACACAATAGGGAGTCCAGAAATAAAGCCACACATCCACAACCATCTGATCTTTGACAAAGCTGACAAAAATAACCACTGGGGAAAGGATTCCCCATTTAATAAGCAGTGGTGGGATAATTGTCTGGCCATATGCAGAAGAATGAAACTGGACTCTTTCCTTGTATCATACACAAAAATTAACTCAAGATGAATTAAAGACATTCCTAGGCAATCCCGTTCTTGACATAGGAACTGGCAAAGATTTTATGACAAAGATGCCAAAAGCAATTGCAACAAAAACAAAAATTGACAAATATGATCTAATTAAACTAAATAGCCTCTGCACAGCAAAAGAAACTATCAATAGAGTAGACAGACAACCTACAGAATGGGAGAAAATGTTTGCAACCTATACATCTGACAAAGGCCTAATACCTGCCATCTATATAAACAAATTTACCAGAAAACAACCACCCACATTAAAACATGGGCAAAGGATATGAGCAAACAATTTTCAAAAGAAGACATATATGCGGCCAATAAGCAAATGAAGAAAAGCTCAACATCGCTGATCATTAGAGAAATGCAAATCAAAACCACAATGAGATACCATCTCATACCAGTCAGAATGGCTATTAATAAAAAGTAAAAAATAATAACAATAATAATGCTGGTGAGGCTATGGAGAAAAGGGAATACTTATACATTGTGGAAAGCAGTGTAGAAATTCCTCAAAAACCTAACATCAGAACTACCATTCAACCCAGCAATCTCATTACTGAGTATATACCCAAAGGAGTATAAATCATTCTGTTATAAAGACACATGCACATATATGTTCATCACAACATTATTCACAATAACAAAGACATGAAATCAACCTAAATGCCCAACAATGGTAGACTGGATAAAGAAAATGTGGTATATATACACCATAGAATACTATGCAGTCATAAAAGAAAATGAGATTGTGTCCTTTGCAGTAACATGATGGAGCTGGAGGCCATTATTCTTAGCAAACTAACACAGGGACAGAAAACCAAATACTGCCTGTTCTCACTTATAAGCAGGAGCTAAATGATGGAAACACATGGACACATAGAGGGAAACAACACACACTGGGACCTACTGGAGGGTGGAAGGTAGTAGGAGGGAGAGGATCAGGAAAAATAACCAATGTGTACTAGGCTTAATACCAGGGTGATGAAATAATCTGTACAGCAAACCTTCATGACATGAATTTACCTATGTAGCAAATTTGCACATGTACTCCTGAACTTAAAATAAAGGTTAAAAAGAAGAAACAAAGCAAGTTAATGGAAGTTTTGGAATTTGAAGCAGATCTAAATCTTTATATGTTTCAATATGCCACACTGGCATAGTATATTTACCTTAACCATAAGTAGAGATATAATTGTATGGTTATTGACAAACTAGAAGCCATAATTAGGAATAAATAAGTCTCTCTATATATATCTACACATCTATCTATCTATCTATCTATCTATCTATCTATCTATCTATATCTTACTTTTACACAATAAAAACTGACAAAAATGATAAATATGAAGACATTGAGAATGTTCAATAAATGATGTCAGAATCAAGATATTTTTATTCCACTCAGCTTTATAAAACCAAATAAATAATGAAATAAGAATGTAAAATTACCCATCTTTCAAAATAACCTAAAAATGGTTACTAACCCCTCTGCCCCAAACACATACATAATACTAAGAATGTCTACTAAATATAGTAAAATTTGTATCAAAACTAGCAAGGATTAGAACTATGAATTTTTCTCCAGATCTCTTTCAGACTTGCTATTGCCTGGATGTTTATATCCTCTCACAATTAATATGTTGGATTCCTAACCCCCAAGGTGATGGCATTAGGAGGTGAGACCTTTGGGAGGTGATTAGTTCATGAAAGTGGAATCTTCTTGAATGGGATTAATGCCCATATAAAATAGGCCCAATGTTCTGACTTCAAACTACACTATAAGGCTACAGTAGCCAAACAGCATGGTACTAGTACAAAAACAGACACATAGACCAATGGAACAGAATAGAGAACTCAGAAATAAAACCAAGCATTTACAGCCATCTGATCTTTGACAAAGTCAACAAAAGCAATGGGGAAAGGACTTCCTTTTCAATAAAAGGTGCTGAGATACCTGGCTAGCAATATGTAGAAAAATGAAACTGGACTTCTACCTTGAGTTGATACAAAAATCAACTCAAGATGGATTAAAGATTTAAATGTAAAACCCCAAATCATAAGAATTATAGAAGAAAACCTAGGAAATACCATTCCGGACTTTGGCTTTGGTAAAGAATTTATGACTAAGTCCTCAAAAGCAATTGCAACAAAAAAATTGACAAGTGGGACCTAATTAAAACTGAAGAGCTTCTGCACAGCAAAAGAGACTGTCAATAGAGTAAACAGACAACCTACAGAATAGGAGAAAATGTTCACAAACTATGCATCTGACAAAGATCTAATATCCAGCATCTATATGAAACTTAACCAATTGAACAAACAAATAACAATTAACCCCATTAAAAATGAGTAAAAGACATGAACAAACACTTAACAAAAGAAGACATACAAGCAGCTAACAAACATGAGAAAATGCTGTATAGCACTAATGATCAGAGAAATGTAAATCAAAATCACAATGAAACAACATCTCACACAAGTCAGAATGGCTGTTACTAAAGTCAAAAAACAACAGATGCTAGTGAGGCTGCAGAGAAAAGGGACAACTTATACACTGTTGGTGGGAATGTAAATTACTTCAGCCGCTGTGAAAAGTGGTTTAGACAATGAGAACACATGGACACAGGGAGGGGAACGTCACACACCGGGGCCTATCAGGGGCTAGGAGGCAAGGGGAAGGATAGCATTAGGATAAATATCTAATGCATGTGGGGCTTAAAACCCAGATGACAGATTGATGGATGCAGGAAACCACCATGGCACATGTATACCTATGTAACAAACCTGCACATTCTGCACATGTATCCCAGAACTTAAAGCATAATAATAATTAAAAAAAAGAAAAGTGGTCGAGTGATTTCTCAAAGAACTTAAAATAGAACTACCATTCAACCCAGCAATCCCATTACTGGGTATACACCCAAAAGAAAATAAATCATTCTACCAAAAAAACACATGCATGAATATGTTCATTGCAGCACTATTCACAATACCAAAAACATAGAATCAACATAAGTGCCCATCAATGGTGGATTGGATAAAGAAAATGTGGTACATATACACCATGAAATACTATGTGGCCATAAAAAAGAAAGAAATTATGTCCTTTGTAGCAACATATATACAGCTGGAGGTCATTGTGCTAAGCAAATTAACACGGAAACAGAAAACCAAGTATCACATGTTCTCACATATGTGGGAATTAAACATTGGGTATTCACAGACATAAAGGACACTAGGGATTACTAGAGTGGGGAGAGAGGAAGAGGGGTAAAAGTTGAAAAACTAACTATTGAGTACTATGCTCAGCACCTGGGGGACAGGATCAATCATATCTCAAACCTCAGAATCATGCAATATACCTTTGTAACGAACCTACACATGTACCCCCTGAGTTTAAAATAAATGTTAAAATTATTTTTAAAAAAGAAAATAGAAATTAAAAGTACAATGAGATACCACTAAAAAAGAAAAAAAGCAAGTGAGATAAGCCAAAGAGTTTTAATGTAACAGAATTCAAATCGTACATTCATAATAGTTTAAATCATATATTGCAACTATCCTTAATACAACTACTATGTCCAGTTTTGATGTAGTATTAAAACAGAATATTCACAATTACCTGAATACTCCTTTTTTTCACAACTACATACCTGTATGAGGCCATGTTGTCTTCAATCAAAACCATGTATTGCAACATTTTGAATACAGAAGCAGATATGAGAAAACAGTTGAATTTTCTTAAACTGGACAAATAAATAGATAGGTAAAAATGTGAAACAATGGCAGTCTTCTATTTTTTTCATGCTTTGAAAAATATAGCTTTTTAATGAAAATGTTATTTATATAAATATAGAATGGGTTTATTAATTTAATTTAAAATAAATTAATAAGATTTTTAAAAATATCTTCATTTTAATTTCAAATATAGAAAATATCTATATTGATAACCCAGAAAAGCTCCAAGTCTTTATTTTTAAGAGTGTTTAGGGGTCATGAGGCCACAAAGTTTGAGAACAATTTTTTTAAGATCTTTGTGGTTCTCAGATTATGAAACCCTGCTCTAGTAATATGCCCACAATTTTGTGGGGTAAAATGTAGGCTTCTGCCATGGCAGCCCCAGGTTCCTCCTTTCAGTTGAGTCTCTGTGTTGAAGGAAACTTCTCTATTTTATTAATGTAAATGGCACCCCCCCAAAAAATCTGTAAAATTATAAATATGTTACCCAAGCAGAGTCCTGTAAATGTAGATGAAATTAGAGTTCTTTAAAAATGGAATTGTATGTTTGACGCTCTGAGATGAAGTATTGTTTGTAAAGAAAATACGCACTTATTTTTTGACTGGACATTTTCACACAATGGGGCATCTTTACATTCCCCTTCATTCCTCCCCCAATTTTAAAGTCGTTATCACAGTTAGTCCATTGTTTTGTAAAAATACTGATTATTTATTAATTAGAACAAGAAATGAGTGGTATGTAGACACTTAACAACTTTAAAGAGACTTTTATAAGTGATGGGCATGGTGTCTGCAGAACTATTCAGCTTCTTGAATACATTAAAAATATCATTCATTATGACCAAGTGGGATTTATCACAGGTAATGCAAGGATGGTTCCTCATATGCAAATCAATCAATGTGATACATTATATCAACAGAATGAAAAGTGAAAACTTTATGATTATTTCAATTGATGCTGAAAAAGCATTTGATAAAATTCAACACACATTCATGATAAAAGTCCTTAAAAAACTGGGAATAGAAGGAACACACCTCAATATAATAAAAGCCATATATGACAGACCCACAGCTAGTAACACACTGAATGGGGAAAAACTGAAAACTTTTCCTCTAAAATCTGGAACATTACAAGGATACCCACTTTAACAATTATTATTCAACATAGTACTAAAAGTCCTACTTAGAGCAATTAGACAAGAGAAATAAATAAAGGGCATCCAAATTGGAAAGGAGGAAGTCAAATTATTCTTGTTTGCAGATGATATGATCTTATATTTGGAAAAACCTAAAGACTCCACCAAAAAACTCTTAGAGCTGATAAATAAATTCAGTAAAGTTGCAGGATACAAAATCAACATACAAAAATCAGTAGCAACAGTGAACAATTTGAAAAATCAAAAAAGTAATTCTATTTACAATAGCCACAAATAAAATTAAATGCCTAGGAATTAACCAAAGAAATCAAAGATCAATGAAAACTATAAAACACTGATGAACGAAACTCAAGAGGATACAAAAAAATGGAAAGACATTTCCTGTTCATGGAGTGGAAGAATCAATATTGTTAAAATGTGCATACCACAGAAAACAATCTACAGATTTAATACAATCCCTATAAAAATACCAATCTTCACAAAATAGAAAAATCAATCCTAAAATTTATATGAAACCACAAAAGACACAGAATAGCCAAAGCTATCCTAAATAAAAACAACAAAACTGGAGGAATCACATTACCTGATTTCAAATTATACTACAGAGCTGTAGTAACCAAAACAGCATGGTACTGGCACAAAAAGAGACACAAAGACCAATGAAACAGAATAGAGAACCCAAAAACAAATCTACACACTTATAGTAAACTCATTTTTTATAAAGGTGCCAAGAACATACACTGGGGAAAAGACAGCCTCTTTAACAAATGGTGCTAGGAAAACTGAATATACATATGCAGAAGAATCAAACTAGCCCCCTATCTCTCATTATATATAAAAATCAAATAAAAATGAATTAAGGACTTAAATATAAGAATTCAAACTATAAAACTACTACAAAAAAAACGTTGGGGAAACTCCAGGACAGTGGCCTGGGCAAAAATCTCTTGAGCAACACCCCATGGGCACAGGCAATCAAAGCAAAAAATGGATAAATGGGATCACATGAAGTTATAAAAAACTTCTGCACAGCAAAGGAAACAATCAACAAAGTAAAGCGACAACCACAGCATAGGAGAAAATATTTGCAAACTACCCATCTGTCAAAGGATGAATAACCAGGATATATAAGGAGCTCAAACAACTCTATAGGAAAAAATCTACTAATCTAATCAAAAATGGGCAAAGATTTGAACAGACATTTTTCAAAAGAAGACATACATATGGCAAACAGGCATATGAAAAGGTGCTTAACATCATTGATCATCAGAGAAATGCAAATCAAAACTACAATGAGACATCATTTAACCCCAGTTAAAATGGCTTATATCCAAAAGGCAGCCAATAACAAATGCTGGCAAGGATGTGGAGAAAAAGGAACCCTCATATGCTGTTGGTGGGAATGTAAATTAGTACAATCACTATGGAGAACAGTTTGTAGGTTCCTCAAAAAATGAAAAAATGAGCTATCATATGATCAAGCAATCCCACTACTGGTATATACCCAAAAGAAAGGAAATCAGAGTATCTAAGAGATATCTGCACTCTCATGTTTGTTGCAGCTCTGTTCATAATAGCCAAGATTTGGAAGCAACCTAAGTGTCCATCAACAGATGAATGTATACAGAAAATGTGATACTTATACACAATGGAGTACTATTTAGCCATAAAAAAGAATGAGATTCTGTCATTTGCAATAACATGGCTAGAACTGAAGGTCATTATGTTAGGTGAAATAGGCCAGGCACACAGAGACAAACATCACAGTTCTCATTTATTTGTGGGATCTAAAAATCAAACTAAAATTGAACTCATGGAGATAGAGAGTAGATGGATGATTACCAGAAGCTGGGAAGGGCAGTGGGAGGGTTGGGAGGGGAAGGTGGGGATGGTCAATGGGTACAAGAAAATAAATAGAAAAAATAAATAAGACCTGGTATTTGATAGCACAACAGGGTGACTCTAGTCAAAATAATTTATTGTACATTTAAAATAACTAAGAGTGTAATTGGATTGTTTGTAGCACAAAGGATAAATGCTTGCGGGGATGAATACCCCCTTTTTCATGATGTGATTATTATGCAGTGCATGCCTGTATTAAAATATCTCATGTACCCCATAAATATACAGACCTATTATGTACTCACAAGAATTAAAAATTAAGAAATAAAGCCCACCTCAGGCTATGGGCAGACAGTAACAACACTAAAAATAAAATAAAATAAGAAAGATTCAGCTTGTTGAATCTAAGATTCAGTGAACACTTTCCAAAATCATACTAAAACATTTGGCCATGAAATGAATTTTCCTATTCTTTCACTGCTTAAATGAGCATAGGGAAGGTGTTGAAAGAAAATAAAAATAATGAGGAAGAAAAAGAAAAAGAAAAGCTACCTAATAAGAAAAGGTGGCTTTTAACTGTTACATGCATAGTGAGGACTTACTGATGTAATGAGAACCAATCAGAAGTTTTTTAGAATTTTCCCATCCTACCTTCCCCTCCTGACCTGGGCCTGCTGTTGTACAGAAGATAATTCATGGTGGGAACACAGATGGAGCCTCTTCCTTCCTATTACTTGATTGGACTTACAATTTTTCTGCTTATCATTCTAATACCAGGTGAATTGGAAAAGGGCATGTAGTGCCAAGAACTTTGACTCACTGGATTGTTTACTGGCTTCCAGGAGATTTTTAAGAATGAGGGTGTGATAAAGACCCAGGAGACTACAAATCTCTAAGCAGAGAATTTTAGCAGAAGTTGCAGTGTCTGAAACTATGGCTGGGATAATTCATTCCTAATAAAATGCCGAGAAACCTGTGAGGTGCACAGCGGAAATCCATTTCTCTAGGAAGAAACTTTAGGAGGAAAAAATTATTTGGCTTTTAGTATTTCTCACAATCCCTTCTCTGCCAAATAACCTACACCAAAACTTCACATTGTCTCTTAATGAAGGGAGAATTCTTGAGACTCCTAATTTCCAAGTTTCCATATCTTTGCATACTCCCCTTTAGAGATCTTAGGAGAGAGTCCTTTTTACACTACACACATGTAAATAAGCTATAAGTACTTAGTTGCCTCTCCCTTGATACAGTAAAAGTAAAAGGTTGGAAATAAGCTTATAGTATTAGGGAAAAAAATTAAAAAGCTTTTTCTTCACTATAGGCTTCATGGTGTTTCTCAGATAATATTTCTCATTTCTGGATCTTTCCAAATGTTATTTCTGCTTCTTAAAATGCTGCCACATGGCTCTTTCCACTCCTTCATCTCTACCCCACTCTTATTTTTACCCACATGCATCCAAATCTGATTCCGTTTTCTCTCCTCACCTTCCATATCCTTCCAGAAATCTTTCATGAATTACTCACCTGAGCCTGCCCAGTGTCTTACACATTTGGTTTTACTTAATTCTTTGTTCATAACTTAGTAATCTTATTTATTCAGTAAATATGTATTGAGCAATTGCTACATATCAGGTACCATACAAGTCAGTAGAGATTCAAAGAAAAACAAAAGACACATATCCTTAAATAATTTACAAGGACTTGGGGGAATACAAAAAAAAAAACCAAAAACAAAAAACAAAAAAACACAGAATTATAACATAATATGACAATTGCTGTAAAAATAATTTTCAGGTATACTTTATACCTGTGGGTTTTGTCTCTTCATCTTAACTTTGAACTTCTTAACTATGTGTCTACCCTTTGAAGAACACTCAGGCCAGAGACAGCAGTCGATAATACTGTGAACTGAAGAAACGAGACAGATGCTAAGCCCTCAGCTAAATGTAACATGTCCAAACTCACATCAGAGGTTTGAGTCCAGCCATATTCTGTGTGTGAAAACATCTGGACCAAAAGAGGTGCAAGAAGCTTATTTACTGGTGTCAGTGACAATACTAAAAGTGACTTTCCTAGCATTTTTGGAACCTTGTTGAAGAGTGGGTAGAGTAGATAAAAATCTCAGAAACGTGGGATTTACAAAGCCTTAATTTCTGGCTCTTTCCAAATGTTATGTTAAACTCTACGGGGACAACTCAATCCTTACAAATGTTGTACAATAATACATTGAATAATGTGATGTTTGGAAAGTGTCTCCTGATGGGGTCAAAATATCCCAGAAGACAATTGGGCCAGTGGTTAGACTTTCTGCCTTTGGAGGCATGTTGTGGTTGGCTGGGCAGGGAAGCGGGGCAAGTGGAACCAGTGGGCCTCCAGCTCTTTCACTGGAAACTCCTGTGCTGACCAGCATTGTGGCCTGGGACTCACAGCAAGCTTCCCCACCCATCTTTGCACTGCAGCTCAGTATGAAACACTAAAAGGATAACATACAGATTACCAGTTGATGCCGTTCCCAAAGCAGTATTATGTAATTCATGCATTGGATCATTGGATCCTTCCCATGGAGCAGGATCCAATTAGGCAGCCTAGGAATTTTATTCCAGTTTCATCCATGGAAAAAATAAGGTATAGAGAAATTAAGTAACAAATGTTTATAAACATACGGCTGGCAAATTCTACCACCAGTATCTCTTAGAGGTTGAGAGAGGCCTATGCCATTCCATACTTTGAAAAAATGTATAAGAAGAAATTCCAAAACAGATTGGCAAACATCATGTAATATTTGAAAATTGTTTTTATGTAACCAATAAACATTATTAATACTGTAAGAACATCCAATGCAAAAAATTGTGGCATTATAAAGTATAGGAATATAAACATATATATAATTTTTGTGGCATTATATAGAAATATATGTATAATATATGTATCTGTGCATGTGCTTGTTTGTGTGTTTATATTACAGTGCACTCCAGATGATAGAACCTGGTAAAGGTCACATGTGCAATGCTGTACAACAGATACATGATGGGAAGCAAACTCTTGTTTATTTTTGCAACAGCAATTTTCTCATTGGCAACAAAGTTCTCAGTCTTAAAAAATAATAAAAATGAATTATTATTGACCTAGTCTAATCATACTTGCTTGGTGCAAAAGTAATTGCGGTTTTTGCATTGTTGAAATTTGCCATTTGATATTGGAATACATTCTTAAATAAATGTAGTTATTTTATATATTATTTTAATGCCCATTTATTGCTTTCTGGTTTTTTTGCTAATGATTTATTACTTGCTGTTTATTTTATATTTATTTTACACTATGGAAATGATGTTAGACGAAAAGAAAATTCGAGTCATTTTCTTATTTGAGTCCAGGATGAGTCGTAAAGCAGCAGAGACAACTCACAACATCAACTATGTATTTGGCCCAGGAACTGCTAACAAACATACAGCGCAGTGGTGGCTCAAGAAGTTTTGGAAAGGAGACAAGAGCCTTGAAAATGAGGAGCCTAATGGCCGGCCACAGGAAGTTGACAACAACCAACTGAGAGCAATCATCCGAGCTGATCCTTTCAGAACTATACAAGAAGCTGCCGAAGAACTCAGCGTTGACCATTCCTAGGATCATTTGGCATTTGAAGCAAATTGTAAGGATGAAAAAGCTCAATAAGTGGGTGCCTCATGAGCTGACCAAAAATACAAAAGTTTGTCATTTTGAAGTGTTGTTTTCTCTTAGTCTATGCAAAAACAACAAAAAATTTCTCAATTGCATTGTGACATGCCCTGAAAAGTGGATTTTATATGACAATCGATGATGACCAACTCAGTGGTTGGACCGAGAAGAAGCTCCAAAGCACTTCCCAAAGCGAAACTTGCACCAGAAAAGGTCATGGTCGCTGTTTGGTGGTCTGCAGCCAGTCTGATCCCTTACAGCTTTCTGAATCCCAGTGAAATCATTGCATCTGATAACTATGCTCAACAAATCGATGAGATGCACCAAAAACTGCAATGCCCACAGCTGGCACTGGTCAACAGAAAGGGCCCAATTCTTCTCCACAACAACTCCTGACCACATGTTGCACAGCCAATGCTTCAATAGTTGAACTAATTGGGCTACGAAGTTTTGCCTCATCTGCCATATTCACCTGACCTCTTGCCAAGTGACTACCACTTCTTCAAGCAGCTCCACAACCTTTTTCAGGGAAACCGCTTCCACAACCAGCAGGATGCAGAAAATGCTTTCCAAGAGTTCATCAAATCCCAAAACATGGATTTTTATGCTACAGGAATAAAACTTATTTCTTGTTGGCAAAAATGTGTTGATTCTAATGGTTTCTATTTTGGTTATTAAAGATGTGTTTGAGCCTAGTTATAATGATTTTAAATTCATGGTCCAAAACTGCAATTACTTTTGCAATAAGCTAATAGTATTATGTTCCTTGTCATGGTACCCAATTCTAGCCAAAAAGACCTTAAGGGAAATTAACAGGGGGTTCCTGGGAAATATTTTCCTTCCTAAAAATAGAGGGCCTTAAAGAAGGTGAAGATTTTTCTCCCCTTCTGGCTCTTCCTACTTTGGAACATGCTGTGTGAGAATACGATGTCTGGAGCTGTGGCAGTCGTTTTGAAATAATGAAGTGACAATGCCGAGAACAAACCCAAGCATTAATGATATCAGACGGAAAAGATGGGAAAGGCTGGGTCTGTCCTTGATGACTTTATGAACCCACAAACACTGCCAGCTTGTGACCATTTTATTATTTAAAACAGTAACTTCTAAAAACTTAAGAAACAGCTTAGTTGGGATTTTTCTTGCTTGTAGTTAGAAGCATCTTAAGTATTATGTCCTTCTTTCAATGTTGTTCATGATTTTATGTAAAACTTCTTTTGGAGAGAATGTTAACATACAAATTGCAGGCCTCTTGTAAATACGAAGCCAGAGCCAGCTGTCCTCCCTGCCCACCACACTGATAAACTTTCTCTTTCCATAGAAATCAGGCCAGTGGTTTTGAGCATCCCAGCCTCCAGGCCAGTGTTCCGTGACGTAGCATCCCATGAGACCACCATAAGAGTCACCTGGACTTCCTATCACTCAAAGAACCAAGAATCTTGTACCATGTTCATCTCGCTCGAACAACGCGAATTCTACGATAAAAGTCCATTTCAGTATGGCAAGATTTTTAAAAATCCACCTAGTTTGTGCTGAGAATAATTTGAGGCAGAGGAAGTTCAATGAAAGCAGAATAACTTTTCCTTCTTGATTGGATATGCAGGAAAGATAAATGATAAGCCACTTCAGAGGTGCATAGAATTAGGCTCATTTTATGATTCCTTTCTTCTTAGGATCTCAGAGCAATTATGTAAAGAATGCTCATGTTCACATTATACTAAGGTACTATATATCTGAACAAGAAAAAGAGAAGCTCATTCGCTGCCCTTCCCTCCACTCGCTTTGTGTGTGGTGCGTGGGTGTACTTAAACAGTGTGCCTATTTATATTCAATCACATATGGACGCTATATATGAATTAGGTATCTATAATGCAGATATTTTAAATATTTGTTTACCACCAACTGTTTAACTGGGATTTCCATGAATAGAATAAAAGATGTATGTGCTAAATATATATGTAGTTGTATATGGGTATCTGGTACAATTTACTATTATTTCTTTTTATGGGCCAAGCAGGAAAAAAAGCCAAATATTCTAAATAAATTTTGTCCATTTCCATTTCCCATACCATGAAACAATATGCTTAATACACAATAAACACGATTTTTAAGGGAAAAGAAAGAGAGGATATTATCTATAGAAAGATGAAAGCCCAGTTTTTTAAAAGTCACAATGGCAAATTATTATTCATTCTTTTTGTAGAAAATATTTGCATGTTTAAGTCCAACATACATGTAAATATTTTAAACAAACAAAAACATGCTAGGGATAACAATAAACTATTTCTGAGTTGGGGAGAAAAAAAGCCTGCCAGGAGTAGGCATGTATATTTTTAAGCATACTGCTTCAAAAAGCAGGATGTCGGGATGTTGCATCTTTAATTTTTCTGTTAATTATGGATTGAGCATTGTTGTGAATCTTGTCCTCAAAACCAAGCTCAGAAAATAAGAGCAGATGCTCATCCCCAGGTTTGGCTCATATGGGAATTGAATGGAACATATTGGTTTATAATTAATGTAATTTGTTGGATTATCTTTTGTGAAGGAGCGAAGGTAAACAACCTTGCAGCATTGTGGTAATACTTCAGAGCTTGGAGCTTCTATAGTTATGGAGGGGAAAAAGAATGAAAGTGAAAAAAAAAACAAGCTCTTCCTGCAACATTACAGAGAATTTTGAAATGTCTGTCACATTCAAATGTACTTTAATTAATTCAAAGGAAAGAATTAGGTGAGAGACCCTAAAGCTAATTACAAATAGTATGTAAACTAGGAGCCATTGGTTTCCCAATGGTGAATTTTGATAAGCTGGATTTTCTTTTCTATTTGCTTTAACTTTATTACAGAATAAGTAGGGAAATGGAAGAGAATATTTTCCCTTCTCTCTAATCAGAAAATTGGGCACAGCACAAAATTCATTGATTTGGTTCTTTCCCCTTGGGAGACATTCTGTTACTAACAAGAAATACACAATTTTTTTTTTCCCAAGAAAAAGTCTTTGTTCTCTTCCTCATACCCTTAGAGGTAGAGATGTTATCTTCACTTTGAATAAACTCATTTGTGAAGAAACTAACCATAAGCCTTTCTACACACAACGAAGCCAGGAAGGATAAATGCCCTTTGGTGTGACCTTTTCCAGTCATAAAATATTTCCTCTGCCTCACATTAACCATGAGTATGTATGCATAACTTTGGATCTGACAATCTTTGAATGTCAATTTTGATATTGCATCACTTGAATTTTCATTTTGATATTTTTCTGTACATTATATGTCATTTTTAAAATTGAGTTTCTTAGCTTCTAATATCGAGTTTAAAACTTTTTGTCAACTTTGTATGAGTAAGAGGAAGTAAATTTTAATTGACCATTCACTTTTTAAAATATTTTCTTATATTTGATTGCTAAAATTATTATTCTTTCCAAAATTTCATAACTGGAAACCTAGTTTACAGCATCACAGTCCAGAATATGGGAGTATTTTTTTAAAGGGAAGAAGCAAGAGAGTGAAGACATTTAAAAATTAACTTAAAAGCAAATGTGCATCTCTTTTAGAAACAATTACATAAATAATGGTAATTCTATTTTTATTGTCTGAAATGAATAATCGATTTTATCTTAGAAATTATTTTCTCTGGAAGCATTTTCACATTACCACTTCACCCACTACTACCAAAGAATGATTTAAGGGCTTTTTTTGTGGGGGTATACATTTAAAATACCCAGTCTTTTACCATGTGGTATTATTTACCACACCCTAATAGAATTGCACGCCTATTTGTCTACTCAAACTGTGAGCTCTTTAAGGAAAGAATCCTTCTTTTATTTATCATTATGTTAGTGTATGACATTTTATTGTACTCTAAAAGAATTTGTTGAAACAGTGAAAAACATGGGGTATATAACCTGACGTTAAAAATTTAGAGAATGATTTTTTTTTTTTTTTGAGATGGAGTCTCACTCTGTCGCCCAAGCTGGAGTGCAGTGGTGTGATCCTGGTTCACTGCAACCTCTGCCTCCTGGGTTCAAGCAATTCTCCTGCCTCAGCCTCCCAAGTATCTAGGACTACAGGCACCTGCCACCATGCCCGGCTAATTTTTGTAGTTTTAGTAGAGAGGGGGTTTCACCATGTTGGCCAGGATGGTCTCGATCTCTTGACCCCATGATCTGCCTGCCTCAGCATCCCAAAGTGCTGGGATTACAGGCATAAGCCTCCACGCCCGGCTGGAAATTTTTAATAAATTAGCACCAATCCTTAAGATCTTTATTTTGGAGTGTAACCATATTTATGGAAGTCCAAGGAAACCAGAAAGATGACAAGCAAGGTGACATTAAATTCCTTACAATATTCATAATTTCCTGAGTCACTTGCTAGAAGTCTGGAGCAGAGCAAGGGGAAAGTCTTACATTAGTTAATTCAATAATATCTGTCGCCTATTGAAAACTGAATGGCACACACAGGAATTGTTACAGATGATCCCTGTTTTGTAGCTAGAGAGACACAGCTAACACAAAACATCAGCTACTGGTAAAAGATGGTATATAATTAAGTATTAAATTCAGTAGTATATGCTTTCCTAAACTTTAGGTTTATAGAAAAGAAGAAAAGTCTTTTAGAGGTATCAAAAATAGAGACATCAGGGAGAAGATCAAACATGGATGACTTGCACCGGTTGGTATTAGCTCTGACCAGGTACTGTGCTAGACTCCTTTTTTTTTTTTGAGATGGAGTCTCACGCTGTCACCCAGGCTGGAGTGCTATGGCATGATCTTGGCTCACTGCAACCTCTGCCTCCTGGGTTCAAGCAATTCTCCTGCCTCCGCCTCCGGAGTAGCTGGGATTACAGGAAACCACCACTACGCTCAGCTAATTTCTTGTATTTTTATTAGATACGGTGTTTCACCATTTTGACCAGGCTGGTCTCAAACTCCTCACCTCAGGTGATCTGCCCACCTTGGCCTCTCACAGTGCTGGTGTGTCAGAATTGGTTCCTCCCCGTGAGTTCTTGGTCTCGCTGACTTCAAAAACGAAGCCATGGACCCTCACGGTGAGTGTAACAGTTCTTAAAGATGGTGTATCCGGAGTTTGTTCCTTCCAGTGTTCAGATGTGTCCACAGTTTCTTCCTTCTGGTGGATTTGTGGTCTCACTTGACTTCAGGGGTGAAGCTGCAGACCTTCGCAGTGAGTGTTACAGCTCTTAAAGCTGGTGCATCCTGCGTTGTTTCTTTCTTCCAGTGGGCTCGCGGTCTCGCTGACTTCAGGAGTGAAGCCACAGACCTTCGTAGTGAGTGTTACAGCTCTTAAACGTGGCATGTCTGGAGTTCTTCATTCCTCCCAGTGGGTTTGTAGTCTTGCTGGCTTCAGGAGTGAAGCAGCAAACCTTCCTGGTGAGTGTTACAGCTCATAAAGGTAGTGCAGACCCAAAGAGTGGGCAGCTGCAAGATTTATTACAAAGAGTGAAACAAAAAAGCTACCACACTCTGGAGGGGGACCCTAGTGGTTGCTGCTGGTGGCTCAGGTGGCCTGCTTTTATTCCTTACTTGGCCCCACCCATGTCCTGCTGATTGGTCCATTTTACAGAGAGCTGATTGGTCCATTTTACAGAGTGCTGATTGGTCCGTTTTACAGAGTGCTGATTGGTCTGTTTTTACAGAGTGCGATTTGTGTGTTTACAAACCTTTAGCTAGACACAGAGCACAGATTGGTGCATTTACAATCCTTTAGCTAGACAGAAAAGTTATCCAAGTCCCCTACCCAATTAGTTAGACACAGAGCACTGATTGGTGTGTTTACAAACATTTAGCTAGATACAGAATGCTGATTGGTGCATTTACAATCCTTTAGCTAGACACAGAGCACTGATTGGTGCATTTACAATCCTATAGCTAGACAGAAAAGTTCTCCAAGTACCCACCCAACCCAGATGCCCAGCCGGCTTCACTTCTCACTGGGATTATAGTTGTGAGCTCTGCACCCAGCCAGGTTCTCTTTTAATACTCATTGTCTCATTCTCATGCTGCACAGTTACTTTCCCATAGTAATATAAAAAATTAATGTTATATCTGGTTTTGAACTCTGGTTCTTTTATAATACTGTAAGATAACTGACAGAATATTTAGAAAGAAACAGAGAAATGAATTAAAAATCATCCTGTAAAGAAAACGGCAGGAGTAAGTAGATGAAAAATAACTAGTAGAGTGCCATTTCACTAAGGACAAAGAAGTAGACAGTTTCAAGAAGGAATTACAGTAAAAATTGTCAAAAACTGCAAAATGAATTGGCACAGTGGCTCATGCCTGTAATCCCAGCACTTTGGGAGGCTGAGGCAAGAGGTTCACTTGAGGCCAGGAGTTCAAGACCAGCCTGGCCAACATGGTGAAACCCTGTCTCTACTAAAAATACAAAAATTAGCCAGGCGTGGTGGCATAGGCCTGTAATCCCAGCTACTCAGGAGGCTGAGGCAGGAGAATCACTTGAACCTGGGAAGCAGAGGTTGCCATGAGCCGAGATCGTGCCACTGCACTCCAACCTGGGCAACAGAGTGAGGCTTCATCTCAAACACAAACAAAAACAAACCCTGCAAACTGGCCAGTGTTCAAGGAGACTGCATTTGTCATTATAGCTGACAACAAAGATGGTGATTTTTTTAAAAAGTTAAGTGAGTAGGATGAAAACCATGCTACAGAGGTAAGGACAGGAGTGATGGTGGGGAAGCAACATAGATAGAGGTCTGTCGCAAAAATAAAGCAGATAGAAATTGACTGGAAGCCAAAGTGGTACTAAGGTGAAGTAAAGCTCTTTGTCAAAGTAGGAGATGCACGTTACTAAAACTAAAGGAGAAAGAAATGGAATGGAGAAAGAAAGAACAAGTAAGGAGCAAAATGATCAATCAAATGATCGGGGTGAAGCTAGCACTTCTGAGAGTCTGCTGAGATGGAAAATTTGGAGAGATATCTGTAGAAGTGGAAGAAAATAGGGTGAGATGAAGATAAGAATCAATGAGGGATAGCCTTGATCTTTTTATTTTAAGAACAAGGTGAGCTCACCAGTGGAAAAAAGGAGAAGGCAGGAAAATATTTAAGGCTGGGAAATAACCTAAGTCTGTTGCAGCTGAATTGAGAACGATGAAAATACTCTTTCCACAAAATCATCTACATAAACCTAACTGCTTATAAGGTATCTTCCTTCCTGATCAAATATTATTATGATTATTTGGCTCTTAGAAATCCCCAAAGGACTTTAGAATAATCTGCATGGCATGAAATGGCAAGGTCTTCAGTGTAAAAAAGAAGAAGAATAATTTTTAAAAGTAAACAGATTGACCAATACAGAAATTCTGGCCCTTTTCCAAAATTACAGCATGTCATTGGAAAAAATTGGAAGGATGAGCCAGATCTCAATTCAATTCTATTTCTGCTACACTCTGCTGCTCTCATATAGCATAGGTATTTAAGTATATGTTAAATGAAATAACTTTTGAAAAACTATAGTATTTTAAAATGTGAGAAGCATCTCTAACACCTCATTTACAGAAGCTTGACTAGCTTGTTTATATTGTTTAAGGGAGTAAATAATTTGTTTCTACGGACCAAAATTTTTACCAGATATTTACTTGCAAATATAAATAATAAAAATCTACTAACCTCTTATCCCTTCAGATGTGTATCCATTTTTTTAAAGCATTGGATGCTATCCAATCTGAACTTTTTGGATGAGAACTAAATCATAGATGATAAAAACCAAGCAGTGAACACTTTTTAGGCAAATATGGGAAGTGAGCCATGCCTATTTCTGGAGAATTTTTTCTCCTGACTCTCAAATGGAGTGCATTTCAAATGGCTAGGAACTCAATTCAATTCCCAAATTCTTAAATCCTTGATGTTCAACATATCATCACCATATTGCCAAGGAGTATAGATGGCAAGGAAGGTGCTTCAAGCAAATCACTCCATTATCGTCAAACACACTATAAACAATGTTGAAAGACAAATAAAAGTCTTGGGGAAGACATTTGTAACAGATTTACCAAAAACTAATATCTGATTTGTAAATCAGTGTGAATAAATACCAAAATCCTAATAGAAAAAAAAATGTGGGCTAAGCATACGAGCAGGCAATTAAGAAGTGAGGAAAATGATAGATCAAAACATAAAGAAGATGTTCATCTTCACTAACAATAGGGAAAATGCAAGTAAAAAACAATGAATTAACACCTTTTGAATGGCAGGTTCTCAATTCTCCGTTAAATACTGATTGTTGGTAAGGCTGAAAAAAAAATCACACTCTCCTACCTTGCTGGTGGGAAAGTTAATTTACTAAACCTCGTGGTGAGCAATTTGACAATATATTTTAGAAATATACATATCCTTTGGCCCAGTGATCTCTCTTTTGATTATTTATTCCAAGGGAACAATAAATCATGCACGTATGTAGAAAAGCAGGAGCACAAAAAAATTCATCACAATGGGCTTTATGAGAAGGAAAACTGAGAAGAATCTAATTATCTAACAAGAGGAAATGTTAAATAATTTTTGTACATCCATACACTAGAATTATCTGTATCTTTTTAAAAAAAATGTTGTACATGTAGACTCACTAATATGGAAAGTTCTTTTTTGACTTATTTTAAATAGAAAAAGGAAGCTTGAGAAATTTCATTGTATGTATATCAAAATACCATGCTGTACACCTTAAGTACATACAATAAAAAAGATTTGAGAGTAACATATATTACATGGTGATGTGGTTTGGATCTGTGTCCCCAGTCAAATCTTATGTTCAATTGTAATCCCCAGTGTTGGGGTGGGGCCTGGTGGGAGGTGACTGCATCATGGGGGTGGAGTTCTTATGAATGGTTTAGCACCAGCCCTCACTTGGTACTGTATAGTGAGTGAGCTCTCATGAAATCTGGTTGTTTAAAAGTGTGTGGAACCTTCCCCTTTCTCTCTCAGCCTTGCTCCTACCTTCTAAGACACCTGCTACCACTTTGCCTTCTGCCATGTTTGGAAGCTCACTGAAGGCCTCCCCAGAAGCACAAGCCACTGTGCCTCCTCTACAACATGAAGAACAATGAGCCAATGAAATCTCTTTTCTTTATAAATCACCTAGTCTCAGGTATTTCATTCTAGCAATGGGAGAAAGGACTAATACAGATAGTGTACTCTATGTATACAGAGTTAGGTGTTCAATCATAAAGAGAAGTCTAGAAAAACATTTATAAAATATTGGCTGTGCTTTCTTATATATGGTAGAATTTAAAGTGTTTCCTTTAATAGCTTCTATATGCTTTCCATATTGTCTATTTTTTTCTGTATTTATTATCTTTAATTAAATGCTTCAGATAGATTTTAATATGTAGAACTGCAAGGGAATGGATTTGTCAGCAGTTCCATCATTTTCAACTGTGGCTGATTAAACAGATTTTGGATATGAAATGTATTCATTAATATCTATGAATTAGTTTCTTTACTCTCAGTACACTTTCTTCTCTACTATATAGTGCCTGAACATGAGTAAAATATGCACAGCCAAGTAACTAATTAAGATATTTGTACAATGACATGGGAGAGTCTTCATTTATATCGTACTTCTCACACAGTTTAGCATATTAACTTCTCTCTATTCAAAAAAGAATGAGTGGGCCACAGTTAACTCAAGGAAGATATGTTGGAATATTGAAACCACAAAGGTTAGCAAAGATCCTGAAAACTCTTCAAACTTTATATTTGTTACTTTCAGAAAAGTTTATTTGTAGGCCCTGTGAAACATACATAGTTCACAGAATCTTGAATTAAGCGGCAACGACAGCAATGGATTTTGTGAGCCGGATGCTAGGCTTAATGTCATAAATGGACTACATATTCACTTCGGAGCTATGTTTTTCTAGTGAGTCACAAATGAAACTTCTATAATAATAGTTCCATGTCATATTCACAAGAAAACTGTTCAGTCAAAGAGAATGAGAAACTTATCACAGATTGACGACTTTCTGATATGGGATGTTCAAATTTTCATATCCTTATAAATTAACAAATACTAGAATGAAGTGACCAGATGTTCGGCTTCCTTTCTGGAATTTCAAATGTATGTGTGTGTGCATGCATACGCAGAAACCATTCCTCTGAAGAGCAGAGATTTCTCATCAGAAAATGTGTGTCTTCTTATGCTGTCATCGGCCCACATTTATTATCCATAGTGCTTACATTTCAACACCTTGCATTTTATGTCTTCTTTTCTACAGGCTACACAGATTTCAGGAGACATTCTGAAAGAGAGAGAACTGTTTTTCTCCCACTAGATCTTAGAATGAGTGCCTAGAATGCTAAGTAAAATTTTGGCGAAACCATCCATGAAACCTCAAAGGAGTTTTAAGATAGCTAATTTTCCCACATTTGTACTCTAGAAGTCAAAGGATTCTGCCAAGTAGATGAAAGTGAGAAATTGGTGGTAAAAACTCCGCTTTAAGTAGGTCAGTTCTTGTCTTTGCCTTTCATGACCTTCAGGTGTCAGTCCTCTAGAACTACTTTAGTCTACCTGATACCATAAACATCAAGAAAAAGAGAACATTTCTCAGAAATGAAGCCACAGTGCAGTTTAAAAAGTTCTGATACTTGGTGGTAAAACACTACTGTGAGACACTTATGAGTCTGCATGACTATGTTAGGAAATGTATGTAAGGACAATTTTAATAATAAGCTTAGAACCATTTTTTTTGGTTCAGAAATAGGCTTTTCTTAAAAATTAAAAAATAGCACATGCTATTAAGTAATAGTCATTGCAAACATCCCCCCAAAAGTATCTTATAATAGCCATTGCTGTTTTATTTCTAGCTCCATTCTGATCCACAACCAAACTTATATTTGTCAAATTGTGTCAGTGAGCAAATGAAAAACAGACTGTTTCTTGGCTGAGACTATGAATTCTAGGCAATTAGCATAATAAAAATAAATTCACCTTACATTGATTTACACTTCACCATAATAAGCTACAGACTATTTTTCTTATATTGTTATTGTCTTTTAAAATGTATCTCTAGTAAGATGTAAAAGCACATTATTTTGTCTTTATTTATATATTTATAGGATGTTTAAACTTTCCAATCCATAAAGCTGCATTCCAGGAGTAGAAGTCTAGTTTAGACTGGCCTCCCTCTTAGGTTGATTGATTTGAGAATGAAGAAATATCTTCTGTAAAGAGTATCCCAAATCAGCTCCTGTTTCATGGCCAAAATTCACCTCTTACAATTTCTTAGGATTTGCATTAAGACAGCAGGTTTCTGGGCATACTCTGTTAAAATACAAATATTCTTGGAAGAGTTAACATATAAAACTGATAACACCTTAGAACAGATTAGGAAAGCAAATTATTCCTATGTGAAAGCTAGCTGAGAGTAATACCCTTAAGAGTTGGGATCTGAAAGAAAATTCTCATTTACAGGTGTTGGTGAGGAATAGAAACCCCGGCACTCATGGAGCAATAAGGAAGGCTCGATGGGAACCAAGAAACTAAGATGAGAGTATGATTCTGGCAGTTTTGCTGAGGAAATAGCTGGATGAGTTTGTATTTCTTAGCTAGGGGCTCATCCAGCCACAGTTTCTTCCTGCTGTCTGGCAGGATAGAATGTTGCTTTCTTCTGTTATCTGCCACCAAAGGTAAGGGAAAATAGGAAGGGATTAGTTCCTTAGGTATAAGCTGGGGTTAGTTGTAAGCTAACCAGATGGCCACTGATAAGGTTTCATTGAAAGATATCTCAAAGGACCCTGACAAAATTAAAGCCTCTCCACTGTTGGGGATAGACATTTAATTTCCCATTACTCTTGTTCTAATGTGTAGGAACTTCAGCTTCTCTCTTTTCTCCATGGGATAAAGGACCTAACTTGTGTTTGATGAATTAGAGTGAAAGAACTGTGCTCAAGGTCTCTTGAATAGAAGAGAAGATGAGGAATGTACACAATAGGAATGAGGACTGTGACAATAGGGTAAGATAAAATTTGCAAAGTGAGTAGAGGAAGGATTGAGGGAAACAACACCCAGAGGGAAGAACGTAAAAGGAGGAGGAAGAAAGAAAGAGATAGGATGAGGCAAGAAAAAACAAAAAGAGCCAGTGAAGATGGTAGAAGCATTCAGGACATTCCATTTATTTTGAATTTTGCTGACATCAAATCTTATGATGTTTTAAAAATTGGCTTTTTGTTGGCATTTAATCAAGTAGCATGTACAAACTAAAGAAATCAAAGAAAGAGACTTAGAAAAAACAATTTGTGCAAGTCAGGGCCTCATTAGGAGACATAAATCACACTAGTTATTTGGACAGAATTTTATATATAGAATTATTAACTGGTTATAAAGTTGTTCACTAAATAAATGAAAGAGTAACAAGGGAACAGTAAGTTATAGTAGAAAGAAGCTATCATACCTCGCGGTGAGGTAATAAAGGCAAGAGGCTGGAATTAACAGTAGTCTCCTCTTTATTCTCAAAGGATCAGTTCCAAGACCACCAGTGAATGCCTGAAACCATGGATAATATGAATCCTATTGCCATCAACTAGAACACATTTCTGTTATGTCTTCCACCCACAAATGCAATACCTTTCCCATCTTAACTAAGCATTTATCACACACTGTGGCCATCACTTTTGCAGTCTGAGGTGTGACAGAAAAACTAGCACAAATTTCTTTTTCCTTCTTCACAATTTTATGGATAGAAGATTAATTCCACTATAGATCTTAGCAACCTCAGTATATAACTTTTTTGTTATTAAGTCTAGAAATTTCACTTTTTTCTTTAAAGAAAGTACTCTATGGCTTCCCTTTGGCATATATGAATTGCCAACATCACTCCTCTTGCACTTTGAAGCCATTATTAACTAAAATAAGGGTCACTTGAACACAACAGTATGATACCACCACAGTCCATCTGATGACGGAGAAGGCTCCTAAGTGACTGATGAGCGGTGAGTATAGAGAGCATGCATGTGCTGGACAAAGAGCTGATTCACCTGCTAAATTTCTAAACACTACTCAGAGTGGTGTGCAATTTAAAACTTCCAAATTGTTTATTTCTGAAATTTTCCATTTAATATTTTCATACTGCAGTTGACCCAAAGGTAACTGAAGGTTCAGAAAGTGAAACCATGGATAAGGGAGAACTGCTGTGTTAAACGTATTAGATTGGAGTAGTGGCCCTGTGGAGATGAAATTCAAATTTCTGAGCAGGAACGCTTGGCTGGTGTTGGTGTCTCTGAGTGTCTGATAAGGCTGGTTCTATTAGTGTTAGATAATCTGCAGACTGCGTTCATGTGCTGCTATGAAAAGGCACTGTCAAGGTGAAGAAGTGTTACTGGGAAGATGTTCACAAGAACAGGGAACAGACAGGAAGTCCCTAAGACGGTGATGTGCACTAACAGGAATGGGAATACAAACAGGAAGCAATTGCCTCCCATCCTCCCTCTATCATCCCCTATTGGCTGAGCCTAACAGAGAACCAGCTGCCTGGGCAGAAATGTGGTTGGCAGAGTCCCAGCCCCAGAGTCATAAAACAGAGTATAGAAGTGGGGCATTGGTGATAAGAGATAAGAGCTTAGGAACTGGCATGCAACCTTTGCAAAGCATTATTTTTCCAGTTGTCTTTTATTCCTTAATTTTGAGGAGATTTTTATCAAAATCAGAAAATAACAGAGACAAAACACCAAATATCCTTTACTACAGTTGTAACTTCTTTTAAATAAACCAGATTACTGAAAATCTAGATTTGTTTTTTAAAGTAAAAATTATTATTTCATTTGTAGAAAATTATTATGGGATTCTGCTCCAGTTAAATCTCCTTTTATTTTATTTTATTTATTTATTTATTTATTTATTTATTTTGAGACAGAGTCTCGCTCTGTCGCCCAGGCTGGAGTACAGTGGTGCGATCTTGGCTCACTGCAAGCTCCGCCTCCCGGGTTCACGCCATTCTCCTGCCTCAGCCTCCCGAGCAGCTGGGACCACAGGCGCCCGCCACCACGCCTGGCTAATTTTTTGTATTTTTAGTAGAGACGGGGTTTCGCCATGTTAGCCAGGATGGTCTCGATATCCTGACCTGGTGATCCTCCCGCCTCAGCCTCCCAAAGTGCTGGGATTACAGGCGTGAGCCACTGCGCCTGGCCCTTTTGTTTATTTATACCCTTCTTCTGAAAATATTTATTGAATATCTAATATGTGTCAGAAACTATTCTAGGTACTTGAAGTACATCAGGGAATAAAAGAGAAAATATCTTTGCTTTCATAGAACTTGATTTTTACAGAAGATTTGTATTGTCAACATTCAGAAATAATCAATTGCAAATATTTTATGAAAAATAGATCTGGTGTACAATCAAAGATTACTTGTATTGACAATTATGGCAATAGACATATTTAGAGGTATGCTGAAATTCTGGAACCTTATTCAAGTATATCAATTTTTCCTGCTCACTCTCAGATGGATTTTCCCCAATTTATTTTTGCATCTCTGAAGAGAATTAGACAGGTATTATATATGATATAAGATTATACCAATCCTGCCTTTTAAATAACTTACACCGGACAGGTATACCATAAAACCCATAGAAGTTTCCTCTTTTAGCATCTGCTGCCCCATAAGACATAAGGATAATTTAGTGTAAGAGAAGGGAAATACAGGGAGGATTTTTGAATAATGTTTAACTAATATTCTTCCTTCAAATAAATGTAAATATATATATATATATATCTTTCTAGCACATAGTAATAGTTTACAACCTCAAATTTGGTTTCTGTACCATATAAAAATTATCTGTGAAACTTTGTGCCAATTAAAAGAATTGTTCTGGTTTATACGTAGATCATGTAGTGTTTCTCAGAAACACCACGGTCACATTAAAATTATCCTCCACATTTATTCTTTAAGATAGTCAGAGAAATCTCAATAGAGAAGACTAGAGCTGCGATATTCCCTCATAAAAATACACAATTCCTTTCTCATTGACCATAAAAGAACCTAAGGTACAGATATTATATTATATTTTTAACATTTTAAGAAGAAATATAATCTTCAAGGTCTTAGAAATGGTAGGTTCACTGCCATCAGAAATATTTAAACATAAACCTTTAACAGCAAATACCTCAGAGCTTTACATAGTAGCTGCTCCATTAAGGTTTGCAGATCACATTATTTTATTTATTTTTAATAATCAACAAGTAAATAAGTTCTTCTGTATCCCTATGTAATTTCTTCATTTAACTGCCCTCCTGCTCAAGACATTTTTGCTATCCCCAAAAGTTAACATCTCACCTTTCTAGGTCTCCCTGCACATAGGTCAGAATTGTTTTCTTAATTCTTCCTCTTGTTCTTGTGTTGCTAAGACAGAAGATCTGAAATGGCATCCTATGGTAAGAGATAAGGAGAAGGCCACCCAGTATCTTATATACCATTCTCCAGCTGTGTTTCCCAAGAAGGTGGAAGAGGACTGTTCATTCTAAGCCATACAAATGAACATGTCTTCCAATCTTCTATGTGATTAGGTGAAATCTTAGTCTATAAATAAAGGCTCTTCATAACCCACCTCAAACTTACTGTTCAGATTACGTCTCAACAACTCAGACACCTCCTGAATGACCATCAAAAGCCACCAATGCCCAGCCTTCACCCATTTCCCTTCATTTGACAGTGTCATCTCAATACTGGCTACTGATTAGAAAGTGTAGATCAGGAAAGAGAATGTTAGAATTGGGTACATCTCCACCTAATTTGCGGTGCCACTGGAGTGATGATGGTCGCAGCTTTTCTTGTAGAAAATTCTATTTCAGGACCATCAGTACTGACTGTGAACTTCACAAGCCCTGCCAAATCCTTTTCCTTTTGGCCATGAGTGACTTTGCTTCCTCCAGCTGCCAGCCATAGCCTATTAAATGCAAACAACTTTAAAATAACATTTCTCCCCACATAACACAAAAGAAAAGCCAGGTTTCAGAAAGAAGCATACCATCTTAAGTTTAGACTCTGCCTTTGAACCATTTTAGACTTTCCTAAGGTGAGAGCACTGGTCAGCTATTGTCTTTTCAAAGCATTCGCTCTAATGTTGGTTTATCGGCCATCCTAGGAGTAGATGGGAAAATCTTTACTTTCTAATATAAAGAAATACTTCCCAAAAATGGAATTTTATCAGAACTGATGTTTTGTTTCCTAGTCACAAGGGTAGACAGCCTATTCTAGGAGTAGCTGAAAAGTGGGAAACAAAAGAACTTGAAAGAAAAACAGATTTTGAGAAGTGTTTAGTAGGCAATAGTATTAAAAATAAAATCCCTTTGTAGCCTGTCATCTTGATGTTATGAAACCCAGTAGCATGTTTTTCTCCCTTTCAAATGAATTTTGTTTTTAATAAGTTTGGCTAAAAGTGTAAATGCTTTTGGTGAGGTCAAGTTGAACTTGTGGTTTTTCTTAGCCATTGGGGTCTATACCTCAGAGAGCTTTTTGTTTTTACTGGAAGTTTAGATTTTGTTGACCAAACTGGCAGTTTCTTTGTGAGAGCACTTGAGTCCTTTAATGTTTTCTTTTTTGGTCTGTTTTGGTGTTTAAAGGAATGACTTAAGGATAAATTTGGGGCCTTGGATAGACAAATAAATCTGACAAAATTACAAATGACTCAGTTAACTGGAGCAGGAAGGGGAAAATAATAGTGAATTAATTTTAAAAAGAAAACACACCCCTCAGTAAAATGCATAAAACCCTAATAAAGGCAAAAGCCACTTTGAAAAAAAAGTTTAATATTTTAAAGAAAGGAAATAAATTCTTCCAAGTGCTATAAAACAACCAACCGACCAAACAAAAACTACTAAAAAATTATGTGATAACATCTTCACATCTGATGTATATATAATAGTTAACTTAGTACCTTATGAAATATTTTGTTTTATTTATGTATATATTTTAGTATGTTTATATAATAATTGAATTGTACAATTGTATCTTTTCACTAGAAACTCATTATGAACAAATTTTCAAACTTATTTGTGTGTTTAAAAAGAATGAGTCACAGAGACTGTCACTTGACTATGAAAAATTAGTTGACTTTATGGATTCAGACTGGCTGAGAAAATCAGGCCTTGGCTGTGGGAAAGTATGAATGCTTGTCTGATGCACATAAAAATGGGTGCTCATAGAATAGATACATATTCTCAGGATGGGCATATCCATTGGCCAAGGCAAAATGATGTAGGGCATATATATTTTCTTGACCTCCTTTTATGGCTCCTACTTTGAGTAGAAGAGAATCTTCTAAAAAAGTGGACAAAAATCTCCTACTTTTATTTAACTCGTTATTTTACCTCAAGCTGACTCATTTTTTTCAACTATTATGAGGCTTGGGGTGGTCAGATTATTCAGCATTCATTGCAGGCTACACATAGTAACCACAGTAATATGTTCTAATTCAGCACTCTGATTAACAAGGAACCACCATAGATAGTATTCACATATTATCCATTTGTAAGTGCCCAGATAATATTTAAAAAAGAGTATTTCCTTAATGACTCAAAGTCATTTAAGTACTTTAAGTATGTTAGAATGCAGGGTAATTCTCATGGTTTTTAAAACATGTCTATATATATATGTGTGTGTGTGCATGTATATATATATACACACATACACACATACACACATATATGCACATATGTGAATATATACATTTACATATACAAAAGCAAAATCAAATTGACACAGTTTTCTGATCTTTAAATTAGGAATACTAATATTTACTTCATGAGGCCTTTTGGAGATAAATTAAGATAGATAAGAATTTAGAACAATACGTGGAATAAGGTACGTGTTCAGAAAATACTGATTCTTTGTCCCTCCCCATCTTTTACTTTTTCAGAGAGGAAGTAAATTATAATACAAAAAGCCTAGACTTGTAGGAGAGGAGGGAGAGCAGGGACTTAATTATATCTTGTTTGAATTGCATCTTCAACCCTGCAAGCTTTTAAACTTAGCCAAGTTAATAACTTCCTAAAGGTTTAGTTTCCTCTTATGTAAAATAAACCAATACTTATTTTAGAGGATGTATGTGAGGATTATACAAGACTGCAGTGTAGGCACACAGTGCCTGAGACATAATAGGTGACCATGGCTCTTTTCTCATAGCTTTGTCTAAAAACAGGAACCATGAGATCAATTAAAATTAGTGTTACATGCATATACAAAAAAGTTGTCTGAAGCCATTCATAACTAGTCATTTAGCTGTTCCATTTATCGTCCTAAAAAAATTTCAATATATAAAACTGGATTGGTTTTGGACTTTCTCTATATGGCTCTGGGATAAGAAAATAGGATGTAGTGCCAAGTTCAAAACCCTATATGGCAACTCAGTATCTGTGTTACAGTCTTGACATTTTTTATTATATTTCAAGTATTTTACAGGTTACCTTTAAGCTTTTAACATGCACGTAAAAGATAAAGTGTAAATTTAAGATGTTAACACACTAAAACACCCAATGCCATATTGTAGCTGACACTCAGAATCTCCTTCAGAGAGGTGGATAAAACCAGGTTTAGAGCACCAAGAATTCATCAGACAGTGTGGTTGTGAACCTTCTAAGCTGGCTGCCAACGATCCACGCCTCCTGGTATTCCTGCCCTGCTATAATCTCCTCCTCTTAAATGTGTTGGCTAGAAAGAGTGACTCACTTCTAACAATAAAATATGGCACAAGTGATGGATTTACTTCTGAGATTAGGTTGTAAGTGATGGTTACTTCCATCTTGATAGCATTCTCTCTTTCTGGTTCTCCTTACTTGCTGTTCTGATGGAATGCATGTTGTGAGTCCATGCCCTGATGTCACCTTGAAAGCCAAAGGGCCCAGCCAAGTGTGCCTGGATTCCTGGCCCAGAGAAATTGCAATGATAAATGGGGTTGTTTTAAGCCACTAAATTTAAGAATATTTTGTTATGCAGCAATAGATAACTAATATAGATGAGCAGGGGAAATGACTAAAATTTTGATGGACTTATATAGATTAAAATTGAAGAAGAGAAGTAATTATGTTTTGTTTTCAAGCATAAATCAAATATACATCATTTTTACTTCCATATAATTATCTAGAATATCATAGTTATTTTAGTGCCTTTGTCCAATTTTTTTGAGCCTTCGCTTTAAAAATTCTTTGCTCCCAAAGGTCTTATATAATTTGGTAATTCCTAAATATCTCTTTAAATAGAATATGAGAAGCCAACAAAGCCAAGTCATGCACTGAAGAGCTTTCAAAACCCATAAGTTCCTGTACTATCAGCAATAGCAGCGATACAATTGAATCCAATAGCATAAATAGCCATCAAGATAGGCGGACACACTTTAATTGGAAAAAGTTCATCTTTTTATAGTTCAAAGATCTCCTAAAAGACAAACAAAAATACATCTCACGGAAGTATTTCAAAAACTATTTAAAACAATGGGTCATTTCCTATTTTCCCCAGTATTAGAGAGTTTTTCTAATTCACACTGCAAAAAATTAAAGCCAATCAGATTGCTCAATCTTGTGTA
Source organism: Pongo pygmaeus (assembly GCF_028885625.2). NCBI lineage: Eukaryota > Metazoa > Chordata > Mammalia > Primates > Hominidae > Pongo > Pongo pygmaeus. The sequence goes on from NC_072384.2 coordinate 98,917,995, forward strand.
CTAAAACAAAATGGCCAAGCCCTTCTCTTTGCCTGGATGGGCAATGGTAGTATGTTCTGTTTCCAATAATCCATGCAACTACCATCAAAACTTCCTGCCTTGCAAACCACAAAGTATGAGCAGAAGCCATCTTGCCTAGGAGAGCCTCAGAGTCAATATCTCAGAAAAGAGACTCATCACCCTACAGGCGGATCCCAGCTCTGCCTTGACCAGGCCCTGGCTCAGCCAGAGCAGCCCTGCCTTAGATTATCAGGCTTTGAAAGTGAATTTTTTTAACATGTTTGGGCTTGCACTATGTTTTGTGGCATTCACAATATATTTTAGCTAACTGTATCTATATCTATAGATTCTATCAATATCTATATCTATATTATCTATATCTATGGGGAGACCTCTGTGTTACGCTCAGAATATTTGTGGAAGGAAATAAACATCTTTTGAAGTTAATGTAAGGATGATTGAAAATTAACTTTTTTAGCCAGTTATATAGCTATAAGGAGAAAGAATACCTAAAAATTTTCACTGTTATATCTTTAAGAACTACATGTCACCTAATGTTCTTGAAAGAGCTGGACTATTCCATAACCAAAATGAAGTCATGAGGAGTTGTTCCCCTCCAGCAAATATATTAACAGAGAAACTTCAAAGGAATATACCTACTAAGACACAGACCTCTACTGTATATTATGCCAAAGTTTCTGTCTGAAAAATGTAAAAGTCAGTCATTGATCTTTTTTAGGTATTCTGTTGGCCAGAGCACTGCACTAATTGACAGCTAAATGCTGGATTTAATACATCTGAGGGTTCATGGATTCCCTCTGTTCTGTGGCCACAGACTGAATCCCTTAACTCCAACCAGATGTTTTATGAATGAGCAAGACCACAAATCTATCAGTGATATTAGAAAAACAATCCAAGTGTCTGATATACCAATGATAGTTCATAAATATCACCTTCAAATGCAAAAAGAAAATCTCTCCCCAGATCTATTGACTGGTTACATTTTATTTTTTCATAGCACTGATTGACTTACAGATTTAGATGATTACTTATTTTTACTTCATGTTAATAAATATCCTTTCCCCAACAGCCCAGAAGTTCTAGCTCACATAGATTTAAAAAATACCATAGTTTTATATTAATTACATAGTGATGCATTCACCAGCATATGGCAAAATAGAATTCAGACTGGTAAAAGCCAAATTATTTTTCATCTACCTCTATAACATTTTATGGGTATTTTCATTTGTTCAATTTATTATATTGAGAATGTAAAAAATAGACATTAATTACATTTCCAGTTAGCCTTTAGTGTTACATAGAATGTGTTATGAAAGCAAATAAACATCTTTTGGGAGTTACTGTAAGGCTGTTTGAAAATTTTCTTCTTTTAGCCAAGAATAAACTACCATTTATTTAATTTCAACATGTTGAGCCAAATTTTGATTACTATAATGAAATAATTAGATAAAACTAATGTAAATTAAAAAAACTTTAAAGTAGCTTTGTAATTTGTTTTAACATTTGAAATAATGAAAGATACCTATAATATTATAATCCACAATATTTATAAAAAATCACAGTGATTCATTATGAAGAAAAAACTCCTCAGTTTTTTTTTTCCTCAAAAAAACCTGATTGGTATCAAATTAAACATTATTAATATTTTATTTTTATATCAAGAGGCTTACCAATGTTTACACCGTTCCATAAACATTAAGCTTCTGAGGATTTATGCTAAGGAACACAGTAAAATTGAGACGTAAACTCCTTTACCTGGATTTGTTCAATAGAAAATTATTAATAATAGGAAAAGTAAAATGATATTAATGTTCAACAGCTAGCCAATGATTAAATAAAGGAATGTTATGTAATTAATTTTTCCCAAAAATATTTATTTATTCCCTCTCATGTGCCAGGTATCATGCTTGTTTTCTGGATACAGTTATGAACATAGCAGGTAAAGTTCCTAACCTCATAAAACATACTTTATCTAAAATGATGTTAATGAATCATTTGTACCAAGGTAAAATATGTGTACAATGATTAGTAAAAAAATAAGATACAAAAAATTGTTTATATTATATGATCAAAGCTATGAACAAATTAGATACAGGAAAAACATCAAAGAATATAAATAAAAATGCTCTTGTAATTTACTTTTGTGTGGCTGGATTTTGAGTGTCTTCTTTCCATCACTCTTCTGTTTTCCAAATGCTATCTAATGAATATACATTGTTTTTATATTTGGAAAATAACATAATCTTATGTCTAAACCAAAAATAATAACTAAATATGAAGAAAAACTGTTCTATTTCACTTACCCTCATCTTCCTATTGAAATATTGATTAAATCCTGAAAAGGTAAGGGTTTCATAGCACTGTAAGCTTTGAGGAATGATCAGTTATCTACATCAGATTCCCACCGCATCCTGCCTGTGACTAATTGAAAGGTTCTGAGGCAGAACGAAGGGGTTTTCACCTACTTAGAATGGCCTCCATCTAGCTCAGAAACAGGGTTCTCCACAAGACAAGGGGAGATAAAGCATTCTTCCTATAATTTTCTACATCTCAATTTCCATCATTTAATTTTTATCTTTCCATATTGACTTTTGAAGACAAAAGTTGGCATGTGATGGAGGATTTCATCCTGAGAGAGAAATTGAATCCTCTGAAAGGGCAAACACAGGAGATTGTAAGAGTGGAGCACTGTAAACTCTAGTTAGATAGTCCCTCAGCTCCACTGGACAGAGAAGCCTACAGGGTGCATTAATGTACTCAGCAATAATTATCCTGAGCATCTTGTCACGAATCTCTACAGCCCAGGAGAGCCATGCCAGATAAATAAGGCCTGAGCACTGCACACTAAGCTCAGGATGTGCACAGCAAACACCTCCTTAAACTTCAAATCAGAGAGAGGCCAATACCAACCAGGAGGGCTGCAAAGCACACCAATGAGAGCCATTTTCTTCCTATTCAAGGAGGACGAATCAGCAAAAGAACAACAAAAATGACTATTACTACACACACACATACACACACACACACACGAAAGGAATCTGAAACATAAAATAAGGCAGAAGATAGTGACTAAATCAGAAGAGAAGTGTGTTAGGCAAAGGTTAGCTACCGAAAAAAAACGCTAAATTTTAGAAAGTAACTTTTTCATGTTCCTGATGACATTCAAGAAGACATGATCTCTCTAAAGTAAGAGATGAAACATCTGATCAAATGACAATAATTTAAAAAGGAGTCTAAATTTACTTTTCTGTCTTTCTATGGGCTTTTGTAGCTTTCATCATTTAGGCTTTGCATGGCTTTTTTCAATTTACCCCTATATATTTTAGGCTTTATAGGTTTCATGGTTATTTTAAACTGATTTTTCCCCCATTACTTTGTTCTAGTTAATTATTTAAGAAGTAAGGAAAATCCCAGTTGTGGAATAGTGACCACGTTACTGAACCCACTTTTTATAATACTGTTCAGTTGACTCTTGAATGTTCCAATTGATGTTCACTTTATCTGTGACAAAAATTGGGATCTTACATACCTAATTATTTTTCCCATCTCACTCAATTGCCTAAGATATCGATACAATGTTAACAATTAAATAAATAGAAGGACCTCATCAGCTTCATTTCATCATTTGTAATATTGTTGTTTTAATAATAATAGTATCTGCCACAGAGTGATATTGCAAAGAGTCAATCAGATAACATGTGAGAAAATTATTAGAACAGTAAATACCTGCACATAGTTTGCCCTCTGTGGCAGTGATTATCACCTTTGCTATTATTTTTGTTTTCAGGTAACTAGAATCATTCTAATTTTCACCCTATTGGTGAAATCTTCCTAATAGATATTCTTATCAAGGCAAGGGAGTTTTCCTCTAATCTTAGATTGAGCTCAGGAATACCTCATTCAGAGTCTTTCAAGTTGATCCTGTGGTTTTTCTTCTGTAACTAGTTAAAGTCGCCAACTACATTTTAGAGTTCCTAAACTTAAACCAGCCCTACTTGGAATCCTACTTCACTGTTATGTATACACTGTTGGATTTAAGTTGTTCAGTTTTATTCTTTCAGAACTTTTCACTGTCTTCAGAAGTGAGATAGATCTATCTGTTTCTATATTCCTAATCGTAGTATCATAATAGTTTTGTCTTATAAAATGAGTGGAGAAGTTTCCGATCTGTATTCAAGGGCTATAGAGTGTACATGATAGGAAAGATGTTGGTAAGTCTCTTTTATATGCTATCCAGATCTGATGTTTATTCAAGGACAGAACTCTGACTAGCTTTTTAATTTATTTTGTGATTACCGATCTAATCTAGACTTCTGTGTCTTTTGGAGGCTCTTGGCAATTTATATTTCTTGAGAAATAAATTTTCTTTTAAAATCTAGTCTATATCCATAATTCTGCAGTATTTCTTTATAATAATGTTGTTTTTAAAGTCTGTTTTTCTTAGTCAAACTTGCCAAAAATTGGTGTATTTTATTTGTTCAAAGAAACAGTTTTTAGTCTTATTAATCAAGTGTTCTGTTTTTAAGTGTGGTAGTTTGTGTTCTAGTTCATGGATTTCTGCTTTTATGTTTATTAACTTTCTCCTATTTTCATTTTGTTTACTTTCTTATTCTTTTTCCAGCTCATTGAGTTGAATAATCCATTCAGTTTTCATCTTTCCTTTTTCCTTATAAAAAATTTAAGGTCATAATTTTCTTCTCTCAGCAATAATTTTGTCCAGATCATAGAGATTTTATTTGTAATGCTATCATGCTTCATTTTGAAATAATTTATTTGAATTTTTATTTTCCTTTTAACCCAAGAATTATTTATTGAGTGTTTTAAAATGATTAAGTCAATTGATATTTTTATTTTTGTTTGATCCTACCTCCTAATTTTATTACACTGTGGTCAGAAATCACACACAATATGACTTCTGCTTTGAAGAATTTATTTAACATGTCTTTGTGGCCTAGCATAATGGTTAAGAGTACAGGCTTATGCTTAGAATAGTACCTGGTACACAGTAATTGCCATGTACTCAGAGACAATTTTTATGTATTTTGTATACACATTTGAAAAATGTGTGCACATAGTTTATGCATGTTTATTTTATTTATTGTGTTAGTTAAATTCTAAATCCTTATTTATATAGTATTTGTGAAATTGACCTTTTGAATACTCAGATAAACATCTTGAAGTCTTTTACTCTTTGAAATCCTACATTTTTCCTTGCATTTCTAACCTTTTTCTATGTATTGGTTGCTATATTATTTCCAACATAAAAATTCATTATTTTACCTCCTAGCTCCTTGGTAGATTGCATCATGTGTAGTTTATTTCATATCCACTTTCTTTTCATTATCATTCTTCTTTTTATTTTTAAACTTTCTATGTCATTTAAAATTTTTTTATTTTTAAGTGAACTTTGTTTTGAAATATAATGGCATTTTCTTTTGGGTAATTCTCTTCTAAATTGTGTGTGTGTATGTGTGTGTGTGAAATATAATGGTATTTTCTTTTAGATAATTTTCTTCCAAATTGTGTGTGTGTATGTGTGTGTGTGAAATATAATGGTATTTTCTTTTAGATAATTCTCTTCCAAATTGTGTGTGTGTATGTGTGTGTGTGAAATATAATGGTATTTTCTTTTAGATAATTCTCTTCCAAATTGTGTGTGTGTGTGTGTGTGTGTCTTCTTTTTTTGCCCATACTAAATATGTATTAAAAGTTGAATTTGATCCATTTATACATACTGTGTTCATTGATATGTTAAATTTATTCTTGACATATTACTTTTTAAATTTTTTATGCCTTATTGCTATTGCTCTTTTTGTGCTTTAATCCTAGTTTTTAAAATCTAATTCAATACAATTTATTGAATCCTTATTTATTGTTTTAGTAGCTTGAATATTTTCTCTCAGCATTCATATGTCTCTCTTCCCACCCTTTGTAAAAGAACTTTGCTTTCATTTAAGTATTCATTCTCTGCTACACACACACATGCTTCAAGGCAGGCAGGTCCCACGGGAATGATTTGTTATTGGTTCAAGTCAAGTCTCACTCCTTTAAACTGTGATAGGTTTAATCTTGGTCATGTGATGTTATTTCTGTCTTAAGAAGCTAAATCTACTTGGGGGTTATTGGGAAATATCTTTATTGATTAAAACACACATGCAAGTGCACGCACGTGCACACACACACACACATGAAGACACAGACTCTCCTTTTCCACTAAGTGTTGCTCTAACCAGATATTGTAATCCAGAAAAGTTGATGCCATCTTCCAACAATCTTCTAATCTGAAGACAAGCCCCCTTCTGAAGATGGCAGAAAGGAAAAGAGAAAGAAGCTCAGTCCTTTAGGTTATGTTTAAGTCCCCAAATGAACCAAACCATTATTTGACATGAGAATATCACAAAATAATTATTTCAGATTGGTGTGGAGTTCTATCTTGGTCAGGCATAAAACTCTGGTTTTATAAACATCTTCCCTCACAGTTTTGAAGACATTCTCTATTGTCTTTTAGCATCCCATTGAATTTTTAAAAAAAAAGCTTTTTTTTCTTATTTCTTATAAATTCTTTTTCCCTCTGAAAAAAAAAATTGCATGCTTTTCTCTTTAAGAAAATTTGCTTAGAATGCTTCTCTCTTTCTTTCTTTCTTTCTTTTTTCTTTTTTTCTTTTTTTTTTTTTCTTTTTTTGAGACAGGGTCTCATTCTGTCACCTAGGTTGGAGTGCAGTTGGCATGATCATGGCTCACTGCAGACTTGAACTCCACGTCTCAAGCGATCCTCCCACCTCAAGATCCTGAGTAGCTGGTGCTACAGGTACATGCCACCACACCTATTTTTTTTAAATAATTTTCTGCAGAGACAGGGTCTCATTATGTTGCTCAGGCTGATCTCAAACTCCTGGGCTCAGGAGATCCTCTCACCTCAGCCTCCCAAAGTGATGGGATTACAGGGGTGAGTCACTGTACCCAGCCAGATTATTTCTTGATGAGGGTTTTCTTATTTTGCATTGTTTGCCTTTTAGCTTTTGTTGTTTTAGTTTTTATTTTAATCTGTTTTAAATTCTTATAACAGAAATGTCTTTATCTGCTCAGAAAAGATTTCTTCTATCATTTACTTGGTCATTCCTTTTTTTTCTATTCTCTTGGGTTTCCCCTGTTAAAAAGCTGTTGGAACTACTGACTCTACTTCCTCTTTCTTACCATTGACTACATACTTCTCATTTGGCACTCTGTCCTATAATATTTCTACTCAGTCTTGCAGTTCTCAGTCTTCAGCCATATCCATTTTGACAGTCAGCCCACAAGTAGAATTTTCTAGCAAACATACTTCAGATTTCTAAGAATTCTGCTTCTTTTTCATGGCAGTCTTCCTTTTGTGATGGGTACAAAAGTCTATTAACTCCCTAGCTAACATTAACCACAATTATTTCAAAGTTGATTTGATTCCCTCTATTATCTGTAGTTATTGAGAGTTTGTTCTACTATTTGTTGAGTTAGATGTGTTTCAGATGCACATTTCTTCAATTGTTACGATTTCTTTATTGTCTGTTCATGTTTGTAGATGTGAAATCACATCAATAGTTGTAGTAGATATAGTTTATTTATTCAGTCCAGTGGGAATTCCTGTTTGCCTAAAAATAAATGTAGGATCTTATTATCATTGTCCACCTCCAGGAAAAATACAAGTTAGAGGATAATGTTTTGGTAGTAAATTGTTTAAATAATTCAGTTCTTGGTATTCATAAGCTAGTCAGACATTGTCCCACTTCTCTGGATCAACTTTAAGGGTATCTTTTATCAGAAATTCCATTTTAGAGACATGTACTAAAAATAGATACTGAAGCTCTAGAAAACTAAAAGATATTCAATCCACAGCTCAGAAAGTAAGGATTTTATGGACAATAAAAAGCATATGGAAAGAGTTTTGATCAGTAAAGAAAGCAGCTATTTATCTTAAGCTAATCCTTGGGTTCTTTTGAAAACTAAATTACTTCTGTCAGATTTTAAGGTGGTAACTTCCACAGCTCTGTGGACACCTTCATTGACTTTCCAGTGCTGCAGTGTATTGTTTTCTTTCTGTTGTTGTTGTTGTTGTTGTTTATGGGACTTGGGGAAGAAGAGGTAGGCCATCATGTTGAGTTATCTATTTTGAACAGGGCCAGAATAAATCAGCATTAATCTGAAAAGGTGAATAAACCCAACATATAGTGAGCAACGTTAACAAAAAACATAGGCATATCTTGCTGTATTTTAAAATTTCAAGCATAAAGTAAAAAATCTTGCAGATAGAATAAGCAAATACAGAGTGACCAAATCAGATTGATCTCAGACTTCTCTAGCCAACAAGTTTCAAGAAAAAGAAGGAAAGAAGTTCAGTCTTCTCAGCTGTTTCAGCCTGAGGGCCTGGGAGAGCCCAAACAGATTGGGGGCTGAAGGGATCTCCAACACAGCTTAGCTGCACTACCAAAAAGTAGCCAAACTGCTTCTTTAAGTGGGCCTCTGATCCTGTTCCTTCTGACTGGGTAAGACCTTCCAACCAGGGTCTCTAGCCACCTCCTGCAGGTGTGTTCAGGCTGGCAATAGGTCTGTACGCCCCTGGGATGGAGTTCCCGGAGGAAGGGGCAGCCTGCCATCTTTGCTGTTTCACAGCCTTCACTGGTGATACCTCCAGGTAGGAAAAAAACTGAGGAAACTGGGGTCTGGAGTGAACACCTAGAAAACCTCAGCAGCCCTAAAGAAGAGTGGCCAGACTGTTGAAAGAAAAACAAATAAAAACAACAACAACAAAACACAAAAACCCTATCCAAAGGTCAGCAACCTAGAAGATTGAAGGTAGATAAGCTCACAAAGATGAGAAAGAATCAATGCAAAAATGCTGAAAACTAAAAAAATCAGAGTGCCCCTTTTTTACCAAATAATCACAATACCTCTCAAGCAAGGGCTTAGAACTGTGTTGAGGCTGAGGTGGCTGAAATGACAGAAATAGGTTTCAGAAGGTGGGTAATAACAAACTTCACTGAGCTAAAGGAGCATGTTGTAACCCAATGCCAAGAAGCTAAGAACCATGATAAAACAATACAAGAGCTGACAGCCAAAACAGCCAGTTTAGAGAGGAATTTAACTGACTTGTTTAAGCTGAAAAACACTACAAGAACTTCACAATGCAATCACAAGTGTCAATAGCAAAATAGACCAAGGGGAGAAAAGAATCTCAGAGCATGAAGACTATCTTTCTGAAATAAGACAGGCAGACAAGAATAGAGAGAAAAAGAATGAACAAATCCTCCGAGAAATATGGCATTATATAAAGAGACTGAATGTATGACTGATTGGGGTACCTGAAAGAGACAGGGAGAATGGAACCAAGTTTGAAAACACACTTCAGGATATCATGCAGGAGAACTTTCCCAACCTACACAGACAGGCCAACATTCAAATTCAGGAAATGCAGAGAACCCCAGTAAGATATTCCATGAGAAGATCATCCCCAAGGCACAAAATCATCAGATTCTCCAAGGTTGAAATGAAAGACAGCCAGAGAAAAAGGCCTGGTCACCCACAAAGAGAAGCCCATTAGACTAATAGTGGACCTCTCAGCAGACACCCTACAAGCTAGTAGAAATTGGGAACCAATATTCAACATTCTTAAAGAAAAGAATTTCCAACCCAGCATTTCCTATCTGGCCAAGCTAAGCTTCGTAAGTGAAGGAGAAATAAGATCCTTTTCAGACAAGCAAACGCTGAGGGAATTTGTTATCACCAGACCTCCCTTGCAAGAGCCCCTGAAGGAAGCACTAAATATGGAAAGGAAAAACCATTATCAGCCTCTACAAAAACACACTGAAGTACACAGAGTGGTGACACTATGAAGTAATCACATAAACAAGTCTGCAAAATAACCAGCTAGCATCATGGTGACAGGATCAAATCCACACATAACAATGCTAACCTGAACTGTAAATGGGCTATATGACCCAATGAAAAGACAGAATGGCAAGCTGGATAAAAAACCAAGACCTATCAGTATGCTACCTTCAAGAGACTCATCTCACATGCAAAGACACACATGGGCTCAAAATAAAAACATGGAGTAAAATTTACCAAGAAAATGGAAAAGAGAAAAAAGCAGGGGTTGCAGTCCTACTTTCTGACAAAATAGACTTTAAATAACAAGGATTTTAAAAAGACAGAAGGGCCGGCATGATGGCTCACACCTATAATCCCAATTCTTTGGGAGGCCCAGGTGGGCGGATCACTTAAGGCCAAGAGTTTGAGACCAGCCTGGTCAACAGGCAAAACCCCATCTGTACTAAAAATGCAAAAATTAACCAGGCATGGTAGTGCGTTCCTGTAATCCCAGCTACTCAGGAGGCTGAGGCATGAGAATCTGAGGCATGAGGCTTGAACCCAGGAGGCAGAGGTTGCAGTGAGCCGAGATTGTGCCACTGCACTCCAGCCTGGGTGACAGAGCAAGACTCTATCTCAAAAAGAAAAAAAAAGAAAAGAAAAAAGAAAGAAAAAGAAAAAGAAAGAAAGAAAGAAAATTTAAGAAGACAGAGAAGGGCATTACATAAGGGTAAAGGGTTCAATTCAACAAGAAGAGCTAACTATCCTAAATATGTATGTGCCCAATACAGGAGCACCCAGATTCATAAAGCAAGTTCTTGGAGACATTCAAAGAGACTTAAACTCCCACATAATAACAGTAGGAGACCTTAACACCCCACTGACAATATTACATAGATCATTGAGACAGAAAATTAACAAAGATATTCAAGACCTGAACTCTTCTCTGGATAAAGTGGACCTGATAAATATCTACAGAACTCTCCACCTAAAAGCAACAGAATATACAATCTTCTCATCGCCACATAGCGCTTATTCTAAAATTGATCACATAATTAGAGGTAAAACACTCTCCAGCGCATGCAAATGCAAAAAGCCATAACAGCCTCTCAGACCAAAGTGCAATCAAATTAGAAATCAAGAATAAGAAATTCACTCAAAACCACACAACTACATGGAAACTGAATAACCTGCTCCTGAATGACCCTTGAGTAAATAATGAAATTAAGGCAAAAATCAAGAAGTTCTTTGAAACTAATGAGAACAAAGATACAATGTAGCAGAATCTCTGGGACGTGGCTAAAGCAGTGTTAAGAGGGAAATTTATAGCGCTAAAATGCTCACATCAAATAGAAAGATCTCAAGTTAACAACGTCAAATCACAACTAAAAAGCTAGAGAACCAAGAGCAAACAAACCCCAAAGCTAGCAGAAGACAAGAAATAACCAAGATCAGAGCTGAGCTGAAAGAGATACACATAAAAAGACCTTCAAAAAATCAACAAATTCAGGAGCTGGTTTTTTGAAAAAATCAATAAACAGATAGACTACAGGCTAGGCTACTAAAGAAGAAAAAAGAGAAGACTTAAATAAACACAATCAGAAATGATAAGGGGAATATTACCACTAACCACACAGAAATACAAACAACCACCAGATAATACTATAAACACTTCTATACACATAAACTAGAAAATCTAGAAGAAATAGATAAATTCCTGGACACATACACCCTCCCAAGACTGAAAAACAAAGAAACTGAATCTCTGAATAGACCAATAATGGGTTCTAAAATTAAGTCAGTAATAAATAGCCCACGAACCAAATAAAGGCCAGGACCAGACAGATTCACAGCTAAATTCTACTAGAGGTACAAGGAGGAGCTGGTACCATTTCTACTAAAACTATTATGAAAAATTGAAAAGGGGGGACTCTTCTTAACTAATTCTATGAGGCCAGCATCATCCTGATACTGAAACATGGCAGAGATATGACAAAAAAAAAAAAGAGGAAAAAAAATGGAAAACTTCAGGCCAATATCCTTGATGAACAATGATGCAAAAATCCTCAACACAACACTGGCAAACCAAATTCAGCAGCAGATCAAAAAGCTTATCCACCAAATCAAGTAGACTTCATTCCTGGGATGCAAGGCTGTTTCAATATACACAAATCAATAAATGTGATTCACCACATAAACAGAGCTAAAGACAAAAACCACATGATTATCTCAATAGATGCAGAAAAGGCCTTTGATAAAAGTCAACACCCCCTCACGTTAAAAACTCTCAATAAACTAGGTATTAAAGGAACATACTGCAAAAAATTGAGAGCTATATTTGACAAACCCATTTCCAAAATTATACTGAATGGGCAGAAGCTGGAAGCATTCCCCTTGAAAACCAGCATAAGACAAGGATGCCCTCTCTCATCACTCCTATTCAACATAGTATTGGAAGTTCTGGCCAGGGCAATCAGGCAAGAAAGAAATAACGTGTATTCAAATAGGAATGGAGGAAGTCAAACTATCTTTGCTTGCACATTACGTGATCCTATATCTAGAAAACCTTATCATCTCAGCCCAAAAGCTTCTTGAGCTGATAAGCAACTTCAGCAAAGTCTCAGGATACAAAATCAACGTGCAAAAATTGCTAGCATTCCTATACATACATAGGCAAGCTGAGAGCTAAATCATGAATGAACTCAATTTACAACTGCCACAAAAAGAATTAAAAGAAACTAGAAATACAGCCAACAAGGGAAGTGAAGCACCTCTTCAAGAATAACTAAAAACCAATCCTCAAAGAAATCAGAAAGGATACAAACAAATGGAAAAACATTCCATGCTTCTGTATAGGAAGAATCAATATCATAAAAATGGTCATACTCTCCAAAGCAATTTATAGATTCAATGCTATTATCATTAAACTATCATTGACGTTCTTCACAGAATTAGAAAAAAAACTATCTTAAAATTGATATGGAACCAAAAAGGAACCTGAATAGCCAAGACAATCCTAAGCAGAAAGAACAAAGCTGGAGGTATCAAGCTACCTGACTTTGAACTACAGTACAACGCTACAGTAACCAAAATAGCATAGTACTGACACAAGAACAAACACATAGACCAACGGAACAGGATAGAAAACCTAAAATAAGACTGCACATCTACAACCATCTGATCTTTAACAAACCTGACAAAAACAAGCAATGGGGAAAGGATTCCCTATTTAATAAATGGTGCTGGGAGAATTGGCTAGCCATATGCAGAAAATTGAAACTGGACACCTGTCTTACACCATATATAAAAATCAACTCAAGATGGACTGAAGACTTAAATGTAAAACCCAAAACTATAAAAACTCCAGAAGAAAATCTAGGCAATACCATTCAGGACATAGGCACAGGCAAAGATTTCATAATAAAGATGCCAAAAGCAATTGCAACAAAAGCAAAAATTGACAAATGAGATCTAATTAAACTAAAGAGCTTCTGCACAGCAAAAGAAACTATCATCAGAGTGAACAGAACACATACAGAATGGGGAAAATTTTTGTAATCTAACCATGTGACAAAGATCTAATATCCAGCGTCTATAAGGAACTTAAACAAATTTACAAGAAAGAAGTCCCATTAAAAAGTGGGCAAAGTTCCAGCTACTCGGGAGCCTGAGGCAGGAGAATGGCGTGAACCCGGGAGGTGGAGCTTGCAGTGAGCTGAGATTGCGCCACTGCACTCCAGCCTGGGGGACAGAGTGAGACTCCATCTCAAAAAAAAAAAAAAAAAAAAGTGGGCAGAGGACATAAACAGACATTTCTCATACGAAGACATACACGTGGCCAACAAACATATGAAAAAAAGCTCAACATCACTGATAGAGAAATACAAATCAAAATCACAATGAGATACCATGTCACACCAGTCAGAATGGCTATTATTTAAAGTCAAAAACAACAGAAGAAATGCTTTTACACTATTGGTGGCAGTATAAATTAGTTCAACCATTGTGGAAGAGAGTGTGGCAATTCCTCAAAGACCTAGAGGCAGAAATACCATTTAACCCAGCAATCCTATTACTGGGTATATACCCAAAGGAATATAAAGCATTCTATTATAAAGCTACACACATGCACATGTTCATTGCAGCACTATTCACAATAGCAAAGACATAAAATCAGCCTAAATGCTGATCAATGATAGACTGAATGAAGAAAATGTGGTACATATATACCATGGAATACTACGCAGCCATAAAATACATTAAGATTATGTGTTTTGCAGGGACATGGATGCAACTGGAGGCCATTATCCTCAGCAAACTAATGCAGGAACAGAAAACCAAATACTGCATGTCCTCACAAGTGAGAGCTGAATGATGAGAACACATGGACACATGGTGGATGGGGTTGACACACACTGAGGCTTGTTGGAGGGTGGCAGTGGGAGGAGGAGAGCATCAGGAAGAATGGCTTATGGATGTTGGTCTTAATAAATAGGTGATGGAATGATCTGTGCAACAAGAGACCATGGCACACATTTACCAGTGTAATAAACTTGAACATCCTGCACACATATCCCTGAAGTTAAAATAAAAGTTGGAAATCAAAAAAGAAAGAAAAGAAAGAAAGGAAAGGAAAGGAGAAAGGAAGAAAAAAAGAAGGAAGGAAGGAAAAGAAAGAAAGAAAGAAAGAGAGAGAGAGAAAGAAAAAGAGAAAGAAAGAGAGAGAAAGAAAGAGAAAGAAAGAAAGAAGGAAAGAAAAGAAAGAAAGAAAGAGAAAGAAAGAGAAAGAAAGCAAGCAAACAAAACAGCATGAAGCCTACAGATCTTAAGATACAGTTTCGTGATGCATGCCTAAATTTAATAGACATTGAATGTCCACGTATGAGTGTGCAAATAAAGCACGCCATAAAATTTCTAAATAAGCTATTTGGAAAAGTGTATTTTGGCGGGGCTCGGTGTGGCTCACGCCTGTAATCCCAGCACTTTGGGAGGCCAAGGCGGGTGGATCACGAGGTCAGGAGATCGAGACCATCCTGGCTAACATGGTGAAACCCCGTCTCTACCAAAAATACAAAAAAATTAGCCGGGCATGGTGGCGGGCGCCTGTAGTCCCAGCTACTTGGGAGGCTGAGGCAGGAGAATGGCGTGAACCCGGGAGGCGGAGCTTGCAGTGAGCCGAGATGGCGCCACTGCACTCCAGCCTGGGTGACAGAGCAAGACTCCGTCTCAAAAAAAAAAAAAAAAGAAAAGAAAAAGTGTATTTTAACAATGATGTATCAAAATGACTAACTCACAAATGAGGAAAATGTATTATGTGTGAAGAGATTGTCAGTGATCATCGAAATCTGTTCTATAGATAGTTTTGGAGGAAAGCAACAAAAATGGTTGATGAGGGATAAAATTAATAATAACAATCTGACCTAAAATTTATAGATTATCAAAAGAAAACCCAGAAATGGGTGGGTGGATGGGGTGGACTATCATATTAGGGCAGAAGTTATTTTACACTGATGATTAGATGTTTAAATGTTTGAATGTGTATATGTGTATTTTAAAAGAAAAACCTGGTAGAATTAAAATGGATATTACAAATGATGACAAAATCATAAAATAGCAAAGTTTTTCTTATATAGAGGTTGTAGATTTGAGTAACCATCAAAAATCATGTACTAGGATACAAAGTTGATATCTACTAATTGTATCTGAGCTGCTACTATTGAGCTGAGCTTCTTTTGCAATCTTACTCGTCTTCATGCAACCTGGTACATCAGGCACAAGCACTTGATCATTTTAATTTTACTCTTCTTTCACAACTTTTGTTGTAACTTATTTCATATTTAAGTGCCTTATTCCAGTCGAGAGTATCCAGTAACTATGTATGGACTTTAACTAAACTTATTTTGTCTGGTTTTCACTAACTTGAGTTGGGTATACAGTTCACATAGTCTGTAACAGATAAAAATAAAATAATCTCTTTATGCATATATCCATTATATGCATCACTTAAATAACACTGGATTCATGAGTTTTCACAGAAATTTTAAGGCTCAAATAATCCTGACTTGGCTGGGGAAAAACAAGCTAAGCTGGCTTCTTTGTCTTTTCAAACATTTTAAAAATGACTTTTACTTTCTGACAATATTAAGATACCACAAAGTCCTTCTAACACAAAACACAGTCAGCTCTCTCTCTAGAGCCTTGGTTCTTTTAATTAAAAAAATAGCATTAAAAATACAAAATGTGGCACTAGATGTGCATGGTAGATTTTATATATGAGGCCAGTAGTGGGTGATATTGCTAAGTAAACACATAAGTAACAGTGCTAGGAAGGATAAGACCCTAAAGGGTATAACTTCCCATTGGTGTTCTCAACTTAATTCCAAATTTGTGATTCTTAAAATTTGTGTTATAATACAAAATCTGTTCGTTTATTGATTCTCAGCTACAAATGCATCACTTATTGTCTGCTCTGAGAGAATGGGACTGGGTCCTTTAACTACTTTTCCTTTGCCATCTGGCATGATGCTAATATTGTTGGTAGATGGCACTGGAGAAACATTATAGGAGCAAGGACTTTTCTTTCCTGGTTCTGGTGTACTTGCTCAGTCCAGCTTTTGAAACCTGGGCAGCCTCTTCAGCATCTAATTATTGTAGTGTACAGTGGTCAGAAATCAGTAGCCAACCACTTCCCTTGGTGTCCTACTTGGGTGGTTTTGTAGTCATATGCCTGCAGCAAGACACCATCCCTTGAACAACTTTCCCCAGCAACTTAAAGGGCGAATTTCCAGCAAATTCCACTGGTGTAGCACCACAGTTACCTCTCTAACATTCAGTGATCCATGATTATGCCTCTCCAACAATGTCTGAATCTCAGCCCTGAGTAGGGCTAGGAGACTGTGTGGGGAACTGTACATTGGGTGCCCTGTCATTGAGCTAGTGATTGTTCCTTAAATCTGCTTATTTTTAATTCTTTAGAATCCTCCTTAAGTCTTATTAACTAATCTTGTTACTCTAATTCTGTGTGCTAATTAACAATTCTTTATATTAAACTTTTCTCAGTTTTCTGTGTGGTTTCTGTGTATTGATCAGATCCTGATTAATACAAAATATATCCTGTATATTCCCCATCTTTTCTGAACTGTCAGTTTGTCTTCTTTCTGTTAAAAACAGCATCATTCTAATAACTAATAAACTATGCTATTATTATTCCTAATTAATTACATCTATTTAGAACTTAGATCCCATACACTGCCTTCGATTCCACTCCCCCTTTCATTTACAATCTATTAAATACATCACATTAGCTACTGTCATTTATTAACAATGAAAATTTGTGACTGCTTTTCTATATAATCCTTCACTAAATTTTAAATCCAAATAATTAAAGACTAATTAGAAATTTATAATAAAAACATAAAATACCACATATTAAATTTTAATAGGTTAATTTTCATTTATGAGAGTACATTTATTTATAAGGCTTTTAAGGTAAATATGTACTACCTCAAATATCTTTCATGTTTAATCTATAAAGAGTAAAATAAAAAATAAACTTTTATTATTCACAATTCAGCTCTTTACTGTTATTAGAAACAATAAAACTTATAAATTCATGAAGAATAGGTTGGTAATTATGACAAATTTAATAATACTGGAAACAGAAAAGGGAAATTGACAGATCTACAAGTTGGTTCTTGGGAAAAAAAGACATAAAATATAAAGAGCAAAAAGAAGTAACGTAACTATACAATGAAGAATGGTAGGAACGAAGAAAGAAACGAAGAAGAAAGAGTGGAAGAAAATGGAGTGATAAATACAGAGACTGTTTTACACACAAATAAAATTCATCATTTATCCCTTAATAAAACTCTTAGAAAATCAGAATTGAAGCATATTTCCTTAACATGATTAAGAATAAAAGTCAAACTTCTATCTGAATATAAAATAATGAAGGAATCACCATAGAGTCACAAACATTGTGCGTTTAAAAAAGGAAAGCTTACAAAACATAAAACGGTATTATCTCCTTAGTATAGATCATATTTTTAAATATAAAAGTTCATAATAATTTAGATTGTGATTTGATAACATAATCACATAATTATATTCTTAATCTAAAATATTATAATTCTGTAGAAGATTCTGTATATTCTTCTGAATGGATTGTGTCTATAGTTGAAAACCCAAATGCTCCAAGTATAAAACCTTTAAGACACCTCCTTAATCAAAACAGTTTCTTGATCAAATTGAAAGCATAAGGGACAGAAATAGTTTCGTTTAGACTACTTTTACAAACACAAAACCTATAAATAAATGGTGTGGCAGAGACTTCTGGTAGTCCCTCCATCCCATTCTCTTCTTGTCCTCAGTCATGGAACTCACAGCTTAATACATGGCTGCACAACTCCTTGCAGCTAGTTGTGGTCATGTGACTACATTCTGGACAATGGGATACAAGTAGAAGAGGTAGGCATGTCTTTCTGGAAGTGTCCACAAGGAGTGGGATCTCATCTTCTACTGCCTTTGTTCCTCCTTCCCGCTGTTTGGAAAGTAGATGGGCTGGCTGGATGGGGATCAGCCTTCTTGAGCCACGAGGTAGAAGCTGAGTGTTAAGAGTGGCAGAACACAAGACAGAACTAGCCTGAATCCCCAATAATTCTGAAACCTACACATCAACTCTAGACTGCCTACATTTAAATGAGGGAGAAGCATACTTCTACCTTTTCAAATCCACTGTCATTTTAGGTCTTCTTTCACTCATGACCAAATCTAACCTTGGCTAATAAAAATGGTGAATATCCCAGCCTAATGTCTCCATTCTTCTGTCACTCAGATATCAGGACTGCTCTTTGCTCATTGCCGAGAAGCACCTTTCAGCGTGATCACATCCACAGCTCAAGTTAACCGTATTCTCTCCAGTATTACTCATATTGTAATCTATCACAAGCCTTGGAATCAAAAAACCAGCCAGGCATTTGCAGTGTCACCTCGGGTAAATCATGCAATGCTTCTGTCCTCAGCTTTTTCATGTATCAAATGAGTATGGTAACTCCTACCTTGATAATAATAACACGCATTTATGATTCTTGGAATGTTGCTGTGAGGTAAGCATTATAACTGGAACTTTTCTGATAAGCAGACAGAGTTTCAGAAAAGTAAAGTTCCCAAGATTACATAGGTTAGAAAGTAGCAGAACAGGAATTCAAATGCAGGTAAGTCTATTCTAAATGCTATGGTACTTCAGATACACTTTACTTGTTCTACCTCTTGCCTTGTGAACAGTAACTGAGGTAACCTGAGCAGTTAGATTACCTGTCACATAGTAGATGCACATTATGTGTAAATTATCTCCCCCTCTGCTCTTACGTGTCGGTGAGATGAGAGCACTTTGCTTTCATTCTTGTCGGTATATAACCTTACATTAGGACAGCTTTGTGAAATAATCAGTCTGGATGAATTCCATGTTTAACTAAAAATATCATAGAATACAATTTTACCCTTGAAGAATCCCAGGCCTGGTAATTTTTCAACAGATTGAATGCATTAAGCTTTTGTATATACATAGACCCATTCTGGAAGATATACAAAGTTAATCGAAGAGTAACAATTCCTGTCCTTTAAGAATTTATAACCTAAAATATACCACAGAGATGTGAGCTCAAATACACAAATTCAAACAAACATCAACACATGAATAAAGAAGAACAGTACAACCTTTCAGTCTTGTGTTGAACAGAACTGCTTTTAACATACACACACAAATTAGAATAATATTTAAACACAAATCAGAACCTTCATGAGTGGGAAGGATGAAGAGTTTTTCTGAAGGAAGAAGGCACCCTCCCAATCAAGTTCACACACCAGGATTTCTCTAACACATATACAATGCCAAGAAAACAAGCTCTCAGATGCTGGAGTGCAAAGGTACTTTTGCATAAACTAACTATTTAGCAAAATAGTCCTGTTAAAATGAAGTTATTTATTTTAAGACAGGAAAAAAAGAAAAAAACTTTCCATTGATTTTTTTTTCATCAAAAACAGTGTAATATAGAAGCAACAAAGCAAGAATTTTCTTCCAGGTTTTGACATTTAGAAGCCCTCCACCCATTTGGTACCTACAGACTGGGAAATACATTTAGGAAAGAAAATCAACAGTCAGGTTCACAGCACAGAAAAACCAACTAGCTAGATTTTAAATAACCTTCACCATATAATAGTAATGATGCAGCTACAGTCTGCTTCTTCATGGTATTTTTCATTTTGAAAGAAATACTTCCTTGCCTCATTTCTAGAAGGTCCAAGCTATACTTCCCTTAAGCAGTGGACCTCTGCACTGGTTAAATAAAACACGCTCCACCTCTCTCCCGCTTCTCTATGGCTCAAATTCCCCTTCCCAAAGCCTGAATTTCATTTAGGAAAAACTTCTCACAATAAATTTAAGTCAAGTCAACTCTGCACCTCTTCAAAACTTAAAAGAAAGAACAGTTTCAATTGCAGCCCCTGGCCAAATCTACCACCTGTGTATTGACAGACTTAAAAAATCAACATTCGAAATAAACAAAGCAAAACTCTACCTCTATTCCCACTTATGAACTGTGTCTGGCAGATTAACCTGAAAATTACAGTGGGGAAGATTCTGCAGTGATTCTTACACTGAATACAAAGACAGCCCCAAGCTGAGGGTTTTCATCTTCACCTGATTTATTCCTTCCTCTCTTCCATCTATTTCATTCCCAAGGCAGTGACTCAATCTTTTTCCTATTGAAGTCATTGAAAGAATGAAATCTATCTTATCCAAGCAAAACAATTTCATTCATCATATTATAGTCACATCAATTAGGAGTTAATGGGTAAAATAAAACATCAAGAACCTCTCTTTTGAGCCATATGATCTTTTCTGCATATTCCTGATGCCCTGGGACAGTTTGGTTCACCCTCTTCCTTATTTATTTTATTTAATAAATATTTATTGAATGCCTACTGAGTGACCTGCATTGTAGTAGATATTTGTTGTTTAACACTTATTTGATATTCAGCTCTTGCAGACTTATATTGATTGAGACTTATTCATATCTCCTATCTTCTAACAAAAAATATAAGCTCTTTAGTGGAAGCAGGGGTCAGGTGAGTGGGGGACCATACTTGCTCTTCTCTTCATTGCCTAGCAGATAGTTCAAACAGTATTTTCTCAATACATACTCTGTATATCAAAGACCAGGTTTCAGCTACCTGTTATTTCTGTTTTGAAGCCTTAAAGGACTCAAACCATTGTGGCCCTTTCTCAATTAAAAATTTTGAGTTTCTTTCTGGTCTATGGACTATAATGGGTACAGTTCACCTCTCCACAAGTTAGAAGGAAATTGAATTTCAGTCTTTGGGGAATCACCTACGTTGCAGACACTGCCAGATGTGCTGGTTACACATGCCTGCTTTGTGAATACAGTGAGCCCAACTTACGTTACTGACTGCATTGAAACAATGGCTAATTTTATTCCAGACTCTGCACAGTGCTACAAAACTGTAGCTACCATAATGATGTTATAAGAACTTGAATACTTCAGTGCAAGACTTGCCAACTGGAAACACACCTTCAGTGATATGAATTGGCTTGAAACTATTGTTGGAAAGGTAAACATCTTTTCAACCCTTGAGTCTTTCATTTGAAATAGGTACACACAATTTCTCAGAATGCCCCCAAAAATATGATCAAGGAATTTCTAACATTTAAATAAAATGCATACGTTACAGGATGTAAAAATGGGACATTGTTATTACAGTTCCTATTGAGTGCCACACACTGAGAACAAAAGTGTTAAGTTGCTAAATGACCATGTCTTCTATGTGGTGCCAGAATATCTATGCAGGACTTATTCGTATGGTAGACAAAAATTAGTTCTGTCAGTCTTAGCCTATCACTACCTCTAGACTATATAAAAGAAAGAGATGGGATAGATTAAGATGGTTCGATATAAGAGACAGAATCTCTAAGGATCAGGTTGTTGGAAATATTTTGTGTTTCCTCTCTTCTCCCAAGAGGAGAAAAACTGCCCTCCACCAATTTGAGACCCATTATGTGGCAGAGGGATTTTTTTAAACTTCCTGGAAAGTTTGAAATGAGTCTTACATGATTAGGCACTGTTTATTGATTCCTACTTAGAAAAGTTTAAAAGACCTGAAGCTGCTCCTGGTGGCATAATAAGAAGAAAAGCAACTACAGTGTGAGAAAATTTCACCTCTGTCAGTGATGCACAAAAATAAACCCTCTTAAAGGAGTTGGGCTTGAATCAGATTGAGTCATTAATTCTGAATGCCAGAGCTAGGTCACCCAAAAAAAGAGTCTATGTGGGTTGTACCAGCCAAAATTGAGCTAAAGGAAGAACTCATAGAGGACCAGTTGCAGAGCTATCTTTTGCTTTAGGGAACAGTGCAAGAAGTCACCTGTAAGGATGGGTGTCTGAAAAGCCCACAAAATTTTCCCAGAAGATAAAGAGCAAGCTTTTGGCCATTTTCCAAACCCAGAGAATACTAATACTAAATTACTATGTGATGGACCAAGTATCTTTTCACTTCTGCTTCCCCTTCTTCCTCCTCTTACCTAATCTCAAAGGGCCAGAGGCAGCATAAAGAGTACAGTATGCTCTCATTTATGTTCTCTTGGTATACTTGCTTTTGAAACCAATTCACCATTTCGTGAAGAAGTCCAAGCAGCCTGAGCAGTCCTACATGGAGAGAAACCAAGCTGTGGCTGAATTCCCAGCCAACAGCCAGCAACCTACTTGCAAGCCATATGACAGACCTGTCTAGAAAGCAGAACTCTCAGCCCCCAAAATAACCATGTTGGTCAGGCTGGTCTCGAACTCACAACCTCAGGTGATCCGCCCACCTTGGCCTCCAAAGTGCTGGGATTACAGGTGTGAGCCACTGCGCCCAGACAAGAAATAGCTATTTATGATCTACACACCAGGTAGGAAAGAATTACACTGAGGCAGTTGGTAAACTTGTTAATAATATAACCCTGCTACAATTGTTGTTTTGTTTATTGGAAGTGTTATTGAAAGTTTATTACTATTAAAAAATAAAATTTTAAATGCATATGTTTGGCTCTTTAATAACACTATTTGATAAAGTTATTTTTAAAACATTACTTATATTATCCCATCATTTCTGTCATTTTAAGAGTTCAACATATTACAATTAATGTCACCACACATAGAATCATAAAATACATGAGCCAGAAATGATCTTAAAGATCATCTAATCTATCCACAAATTTTATGACTGAGGAAACTGAATCCTAGAAATGAGAAGTCACTTATTCAGGATTACATGTCTTAATAGGGCAGAAAAAGGCAAAAACATGTATGTCTTTATGCCTATTCCAGGATTCTTTATACCATCTTGCATAACATATAGAACTTCAATAAATATATAATTGTCTAGATATATATTATATGAACTAATAAGTATCTAAAAACAATGTTAAATATATAAATGTTTAAATGGGATAGCATTGTTGAGAAACAGCATAATTTAAAACTTCTCTATAGTTAGTATACATTTTCGATAAAGGACAAATTTAAATGATAGGAGAATGTTAACTGAGAATTATATTAATAGCATAGTTTTTCATATTTAAATAGCACATTTCATGACTGTTCATTCATTCATTCCATAAACAACTGGATATCTATCATGTGCCAAATACTCAGGGCAAGGCATACAGGCCTGAACAAGAAGTGAAGTCTAGAATTTAGAGTCTGAAAGAAAATAGAGATACTAAAAAAATGTAATCACAAGTAGGATGAGTATTCCAGGAAAACTCACCTTGCATAAATTACTTAATCTACCTAAACCTCCATTTCTCATTTGTAAAATAAGGATAATGATAATCAAATCATATGATTAAAGAATCAATTTTCTCTTATAGTTTCTGCATGGATTAAATGAAATAAATGAACTAGAAGATAATGATTCTGCAATAAATATTAACTCTAACCATTCTTAATAAGGTTACAGGGTAACAAGGGGGTGTGTAAGAGGGGCACTCATATGGGTCTTTATGTTATGGGAAGACTTCCCTAAGGAGGTAATACTATGGAAAAGTAATAATTAGCTGCCTAAAATAAAAGGGGTGTTTTAGGCAGAAAAAAAAACAACACATTTACAAGTTTGAAGGGCTGGAAATGAGAAATAATGCACCTCATTTGAGAACTGTAGTCGTACTGTCCAATACAGTAGCCTCTAGCTATGTGTGGTTAAGTTTAAATGTAAACAAATTGTAATTAACCAAGTCTAAAAATTCAATTCCTTAGTCATGCCAGGTGCATTTCAAGTCCTCGATAGTAACTTGTAGCTAGTAGTTACCAGGTTGGAGAGCATAGACACAGAACATTTCTGTCACTGCAGTAGGTTCTACTGAACAGCACTGAACTAAAATTTAGAATGGCTTGAATTTAGAAAACCAAGGAGACAGTGATGGCTCCTGAGGGTGGAGAAGCAGGTGGGGCCAGAGATTACAGTGGACCTTTTGAGTCACATAAATAATTTGGGACTTTATTTTAGAGGCAATGGAAATTTTTCCTCAATAAATCATCTATTTTTATAAAGTAAATTAAAATTAAACTCTTTTTATCTTAAACACCTTACATAGATTGTTTCATTGCTGTTGTCACAGTATACTTTCTCCATATAAGTTTTCATTGTGGAGAATTTGAAGCAGTGAGGATTACATTCACATTTTATGCATCGCAATTCTGTGATGTGCTCCAAACCCAATAGCAGCTAGTCAAAATTAAAACTAGAACCTAAGTCTCCTACCTTTTGTCCAAAGGGGTCTGTGACTAAATATAACCACTTTATATATTTTTGCTTCCTTGCAGAGAAATGTTTATAAAAGATGTTGATATTCCTGTGTATAGATTTCATTTGAAAAATACTGATGTCATAAAAATATTGAAAACTCACATTTAGAAGGAAATACTTATTCCAAGTTTACTTTCTACAAATAGCCTATAATTTTGCCTCTCTATTTTGCTTTCCGAGGAAAGTTAGAGACACTTCTACATGGAAAATCAAGTAACCTTGAGAAGGGTAAATTGTTGGCACAGTTGTTAACAGTGGCATTGTGAACTATGTGGAAGACATATACAAAATCCAACTAATGCTCACATTGTCCTTGTATGATGGGCACCGTCACAGCTTTTAAAATTATGATGTAGTCTTTTATTAATGAACTTTGCAATATTAAAAAACTGCCGCTATTCTGTTAGCAGCATGTATTCCTTGCATTATTAATCTCTCTAACCCCTTCATGTCCTTACTATCTAACTATAAAAACACTTGAACAAATAATAGAGCCCAATAAAATCCTTCATTGCAGAATCTAAGAGGAATGCTATGTGAGGTCCAAGACAAGAATAAATACATTTCCTACATTCTGAGGAAAACAGCGTTCAGATTAAAGCCAATTTATAGTGGGGTGGTTTTTATAAGGTTTTGTTTTTTACTTCAACTTGGCCTTCTCAAGAGCTTGTGAAGGTTACAATGCTTATTCACAAGAGACTCTTCATCATAAATGGAGAGATATGTCAGGACCAACAAAGCAATTTGCAAATTATTAGGCATTATATTCAGCCACGTAGTTATAATCTACAGGCCTCAGAAATGTTGAGGATGGATGGTGTATTCAAATGAATTGAAAATAAATCATTTACTAGCTGAACTCTGGTTTCACAGTATATTTATTCAACTAAAAGTTGCTTAACTATGAAATCCTCTAAAGTGTAGGACCTGGCCTTAAATAATCACCAAATTCACTCAATTAAAATAAAATATATTTAAATTTATTTGTTAAAGTTTTACCAGATATATCATTTCTCAATCTGGCATATTTATTTTTCTATAGCTTTGGTTACAGGTATCTATTCCAACTTTCTAAATAAGGCTGCTTATTTTTTAAAAAAAGAGGCCAAGAACAGACTGAGTCAAAACCCTTGCTTTGCACTATTCAGCAGACAAATGCCACATCATAATCAATTCTCCACAAAATGAGACCTTCTTATGCATCCATGGAAATAGACTAAAACATTGGCAACCAGAAAGGAATTTCCAGAAGCTGTCAATGGGTGAAACCAGAATTCACCAATAAAGATGAGCAATTCTACCCTCCACGAACTTGAATATTTGTACTTAAAATTTGTTTGCCTGAAGCCTTCATTTAAAAGAAGGAAAAGTTTTTAAAATTTACATTAAAAAATCTATCTATGCTGACTATATCATCTGATTCATAAAGTAAAATCAGGGAATTCTGAGTTTACAAACTAATGTATTACAAAGCAAGTAGATCTTTGTTATCAAGAGTATTGAGGGTTAAGTAGGAATCATCTGTCCATGAGCATCATAACACAAATCTCATCTCCATACATATTCAAGTCAACTTATCATAGATGTGCAAATTCAGGGTTGTTTCTGAAAGTCATGAAATATTCAACGGAGTTAGGTCCAGGAAAACAATTTTAATTCATTCATTTAAAAATGTTACTCATTAGGTGTCTACCATGTCAAGAATTGTCTAGGCTTCAAGGATGCTGAGAGAACCAGAAAGACAAGGTTTCTGCTTTCATGAACCTACAGTTAGTAGGGAAATTAAGTGTGGCTTAAAAATAATTTTGTACTGGATCTTCCACCCTATGTAGTAGGCAGAGCTGTTGTCTCTAATCCTGACTGATTAGGAAACCCAAGCCCTGGGAAGAACCATTTTTCCTCCAACTCCATTGTCATGTAAAACAACATTTACATGAGCAAAATTCATCCATCTCTGAGTTTAAAACTACTATATATGTCTTTGTAGCTTATCAGTATTAAAACTAGATGATTTACAAATGTGCTTACTGATCAAAAAACCCATAGAGTTTTTTATTGTATATATCTATGGGGTTCATTGTCACATTTGGATATATATATATATATACACACACACACACACATACATTGTGGAATGATTAAATTGAGCGATTAACATGTCAATCACCTTACATGCTTGTAATTTTTTTTGTTTGTTTGTGGTGAGAACACTTGAAGGCAAGTAACACTAAGTTCACTCTTTAGGCTAAACTTTTAGAGTAAAATCTACTCTTTTAGCAACTAGAAATATACATTATTATTAACTATAGTCACCATGCCATGCAATAGTTCAATGAAACTTTTTTCTCCTGTCTAAATAAGATTTTGTGCCCTTTGCCAAACATCTCCCCTTTTCCCATACCCTCCTCCATCACATGAGTGGGGAGCAGTTGCCTGAGATGGAGTGTTGAGATAGGGCCTTAGGAGTAGTATTAAAGGTGGGCTAACAATACCAGAGGCTCCAATAGTGTTTCTTTCATTGTGTTTTGATAACATAATCTCAGAAAGAACCTAGAACTTAAGAGCTATGTAGAAATTTACTTACAGAACATTCCTGTTACTTTACACAGAAGGAAATTGATCAAATCGTACAAGTATTTGGACATAAATTAGGATGAGAAGCAGGACATATTAGTGATCTTTCCAGAATACTACAATTGTACCCCAAGATGTACAAAGTTTCGTGCTTCCATAGCAACTGGGAGTTATCCAAGACCAAAAGATATCATCAATTTCCTCTCTGGAGAAGAACACTGCTTCTCATTAAATAGCCTAGAATCTCCTTTGGAAAGCAGGTAATGTGTTTCCTTCATTAAAATAATACCAATGGCAAAATCATTTCACATGCTTTGAGAGGAATAAAATATCACTCAGGTTGCAATTATCTGTGAAGTACAGTCATGTCCTAGCCAGGCCTTAGGGGAAATTGATTGTTTCTTTGTGTCCTTTGTTTATACATATTTCTTAGACTTAATGGCTGACAAGTGACCATTTCATTACCATAAGATGCCTCTCTCTTTTCCAGAGCTGATTCTTCCTTTACTTTTGCTTAACAGTAGCAATAGTGTTCATAATTAGATGCACCTTAGTTTTAAATCCCAAAGTGACTTTGCAGATTGCTTCATGACAGCATCCCAGTTTCTCACTTTACTGTGAGTAAGAGACCATGCATATTTGCTGAAATGCACATCACAAATGTCTGTCCTGTTTTCACCCAGAGGTAAATGAAAAATGTGTCTGTTTTCCCAAGCCAAGAAGAAGAGGGGAGAATCATAGCTATGCAAACCTCGGATTTATGGTCCAAGGAACTCTCACCTACATAGTAGTTATTTTGGTCTAGGGAAGGCCCCTGTTCATATCTCCTTCCTCCTGGACCTATGCCAATTTGTGCAGCTATCAATCCACAGAATAGAAGGTACTCAGGAATTTTTTTTAATGTTGCAATGGTTAATAGCATGGATATGGAAACAAAACAACCTTAGTTTGAATCCTAGCCTATGTAACTTTGTGTGAAGTATTTTACTTTGTGTATCCCAGTAACGTCATCTTTAAAAATCAAGATATTAATTGTTCCTACCTCATCAGCTTCTTGTGATAATTAAATGAAGTAAAATTTAATTACAAGTAAAATAAATATTAACTTACATTTAGTTTTTTGCTTAGGACACTGTATATCACACAGTAAAAACACAAAGCAAGTTAGCTATTGGTATTGGTTCTTGTCATTCATAGGCTTTCTTTCACCGCTCTAGATACCCATGGTTACATGCATTGTCCTCAATGTGGCTTCATGGCTTTACAACCTCCAGGACCATGTACCACCTCTAAGCTGTAGATACAGGGAATAATATCCCGGAAAGAAAGAGAGCTGTCTGTTATTAGTTAGTGGAGAACAGGATAGACCTCTGCTGCTCCCTCCCAGAAATTAGAAAAAAAGCATGGCATTCTTCGTTATCCAAAAAGCATGGTGAAACACAAGCAGGAGCACTTAATAGCAGCAGTAAACATGTACCTAGTTGACATGTGCTTGTCTAAGAATTTGACTCACTATTACACTATAAGGCTGGTAGTAGCAGCATCCACATTTTACAGAGAGAAAGGGGCAAAGTATCTTACTCAGGGTCACAAAGCTGAAAATTGAGACAGCCACAATTGCTTATTTTTATTTTTATTTTTTGAGGCAAGTTCTTGCTCTGTTATCCAGGCTGGAGTGCAGTGGTGTGATCATAGTTCACTGCAGCTTCCAACTCCTGGGCCCAAGTGATCCTCCCACCTTAGCCTCCCCAGTAGCTAGGAATATAGGCACACACCATCATGCCTGGTTAATTTTTTTATTTTTTGTAGGGATGGGGCCTCATTATGTTGCCCAGGCTGTTCTTGAATTCCTGGCCTCAAGCAATCCTCACACATTGGCCTCCCAAAGTGCTAGGATTACAGATGTGAGCCACCATGCCTGGCTCTGAAAGCCAGGATTTGAACCTGGGTATCTCAGGTTCATAGTATGGCTCTTTATCACTCTATTATATATTCTTTCATTGTAAACATTCTCCAAGTAAGCCTGAGATAATCTGCTACAAAAGAATATTCATGAATATAAGAGGCATGTAAATTTTTATGTACCATATAGGAGGTTTTCACAAGGACGTCTAATCTTCTCAGTGGAGACAGTTATTCATAGAACATTTATTGAACCCCTACTATGTACTAGGAACTATCCTAAAGACTGAGAATAAAATAATTAAGGAAATTGCCTATTCCCTTATAGAGCTGACATGCTCCTGGGGAAGAGAAACTCTAATCAAGTAAACAAAGTAATTTCAAAAATATAATAAAAACATGTAAGAGGTTATAAAGTGAATAGAAATTGTAATTGTATGCTAAAATAGTAAAAGAGATATGTTTGATTATAATTACTTGAGAGGAAAAGTAGGTAAAACCCATAATGAAAGACCCCCACCATTTCTACCTTGTCCCTCGCTTTTCAGGGGACCAGAGTTTAAGCCTTCCCCATATGAGCCATTGATACCTGAGTCACCTAGACCCAGCCCACTAAACCCTTCTGTGAGTGCACCAGTAACTGTAGGTAGAAAAATGCAGCTGACACAGCCTGAAGCGATGACATTTATAAGACTCTAGTCAGCAGTGATGGGGTTATAGACTTAATAAATTCAACAGAGAAATGACAGTGGGTGATGGGGAGGAAGGGAGGGATAATAGATGAATTGGTGACAAAGAGAAAAGCCTTCAGAAAGAGAATCATAAAAAGAGAGAGGAAATGAGAGGCCAATTTGAGGCAATTGTCAAAAGCCTGGGGAGAATTGTTGACAAATCACAGCCTGTGTTTCTTCAAGTGTGATTCAGGCTCCCTGGGGGTTCCCAAGACACTTTCAGGAAGTCTGTAAGGGCAAAGGTATTTTTATAGTAACATTAAGATGTCATTTGGTTTTGTTTTTTTTTTTCACTCTTATTCTTTCTCAGGTATGTAGACTCATTGGTAAGGTTTCAGATTCTACATTGCAACTAACCTTTAGGAAACTTGTTGAGTTTTGGTGTAGTATCAAAGCAGTATATCCAGTTATCTGAGTGGTTTAAGTTGTTGTTAATCCATTCAGGGTGCTATAATAGAATACCATGACTGGGTAGCTTATAAACAATAGAATTTATTTGTCACAGTTTTGGAGGCTGGGGAGTACAAGATCAAGGTGGCAGCAGACTTGGTGTCTGGTGAAAGCCCTCTTCTGGAAGCTGTGTTCTCACATGGTGGAAAGGGGTGAAGGAGGCCTCTGGGGTCTCTTTTATAGGAGAACTAATACCACATAGGGGAACTAATTATCTACCAAAAGACTTAGCTCCTAATACCATCATACTGGGGGTAAGGCTTTCAACATACACTTGTACATCTCAAATATGAGGATCTGAAATTCAAAATGCTCCAAAATCTGAGATTTTTGAGTGTTAACATAATGCTCAAAGGAAATGCTCATTGGAGCATTCCAGATTTCACATTTTCAGATTTGGGATGCTCAACCAGTAAGTATAGTACAAATATTCCAAAATAAAAAGAAAACCTGAAATCTGAAACAATTCTGGGTCCAAGTGTTTTGGATAAGGGATGTTCAACGTGTATAAATTCTGAGGAGACACACTCAGTCTACTGAACTTACTAAAACACACCTCCCTATTCTAACTACATAACTTTGTGAGTCTAGATTTTTCTCTCTTTAACAACCAAAATAACATTTTAACAAATTGAACATAGCAGCAGATATGAGGTTCTAGTTGTCTCCTCTTAAGTCATACATTAAAGGGATTTACAAAAATGTAAAATAATGACTTTCTTATTAGTAAATTTTTATTTGGAATACAGTTGTTTCTCATTAAAAATGTTATCTATGTTAATATATAATAGAATTATTATTATTTTAAAATAAATACATATTTTAAAAATTTCTCAGTTTTAATCTACTATAATAAATATTGAGAGGTATGAGTCACATAAACAAAATCTCTTAAGGGTCCTCAATAATTTCTTAAGAGTTTTAAGGGACCCTAAGTTTGAGAACTGCTTATCTAGACAATTTGCTTCCAACTTTGTTCAATATGAGAAAGGTAGGAAGCTAGAAAGTATATAATCTTTGGAGCAATCAGTCAGTCTCTTTCATTAAAAAATCTGCTTAAACCATGTGACAGATTTCATTATCCCAAAATGGCCGCATCAATAATTTTGGTCCCACAAAACTCTCAGAGTTTGAATATTCCTCCAATTAAGAGGTACTTTCTAGTTCCCTCACCTAATTTGGGCCACGCTTAGTGGCTCATTTGCAATTTGTGGACTGTAGCAGAGGCAGTGCTATATGCCTTCCAAGGGTGAGTCTAAAAATAATACAAATTAAACCCAGCTCTCCATCAGGACATGTGTTTTGAGAGATTAGAGTCCACAGATAAGAAGCCCAGGTACTCCAAAGATGCCATCCTGGAGAGATTATTTTGAGGTGATCACATAAAGGTAGAGAGAGTTGCCTGTGGCTCCCTACCTATTCCATATTCCAACTGCTGCAGTCCTCTCAGCATCAACCTCCAGACACAAGAGTAACTAAACTTCAGATGATCCAAACCATCATCCTTTATGCTACCTCAACTGACCCAAGATTAAGCAGAGAGGAGCTATCCCCAACAAGTCTTACCCAAATTCTGGATTGATGAGCAGAATAAATGTTGCCATTGTTTCAAAACACTAATGTTTGGAGTTATTTGTTACACAGCAATAGTAACTGGAGCAAATACTCTTTTCAGGGCATTAGGATTTGTCTCAGGAAAAGGTGGAGTATATTATACCCACAACAGATAGTGAATGGGTACTCAATTATCCTGTGATCATCCTCATTAAAGACCATGGAAAGAAAATAACTTCACCCCAGAGACAACTACCCAGAGGAAGAAACAATGAAGTCTAGTCCTCACCTTCCCATCTCAAGAAGATCACTAGAAGTGTACTATACAAAACAAAAGAAGGAACATGTCAAATTCACTTACAGAACCAATGAAGATTCTCTGATGGGAGAAAAGGAGAAAAGAGAAAGGTAACTATTACAAAGATTAATTATTTTAATAAACAGTATACAAGTTATACATATATTACTTTATATTTTGTATTAATTATATAATTAATAATATATATTATATTAATAGCCAACTATATGGGGAAGATATTATTCCTCTTTTACAGGTAAGAGAACATGTGATGCTCAGGGCTGTTAGGCAATTTGCCTGAAGTCACACAGCTACAGATCAAACTCAGGGCTGTCAGATTCCAGGCTTTACAGGAAACTGTTTTCTTCCATCTGGAACTCTGGATTTTTCTGCTACATTAAAATAAATGCATCTCTCTCTTTCAAACATAATAACAATTCTGCAAGTGTTCATGCTCTAAGCTAAGATATGGGAATGGAAAATATGACAAACTTTAGAGGTAACATTTCTGCTTCTCTCTCGGGAGAAAACTGTCTTTGTGGTACCATATGAAGCCCTGGCTAACGGCAGGTGTCATTAGCGACAGGATGGAATGAAGAAGACGTTAACAATTTACTATAAATGATTTTTCAATTGAAGAAAAACAGGAAATATGCCAGAAGGCTGTGGATCAGAGGTCAACACCTGCTCCTCCCTGTGCGTGTCCACAGACTCTGACATCTCATCTGCTGGGAAATCAGAAGCACCAAGCTGCCAGCCATGCCAGGGAGCACCAGGGCCTTTCTGCCAGTGTCTGCCAGGTCTTAGCCTCCCTAATGCCACTCAGTGGCATCATGCTCCTTGAAACGACTCACACACCTCCTTACTTTGTAGCAAAATGAAGGCCAAGTGCAACTTTATCCGGGAAGCAGATGCCTTGATGTTTCTGGTACTTGTCATAAGTGACATATGTATTGCTTCATTTGCAAATGAGCACTCACAGGAGTCTTTGGGAATGGAGGAGAGGAGTGTCCCTTGGTAAAATGCTTCAATATTCAGCAAATTTTGAGTACTTACTGTGTCTAGGAGCTGTTATTTATTGATGAAAATTGGCTTAGGATTCTACTTTCTAGTGGATGATTTTTTTTAATCCAAATTTCTAGATGAACAACAAGCATTCTAATTGTCTCCATAAGCCTGCAATAGAGAATTCTCTCATCCTACATTCATTATTAAGAAATCCTTCCTGCTTCCATAAACTCAAGGACTTATGTCCTGTACCACTCTTCCTAAATAGAAATTAAAACCTAAGGCCACGAACTTGAAGACATATATCTGGTTTCTATACTGCTGTGAATTTTTTGAGCCTCAATCGCTCTCTAACTTTGAGGAAGCTCTATTTCTCATTACAATGGATTTCTCCATCTTGATTTTGAGCTTAATTTATTTTTAATTTTTTAATCCTGTAATATTTAATTATTATTTAAATCATTTTATTAATCATTTTTAAAGGGATATTAGCTCAGGCTGCTCCAAGGAGGAGGGTATATGAAAACACGCTGTAACTTTCATTTTTTTACAACTTTACGGTAAATCTAAAATTATTTTTTCAAAATTAAAAGTTTAAAAACATTCAAATTGCCATTCTTCTGGATTTTATAGTCTGTAAGAAAAGATCATAGATTTTGGGATTAAGCAGTCTCAAACCTGATTCCATCTCTTATTAGTTATGTGACTTAAGGCAAGTCACTTAACTTTGTTGAGCCCCATTTTTTTTGTTGTTGAATAGACAACCTAGCACATGGGTCTATCACAAGTTAAAAGTAGGCAAGATGTAATAAAATAGAGTTCATTTATCATTTCCTCCATCTCTGTACTTTATTCAAAAAAGTTGATAAATTAAAAATTACTGCTAAACTTGCATATTCTCTTATAATCAATAGTTGTTTACTGAGCTTAGAAATATGCATTATCTGACAGTGTAGTCTAAAGCAATCAAGCACGATTAAAGAAAGTGTTGTTCAGCTGGTTGTCAGAGACTTCTGAAGCCAGGTGTTGCACATGATCCTTACTTGGAACCTTCTGATCCATTGCCACACAGTTCATTGTCAAGCCAATTTCACCAGCTTGACATACACATGCTGTTAATCATAAAGAAGACCAAGTGAAAGAAAGTAGTGATTGCCATCATTAATGGAATAAAACCAGCACTAAACTCAGGGCACATCGTAAATTTTTAATAATCTTGTTTGAGATTTCAACTGTTGGATGATCAGATCTTGAGACTGTTTAACACTTGGCATATCTGTAAGTTTATTGTTCATTTGCTCAGTGTTTTCCATGGTGGTATGCAGCTAGATAGGCTTGAAATTGAGGGTAAAAAGAATCAGTTCAGGAAATAAAGTGAACGGCTCAAATTTCGCTTTATGATCTAAGACTGGTTCTCCAACTTCATCGTGCATCAGAATTAACTAGAGAGCTTGTTAAAACACGTTGCTGGGGCCTATCCCCAGAGCTTTCAATTCAGTAGGTAGAGTAAGGCTTAAAATATGCATTTTCAACAAGTTCCCAGGTGATGCTGATGTTGCTGGTCTGAAGATCACACTTTGAGAAGCACTAATCTAAGAGACTAGGTCATGGGAACAAAGGCATTACAGGAAATCATAAGTTAATGTCAAATACTGACCCAGTGCTCGAATAAGGATGCAAGAAGTCAGGACAACAAATGCGAGGCTGGACAGGAGGGACTGTTACCAGGGGCATCACACAGCTCTGAGTATGCTGATTCCTCTTAGGAAACTTCTCAGAGGGGCTACAGATGATTGGGTTCTGATTACACAGAGGTAACCCCAGCAGGCTATTTAAATCCATAGGCCAGCACATTAAATTTTACTTATTGTTTGTGAAAGCAGGACACAATTCCTTTTGTACTTGTTAAGGCATTACAGAAAAAAATATTTTGAAATATATTCATTTCTGTTGCTGCTATAATAAATTATCGTAAGAATGACTTAATACAAATGTATTATAGTTCTACAGGTCAAATATCTGATACAAGTCTCACTGGGCTATATAAAATCAAGATGTTAGCAGGGCTGCATGCTGATCTTGAGGCTTTCAGAAAGAATCTGTTTCCTTGCCTTTTCCAGCTTCTAGAGGTCACCCACATTATTTTGCTCCTGGCCCCCTTTCTCCATTTTGAAAGCTGTCGATGTCACATCTCTCTGACTCTTCTTTTGTCATCACATATCCTTCTAACTAGAATGGGAGGTCCTCTACTTTTATGGTGTAGTGTGATTAGATTGGGCCCACCTACATATTCCAGTATAATCTCTCAATCTCAGAATCCATACCCTTATTCACATCTGTAAAGTCCCTTTTGCCATGTCAGGTGACATATCCACAGGTTCTGGGGAATGGAACATGGATATCTTAGAGGGTCATTATTCTGCCCACCACAGATAATAACCAACATCGTTTGTTTTTACTATGGAGAAGCCTAAATTTTTTGTACTACTACAAAACAATCTATTTTAAAAAAACAAACATCAACGACAGCAAAAACAACCCAACGGTGCAGAGTTCTGCTTCTGGAATGACGGCATGAAGAATTCTATGGACACATTCCCATGCAAAACTGGTGAAAATTATAAAAGGACAAAACTTAAAGTCTCTGGAAATGGTCCTGGGTCATGTAGGAAGTGAAAAAACATTTACTCAAGAAAATCTATTATAGCTTTTAAAGGTAAGAGTATGTAGTCTTTGAACAATGTTCCACTCCATCCCTCCTATCTTTTAGCTCAACCAGATAGAAAATCCACTCCAGACAGGTGCAGCCAAAAGCACAGGTTCTCTCTCTCCCTACATCTCCCAGTCAGAGGACTATTTTCCTAAGCAAGAAAAGTCATTGTCATTGTTCTGGCATATAGGATGGTGTATCTATACCAAGAGAGGATACTTAAAAAGATTTCAGGCTACTGCCCCACCCTCCACTGAGTATGCAGCGCCTAAAGAGGAGATATCACTTGGAAAGAAAGGTGTCTTTGCTTCTACTTCTAGCTCCAGAGCTCTGGCTGGGAGATTTGGAGTGGGGATAGAAACAGGCCTTAAGGCAGACAGCTCCTAATCTCTTCCCAGAGAAACGGACTTCATTTGAAATGGAATATGTAGAAGTTTAAGCCTTAGTGTGCTCTCAAAAACTGTGGAGATTCTCAACTCAATAAAATGCAAACTTCACTCCAGACTGATGCAGCCAAGAATATGGCTTTCTTTCCCCTCAGGTACCAGCCAGCGGTCTATCTTCCTTACAGGATTTCAGCGTTTCTCATCCTGCCCTCAGCTACCTGCTATTGAGGCTAAGTTCCAGGCAAGTATGACTGAGAGATAGGGGTGCTCTTTTTCTGCCCAGCCCCCACTGATGGTATCAAGGCTTTATCTTGGACACAGTGCCACTGAGAATATCAGTGACCTGGCCCATAAGGCAGTGATTTCACACCAGAAGAGGCAAGCCAGGAAGACCTGAGGCTACTGCCTACTCTGCCACTGAACTTCAGTTCCTAAAGTGGGGATGCCACTCAAAGAGAATTACACCCTATTTCCAACCCCAACTCCAGATCCACAGCTCAGAAATTTTGCTTGGGAATAGGGGAGGGAGTTGATAACCTGAGAAAAAGAAAGCTGGGAGGAGCCTGCCAGGGGTCAGATATAAACAAATCTCAAACACTGACCTATGCAACTACTCCTTCTAGGCAGCCCAATTTGATTAGATTAGTATGTAGACCAATTTAGGCCCCAGGCTACTGTTGGAAAAAATACATCAATCATCTGGCAATTGAATAGAGGTTAACAGCTGCATGTAGTTAGTTAGAGAATCAATGAAAGAGAGACCTGCCAAAACCACCATCATCCTAGAGTGTGATGGTCATACCTTGGCTGCATCCTGCTGAGGAGCAACACCAGAGGCTTAACACTGCTAGGAAAATAAATTTTACTAAAATAATTCAGATAATTACTAAATAATACAACAAGAAAATGACAACAAGTCTCAGATGAGAAAGGGGATACTCAGAGTTGCTACAAAATTTTATCTAAAATATACAATTTTAAACAAAAAAATTATGAGATATGCAAAGATATATATATATATATGATCCATATACTGGAAACATATCAGGCAAAAGAAATTGCCTGTGAGAGCAAGCAAATGGCAGACTTAACAAAGACTTCAAAATACCCATTATAAATATGTTCAAAAAACTAAAGGAAGCATAATTAAAGAACCAAAAGAAATATATAATAAAAATATCCCATTGAATAAATAATGTCAATAAAGAAATAGAAATTATAAAGAAATAATAGAAGTCTGGACTTTAAAAGTACAGGACCTAAAATGAAAAATTCACTAGAGGGTCCCAACAGAAAATTTGAATTGGCAGAAGAAATAATAAACTTGAAAATAGATCAATAGAGAGTATGCAAGCTGAAGAACACAGAGAAAAAATAATAAAGAAAATGAAACAGAGTCTCAGAGAAATAAGGAACACCAATAAGCACACCAACATACACATAATGGGAATACCAGAAGGAGAGGAGAAAGTAAAAGGAGCAAAAATAAAGACTGAAAACTTCCCAAATTTGTTGAAAAACAACATTCTATACTTCCAAGAAGCTCAATGAACTTTGGGCAGGATACATGCAAACAGATTCATAAGTAGATTATAGTAAAAATGCTGAAAGCCAAAGACAAGAAGAAAATCTTGAAAGCAGCAAGAAAAAATGACTTATTAATTACAAGGGAACCCAATAAAATTAACAGCTGACTTCTCAGCTGAAGCAATAGAGGCAAGAACACAGTGAGATAACATTCAGAATGCTCAGAGGAAAAAAATCTGTCAACTAGACTCCTATATTCAGCAAAGCTATCTTTCAAAAATGAAGGTAAAATGCATTCCTAGATAAACAAAAATGAAGAAAATTTGTTGTTAGATGACCTATCTTACAAGAAATTCTAAAGAAAGTTCTTCAGGTTGAAAACTGCAGGCAATACTTCAGACACACACACACACACACACACACACACACACACACACACACACACACACCCCCGCACTAGTGAAGATAATTATGTAATTACAGAAAATAATATACCTGCATAATTTTCTCCTTTCTGCTCTTAACTGTTTTTAAAAGAATTTTATAAAATAATACTTATATGATGTTTTATAGGGTATATAATATATAGAAATGTACTATATTTGCTAATAAAAGCACAAAGAAAGTGAGCGGAAGCAAAGCTTTATTTGGTGAAAGAAATGACTCTAGACGGTAATTTAAATCTACAGGAATAAATGAACAAAGAGAACCAGAAATGTTAAGTAAAGAGGTTAATATGATAAAAGCTAATAAGGATATAATGGCTCTTCTATCTTCTCTCAGCTTCCTTAACAGACAAAAAATTATAACAAGTAACAATTATAACAATGTATCGTTGGGGTTGTAACATTAATAGATATAATATGTATAATAATAATACCCTAAAAGGTGGGGGGAGGAATACTGCTAAATAGTGGTCATGATTCTGTATCTCATTGGAATTAAGATAGTATAAATATGAAGCTAATTTTCATAATTTAAGATGCATAGGGTGTTAACTGAAGAATCACGAGGTTCATAAATTTGGAGAGGAGAGCTTTATTTCTTATAAAGGGTTGTAGTATGCAGGCTGGCCATCTGCAAGATGGAAAGTGTAGCCTCCAGCAGAAATCAAAAGCAGGCACTTTGAGGGAGAAAAGAGTGAGAAGGTAATTTATGCTGAATGAGTTAGCTAAGTATATGTACACAGTCAATAGGTTATAGGAGAAGCTATGAATATTCACAAAGAGGGAGCATGTACCTGCATAGTAAATAAACATGCATGTTACATGTATCCCATGATCATTTGGGGATGAAGACTGAATATTTAAATGTATTAAATTAGACACTATTAGTCAGAAGGTGAAGCAGAGTATATGAAGGCACTCAGTACACAGCCTGTTCATTTCATTTTATTTTTTTGAGACGGAGTCTCACTCTGTTGCCCACACTGGAGTGCAGTGGCGTGATCTCGGCTCACTGCAATCTCTGCCTCCTGGGTTCACGCCATTCTCCTGCCTCAGCCTCCCGAGTAGCTGGACTACAGGCGCCCGCCACCGCGCGCAGCTAATTTTTTGTACTTTTAGTAGAGACGGGGTTTCACCGTGTTAGCCAGGATGGTCTCAATCTGCTGACCTCGTGATCCGCCCGCCTCAGCCTCCCAAAGTGCTGGGATTACATGCGTGAGCCACCGCACCCGACCAAAGTACACAGCCTCTTTAGACTGGCCAGAACCATTCTAAGGGTGGTAGTCCCTTATCAAGAAGAAATGCTGGTCAATCACTGTGTTGAAACTGCAAAAAGGGAGGGGAGCCTGGCAAGGCTTTCAAAAGGGCTGGGTTCTGTTTAACCCTTAGGAAAGTAAGCCTAATGGCCCTTAGGGAGGGAGAAGGTATAATTAGGTGTGTCTGATCTCCCCTCCCCGCATGGCTAGGAACTCAGTTTTTCAGGTTTCTCTGGAGTCCCCTTAGCCAAGAGGTGGTCCATTCAGTCAGTTGTGGGGAGCTCATGATTTTATTTTTATTTCTCAATGGTAAACTTTACAGCAATACTAAGGAAATATAAAGTAAAATGGCACAAGTAAATTTATTTATAATTAGTAAATTATATTTCTTAATATAAATGTTAAATGGATTAAGTAATAGTCAATTAAATAAAATAGATTAAACAATCAAACAAAAAAGCAAAGATCGTCAGACTGGATTTAAAAAACCATGATCCAACTCTAGGCTGTCTATTGGAAACACTGTTTAGGTTCAAAGATACAAATAAATTGAAAGTTAACATTAAAAAATATATATCATCCAAGTGACCACCACAAGAAAACTAGAGTGGCAATACTGATCACAGATTAAGAGAAAATATTTTACTAAAGATAGAAAGGAACATTGTACAATGGTAAAGGGCTAATCCATTAAGAATATATAAGAATTACAAACATGTACTCCCTTAATAACACAGTATCAAAACACATGAAGCAAAAGCTGAAGGAAATGAAGAGAGAAATAGACAATCCAAAAATAATAGTTGAAGACTTCAGTACCTCTCTTTCAGTAATGGATAGAATTACTAGGCAGAAGGGCAGCAAAGAAACAAAAGAGTTGAAGAACACTATAAACCAACTGGACCTAAGAGACATCTAGGGAACACTCTAACCATCAATGAAATATGCATTCTTCTCAAGTGTGTGTGGAACATTCTCCAAATAGGCCATCAAACAAACCTCAATAAATTTGTAAGTGTAAAAATAATGTAGCTGTTTTCCAGTCATAATGGAATGAAATTAGAATTAGAAATTTGGAAACTCATGAATGTGTGGAAATTAAATAAAACTCCTAAATTATCAACCGGGGTCAAAGAAGAAATCAAAAGGGAAATAATAAAGTACTTTGAAATGAATGGGACTAAAAGCACAACATACCAAAACATATGGAATGTAGCTAAGGTATTTCTTAAAGGAAACTGTAGCTTTAAGTGTCTATATTAACAATAAAGAAATATCTCAAATTAACAACCTAAACTACTGGAAAAGAAGATCAAACTAACCCTACAGCAAATAAAAGAAGTGAAATATTAAAAATAAACAAAAGGAGTAGAAATTAATGAAATAGAGAACAGAAAAAAACAGAAAATCAATGAAATCAAAGCTGATTTTTGGATAGGTCAAGAAAATTGATGAACTTTTAGTTAGGCTGACCAAAATAAAAAGAGAGAAGATAAATTACTGATATCAGAAATAAAAAGGGGATATTGCTATTGATCTTACAAAAATAAAAATGATTATAAAAGAATACTATGATCAATTATATGCTACTAAATTAGAAAACTGAGAGTTAATGGAAAAATTTTTAGAAACACACAAACTGCCAAAACTGACTCAAGAAAAAAACATGTAATATGAATAGACCTATAAAAAGTAAAGGGATTGAATTGGTAATTTTAAAAAATACTCACACAAGAGAAAACCTAAGGGGCCAGAGGACTTCACTACTGAATTCTATGAAATATTTAAAAAAGAATTAATATCTATTTTTCGTAAACTCTTCCAAAATATCGAAGAGGGACACTTCACAACTCATTCTATGAAGCCAGAGTTACTGTGAAAAGAAGATTAAACAAAGACATCACAATAAAGGAAAGCTACAGTCCAATGTGTCTTATGAATCTGGACATGAAAACCCTCAACAAAATGTTAGCAAACTGAGTGAAAAAAAAAAAAAGAATTACATACCACAGCTAAGAGAAAATCTACCCCACTATGTGAGATTAGTTTAATAATCATAATGTAATACCCCATATCAATAGAATAAAAAGCAAAAATCATGTAATCATCTCAATAGATGCAGAAAAAGTATTTGACAATATTTAACTTCTTAATGATATAAGCACTCTACAGGCTAGGAACAGGAGAGAACTTCCTCAACCTGGTCAAAGGTATCCATAAAAAACCCAGAGTTAACATCGTATTTACTGGTGAAAGACTGGATATTTTCTCATTAAGATTAGAAACAAAAGAAGAATGTCCTCTTACCACTTCTATTAAAAATTGTACTAAAGTTCTAGCCAGGGAAAATAAGAAAATAAACAAAAAAAAATGGCATCCCAATTGGACCACAAAAAGTAAAACTATCCCCGTTTGCAGATGACGTGATCTTGTATATAGAATATCCTAAGAAACTCACTTTAAAAAAAGAATAAACAAGGTCAGCAATATTGCAGAATTTGGTTTCAATGCACAAACATCAATTGTCTTTCTCATACTTGCAATATCAATCCAAAAAGAAATTAAGAAAAAATCAATTTATAATAACATTAAAAAGAATAAAATACTTAACAAAGTATCCCATGCTCATTAATCAGAAGACATACGATTTCGATAGCAATATCCCCCAAACCGATCTACAGAGTTAATGTAATACTCATTAGATCTAGCTGATTTCTTTGTAGAAACTGACAAGCTAATTCTAAAATTGATATGGAAATTGTAAGGGACCAACAAGAGCCAAAACATTCTTGAAAAAAGAACAAAATATGAAAAACTCACACTTCTCAATTACAAAACTTAATTGCAAAGCAATGGTAATTAAGAAAATGTGACATTAGAATAACCATAGATATATAAATCAATGGAATAGAATTGAAAGTCCAGAAATAAATCCCATGCCTATATGGTCAACTCATTTTTGACAAGACTACCAAAACCATTCAATGGGAGAGTAATAGTTTTTTCAACAAGTAGCATTGGAATAACTGAATACCACAAGTGAAATAATAAAGTTTTACTCTTACTTCATACTTTTTCAAAAGCTAACTCAAAATGGATAAAATAATTAAATGTTAAGACCTAAAACTACAGAAACCTTAGAAGAAAACATAGGGATAAATCTTCATAACCTCACATTTGGCCATAGTTTCTTCTATCTGACACCAAAAGCACAGGTAGCAAAAGAAAATATAGACAAATTGAGCTTCATCAAAATTAAAAACTTTTGTGCATAAAGGAATGTTTTCAAAAAAGTGAAAAAGACAATCTACACAATTCAAGAACATATCTGAAAACTATATATCCAATAAGAGTCTATTACCTAGAATATATAACAACTCTTACAACTCAACAATAAAAAGACAAACCCAATTTAAAATGGACACAGGACTTAAATAGAGATTTCAAAAGAAGAAACACAAATGGCCAACACACACACACATACACACACAAAGATGCTCAACATAATTTATCATTAGAAAAATGCAAATCAAAACCACAATAACGAGATACCACTTTACACCCACTAGGGTGGCTATAATAATAGTGTTAACAAAAAAAGAAAATAATAAGAGTTAATGAAGTAGTGACAAAACTGGAACTCTTGCACATTGCCAGTGGGAATGTAAAATGCTGTAGCTACTGTGGAAAACAATTTTGGTGGTTCTTCAAATATTAAAACATAAAATTACCACATGACCCAGCAATTTCACTCCTAAATATATACCCAAAAGAATTAAAAACAGGAGTTCAAACAAAACCTCATATACAAATATCACAGCAGTGCTATTCACAATAACCAGAAAGTGAAGATACCCAAATATCCATCAATGAATGGAATGTAAAGCAAAATGTAATATATCCATATACTGTAATAATATTCATCCATAAAAACATTAAGTACTGATACAGTAATATGTAAGAATCTTGGAAACATGCTAAGTTAAAGAAGTCAGTAAACAGACCACATATAATATGATTCTGTTTATGAAATCTCTTGAATAGGCAAATCTATAGATACAGAAAGCTGCTTAGAGATAGGGAGACTGGGCACATGAAAGTAATTGCTAAAGGATATGGGGTTTCTTTTTTTGGTGACTGAAATATTCTAAACATGACAGTAGTGATAATTGTACATATCTGTGAATATACTAAAAATAATTTAATTGTACACTTTAATGGGTGAGTTTTATGTAAATTATATCTCAATAAGCCTTTAAAAAAAAAGAGAAAGAAAAAGCTATGGTGTATCAAAAATTACCTGAACCATCTTTTCAGAAAGGTTGATATTAAGAAAAGAAAAGGTTAGTGTACACACACACACACACACACACACTCCCTCATATTAAGGTGATTTAAGTGAAGATCTGAGAAAGG
Source organism: Pongo pygmaeus (assembly GCF_028885625.2). Lineage (NCBI taxonomy): Eukaryota > Metazoa > Chordata > Mammalia > Primates > Hominidae > Pongo > Pongo pygmaeus. The sequence continues at coordinate 98,961,976 of NC_072384.2, forward strand.
TAAGGAAAGTAAAAATGAACATGTGTACAAAGAGAAGCTCAAGAGTGAAGCGCGGACACACGCTATATACTTGTCCATGGGTTGGTACCTGATGGCCAACTGAGTTTAACAGCTGAGGCCAGCTTCTGGCAAAATTAGCAAGCCATCTTTTCCCTGAGAGTCAGTTTCACTCCCCAGCACCTAGCTCTCTTGGAACTTTTCCTTTTAACTGATTGTCAGGAAATCCCTACAAAAGTGTTAACTGACAATTTAGGCATGAGTCTTTGTGGGAGGTTTGGCAGAAGGAATTGTTCTTTGAATTTTTACAAGAAGCTTCTGGAAAAAAAAAAATGGTTACAAAGAAGGAGGTGGAATTTTGAGAAGGGGAAAGTGCTGCTAGAGGCCGTGGTTCCTGTGTGTTCATGCAGCTGCTGCTCCCACAGGGAGTCCCTACAAGGCACCCTTTCTCCATGAGCTCTGCTGAGCCATCGCCCTGACATAGCCACGTAATGAAACAGCCACCCTCTTCCTCCCCCACCCCAATGTGCATACACAAGGGACATCTGCCACATTTACCCAACTCAAAGAGAACAAAAAATGAAATCTTAACACACTGTTTCTGAAGTTGTTAAAGTTCACCTAACATTATAACAAAATACTAGGAAAACATTCATAGACAAGGCATTTCTAAAATTGGCATAATATCTAAATAATGTTTCATAATAGTTTAAGCTATTTTGATCCTCTTATAGAAGACTATATGGAGAGCACACAAAGTTACATTATAGTATGTCCATAAGTGTGGAAAAATAGGGTATATATAATGCCATCAAAGATGTCTTAATCTGCTCTATTAAGATATTATCTATGTTGACAAGATTTGTGGACACCCTGCAAATACTCAGATGCCATGCAATGTGCTGAATGCTGTTCCATGCTCACCCTGAAGAAGGACTCCACCTTTATCACATCCCACTCAAAGTAACTGCAGTGCCACAAGACCTTAGAGGATGTTAAGAGTTGACTGATGTTTGATAAGGAATTAAAGTAGAAATTTATATCTCACATCTTTCAGCAATACTTTATAACAAAACACATGCAATGTAAAAATCCCCATGAGACCTGCCCATTCCCCAGGTCATTAAGGCCCCCTTTAGCTGTGGGCCACTTCATCTCTTCTATCACCCTTCTGCCACCCCACCCTCCTGCCTCATGGGCTCCAGCCTCTTCATTCCCAGAGATCTTCCCGAGGGGTCCCTTTCTTAATACTTAATAGAACCATGTAGCTCTCTGAAAACTTCTCCAGTCCTGTGTCCTCAGATCCATCATTCAGCTCAGAAAAACAAACACTCAAACAAACACTATCACCACTACCACAACAAACAAGCAACAAGGAAAATCTGAGATCTATCTGCCATTCCTAGAAGGGGCTTTGAAGAAAAGGGGTAGGATTGCAAATATTTGTATAACGCATGATTTTTTTCTTTCACAAATTATATCACTTTCTCTGCCACAGTTTACATTCCTGCATTTCATAGACATTGGCTGAATATTCATATGGAGGCCAGCCCCATGCTAGGACCCTTCCAGGCTTCAGGGCTTTTTCAGCCCTGCTTACAGTTTACAATCCATCATTTCAGCCCCTCTCTTACCAGTGTCTTCAGTTGCCTTGTACAATGTGAGCCCATTTGAAATAAACCTTAAATCCAGAAAAATTTAATAATTCCCACTCTTTGCATCCACATCTAGGTTGTTAATTCAGTAAAGAAAAAGAAATCATTCAATCCTTGCCATTTGTTGCCAGCACTAATTTATTCGGTTGCCCATACATTTATTCCACAAATGTACATTACAAGACCGGATATGTTCCAGGTACTAGAGATAGAGCAGTGAACAATAATAGCTAACACTATGTGGCCAGGTATTTTATATGCATACATTTTCTTAATTGTCACCACAATCCCATATAAGAAGTACTTATATTATTTACATTTTCAAGATGAAGAAAGTTAAGTGGAGAAATATACGACCTATCCAAGTCTGTGAGCTGGTGAAACCCAAAAAGGGACCTAAACTCAGGAAAGATGACTCTTGAAGCTTAATCTCTCTGCTGTTCTCCCTCTGGTTTCTATGCATATGGAGCATAAAGCCTATGAAGGAAAAAAGATATTGTACATACATTTCTCACATAAGTAATATGTGAAAACAGTGTTACTACAAAGAACGTATTGAACACTTGGGAATGTATAGGTAGTTGGTAATTAACTTAGTCAACACATTCAGTGAAGCTGTATCACTGCCCAAAAATCCTAATCGATTTCTCTTATCTCTCTCTGCCGACCTCCACAGTGGTTATTTCAAACATTTCCCCACCTGATTCAAAGCACTGTTCTTCTTCCCCTTCTTCTCCTGCATACTAAGTTTATGACTTCTCACTTGATAGATCCTTCCACTTACTAATCCTCAAGCTGTATACTTTCTATATCCAGAACTGATGTTCAGCCAATAGGCTCTTGGTTCAGACATTTAATTATTGAAATACAGGCATACTTCTAGTCCAATTAATGTCTGCTTCCTGCCTGGAATTCACTCATGTGACCTCTAGCCCTGGTCCCCATACTCCTGCCACTAGGGGCGCCCAGAACTGCTTCTTTTCCAGCAACTAAAGCATCTCCTTCCTTCATCTTATGGTGAAATAAATGTTTTCCCTCTTGGAAATGCCTTTTGGGGCTTATTTTTTCTGTTTCTTGAATGTTAATGTACCTCAGGATTCTAACCATGGCTTTCCTCCATTTATGCCCTATGGCATCTTCATGAATGATATTACCCACATGTACAGCAGCCTCAATTGCAATCCTCAAACTAATGATGACAAATAAATAACTCTAGTTCAGACCATCTTTTCAAGGGCCAGCTCTTCGTGTCCAAATGCCTACTGAGTGTCTTAACTTGGGTGTCTCAGAAGCAACTCAAACTTTTCATGTGATCATCATCTGCACTGGTCACGCTAACCTCCTGCTCCTTTCACATACCCTAATTCAGTGAGTGGTCCTGAGCACACCCAATTATCCAAGCTAAGGATCATTCTTGAACATTCTGTCTTGTATATTCCAATTTCGATCATGTCTTCTTCCTAATTATCTCTTAAACCTGATGATCTTCCCATCCACACCAAAATCACCATAGTCTGGCAACTTCAATTTCTTTTTATTCTTTGCCAGAATACAAAGGGAAGTCTGGCCTTTTTTTTTTTTTTATTACACATCTATGCCTTTGCCTGGAATACTCTTAGCCCTTCTGCATCCCTTTGCCAAACTAATTCAATTTCACTCTTCGAAATTCAGGTATCACTTACTCAAGGCAACCTTGCATGAATATGCCATATACTGAAATAGCTACCCCTAATATGTTCCCTTAAAATCTTGCACCTCCTTATGATGTACTAATTCACTAATTTTTGTTTTATTGTCTGTCTTTCCTCTTCAATTTTAAGCACCAGGAGAGAAGATACTACATCTGTTTTCTTCACTGTATTACCAGTGACTAGTGAGGTGTCTGGCACATAGCAAGTAGGTCAAGAAATAGTTTTTGAAATAGTAAATGGATGATAAGTAAAGAAAATGTCCCAGTTCCTGGGTACCTTATGTTATAGCACAGAACAAATATTTGTCAATAAATTCAATACCAGGCAATAAGTTTTATAATAGAGCTATGTACCAAGTGCTTTGAGAATCCAGAGGATAGAGTAAAACATTACAGAAGGATATTTCCCATAGAACAAACATCTCTGATATGTTAATTCTTTGAGGTCACAGAATCATATACATTTACATGGGATCCATAAATTGCTATACAGTATATTACAGATAGTAAGTATTATATGAACTGCAACTCTACTCCAAACATTCGGAGTAGGCACAAATATTCAGAGTCCCCACACTAATGGGAAATCTATTTTTTACATGTTGCTTCCAAGTTTACACCATTCTAGCTCATGGAGTAGCACATGTGGGAAGGTTTAGTGGCTAAGTCTTGAAGTGATATACATTACTTAAACTTGCATTCCATTGAAGGGAGATTAATCACAAACCTATACCTAATTGTAAGAGGGCTGAGAAAAGTACTATATTGAAGAAATCATAGCCCAGTAATAATCCTGTTATTGCAGATGCAGAGAAAATATTAGATAGATAAAAGTCTCTGCAACAAATTTATGCACACTTGAATTAAAAACTAGGCCCTACCAAAATGTTTCTGTGTGACAGTATGTAAGATTGTACTGCTCTTATGACAATGAAACTTTCATATATGCATGGCTATATATGACACAATGGTTGATATATATGGCCTTATAGAAAAGTACCTCTTTAAATATATATATATATATGTGTGTGTGTGTATGTCTGCATGTTTATTCAATTTTCTGTATTTTTAATTATCATTTTTCTGTATTTTTACAGAATTATCAATTTTCTGTATTTTTAATTATCATTTATTTTTAAGAGGTTCTCAGTATCTCTGCCCCTTATTTCTCAAAGTTGTAGGGCATGAGATCTTCTTCGCTTCTGTTAACTCCAGGGTCCTTTGCTACACGTAAAGCCACATGAAGGTTTCCATGATTGTCATGTTACATCAAGTGGACATTCTCTGAAGCTAGTTCTATCCCTGGGATGGGGCTCCCACTTGTACTGATGCCAGTGTTAGATACTAGCTACTGTTTCCTATGGCAGTGTCCTAAAGTAACTCTCTACCAACACTGACTCTTGGTATATATCATTGGAGATCTATTTGCCCATTGTTTGGTAACACTCAATTACTGTCCTGAAAAAATCCTGAAGTAACAGGAAACTGTGGGACAGAGGTCGAGAGAGGAAAGAGCTGTGTAAAAATGGAGCTATAAAAATCTACATGGGGTAGCTTTGAGTGTTTGAAGAATATTAATCCATCTATTTGTGGGGCTGAATTTTATGAGACCAGGCAAAGAATAACAGGGAACTAAAAACTGACAATTCTCAAAGCTCACATACAATGGAGAGATTTAGTAAAGGTTTCATTAGGGTCATGCTTTAGTAGTAGGGCTAAACTATCTTTAGAGTAAATGCTGCTCTAGAGCCACCATATTCAAGCTTAAAAATAAGCCTTAAAAAAAACAAACTGATCTATATGTAACATAACAAGCCATCAAAACAAAATGCAACATTCTTTAAAGAAATATAACTAAATCCAGTCAAATAATAATGTTTGTTTGGATGCTAGATATTATGATTATTAAGATGTTGAACATGCCAAGAAATAGGAAAATGCAACTCTTAAGAAGAAGAAATTCTGAACAGAAAAAGACAAATAAATAACAAACAAGATGAAATAGCAGACAAAGACTTTAAGACCACTGTTATAAGTATGCCTTATACACTCAAATAATTAAGGAATTAAGAGAGAAATTATGGATAGAAAAAGAAACAAACTGTTCAAGATATATACAATTTTGAAATAAAAACTTACTGCTTAATATGAATACCAGATTGGATAGTTAGTGGACATAATGACACAGCACTAGAATCTATCCAAACTAAGATGCAGAGAAATAAAGACTTAAAGAAATAAACAGAACCACAATGGGACAATTTCAAGCAGTCAAGTACATATATAATTGGAGTCTCAGGCAGATGGCATGGGAGGACTCAGATAGATGACATGGGAGGACCCAGAGGGGAGAAAGAAGAAGGAAAAACTATTTTAAAACATATAGCTAAAAACTTTTCAAATTTCAAGACTATACTCAAATAGATCCAAGAAGCTAAACAAGTCACAAGAAGAATAAACACAAAGATAACTACACCAAGTGATAAGAGAAACCCTTAAAATTAGGCAGAGAATATTGTTATAGGTCAAATAAGATTTGAAGATTATATTGACAATACTTACGTTATTTTCCTTTAGGTGTCATTTACAAAATTAATTTTTAAATTATAATTTATTCTTATTATTTATGGAAGTTTCTTTTAAAGTAATCTGGGTAATTATGTGTTACTGAATGTAAAAACAAAGTTTCCTTCTGAAATCACTAAAAATGTAGGCAGAGAAAAAAAGACACTAAACAGGTAGAATAAGATAAAGATAATTCAGACTTCTTACAAAAAATATGCAATTCAGAAAACAATGGAAAGATATTTTTTAAGTGCCAAAGGAAAAAAAATAAAGCTGTGAACCTAGAATTCTATATTTAATAAAAATATGCTTCAAAAATGAACACAAATAAAGACTTTCAGACAGACAACAGCTAAAAAAAAATTGTCATCAGTCAATCTACACTACAAGAAAAGAAAGAAAGGGACTGCTAAATGAATTTTTTAGGGAAGAAGGCGAATAATACCAGACGGAAACTTGGATCAACACAAAGAATTAAGAATGATAAAAATAGTAAGTATGTAAATAAACTTTTAAAAATTCTCATTTATAAAAAACTTATTTAAAAGATAAACTTTATAAAGAAAAACAACAATGAATTGTTGGCATATAGAACTAAGATTATGATAGGCACACAAAGAATAAGAGGAAAAAATAGAATTATATTATTGTATGTTCCCTATATTATAGTTATAGGGGGAACATTACTTGAAATTAGACTGTGAACATAGAATGCATATGTTATTTAGCTCAATTTAACCTTTTACAATGTATACATACTTCAAAATATCATGTTATGGACAATAAACATATACATTTTTTAATTTAGTTAATTAAAGTAGACTTCAGAACAAAGAATATTACTAGAGTTATAGAAAGATGTTTTATAAAGGAAAAGGGATCCATTCATCATGAATACATAACACTCCTAAATGTATAGACAGTCAATAACAGAGTTTCAAATATATAAAGCAAATCCTAATAGTACCATAGGAAATATGCAAATAAATGTACAATTACAGTTGGAAAGTTCAACAGTACTGTTTCTGTGAGTGATCAAAAAAAAGATAATAAATCAGTAAGGATAAAGATGAATACTAACAACCAATGTGACTTACAGAAAACTCTGTCAAAAACATAGCGAAATGCACATTGCTTTTAAGGATGCATTGAAATTTACCAAAAGGGACTGTTTTAATGAGGATTCTGCAGAGAAACAGAACAAATAAGATATATATATACATATATATAGATATATGAGAGAAAATATATTATGAGAATTGGCTTATGTGATTATCAAAGCTAAGAAGTCCTGCAATATGCTGTCTGCAAGCTGCAGAAACTGGGAAACCAGTGGCATAGCTCAGTCCAAGTCTGGAGATCTGAGAACCAAGGGAGCCAATGGCATAACTCTCAGTTTGAGACTGAAGGCCTGAGAACCCCAAGATCTGATGCTGCAAGTCCCAGAGTCTAAAGGCCAGAGAACCTGGATTTCTGACACCCAAGCACAAGAGAAGATGGGAGCACCAGCTCTAGAGGAGAAAGTGAATTTGCCTTTTATTTGCCTTCTTGCTCTATCCCAGCCCTAAACTGATTAGCTAGGGCCTGCCCACAGTGGGTGAGGCTGGAGCTCTCTTACTCCATCCACTGATTTAAATACCAATCTCTTCCAAAAACATCCTCACAGACATACCCAGAAATAATGCCTTAAAATCTATTTGGATAACCTTTAACCCAGTCAAGTTGACACTTAAAATTAACCATCAATGAGACCATACTTGGGTTAAGAGAATAAATCCTATGGTATGTTCAAGCCAATTTGTGTGATCTAATTTTGCACATCTCTTTCCAGCTCCATATTCTCAATTTATTACTCAGTCACAATGCTATCTTAAAATTTATCGTGTGTATCTGCTGATGATAAACACTACCAATATGAACTCATAATTTTTTTTTAAATGTGTACAGACATATAAGGAAATAATCATAAAATGTGTATTCATAATTTATTATGTAGATATATATTTTCTAAGTCTATTCACTGAGGGACTAGGATCAACGAAATACCAATACTAATGAATATGCATACCACCTAGATCTTGGTTCCTGAATAACATTCTTCACAAACTAGACCAGACATCCTTGGATAATTGGTTGATTCAAGAGTTTGAGAAGGTAAATATAAAATAAGTCTAAAATAACTAAAAGTACCACAGGAAAAGAAGTGCTAAAAAAATGATGAGGCATGTCTAAGTGTTGAACTATGCAGCACCCAGCGTGAAAGAATTTATCATAACCAACATCGCAACAACTTGAGCAAAACAAAATAAATAACTGAATATGTTATTAAACCATAATGATTTAAATAAATAACTGAATATGTAAATGGAAGAGAAAAAACAATTTTCCTATAGAAGTATTCCAATTAATAAATATAGAAGAACAATTTAAATAGAAAATCGCTATTAGTACAGTACAGTAATAAATGATGTAGGAAAAAGACATAGGCAAGATTCACCTAATTTTTGCAAGGTTTAGTGAGCAAAAGTTTAAGCAGAAGCAGAATGTTTGCACAGTCTCCATAATATACAAACAATATGCAAAAAATAGTAATTACAAATAGGAAAATAGTAATTTTACCATGGATAATCTTGGAAGACAGTGCCTTAACCAAGTGCCTAAAGCCAACATTGTATCAAAATTTCAATATACATATTGACATTAAGCATAACCTGACATGCATTGAGAAGGGCATACCACTTTGTAATATTCTTTTCAACAGTTCATGAACTCAATCTAATAATAAGAAAACATCAGACAAACCAAAATGGAGGGACATTTCAAAAAATAATTGATCAGTACACTCCAAAAGCATCAGGACTATGGAAAACAAGGAAAGATGGAGAACTGTCACATATTTTAAAAACTAAAGAGACATAACAACAAAATGCAACATGGCATCCAGGATTGCACCCTGGAACAGAAAAAGCACAATAGTTGAAAAACTGGTGAAATTCAAATAACTTCTTTGGTTTAGCTAATAACACTTTGTCAAGGTTAGTTCCTTAGTTTTGATCATTGTTCTATGGTTATGTAAGATGCTAACATAATGGAAATCTGGATGAAGGTACAAGGAAATTCTAAGTATTTCTGCAGTGTTTCTGTAAGTCTAAATCTATCTCAAAATAAAAGATTAAAATAAAATTCCAGAAGGCTTTTATTTTTGGTTGAAATTGGCAAGCTGATTTTAAAATTTATAAGGGAATGTGAAAACATAGAGTGCACAAAACAATTTTGTAAAAGATCAAAGTTATAGGACTCATATTACCTGACTTCAAGATCTTATAAATCTGTATAATCAGGACATGGTGGCGTAAGGATAGACATACAGATTAACATAACAGAATAGAGTCCAGAAATAAAGCCACACATATATTAGCAATTGATTTTTGACAAAGGGCTTAGGTAAGTCAGTGGGAAAATAATAGTCTTTTCTAAAATTGTTTCTGGAATAATTGGATATTCATATGGAAAAATAATATTTTCAAATCCTTACCTCACATCATATGCAAATGTTATTTCAAAATATATTATATATTATATGCATAAAAATAAAAGCTGAAACGTTAAAACTTATAAAAAGAAACATAACAAAAATCTTTGTAACATCGAAGTAGGTAAAATTTTCTCAAATAGGACATTAAAAATGTACCATAAAAGAAAAGAAAGATAAATTGGAATTTACCATAATTAAAGATGTGTGCTCTGCAAATGACACAATTATAAAGAAAATTAAAACACACACCACAGGCTAGCAGAAAAAAATTATAAAACATATACATATGAGAAAGCACTTGTATCCAGACTAGATAGAGAACTCTTTTTCTATTATTTTTGTTACATGATAATTGTACATATTTTATGGGGTATAGTCTTATATTTCAGTTTCATGTATACAATGTCTAATGATCAAATCAGGGTAATTGTGATATCCATCACCTCCAGCATGTATCCTTTCTTCATGTTGGGAATTCAAAATCATCTCTTCTAGATATTTGAAAATATCCAATAAATTATTGTTAACTATAGTTCTCCTACAATGCCATAGAACACTAGAGCTTATTCTTCCTATCAAGCTGCAACTTTGTTACATAAAAAATTATTTTAACATTCATTTATAAGAAAAATGATCTAATAAAAATGGGCAAAAAATTAAATATATTTTACAAAAAAAGATGTATGAATTGCCAATAAGCCCTCAAAAAGACTCTCAACATTAATAGCTGACATAGAAATGAAAATGAAAATTAAATTGTGATTCTGTTACACACCCATTAGAATGGCTAACATTTAAAAACTAAAATTACTTAGTGTTGATGAGAATACGAGCAACTAAAACTAAAACAATGTTAGAATGGCTAACATTTAAAACTAAAATTACTTAGCATTGATGAGAATATGAGCAACTAGAACTAAAACTATGTTGGTGGTAGGAATGCAGAATGCTACAACTTTCATGGAAGATGTTTACAAAGTTAATAATACATTTACCATACATTCCAGCAACATCACTTCTAATTACTTATCTCCCCCAAAAATGAAAACCTAAGTTCAGGCAGAGATTTCTACATGAATGTTAATAAAAGCTTTATTCATATAGCCAAAACCTGGAAGCAACCCAAACGTCCAACAACAGAATATTTATTCACAGATTTTGGTATATCCAGAAAAAAAAAATCCCTCTATCCTCCTGGGTTTAGTAACTGAGACCTGTGAATTAAACTGACAAATTAACAGAAGAAAAAGCATACAAATTTTATTAGACAGAGTCTTGCTCTGTCACCCAGGCTGGAGTGCAGTGGTGCAATCACAGCTCACTGCAGCCTTGACCTCCTAGGCTCAAGTGATCCTCCTGCCTCAACCTCCCAAATAGCTGAGACTACAAGCACGCATAACTTTGCTCAGTTATTTATTTTTATTTTTTGTAGGTACAAGGACAGGGTCTCATTATGTTGCCCAGGCTGTCTCAAATTTCTGGGCTCAAGTGATCCTCTTCGTCCTCCCAAAGTGCTGGGTTTACAGGCATGAGCCATCATGCCTTGTCATTGTAATTTTTAATATTACAAGCACAGTGGCTTCACAGAAAAGAAGTGGAAGACTCAAAGAAGCTGCTAAACTTAGGGGCGTATGTACCATTTTAACAAAGAGCAATAAATTGTAGAGAACTGACAAAACAAAAGAAAGGAAATTAGGGCAGCTAGGGCTGATAAATTATGGGAAAGTAATAGGATATATACAGGAGGATTTAATGGAAGATAAATGTTATTTTATTTAGGTTCATTTACACAGACTCATGTTGGTGCCACTGGCTGTCTGTCTCCAGTGATAAGGTTTGCTCTCCTCATCTTGGTACATCTAGGAGAGGGGAGGAAAGTTTATGCTGTCTTCACAAAGGTAAATTTGTGTCCTACTCTTAGGCAGATATCAGAGGACGGCTGAGAACTTTCACTCCATCTGTTAATTCTCAATTGCCTTCAGCTCAAAGCAATCTTTATCTTAAAGTGGTATATTTTGAGGTGATATATTCTGGACCCCTTCACCATAAAATAGTGAAGTAATTGAAAGGAATAACCTAAGCATGAATGCAACAGCATGTGCAAATTTTAAGATAACTATGTTGAATAAAAGCAGTCAGATACAATAGAATATATACTATAATTCTATTTATATGAAATTCTTAAAAAGTTGAAACCATAGTGATAGAAAGCACATTAGTAGACTACATATAATATACTGAAATGAAGAGCTTCTCTATATCAAGGAGTCTATTAGAAATATAAGTAAGTGTTGTAATATCCTCTAGCTACATGATCTGTAAGTGTACATTGTTACTATATATGTTCAAATATCAATATCAAAGAAATAGAGGTGCTGAATTTTCTTACTTTTAATTTTGCAAATGGAGGCACATAGACAAATAATTATGCCACAGATACTTTTGACTATATAATATTAATATTTACATTATTAAGTGGTTAACAATATAGGAGTAAAATATAATATGAACAAATCAGCATTAGTAGGAGAGCTTTAAGGTTTTACTTTCATTCTTCTGTCATTTAATTTTCAATCGAAATGTTACCTCAACATGGGTTTCTGTAACTAATGTGCTAAAACATATATTGAAGGTAAAATGCATGTCAACCTTGATTTTTCTCACTCAGTGACATGGTCTGAATCTTAAACCTCACAAAGTGCAGCTACATATACTTCTGTAAATGCCCCACCCATGATGCCAATGGCACCATTTCCATGGTAACTTTAGTGCTTGAAAAGGGAAAAAACAGAAGGAGTCTTAAGAAAATTGACAAAGTGAACAAAATAAATTATTAGATTGAACATATGTGGCATAAACAAAATATGGGGTACAGTTATTAAAAATGAGTTGCCTTTTTTAAAACAAAAACAAGCATAACTCAAGCACGGAACTTCAACTTATGGAAAATGTGGTCATTCTAACCTCATAGCAGTAAAATTATTTCAGTATCTCTGATGTCACAAAATTGGGAGCTTATATACACATCAACATATTTAATCATCCTTTTATTGTGGAGGCTCAAATTTCCACGCAATTTTTACATTATTAATGAATTAAAAGAAAAAAAGTTGATGTGCAGTATTAGATTTATACCAATAAATATCTATTTTATATTTGTATTATACTAACACAAAATATATATTTCAATATTATTGTACAAATTACATTCTGTCTTCAAAATAGAAACACAATGTCAATTTTATACCAAGAGGTACATTTAAAAAAATATATTTTTATCACAGCAAATCCTAAGTGTCCTATTTAAGTTTGATATTTTCAAGATATGTCACTGACATTAGAACAAATCACAATGAATTAAACAAGAAATGACAACTATAGAACTAAAAACACAATTCTTGTTATAGTTATATGAAATATTTTATTCTTATGCGGTTATGCTTAAATCATCTAAACTAAAATCAAGCCATGCCTGCCTTTCAAAGACATTTATTCGCTCGCGGAAGAGTATCTTATATGTCATTAAATCTATTTTGTTAACTCTATTTCATCAGATCCTTACTATCTAGTTCTGGCTTTTTCAATGTCTATCTTTCTGTTTCTATCAATTCTAAAAATTGAGGTGAATGAATTATATACTGAACACCAAACATCTTTGGAAAGAGGATTGATGTAGAATCCCTGAAGACTCACTTGGCCTACTTCATCATTTTGCCTTGAGTTGGCTCTAATAATACTAATGCCCTAAACTGAAAACTAAAATTTGATTTTCAATTGTTCAAGGCCTCTAATTCAATATAACCATGAATAATAAGACGTGATGTCTTCAGAATTATGAACTAAAATTTGATTTCCAATTGTTGTTTTATTTACTTGATGAATGTATTGAATGCCTACTATGTGAGGGGCACTAGGGACACAAATTCAAATCTGGAACAGCACATCTCACACTGGAGAACTGACTTTTTAGTGAAAGTGGGAGAAAGAATAATGACTTACAGTATGATAAAAGTGAAAGAGGCTTTCCCAGGGTGCTATGGTGCATAAGAATCTGAATGGAAGAAATAAAGGAGATATTAGAAACCATCTAATCCAACTCTTTTCTTTTACATCTAAAGAAACTGGTTATCACAGAAAGTGTGTGCCTGTGTGTGTTTTCCCAGTGTCTTATAAAACTATAAAGAGAGATTATGCAAATTGGGGTAATCTATATGTACATATATAACCAAATATGGTATGGTGTGATATAGGGGAAGGTGTATTTGACTGCAGATCTGAAGGAGGTCTCTATTTGCACATTGCTAATTTTTTGGTAAATAGTAGCATGGGCGAGATATTCAGCCATTTCTTCACCAATATTAGGAACTCAGTTCAATCTCTATTGCTTAATTCTCCAGATTGTTATGAAGACTGAATGTAATACCAGATACATAAGTGCTTTGTAAAATTTAAAGCATAATAAAATATATCATTTGATAATATTTCACATAATAAATCTGGCTATATAAACAAGGTGATTAATTTAATTGTGGGGAATTAACTGGATTAACAGAATGAAGTACATAGTTATTTGTGAATTAAAAGAGAAAATGAAAGTCATTTAATTCTTATCCATTCATTATTGGTTGTCATATTTGAGATATGCAAATACTCAGATCAACAGAGAGGAAAAAACAATTCACAAATATCAGCACTACATGTCTATGATTCCTTCCAGTCCCGAGGCAGAGCGTGGGACTTCTATTCTGATTAGAACAGTTGGTGTAGGAAAGTTTACATGCTAATTAACCAGTGGTAGTATCTGCTGTACTCAGTCCCTTGCAAGTCCCTTTCCTTGCAAGGAAAGACACCTTATCTATTGTATTTACTGAGGAGGAAGCTATGAGTAGAGAGGTTTGATCCCACAGATTCTCTCCCCTCTCAACTTCAGGTTTTGGAAAAAATGGCAAGTGCCAGAGCCAAACGCAAACAGTCCATGGGTATCCAGACAGGTGAGACATGGCCTAAAATAAAATCTCTTTGAAGAATTTTAACATCGAGATATTGGGAGATTGAGGCAGTTAACAGTGGGGGACTGAAGGTAGATGATGCCTGGAGAGAAATCATGACAGAGTCAGGACCACAAGAGCTAAGGGCAAGCTGAAGTTAAAAGGAAGCAAAGTCCATCGGTAAGTGAAATTCTATAAGATTATAGGTGTGTATGGCTAGGGGTGTGGGAAGAACAATCAGAATTGGAGAATAGTCAGTCTCTAAAATTGACTTTGCTCATGAGGGATATCCCTATTTGTCTATGATAAATTCCTTAGTATAGGCTGAGTTCCTAAAACAGCCTGAATATCTAGGGAAATTTTAAGATTTATTAAATATAGCGGTCTAGCAGGGGTGATTAGAGGTGATAAAAACAGCTGAATCTAGCGGTGGTTGTTCACTGAATAAGTGAGACAATGAGCTGACATCTGAGGATTTCACGCATTTTATGACCTACATCATTACCGGGAGGAAGCTGGCCTTGTGGAATAGTCAAATGGCCTATTGAAGACTCAGTGAAAGCATTTTTGGAAGACAGCACCTAATAAAATTAGAATGCTTATCTTGAAAGTTGTGAGCATTGTGTTATACTGGACATTTCTTATACATTTCAGATCCATCCTCTCGGTCACGCCATTTGTTCCAGACACCGCTGCAATCACAAGTTTCATACAGATTTTTACCAGATTCAAGCAGGTACAACCAAATAGCACTTCACCTTAGACCAATACTGAACTGTATCCTTTTTCAGGAATTCTCTGTCTTCGTGATGTGGGATGTCCATTGGAATTGTCAAAGTCCAGTGCAACCCAAAAACCATGCCTGACCATTAGTAAATTGGAGCCAAAAGGGTTTCCATACTTCTCTGAGTAGATAGTTTTCAAATTTTAGCCATAAAACTCAGAAGTTTCACAGGATCAAGCACAACAGACTATGGCTACAGCCAACTCAATAATTCATTCTGGCATGGGTTTTTTCCTTTCTTCTCTGTTTCACACTCTTAGCCTACACTTATGTTTGCCAATATAGCATTGCTAAATAAATTATTCACATGTAATCTTTATTGCAGGCTTTTGCTTTTAGATCTTAGGCTGATCTTGGTCAGCCTAAGACAATTTGTGCAGAAAGGAAATTCTCAGAAGGTGAATTTGAAACTGAACCACTATTAAATGGCCAGGAGGCATTAAAGACCCCGTTGGTGACGGTTCATGGGATTCTTATAGATCACAATAATAAGACTTTTGTCAAATGGGTTGAGGTGCAGATTTAAAGTGAAACCTGGGGTTATGCAGTAGTTGTGGCACTTCTAAAGTATAGAAGAAAAGGTAATAACATGAATTGTGAATCCAACTGACTTTGTTAACTGCTTTGGAAGCCTTGAGAAAAGAAAAAGTGAGAACTAGAGATCCTTCCTTGTCTTTCAAAGTTACAGGAAAGAATGTGATGAAAATCAGGTTTAGAGGGGCAATAACATCCAAAGTGCAAATGTAACTAAATATATAAGATCAACAGGTCATTTATGCCCAAGTAGTGCCCTGATAGGGAAAGAATGGGGTCTTAAGACTTGGGATGAAGATATATGGGTACACAAGTATGTTATCCTGAACCCCTAAATTTCATTGAACATTCCATGCTGGCAAAGGTGGTCTTTTTTTCCTACTTGAAGAGAGTAGCCTTCCATTGTCTAGAGACCCTATGTGAACACACTAGATAATGTGACAAAAACTTCATTAGGTAATAATTGCTTTCCTCAAGATCTGCTCCTGCCTCTCCTTATTGACATCAACACAATGACTAGGATAGGATAACAGCTCAGCATGAGCAGGAAAACACATTCCCTCTTCAGAGAGTAAACAATTTACTAACCAAATGAATTACACAACCTGTCTAAATCCCTTTGGCAAGAATCAGGGGAAGATGTGTCAAAGTAGAACTTACGGGGGTTGGGCTTTGGACCAGAACATAAAATAAGATAAGAAAGAATTTATTAATATGAACTCATTCACCATGATTCAGAGTGTAATGTCCTATAAAGACACTTTAGCCAAACCTAATAAGGAGTTTTAACCCAACTCCTTATTAGAGTGATCTCTTGGTGAGCTCACTGGGTCTATGTAACTATACTGTGGTTGTTTTACTGACTACTGACTACAGATATATCTATTAAATAGTAGAGTTTTCACACTGGTTCCCACATTTGTGGAGTAAGTTTCTTTGTGGTAAGAAGGGTTACATGGATCCCTTGAAATTTTTCGCACTTAACCAAGATAATACATTATAAGTAATACTGCATTCTGGGAGGATTTGAAGCGACTAGTATCACTACCAACAGACGCAGGATAATACTCCTCATAATATCTTCATACAGAAAAAATGCTACAAAAATCAGAAGAGCTACAGCAAAATTTAACCCAGTGGTAGCTTCAGTAACAGCTACTGTAAAGAATATAACATTTTTACTGGAATAGATGTCATCTCTGGCAGTTGGTATTGCAGCTACTGAACCAATGAATACATTCTTCTCAATTCCATTCAATAAGGATAGTCAAAACCATTCACTTGCACATGGAAAGGATTCAATACACAATCATTATCTTGCCTCAGAGCCACATTACTCTACTGCTCTCTGCTAAAATATAACCTATGGGAACCTCAATCAACTTGACATTCTGGAGAATGTCATGCTGCAGAAAACTCCACAGAAATTCATAAGTCTCCCATATTTGTGAACATTCCAAGGATCTAAAGATTTGGGCAATGCTGGGAATTCCATTTAAAGGTAATAATGAAAGCTGTTGTAACTTGTACTTCAAAAAACCAAGAATAAAGCACAAGCCTTTCAAAACCTTTTTGATTTTGAAAGCAACATACTCAATATTTAGGAATATTACATTTGTCAGATAACTCTGAAGTGACAGTTTTAAGTGGATCTACAGCAAGAGAGAACCCTATAGCAAATTTAGACTGTATATAAATTGCCCTGACACTCAGGCCCTACTATCTGGTAGAGCCAATGTTGATGCAGGTAGCCAAGGTGAATAAGAACACTATGTGGAGTCTCGGGCAAGTCACAAAAGGAGAGTCACAGCACCCGCATTCTGGAGCAAAGCTTTGTTTCTGCTGCAAGGCACCATTCTGTGTTTACAAAATTAATCCTGACTTGTTACTAATCCTTAGCAGTGTCTGAGCACGTGACTATGATATACCGGATAACCCTAAAACCAAAGCTTCTCACGATGAACTTGGTATTATCAAATCCATAGAGTCCTAAGGTAGGGCTGACAGAGCAATAATCCATCATCTCATGGAAATACTGCATTTGAAGTCCAGAAGGAGTAAGTAAATCATGTAAATACATAGCCAAAACTCCCAGGGCACCAACTACTGTCATACTAACCATCTTCCTTCAACTCACAATCATGGGCTCATGGGAGATTTTCCCAACACCAATTGGTGGAGAAGGAAAACAGGTTCACAGTTCGATCAGTGTGACATATTGGTGCTAGGCATAAAAAGAAAGGGGTGAGGGGAAGTACTGTCAACAGGAAGAGCTGAGAGTAGAATAGTTATCCATTCAACTACATGGCAATGGAAGTGACATACAGTTATACATTAATTCTTGGACTTAGCTGATTGGTTAGGGGCACAGAAGGAGCATAATTAGAAAATCAGAGACAACACAGTGGGAAAGAAGTATGTGAATAACATACATAATCAGGCACAAGGAACATTAATCTTTGGGTCTAAAGTTAATGCCAAGAACACAGCATCTACCACAGCGGATTTTTTCAATAACTAAGTGGACAGAATGCATTAACTTAAGAATATCAGCTAGCTTCTGTCCTTAGCCCCTTCAATGAAGGAACATGGGCTCATAATGGAGTAACTATGGCATCAGGGTTAGTTACAGAATATACATAAACCCAACAAGATGGGCCGCCTTTCACCCAGGCTTATCTACCTACTGCCACTGATGAAAGTCTAACCTGCCATCAGCAAAGACCAATGGTCACCCTTGGATATGGCTATATTCTCGAAAAATACCAGCTACTCACTTGATGTCAGGTGAATTACATCAGATCCTTTATACTCTGGAAGCAACAGCAATTTCATCTTACCACAATTAAACCTACCTCTCCTCCCTTGCTCACAGTTCCTTTTCCAGCACCATTTTTTCAAAAGATAGCAGAATATCTGATCCATAGGCATGATATCCTGAATGATATTGCCTTTGATCAAGAGACCCATCTTATGACAACAGAAGTATGTTAAAGAGCACATGACCACAGGATCCACTAGTTTTATATACTTTATTATTGATAAGTGGTTAGCCTAATAAAATGGCATATTAAAGGAATATTATAAGCTCAGCTAAGAACCTATTCAGAGGAAAACCTGTCAAGTTTGGCACATTATCTTCTAGGATATATTATATGCACTGAACTAATGATAATATTTGGTGCTATATTTTTTCCAGTTCTATCAAACCATTTATTTATTTATTTCTACATTTTTTCAACTTTTATTTGTAGTCTCTGGGATCTCTTTCTAAATAAACAAATTGCCTGAAATTCTTTGTCTCTGGCCTTGCTTTTAGGGAAATTTAGGCTAACGCTGGGAGAACATTGAGTTGACTACAATGTTAAAAAAACCCTGTAATGGAGGGGTTTTTTTAAATCACTCTTTATAATATGTAATAGATAAGACTTGAAATGTCCAGAAACCAGTCATCCAGGATCCCTGGGCTTCAAATAAATGGTAAGAAAACACATTTTGGCAATAAAGAACAAGCATCTGAGAATCCCCAAAAATGTCATTACTCGAAAGAAAGTAATATACTCTAATCAGCTGGTAAAGAGTTGAGGGTAAAGAAAAAGTACAGAAGACAACAAAAAATGAGAGAGAGAAAGATAACAGACTATAGCAGCAATGGTGATCAGAGCCACTAGAGCAGACAAACCTAGAGGGTGACAGATAATTTTGATGGGGCAAATGAGAGTCAAGGGAAAAAAAGAACCAAGGACAGCTTAGTAGCAACAAGTTTATACACAGTTAGGCACTATTTAAATGTTTTACATATGCTAACTAATGTAATACTTGTAACAACTCTATAAGTGATCCTCCTTTGACAGATAATAAAACTGAAGTGCATAGAGTTGAAGTGACTTGTCTAAGATGACTCAATTAGGAACTAACGGACTTTGGATTTTAGTGCTAGATATCTGACTCTAGAGTCCACTATGCTACACAGATCCCTTAACTGGCCTCCAGCATCCTGCTTTCTATTGTAATAAAATAGACATAACATAAAATGAACCATTTTGCCATTTTAAGTATATAGTTCAGCATGATTAAGTACATTCATAATTGTTGTGCTACCATCATAACCCTTCAGCCAAAGAATTCTTTCCATCTTGCAAAACTGAAATTCTGTACCCATTTAACAATAACCCCATAAATTCCCCCTAATCTCCAGCCTCTGAAAATCACTATCTACTTTTGTCTCTGGATTTTACTATTTTGGGTACTTCACATAAGTGGGATCGTGCAGTATGTGTCCTTTTGTAACTGGTTTATTTCACTTAACATAATATCCTCAAGATTCATCCATGTTGTAGCAGGTGTCAGAACTTCCTCCCTTCCAAAGGCTAAATAATACTCTCTTGTGTGTATATAGCACATTTTGAGTGTATATATGCATCAGGCTTTTAGCTCTGGGGAACAATGGTTTTATGAACATGAGTGTACAAATATTTCTTTGAGTTCCTGCTCTCAATATTTTCGAGTGTATACTCAGGAATGAAATTGCTGAATTACATCTTCCAAATGGTTTCCCATAGCAGCTACACCATTTCCACCAACTGTGCCCAAGTGTTCCAATTTCTCTACGTCCTCATAACACTTATTTGTGTGTGTGTGTGTGCTTGTTTTTGATAGTAGCCATTCTAATAGGTGTGAGGTGGTATCCCATTGTGGTTCAGTTTTCATTTCACTAATAATTAATGATGTTGAGCATCTTTTCATATATTTGTTGGTCATTTGTATATCATCTTTGGAGAAATACCTATTCAATTTCTTTGCCTGTTTTTTGATCAGGTTTTTTATTATTGATGAATTGTAGAAGTTATTTAATATTCTGTAGATTAACTCCTAACAGACAAAGAGTTGCAAATATTTTTTCTCATTTCATAGGTTGGCTTTTCACTCCATTGATTGTGTCATTTGAAGTACAGAAGTTTTACATTTTGATGTAGTTTAATTTATCCATTTTTTTTCTTTTCTTGCTAAGAAATCATTGCCAAATTCAATGTCATAAATCTCTTCTCTTACGGTTTCTCCTAGGAGTGTTACAGTTTTAGGTCTTATGTTTAGGTCTTTAATCCATTTTAAGTTAATATTTGTGCATAATGTAAAGTATAACTTCATTTTTTGCATGTGGATACCGAGGTTTCCCAGCATTATGTCTTGAAACGGCTGTCCTTTCTCTCACTGAATGGTCTTGGTACCCTTCTCGAAACTTATTTGACCTTTTATGAGAATGTTTGTTTCTGGGCTGTCTATTCTATTCTACTGGTCTAAATACCTGTCTTCATGCCAGTACCACATTGTTTTTACTACTGTAGCTTTCTAAGTTAGTTTTAAAATCAGGAAGTATGAGACCTCCAAATTTGTTTTTCTTTTTCAATAATGTTTCATAACTCTTAATACATTAATTATTTCTGAAGCTCTAAGAGTGATAGAGAATGAAGAAGTTTTCATTTGGTTTGGTTTGGTCTCTAAAAATTTTATAAGACCAGTATCCTAGCGAGCATCATTTAGGAAACACTGCTCTTTTATATATTCAGATGTTCTAGGAATTCTGACTGATCTCCATTTGTGTACTATTAGTTGAAATTCATTGGTTTTTAATAAATCATTTTATTTACAATAATTTATAAGTTTTATCATAAAAATTATAATATACTATATATTAATAATATAATAAAACAAAAACATTCTGATATCATGACATGAAAGCAGTCTTAAAATAAATAGCATTAGACTTGCCTAAGAGGGGAAAGAAAAAACACTGTGGATTAAATAAGAACACAGTTTATTTCTCTCTTATGTCAAAATCTAAGGATAGGTGGCCCAGAAAGGGCTGAAGCACATGGTGTATAACTTCCTTTCTCAAGACCACATGACAGTCTAACTTAAATTAGTGGTGATAAGACGCAAATCAGGATATTTGTAGTGATGTATAACAAGAAGTAACACTGTTTGACAATTTACTTAATAGCCATAAAGATGATTCTGTTATTCTGAAGCAACTCTTAAAAGTCAGAATAGTGGAAACAAATTTGTTTAGAGGGCTAAAAACTCACCTTCACCCTGGTTGTATTAACTGCCAAGATCTTTCGACTTGAAATCTTATGGTGTGACAAGACAGACTAAAAAAGTCACTGCGTTTCAGGAAATTAAATTTAACAACCTGTGACTTTGCATTATACCTGATATTTTGTGCCCTAAATAAATTCTGCTGTCTCTAAAAATAAATCTATAGATTTGTCTAGCTGTTTACACACAAATACTTGCATGACACCTCCTGTTCTATAAAAGAGCAAAGTCCATCATTATACAAGGAACTGGTGTGTGTCATTCTACATAAATCCCAAAAAGAGGAAACACCCATTGGAGTTATAAACTAGTTTCCAACTTCATAATTACTGCTGTATTTATTGGTGGGGCAAATTGAATGCTTCACAATATAATATATTACATAATATTGCATATGAGCTAACCTCTCAGGCCTATGCTACGCATTAGCCTATAGCTGATCATTAGCTGCTATGTGTTTACACACACTGCATTCCTGCCATGTTCTACCATTTTAACGTTTGGTAAGAAAGATGCTTTAAATTCAAGAATGTGAACTCTGATGTCAACTGACTCTTCTTACTGGTCTGCTTGTTGCTGTGTGCCCTGTTCCACCCATTGTGCCCCTAACTCCATCTTCCTTCACCCTCTCCATCTGTGTAGTCACCTCCATTTCATAGGATGAGCAATCCAAGTCACTTCTGCTTTGACAGTAAAACCACTCACCTGATTCTACATCCTCCTCTATTTTCTCACTTTCCTTCACTTATCATGAACATTTCTCATCATACGGATCTATTTTCCCTTTCTACATACCCCCTTCAATCAGACTTCGAACTGGAATATTTTCCTGAGGAATCACTGGTCTCTATTTTTCTTCTACTTGAAACTATTTCATAATGTGGTTTCTATAATGTCATACTCTCCTGGTTTCTTTATCATTCTTTCTTAGACCTCTTCATAAAATTTTTGTCAGAATTTTCCAGCGATCTATCCTTGATCATTTTTGCTTCTTGATTTATTATATTTTTTTTATTTTATTTTTGAGATGGAATCCAGCTCTGTCACCCAGGCTGGAGTGCAGTGGTGGAATCTCAGCTCACTGCAACCTCCACCTCCTGGGTTTAAGTGATTCTCCTGCCTCAGCCTCTCTAGTAGCACAGCTGGGATTACAGGCATGTGCCACCATGCCCAGCTAATTTTTTTTATTTTTAGTAGAGATGGGTTCTCACCATGTTGGCCAGGCTGGTCTTGAACCCCTGACCTCAAGTGATCCACCTACCTCAGCCCCCCAAAGTGCTGGGATTACAGGCGTGAGCCACCACACCCGGCCTACTTCTTGGTTTAAATGCCAGCCCAGTCTGATGTCATCTACTCTCATGCTTTTACCACCAATACATTTATAATTATAAAGTCTATGCCTGCAGCACCTTATACAATTAATGACCTCCTGAGTTCCCTACAATACTATACACTCAAAATGTTCAAAGTAAATACCAGGCTGGGTGCGGTGGTTCATGACTGTAATCCCAGTACTTTAGGAACCCAAGGAGGAAGTTTTGCTTGAGGCCAGGAGCAATGCCCAGTCTCTACAAAAAAAAAAAAAGAAAAGAAAAAGAGCTGGGCATGGTGATGCACACCTGTATTCCCAGATACTCAAAAGGCTGAGATGGGAGGATCACTTGAGCCCAGGAATTCCAAGGCTGAAGTGAGTTATGATCATGTCACTGCACTCCAGGATGGGCAACAGAGTGAGATTCTATCTCTTAATAAATAAATACCTTACTGTGATGATTAATTTTACATGTAAACTTGACTAGGCTACAGGATGCCCAGATACCTGGTTAATCATTATTTCTAGGTATGTCTTTGAGGGTGTTTATGAAAGAGATTAATAAACGGCTGGGCACGGTGGCCCACACCGGTAATCCCAGTACTTTGGGAGGCCAAAGTGGGCAGATCACTTCAGGCCAGGAGTTCAAGACCAGTCTGGCCAATATGGTGAAACCCCATCTCTACTATAAATACAAAAACTAGCCAGGTATAGTGGTGAGTGCCTGTAATGCCAGCTACTTGGGAGGCTGAGGCAGAAGAATGGCTTGAACCTGGGAGGCAGAGGTTGCAGCGAGCTGAGATCGTGCCACTGCACACCTGCCTGGGCAACAGAGCACGACTCTGTCTCAAAAAAAAAAAAAAAAAAAAAAAACTTGAAGAGATTAGCGTATGAATTGGTGGACTGAGTGAAGATCTCCTTCAGCAATGCAGGTGGGTATCACCTAATCCATTGAGGCCCTGAATAAAACAAAGAGGTGGAGGAATTTGAATTGGTTCTCTCCGCCAGGTGTTGAGCTAAGATATTGGTCATCTCCTGCCCTTGGACTCTTACAAGGGTAGTGCTCCGAGTTCTAAGGCCTTTGAACTTGCACTGGAATTTACACCCAGTTTTCTTGGGTCTCCAGCTTGCAGACAGATCATGAGACTTCTCAGCCTCCATAAATGTGTGAGCCAATTCCTTATAACAAATCTCATATATATATATGAGATGTAATGCAAAGTCACAGGTTGTTAAATTTAATTTCTTGAAATGTAGTGACTTTTTTAGTCTTACTTGTCTCACCATAAGATTTCAAACTGAAAGATCTTGGCAGTTAATATAGCCATGAGATTTGTTATAAGGAATTGTTAAGATTTTTTATGAGTAATATAAAATATAAATCCTATTGATTCTGTTTCTCTGGAGAAGCCTAACTAATATATTTACCTTTCCCCAAACCTTCCTCATGTTTTCCTAGTAAGACTCAGAGATCTCTTTGCCATCTCAAGTACCAGAGTCAAAACCCAGGAGCCAGTATTCATTTCCCTCATCCACCATATTTAATTAATTAACAAGTCTGATTAATTAATTCTCTCAAATTCATCCCAACATACATCTTTGAGTCTAAGTCCTTGTATTAACTTGTCAGAATCCTTACAATAGACTCCTAACAGATCTCCCAGCTTCCAATCTTACCTCAAATCTGTGTCCCATGCTTTAACCAAAAACCTCTATCTAAAATGAAAACCTGGCTATGTATTCCTTCTGATTAAAACCTGTGGATGATTTCCAGGATAAATTTTCAGCACAGTGGCATGGTCTGCAAGGGCTTCCAAGGTCTGGCTCCTGCTTTTCTTCCAGACCTCCCACCTGCTGCGAATCCCATAATGTAGCATTTCATGCTCCTGCAGCACTGAATTGCTTATAAATCTCTGGACATTCCACTTTAAGCCTTTGCCAATGTTCTCCCCTTTTTACTTTTTGCTCCCCATCCTCCTGATAAATCCTTTCATCTTTCCACCTTTCCAAGCATCCACTTCTCTCTGAAGCCCTCCTAAGGCTCCTGGAAGAGTTAATCACTTCCTAATCTATAGTGTTTCTATTATGTATACTTTTACCATTGCATTATTGTTCTCCTTTATAATTATTTATCTGCAAGTTTGATCTCCTTTCGATGAATTGTAAGTTTCTCAATAGCAGGAACCATGTTCTATTTATTCTTTTACCTCCAGCATCTAGAAAAATTATTCCTACTGCCTTGGCATTTAGGAAATTTTTGTAGAACCAAAATGAAGTAAATAGATGGTCCTCAGAGTATACATCGTTTTATTTTCTTTATAAAAATAACAGATTTTACAGTATATTATAAGCCTTCTAGTTCAAGAAGACAGAATAAACTTACATGTTTATTTCTCCTCCTTTTCAAAACCCAATAAATATCACAAAGCAAAAGTGAGGATGAATTAAGAACTAAACAAAGAATAGAAAGAGGAATCCTAAGAAAACTAGATATTTTGACTAATTTATGGACTATTAAATGTATAAGAGATCTATTGGAGAATAAATGAGAAAAGGATCTGCATACATAACACAAGTAAGACACTATTTTTCTCTACCAAAGGTGGAGCCATATGGAGTTAACATAGAGCAGTTTAGGAAATAAGGCCCAAAGCCAGGGGATTATTTGTAGAATTCCTACAAAACAGTTTATTAACTATGCCCAATACATCAAGACAAAAATCCACCACAAAATTTATCTCATGAAATGGGAATGTGTGCCTGGAAAGAAATAGGGTGTCCCTTAGAGCTGGCAGAATCTCATAAGGAAAACTTCCTTATTTGGGCTTTGGCTGGTTGAGATGCATTCAACTTAGCTGCCTGCCCAATTCCTGCCAACTCCTTGGCCACTCACATTAAAGAAGTTTGCCTGTCAACACACTCTGCAACAATCAAAAGCTCACCATCAGTCTTTCCATTCAAGGGAGAGAACTGTTAGGAAAAGGAACTTTATAAGGATTTTATAGGATTTTTTTTGGCTTTACAATGGTGTGAAAGCAATACACATTCAGTGCACTCCTTGACTTATGATGAGGTAACAGCCTATAAACCCACCGCAAATTGAAAATCCATATAGAGTCTCACCGTAAGTCAGGGAGCATCTGCACTGACCTGAGGAACTTCATCAGAATTCAGACAAAAATGAAACTAGAACAAAAAATACAGAAAAAGATCCATGATGCACCCATATATTAAATAAATTATTTCTCTACATATAGCTTCATATTGAGAAAACAGGAAAGACAAAGGGGAAACCACAATCAATGAAATAATTGAAGAGAATTTTTGAGATCAAAATGCTTGTTGACTGTTCAGAAAAATGGCTTATAATGAGATACACCCTAAAGAATTTCTGAACTTGAATAGTGTTTAAAAAAAGTTTAAGCATATACTTAGTGGGGTGGGGTGGGGGAAGATAATTTATGTACCAGAAAAGGAAATTTTTTATATGCAAAACAAATTTATAGATTTCTCAGTGACAAGTTCAATCCTACAGTCAGTCAAGGTAACATTTATATGTGAAGGTAAAATAAAAATATTATCAAATAAGTTAGGATTCAGAAGTATGCCACCACATTATCTTTCTAAGAAAAAAACTTTTGAGGAGGAGCCAAGATGGCCGAATAGGAACAGCTCCGGTCTACAGCTCCCAGCGCAAGCGACGCAGAAGACGGGTGATTTCTGCATTTCCATCTGAGGTACCGTGTTCATCTCACTAGGGAGTGCCAGACAGTGGGCGCAGGTCAGTGGGTGAGCGCACCGTGCGCCAGCCGAAGCAGGGGCGAGGCATTGCCTCACTCGGGAAGCGCAAGGGGTCAGGGAGTTCCCTTTCCAGGGGTGACAGACGGCACCTGGAAAATCGGGCCACTCCCACCCGAATACTGTGCTTTTCCGACGGGCTTAGGAAACGGTGCCCCAGGAGAGTATAGCCCGCACCTGGCTCAGAGGGTCCTACGCCCACGGAGTCTCGCTGATTGCTAGCACAGCAGTCTGAGATCAAACAGCAAGTCGGCAGCGAGGCTGGGGGAGGGGCGCCCGCCATTGCCCAGGCTCGCTTAGGTAAACAAAGCAGCCTGGAAGCTTGAACTGGGTGGAGCCCACCACAGCTCAAGGAGGCCTGCCTGCCTCTGTAGGCTCCACCTCTGGGGGCAGGACACAGACAAACAAAAAGACAGCAGTAACCTCTGCAGACTTAAATGTCCCTGTCTGACAGCTTTGAGGAGAGCAGTGGTTCTCCCAGCACGCAGCTGGAGATCTGAGAACGGGCTGACTGCCTCCTCAAGTGGGTCCCTGACCCCTGACCCCCGAGCAGCCTAACTGGGAGGCACCCCCCAGCAGGGGCAGACTGACACCTCACACGGCCGGACAGGTACTCCAACAGACCTGCAGCTGAGGGTTCTGTCTGTTAGAAGGAAAACTAACAGAAAGGACATCCACACCAAAAACCCATCTGTACATCACCATCATCAAAGACCAAAAGTAGATAAAACCACAAAGATGGGGAAAAAACAGAGCAGAAAAACTGGAAACTCTAAAAATCAGAGTACCTCTCCTCCTCCAAAGGAACGCAGTTCCTCACCAGCAACGGAACAAAGCTGGACGGAGAATGACTTTGACGAGCTGAGAGAAGAAGGCTTCAGACGATCAAATTACTCCGAGCTACAGGAGGATATTCAAACCAAAGGCAAAGAAGTTGAAAACTTTGAAAAAAATTTAGGAGAATGTATAACTAGAATAACCAATACAGAGAAGTGCTTAAAGGAGCTGATGGAGCTGAAAACCAAGGCTCGAGAACTACGTGAAGAATGCAGAAGCCTCAGGAGCCGATGCGATCAAATGGAAGAAAGGGTATCAGCCCTGGAAGATGAAATGAAGCGAGAAGGGAAGTTTAGAGAAAAAAGAATAAAAAGAAACGAGCAAAGCCTCCAAGAAATGTGGGACTATGTGAAAAGACCAAATCTACGTCTGATTGGTGTACCTGAAAGTGACGGGGAGAATGGAAACAAGTTGGAAAACACTCTGCAGGATATTATCCAGGAGAACTTCCCCAATCTAGCAAGGCAGGCCAACATTCAGATTCAGGAAATACAGAGAACGCCACAAAGATACTCCTCGAGAAGAGCAACTCCAAGACACATAATTGTCAGATTCACCAAAGTTGAAATGAAGGAAAAAATGTTAAGGGCAGCCAGAGAGAAAGGTCGGGTTACCATCAAAGGGAAGCCCATCAGACTAACAGTGGATCTCTCGGCAGAAACCCTACAAGCCAGAAGAGAGTGGGGGCCAATATTCAACATTCTTAAAGAAAAGAATTTTCAACCCAGAATTTCATATCCTGCCAAACTAAGCTTCATAAGTGAAGGAGAAATAAAATACTTTACAGACAAGCAAATGCTGAGAGATTTTGTCACCACCAGGCCTGCCCTAAAAGAGCTCCTGAAGGAAGCGCTAAACATGGAAAGGCACAACCGGTACCAGCCACTGCAAAATCATACCGAAATGTAAAGAACATCGAGACTAGGAAGAGACTGCATCAACTAACGAGCAAAATATCCAGCTAACATCATAATGACAGGATCAAATTCACACATAACAATATTAACTTTAAATGTAAATGGACTAAATGCTCCAATTAAAAGACACAGACTGGCAAACTGGATAAAGACTCAAGACCCATCAGTGTGCTGTATTCAGGAAACCCATCTCACGTGCAGAGACACACATAGGCTCAAAATAAAAGGATGGAGGAAGATCTACCAAGCAAATGGAAAACAAAAAAAGGCAGGGGTTGCAATCCTAGTCTCTGATAAAACAGACTTTAAACCAACAAAGATCAAAAGAGACAAAGAAGGCCATTACATAATGGTAAAGGGATTAATTCAACAAGAAGAGCTAACTATCCTAAATATATATGCACCCAATACAGGAGCACCCAGATTCATAAAGCAAGTCCTGAGTGATCTACAAAGAGACTTAGACTCCCACACATTAATAATGGGAGACTTTAACACCCCACTATCAACATTAGACAGATCAACGAGACAGAAAGTCAACAAGGATACCCAGGAATTGAACTCAGCTCTGCACCAAGCAGACCTAATAGACATCTACAGAACTCTCCACCCCAAATCAACAGAATATACATTTTTTTCAGCACCACACCACACCTATTCCAAAATTGACCACATACTTGGAAGTAAAGCTCTCCTCAATAAATGTAAAAGAACAGAAATTGTAACAAACTGTCTCTCAGATCACAGTGCAATCAAGCTAGAACTCAGGATTAAGAATCTCACTCAAAACCGCTCAACTACGTGGAAACTGAACAACCTGCTCCTGAATGACTACTGGGTACATAACGAAATGAAGGCAGAAATAAAGATGTTCTTTGAAACCAACGAGAACCAAGACACAACATACCAGAATCTCTGGGATGCATTCAAAGCAGTGTGTAGAGGGAAATTTATAGCACTAAATGCCCACAAGAGAAAGCAGGAAAGATCCAAAATTGACACCCTAACATCACAATTAAAAGAACTAGAAAAGCAAGAGCAAACACATTCAAAAGCTAGCAGAAGGCAAGAAATAACTAAAATCAGAGCAGAACTGAAGGAAATAGAGACACAAAAAACCCTTCAAAAAATAAATGAATCCAGGAGCTGGTTTTTTGAAAGGATCAACAAAATTGATAGACCGCTAGCAAGATTAATAAACAAAAAAAGAGAGAAGAATCAAATAGATGCAATAAAAAATGATAAAGGGGATATCACCACCGATCCCACAGAAATACAAACTACCATCAGAGAATATTACAAACACCTCTATGCAAATAAACTAGAAAATCTAGAAGAAATGGATAAATTCCTCAACACATACACCCTCCCAAGACTAAACCAGGAAGAAGTTGAATCTCTGAATAGACCAATAACAGGAGCTGAAATTGTGGCAATAATCAATAGCTTACCAACCAAAAAAAGTCCAGGTCCAGATGGATTCACAGCCGAATTCTACCAGAGGTACAAGGAGGAGCTGGTACCATTCCTTCTGAAACTATTCCAATCAATAGAAAAAGAGGGAATCCTCCCTAACTCATTTTATGAGGCCAGCATCATCCTGATACCAAAGCCTGGCAGAGACACAACAAAAAAAGAGAATTTTAGACCAATATCCTTGATGAACATTGATGCAAAAATCCTCAATAAAATACTGGCAAATCGAATCCAGCAGCACATCAAAAAGCTTATCCACCATGATCAAGTGGGCTTCATCCCTGGGATGCAAGGCTGGTTCAATATACGCAAATCAATAAATGTAATCCAGCATATAAACAGAACGAAAGACAAAAACCACATGATTATCTCAATAGATGCAGAAAAGGCCTTTGACAAAATTCAACAACCCTTCATGCTAAAAACTCTCAATAAATTAGGAATTGATGGGACGTATCTCAAAATAATAAGAGCTATTTATGACAAACCCACAGCCAATATCATACTGAATGGGCAAAAACTGGAAGCATTCCCTTTGAAAACTGGCACAAGACAGGGATGCCCTCTCTCACCACTTCTATTCAACATAGTGTTGGAAGTTCTGGCCAGGGCAATTAGGCAGGAGAAGGAAATCAAGGGTATTCAATTAGGAAAAGAGGAAGTCAAATTGTCCCTGTTTGCAGATGACATGATAGTATATCTAGAAAACCCCATTGTCTCAGCCCAAAATCTCCTTAAGCTCATAAGCAACTTCAGCAAAGTCTCAGGATACAAAATCAATGTGCAAAAATCACAAGCATTCTTATACATCAATAACAGACAAACAGAGAGCCAAATCATGAGTGAACTCCCATTCACAATTGCTTCAAAGAGAATAAAATACCTAGGAATCCAACTTACAAGGGATGTGAAAGACCTCTTCAAGGAGAACTACAAACCACTGCTCAAGGAAATAAAAGAGGATACAAACAAATGGAAGAACATTCCATGCTCATGGGTAGGAAGAATCAATATCATGAAAATGGCCATCCTTCCCAAGGTAATTTACAGATTCAATGCCATCCCCATCAAACTACCAATGACTTTCTTCACAGAATTGGAAAAAACTACCTTAAAGTTCATATGGAACCAAAAAAGAGCCCGCATCGCCAAGTCAATCCTAAGCCAAAAGAACAAAGCTGGAGGCATCACACTACCTGACTTCAAACTATACTACAAGGCTACAGTAACCAAAACAGCATGGTACTGGTACCAAAACAGAGATATAGATCAATGGAACAGAACAGAGCCGTCAGAAATAATGCCACATATCTACAAGTATCTGATCTTTGACAAACCTGACAAAAACAAGAAATGGGGAAAGGATTCCCTATTTAATAAATGGTGCTGGGAAAACTGGCTAGCCATATGTAGAAAGCTGAAACTGGATCCCTTCCTTACACCTTATACAAAAATCAATTCAAGATGGATTAAAGACTTAAATGTTAGACCTAAAACCATAAAAACCCTAGAAGAAAACCTAGGCATTACCATTCAGGACATAGGCATGGGCAAGGACTTCATGTCTAAAACACCAAAAGCAATGGCAACAAAAGCCAAAATTGACAAATGGGATCTAATTAAACTCAAGAGCTTCTGCACAGCAAAAGAAACTACCATCAGAGTGAACAGGCAACCTACAAAATGGGAGAAAATTTTCGCAACCTACTCATCTGACAAAGGGCTAATATCCAGAATCTACAATGAACTCCAACAAATTTACAAGAAAAAAACAAACAACCCCATCAAAAAGTGGGCAAAGGACATGAACAGACACTTCTCAAAAGAAGACATTGATGCAGCCAAAAAACACATGAAAAAATGCTCACCATCACTGGCTATCAGAGAAATGCAAATCAAAACCACAATGAGATACCATCTCACACCAGTTAGAATGGCAATCATTAAAAAGTCAGGAAACAACAGGTGCTGGAGAGGATGTGGAGAAATAGGAACACTTTTACACTGTTGGTGGGACTGTAAACTAGTTCAACCCTTGTGGAAGTCAGTGTGGCGATTCCTCAGGGATCTAGAACTAGAAATTCCATTCGACCCAGCCATCCCATTACTGGGTATATATCCAAAGGACTATAAATCATGCTGCTATAAAGACACATGCACACGTATGTTTATTGCGGCATTATTCACAATAGCAAAGACTTGGAACCAACCCAAATGTCCAACAATGATAGACTGGATTAAGAAAATGTGGCACATATACACCATGGAATACTATGCAGCCATAAAAAATGATGAGTTCACGTCCTTTGTAGGGACATGGATGAAATTGGAAATCATCATTCTCAGTAAACTATCGCAAGAACAAAAAACCAAACACCGCATATTCTCACTCATAGGTGGGAATTGAACAATGAGAACACATGGACACAGGAAGGGGAACATCACACTCTGGGGACTGTTGTGGGGTGGGGGGAGGGGGGAGGGATAGCATTGGGAGATATACCTAATGCTAGATGACGAGTTAGTGGGTGCAGCGCACCAGCATGGCACATGTATACATATGTAACTTACCTGCACATTGTGCACATGTACCATAAAACCTAAAGTATAATAATAATAATAATAATAATAAAAGAAAAAAAAATGTAAAAAAAAAAAAAAAAAAAAAATTTAAATCTCTGAATTTAAAAAACCTTGAAATGTAATGATGTTCACAAATAGGAAATACAGTGCAGTGATTAAGAGAATAAACTTTAGAATCAGAAAAAAAAAAAAAAAAAAAAAAAAAAAAAAAAAAGAAAAAAACTTTTGAGGCAATATTCTAGCCATATGAAAAATGAATCATAATGAGACCTTGGAAATAATAAGAAACAATGATAAGCAGTGAAATTAGTAAAATATTTGGTTATATTTAAATGAATATTGATAAAGTGATTTTGAAGATTAAAACACATTTTAATTAAAAATTCTTGAAATATATGGCATATTAAGTTGAAAATATTAAAAATTATGTAGAAATAAAATTTCAGATGACTTCCATAACATCTATGTGATGAGAGAGGGTGGTAGTTAAAGCTAAAATTCTCATTTTGTTTGAGAAAAATTATAGATAGTTTCATTCTTAATATTTATAGAGAAAAAGTTTTAAACTGTAAAACATTCAAAGTAAATCTTAAGAATACAAGCAGGATCTGCAACTCTGAAGACATTAGAAGAAATAAAAATTTTAAAGAATAGCCAATGCAGCAAAATACAGGAAAACAAAAATAAGAAAACATAAGCATGAAATGAAAATAATTTGATAAAAAATAAAGCCAAATAATAGTAATGTATACTCCAAATATGAGAGAGTTTCCCTGTTAAAAGAGAGAGTAGTGAGCAACCATGGTAATGAATTTTATAGAGCTATATTTAATAATATGGAAAGGTTAGCTGGACATATTTTTAAGTAGAAAAACATGCAAGCTACAAATAATACATAGAACATAATCCCACTTGATTAAAATTGTCTGTGTGTGTACACATATAGAGAGAGTAATTTGTCAGGAAGAATATTTATTATTAATTTAATTTCTTGGACCAAAATTTTTGAATATTTTGCTTTCTGTTTTACTTTTATTATTGACTTACTGTTAAACAATGAGTATTATTTTATAAAAAAATAAAACTATTTTCATACTTTTAAAGCAAATATATTTTTTAAAGTCAATCAAAGAAAAAACTTCAGTAATGTACTAGTCATATGATAATATAATAAAACAACCAGCATTGTTTAAAATAAAGGAATAGGACAAACTGTTCCAGGAGAATTTAGTCAAAAAGAAAATAGTCAATATGAATACCAAGTAGGTAGAATTTAATGCATAAGGCATGAAGAATGACAATGAAGTTAATGGGAGAAGAGAATTAATATGAAAACAAACTTTATTTTATTAGAAGACAGAAAAGAAAGGGTTTTAAATAGGCAAAGTGATAAATGAAACCCAAACATTTGGAAATTCTCTCTAGAGAAAAAGTGTGAGAAAGAAACGGAACACAAATGCTACTCACTGAACCCTGAGAGCAGGACCCCTGCCTACTTTGGTGACAGTTGTGTCATTGTGCCTAGAACAGTGCCTGGAACACAGTGAGGACCCATTATTAGCCTAGGAATGAGAATAATTTGGAAGTGATCTCAGAAGTCATACAAAGCATACAAAGCAAGCCAATAATTTTGAAACACTGAATGAAATATATATTAAAAATTATCAAAATTCACTTTGTAAAAGAAAAAATAAGAAAACATGAAGAAAAATGATTTTTAAGTTATTAAATGAATACCTCTCATAAAATATGTCGGGCCTTGTTAATTTTATGGTCAAGTTCCATTGAAACATAAAAAGAGTCTGTTTAAGCTATTCCAGAACTTAGAAGAAGAAATAGAAAGTTTCCCAATTCAGTTTATGTCTAATGTAATTCTTCCCAAAACACTGCACACTACTACAAAACAGAAAACTATATTCATGAATATGAATGCATAAATTCTAAATAGAATATTAGTAAATTGATTCAAGCAGGGTATTAAAAAATGTATCATGACTGAATAGATTTATTTCAGAATGCAAGGAAGATTTAACATTAGACATTCTATTAATGTTATGCATTATATTAATAGATTAAAGAAGAACAATATATTATATTGATAGATGCCAAAAAAGATTTTTTGTAAAATTCCACCTGAAATCCTATAAAAAGTAAAAGAACAGAAGTATACTGCTGTAAGTGTATGAAAAAGGAATTAGAAATCAATAATAAAATTCACACAGAATCATCAAAAACTAGAGGCATCTCATTAGAAAGAGGAAGAAATAAAAAAAGATGTGTTCAACAGTGTTCCCTAGTTAAGACAGTAAAGAAAAATGAAATGAAGTTTACATTACTGGAAATAATGTCAGTTAAAACTTTTTTGTGTATCAGTACAGAAAAACAAATGGGCTTAAATAAGAAAGAATTTATTGTCTTAGATAACAGTGATGATGGGTAGTTGATATGGTTTGGCTCTGTGTCCCCACCCAAATCTCACCACAAATTGTAATCCCCACGTGTGGAGGGAGGGACCTGATGGGAGGTGACTGGATCATGGGGGCAATTTCCCTCATGCTGTTTTCATGATATTGAGGGAGTTCTCACAAAATCTGATGGGTTTAAAAATGACAATTTCCCCTGCACACCCTCTCTCTGCTGCCACCCTGTGAAAGATGTTCTTGCTTCTCCTTCGCCTTCTGCTATGATTGTAAGTTTCTTGAGGCCTTCCCAGCCATGCAGAACTGTGAGTCAATTATACCTTTTTTCTTCATAAATTACCCAGTCCCAGTTAGCTCTTTACAGCAGTGTGAAAATGGACTAACACAGTAGTGAAGTAAGGCAAATCTTACCATCAGAATTGAGGAATGTTGTGTTATTGGCCTGTGTTAGATGCAGGAAATTCTTGTGTGGGATAGTACCACTTCCGGTTTCAACCAGAGGAAGAAGAGAGAAATAGCATGTGCGGATATTAGGTTGAAAAGGCTGTGGGCTCCATTCTATGCTCTCACCTATTTGCTAATTTCATCTTCACCTGCTAATACCCAACTAACTCTGCTTTCTGTTGGCCGCTCTGCTCAGCTTACCACTCCTTGAGGTGGGTGAGAGCCCCCAATTCCATGCCACTATGCCATGGGACATTCATAACCAACCCCATGATAACCCAGTCTTTAAGACAGAAGGCCTGAGTTCAAATTATAAATTTGCTATTTAGTAGTGTTGTGACCTTAGGCAAATTGCTTAATAGAACCCAAGCTTCAACATCTGGG
Organism: Pongo pygmaeus; assembly: GCF_028885625.2. Lineage (NCBI taxonomy): Eukaryota > Metazoa > Chordata > Mammalia > Primates > Hominidae > Pongo > Pongo pygmaeus. The sequence goes on from NC_072384.2 coordinate 98,997,994, forward strand.
GGTATAAGATTAATTACACATAACTCTTATGGGCTGTTATAAAACATCATAAACTATCCTTGTGCTTGGTATTTAATAAAAACATTCAGGACAGAAAAAGAAAAGTATTCACCAGAATTCTGGGGCCTAGAATGTTAATTCTTCACAGAAGGAACTATTGGCATGAATAATAAATATGTCCAGGTAACAGGTGCAGCAATTGGGGATATCCTATGTAGGAGCTTGGGGTACAAACGTACAGAAGCACAGAAAAAAAGAAAGTGAATAGTGAAGGGACCATTTGAATATGAGAGGCTTGTGGAAGCAGTAATCACTTGCAAATTCTGCATAAGAGAGACATATAATGTTTCCTGGGTTGTGATATTCTAAACCCCTGAATCCTCAGTTCAGCAAAATCTGCAGTAAAGATAGATGTTCCTCATCAAAGCTTCTGGAGTTAGAATGCAATTTCTTTAAAATTAGATGCAATACAACAGTTGAACCACATACAGCAGTTGAACCACATGGGACCTTGGGGTTTTTTGAGAAGAGGTGGAGGTTAAAGTAAGTTCTCATAGTTTATAACTATTATAATTTTTTTACTAATTCTCATGAATAGAACACACAGATAGGTATGTACATATTCATGAAAAGTACATACATATGGGTATAGATATATGAGCTTATTTATAATTATAGCTTCACCAAACCCTATTAGGAAACACCTTCTTCTGTTTGGATCTTGTCCTTTTTCATTCTGTCAGTTTTTCCTGACAGCCCTCCCCAAGCCTCAGCCTGTTCTAACTCTGTTTACATCTAAAGTTAACCTCCCTTGTAAGCGCTGTTGCATAGAGCCATGTAGTCACAATGTCTAGAACTTGGATCAAATGACTCTTAGGGTAATCTGACCTTCCAGCAGCAAACCTCTAATAGGAATCAGAGAAGATAGCAGAAATACATCCACATTAAAGTTGTAAAATGCTAATGGTATAGGAAATTATCAAAACAGTAGGAGATAAAGTATTCTTTGGTGGCCAGGAAATCGGGGGCAAGGACTACAGGGGAGATGATGGGAGAGGCAAAGTGTCATCCACATATTAAAGAAAATAAGCAAGAAGTGAATGAGCCTATAATTCTACCCTGGGGGTTCTGGTGACAAACCACTCAGATTCTGACTTCATGGTACATGTCACCGCCAGCACCCCTCAGTGGAATTATAGCCTTGCAGTACAGAGTTGCTCATCTGTTATTATGCTCAAAGGAGTTTAGAAAATATCCCCAGTGTTGTTGAAATGAGAAGTGGAGGCAGCCAGGCATAGCTTGCAATCAAGCTCTTCCTGAAAATGTTCCATGAGAGCTTTGATGGGCTGAAGTGGCTGCCACATGGCCTTGTTGGCAGGCTGTTTTCAAGAAAGTTCACCTTCCATCAGATTTCTTCTACTCTTCACTGGGCCCCACAATTGTGAGAGCCCCTAATTCCATGCTACTATGCCACGGGACATTCATTACCAATCCCATTGTAGTGACAGCAATCACAGAAGCAAACAAAACCGTTAGGCTTACATCCAAAGTTCTTAGGAAATGCCCGTTAGAAAAGTGCCACATACTTTGAGAACTATGTTTTTTTTGAACAGAGTAAAGGTGGATAATGGAAGAATTGGGGGGAAAGCAAGGAGATTAAGGTTAAAACACACATGGGCCAAGTTTATGTGTCTTTTAGGAAGATGTTCTAAGGGCCCTTGGCATGGAAATTTCCATGCTCCTGAATGTTCTCTTCACTGGAATTACCTAATAATGAGCACAGGTAGACTACAATCTGAGGTCTCTTTTTATTTTATGTTAGTGAGCACTTATTTTTACTAGTAAATGATGGTAACTCTCTAGACATTATTCAACAGAATGTGTATCCAGATAACTTTTGACTACCTACAAGTAAAGAGGTGTAAGATCATAGACAACTCTTGTTCAATTAAAACTTGAATTGGTGCATTATTTATCTTTATTTCTCTACCCCTCCCAAACTCTTAGCATAGTATTCTAAATATATTAGTCATTCCAGAAGTGAAAGAACATTTGAATGAGTTATTTTTATGTATGAATGTATAGGTGGATGGATAAATAAATGTATGTATGGATGGATGTATAGATGGATGGATGGATGTGTCAAGCTTATAATCAAAATCATCAACAGGATAGGACATTGGTGGCCTACCTCATAATCAAGGTTTTGATGCATGTCCATCCCCATATCCTTACCTGTGGCAGGTATTTCTTACAGCTCATGACACTCACTTCACTGAGTGGCTTGAAATCTTTAATGTAAAGCTCTCCAATCATAGAAGAGTATTTGAGATCAATTCTACAACTGTTAATATTCATAACCAACATTTTGTCCCCTATACAAGTCATGTCGTTGTATAGGGGACAAAATGGTAGTAGTCCAATTCAGAAATAAGTTAGGTAGTGAGATCGTTCAGCTTTCATCATGAGGACAGTTTCCTTCCTACCCAGGGGAGACTGAATGTTTTATTGTCTGTGGGTACCTGAGAAATGATTCAAGCAGAGTGCCCATAATACAAACTATCCTAATGTTCTACGCCCCCCCCACAAAAAAACCCACTATACCTTCCATGAAGCCTCTCTATTCAGTACCAAAATAATTTTCCTTTTTAATCTATTACTTATGCCAGTTTTATGTAAAACAGTGGTGCATATCAAAGAACAAAAGAGTAATAGAGACTTAGATTAAGCAAAAAGGAGACCATTTGCTATCATTTGCAAAACCAAAAAACCAAACAATTCCAGGAAACTTAAAGAGCTTTTCTTAAAGTTTCTTTTATGTATTATGGAACCATTGCAGAATAATTGTAAACATTGCAAAAGTTTACAATTAGGATTTTAAACTATATTTTAAAAGATAGCTTTCTGTGACACCAGTTTTCAACCATTAAATTATTAGTAAAGAGCTCTTTACTTTTCTATTCATTGGTAAAATGAAAAAGACTCGTGGAACCTTGGGTGTTTGGGTCTCTCTTCTGCCTCTGAGAGTCAAGAGCTTCACATCTAGAGCCAGACACAAAAGTTTGAAACCCCAGTCAACATCCTTCATTTATGATTCTTGTTGGCCTGATTTCCATTTTATATATTCTGTTGCATTTTGAACAGAAAGTTTTTTGCATTGTATTCCATGATTTCATTTTATTGGGATATAACAATATTTTTGACTTTTGTTTAGTGATTACCTTACTCTTATGATAAAGACTTTTCAGGTAATTCAAATTTTCTGACTGATCATTTCACCTACAAATAGTAAATTTGTCTCTTTCTTTCCAATAATTATACCACGTTTTTCCTCTTGTCTTAATTGTCTTGCCTAAGACATCAAATACTGTGTTGAAAAGTAGTGGTTCCTTTGCAGTTGTTGACCTTGGGAAAATAATATAACTCATTTGTGTCTCAGTTTCCCTATCTATAAAATTGGGATAATACCCTTATTTACCCAATAGAGTTGTTATAAATCATATAGCCCTTAGAAGAATACAAGTGCTTACTTTTACAGCACTGTAATTATTTTATCCATGTCAGAGTGTATATCAGCAATTTCTAAGTTGTCATTTGGTGTTCATAATCACCATCTTAGTAGATACATAATATACAATTGTGTTGCTGAGTTTCCATTCTTATTTATTGCCTCCCTATTTCTGAAGAGTATTTGAGGTAATCAGATAATGCAATATACCTGGCATTTAAAATGAGTTGTGGGATGCTAACAATTTTGCCTAACTGTTCTTTCAACTGACTTTCATAAAAATGGCTTGAGAATCTATTTTAATAGGTCCTAGGTTTTGAATTAATGTGGTCACTTTTGGAACAAGTATTATAATTATTTTCTGTTTTCTGTGATGGTGACAAATCCTGGCATTAATATATTCAAAAGCAATTCTGATAAACAATAAAGGAAATTAATATATAATATGAATTTCAGACATAGAAGGGACTTTTTATGACATACATATAGTCCAATCTTCTTATTTTACCAATGGAAAAATTGAAACAAAAACAGTTTCTTGAAGTTTTGTGATATTTGTGATGAAACTATGAAACATTTGATGACAATATTGCTTTTTGTTCCAGTATGGCACATTATTCATTTATTAGTCAATAAATATTTATTAAGCATTCTTAATAATGCTATGTGAATGGGCTTTGTGTACAGAAGTGAACAAAATGATACAATGAAAAACAATATTCAAATGTCAGAAACTA